>NC_064639.1:861170226-861787290 GCF_023864345.2 Schistocerca serialis cubense | reverse complement strand
AATAGCTGTCTTGACAGTCTAGAATACAAGTACGTGTTTCAGATGCTTTGTTCGTTTTTTTTAATGAAAAACTGGATGGGAGAGGACATTCTAGTGCAGTCATTATATTACGTTAGCTGTAATATCAGGTTATCTGCCGTGAAGCTAGTAGTTACAGGTTGGGCCCATAGATGGCAGTCCGACAGATGACTGAACTATGTGTACGCCTGCACTATCACTGGCGCAGGCAAATCGTTTGATGAACTTTGCCCAATTAGCAAACCATGACCAGTACCAGTGTCTGGGAAGACGCTTCTCTTTCACATTGTCAAGTTAGAGTGAGGTGGTGCAGTGGCTAACATATTAGATTCGCACTCGGGAGGACGACAGTTCAGATCCGCGTGCGGCTGTTTTACGTTTTCCATTATTTTCCCAGATCGCTTCAGGAAAATGCCGGACTAGTTGCTCTGAAAGAATACAGCCGATTTACTTCCCCATCCCTGAAACATTCCGAGCGTGTGCTTTATGTCTGATGAGCTCAACGTCGATGGGACGTTAAACCGTAATCTTCCTTCCGTCTTTCTTTCTCAGCATCTCAAACCGCTCTCTGACGTCACCTCTTGGTTAAGTACATAGCCGTCAAATAGATCTGGCACTACGTCTCGTGTATTTACTGAAACACAAAACATGAAATTAGACAGGCTTCGCTGTCAGACATGAAATGTAATACTGCTACTCATGTTTCGTGGATGCAGCTGCACCTAAGTCAGTAAAAATCTGCAAAGAGAAAGAAAAAAGATGGTTCTCAAAACTTATAATGTTCAAAAATATCTGTCACTGAGATTCAAACCATATGGAAAAATGTTTTTGTTAGTCTCCGGTAATTATCAGTAAGCTTCCATCCAATGTAGTAATGATGATCAGTGATGAGACACACTTGAAACATGTAGTGATTCTGTGCCATGCTTCATACTGAGTGTCTCTTCTTCCCCTAACTAGCCACATTACATTCCACTGTTATAACAGCAGTTAGGATCTGCATTTGCTTTTGCATTATTTCGTTGGTAATAATAATCATAATTAGCAGCGACACTAAATTATTATCCCTGTTTCACACAGGAGATTTTGGGAACTGAAATACATAGCTTTGGTTTCTTCCGTAGCACACAAAGAATACCTCTCCAGTCGTGGTCTCCTATTCGAGCCACTACCTGTCAAGAGCACCTTACGAATCCTTGGAGTTGGAACAGGAACTTTAGAAACGGGGTGTATAAAGAACTTCGATGTCTGGTCCACGTGGACGAAAGCGCAATTCATTTACAGTTTTATCGTTCAATTGCGTAGTGATTGTCTCCTTCAAAGAGGCAGTTCATTTACGTTTTTCACACTTATCCTCTTATTCACTGATCTCAAAACCATTGGGCAGCCTTTTGGCACTTTAGGTGGTACCAGCCACGAAGAGGCGCTCAAAGCGTCGGGTGATAACACCGAAAGCGTCATTCTTAAGGCGATGTAGTAATAGCCTGTGTCATAAAAATATAGAGTACGTATTTAAGATGTGGATGATACCAGATTCATTGTAATTCAACAGTTTTGGTAAGATCCACTCCACTGTCACCGGGCTGAAACCGATTTGAAGAGGAGGTTATATAAAATATTGCAAACGGCAGTTTACACAAGACACCAACTGACAGAGACAAAATTTGTGAATGGATATCCAGTGACTGAAGGAATGTATTCTGCGCTGAAGAGCTTATCTTGTCACCACAATGATGGAGAACTGGGCCGTTACAAGCCGAAATCAAGCCACAGAAAGAGCAGAGTCGATCACATCCGCAGTGAAGGCATAAGAAGAAAGTTATAAGTCGTCTTGATAATAGCGAAATGGAAGAATACAAACATATGTGCGTTGAAATTTTATGGGCAATGAGAAATTACAGTAACAAGCCGATAGGTCTAATTTGTGAAGCAGATGCCGATTATAAGTGGTTGTCAAGCAGCTATTACTTCAGTTTGGGTTGTAAATTAATTTCACTATTTATTAAATTATTTACAATAGTGGGTAGCGGGTCAAAGATTTTTATGTTTTAATACCTCACTCATATCTGTGCCCACTAAGGCTTAGTAAAGGAGAGCGTAAACCATCTCTCTGTGTGACCATACTGATTTCGGTTATGTCCTCCCTTGATTTTCGCTACACTACTATGCTCAGTCTTCAGTCGCATCGTTATCGACGAGACTGAGAAAGAGCCCAGTCTTCGAAAAAAGAAATAAAATATGCCCTGCGTGTTTTTTATTTTTCAGTTCTGTAACTGTTGTGTCATTTCTTTTGAGTAAAGCTAAAGCGTTACCTTTCATTTTTTGTTTAACTAATTTTCGGAATGATCCCGCTGCTAGAACCTTTTATGGCTACTTACAAGTCGCCACTCGTTTCCCAAATATTAAATATACTCCATACTCCCCAGTTCTTGCGTGCCCCCCCCCCACCCTCCCACCCAACAAACTACACTCCTGGAAATTGAAATAAGAACACCGTGAATTCATTGTCCCAGGAAGGGGAAACTTTATTGACACCTTCCTGGGGTCAGATACATCACATGATCACACTGACAGAACCACAGGCACATACACACAGGCAACAGAGCATGCACAATGTCGGCACTAGTACAGTGTATATCCACCTTTCGCAGCAATGCAGGCTGCTATTCTCCCATGGAGGCGATCGTAGAGATGCTGGAACGGCTTGCCATGCCATTTCCACCTGGCGCCTCAGTTGGACCAGCGTTCGTGCTGGACGTGCAGACCGCGTGAGACGACGCTTCATCCAGTCCCAAACATGCTCAATGGGGGACAGATCCGGAGATCTTGCTGGCCAGGGTAGTTGACTTACACCTTCTAGAGCACGTTGGGTGGCACGGGATACATGCGGACGTGCATTGTCCTGTTGGAACAGCAAGCTCCCTTGCCGGTCTAGGAATGGTACAACGATGGGTTCGATGACGGTTTGGATGTACCGTGCACTATTCAGTGTCCCCTCGACGATCACCAGTGGTGTACGGCCAGTGTAGGAGATCGCTCCCCACACCATGATGCCGGGTGTTGGCCCTGTGTGCCTCAGTCGTATGCAGTCCTGATTGTGGCGCTCACCTGCACGGCGCCAAACACGCATACGACCATCATTGGCACCAAGGCAGAAGCGACTCTCATCGCTGAAGACGACACGTCTCCATTCGTCCCTCCATTCACGCCTGTCGCGACACCACTGGAGGCGGGCTGCACGATGTTGGGGCGTGAGCGGAAGACGGCCTAACGGTGTGCGGGACCGTAGCCCAGCTTCATGGAGACGGTTGCGAATGGTCCTCGCCGATATCCCAGGAGCAACAGTGTCCCTAATTTGCTGGGAAGTGGCGGTGCGGTCCCCTACGGCACTGCGTAGGATCCTACGGTCTTGGCGTGCATCCGTGCGTCGCTGCGGTCCGGTCCCAGGTCGACGGGCACGTGCAACTTCCGCCGACCACTGGCGACAACATCGATGTACTGTGGAGACCTCACGCCCCACGTGTTGAGCAATTCGGCGGTACGTCCACCCGGCCTCCCGCATGCCCACTATACGCCCTCGCTCAAAGTCCGTCAACTGCACATACGGTTCACGTCCACGCTGTCGCGGCATGCTACCAGTGTTAAAGACTGCGATGGAGCTCCGTACGCCACGGCAAACTGGCTGACACTGACGGCGGCGGTGCACAAATGCTGCGCAGCTAGCGCCATTCGACGGCCAACGCCGCGGTTCCTGGTGTGTCCGCTGTGCCGTGCGTGTGATCATTGCTTGTACAGCCCTCTCGCAGTGTCCGGAGCAAGTATGGTGGGTCTGACACACCGGTGTCAATGTGTTCTTTTTTCCATTTCCAGGAGTGTATTCTATTGGTGGCCTAAACTGTTGGCTCGATAATTATCTTAGTTACTGTATTTAGCCGTGTTAATTATTTGAAACTTGATCTTCTTGTCATTCAAATAGCTTCTATTGTGTTTTGGATGTATTTTTCAGCGAAAAAATGCGAGACGTCACAGGAGGATTGTTCGACAGAGAACGACCGGAAACTGTGTGTTCTTTCGTTAACTGCTTCTTGAACAGACTCTAGAACCTCCATGACATATTTACACCGATTATTCTTATTACCCTGCGCAATTATTTTTTTTAAGAATTGTACGGGATTAATCGGTCATCAGGCGTCGAACCAAAACGGCAACAACTTACTTAATGGCTTCATGCGCCCACAAATATTAAACAGGATTTGGATGACGGATGAAACCAAGGAAAGAGAAAAATTTAATTAAACCCGGATTTTTACCGCGCTGCACTGTGCTCTTAAAAAGAAATCCATCATTAATGCGGCTCGCCTTCTGATCGCGACAATGTAACTTACGTAAAAATCATAAATCACATTCTGACGTTGGCCTGTGAGAAATTTTCAGTAAAGTATCTCACTGTGACTCAGAAAGTAACGGTGCAAAACGATGTACAGGAGTGCTGATTCCTGCGACTCAAGTGATGTCAGACGGCAACCTCCGTATGAACATCTCCCCACATGGAAGAATGCAAATGACATGAAAACAAAGAGTTTCAAAGATGAATACAAAATGTGTTCATTCTGGGCTCTTGTCAGTATGTCCAACTGTTTAAAGAGCTTTCTAGTTGAGGTTATAGAGCGGACAGTACACATTACCCTTATTACACGCTTGTGTGCAACGAACACTTTCGTTCTCAATGATGAATTAGTCCAGAATGTGATGTCATTAGAAATTAGTAAAATAAAATAGGAAATTTAAGTCAGCTTTTCGACATCTTCATTTCCAATGTCTGATATTATCTGAACGCAAAAGTTGTACAGCTTTGACGTTTAAGAGGATCTTTAACATTTGATTTCCAGCTCAGTTTCTTATCAATATAAACACCTTAGTACGAGGTGTGTTTTTTAAGTAAGATCATTTTGAAATTAAAAAAAGACGTGCTAAGATATCTCAATAATTTTATTTTTACATGAAAGCCTGTAGCTTAAACTACGCACTGACGCCATTACAGTCTGATTCTTCCTTGTTTACGTTGTGTACTGAGTGTTTAAGATGCCTCCGATAACCGTGAGTCCCGCCAACTGTGAAGTACGGGCTGTTATAAAATTTCTTATTGCTAAAGGCCTAAAAGCGATCGATATTCATCGTGAGATCTATGCAGATTACGGAGAAAACATTATGAGTGATAGAATGGTAAGAAAGTGGGTGAGAGCATTTAAAGATGGCCGCACAAATATGCATAATGAATAACGGAGTGGGCGTCCTTCGGTCGTTAATGAAAGTTTGGTGCAGGAAGTGGACAATAAGGTGAGAGAAAACAGACGCTTTACGATTTCCTCCTTGCGGGATGACTTTCCTAATGTTTCTCGTAGTGTTTTGTATGTCAATGTGACCGAGCACTTGAATTGACGAAAATTGTGCGCACGTTGGGTACCGAAAATGTTGACGCATGTGCACAAAACCAAACGTTTAGACAGTGCATTGACTTTCCTTGAGCGGAACCACAACGACGGTGATTATTTCTTAAGTCAAATTGCTACGGGCGATGAAACATGGGTGGCCTACGTCACGCCAGAATCAAATCAACAGTCCATGGAAGTTGAGCAAGGGCATCGTTTTGCTGCAAGACAATGCCCGTCCGCATGTGGCGAATCAGACCAAAGGTCTCCTCACATCTTTTCGATAGGAAACTCTAGATCATCCTCCGTACAGCCCCGAGCTTGCGCCTAGTGACTACCATCTGTTCCTGCCCTTGAAGAAACACCTGGGCGGTCAGCGTCATCAAGACGATGACGAAGTCAAAACAGTGGTGACGCAGTGGTTAACAAGTCAGGCGGCAGACTTCTATGAGGACGGTATTCAAAAACTGGTACAACGTTATGACAAGTGCCTCAATATTGACGGAAATTATGTAGAAAAGTAGATTAAGGTACAGGCTTTCATGATAAAATAAAATTATTGAGATATCTTAGCACGTCTTTTTTTAATTTGAAAACGGTACTTACTTAAGAAACACGCCTCGTATTAAAAGTATTTTGTTCACTTGTTGATACACACTCAGGTATTATTCGTAATGATGTGTCAGGCTTCCTGCAACACCGAATTACATGTATTGTGTTTTATCGAAGTTCAGTGAATTAGTTATTAATTTTCAAGAAGATTTTTTCATTTTCATGGGCAGAAATTTTTCAGTTACGCTTGATTATAATACTTGCATCGTCATCAAAGAAAGCTAATGCAGATTCTTAGATAGACTGATAACACAAAAATCATGACCATTGCCCACCGCGAGGTTGGATGCCGCCTCGTGACGTTGCAGGCACGTGACGCGCTTTGAAATGTATGTAAGCGCAGCAGAGACGGATCGGGTATCACCCTAGCAAAGATATGAACTGAAAATGGGGAAATCCGCAGAGATAAGCGACTTTGTGAAAGAAGAGGTTATTATTAAGCAAAGCCTGTGAACGATTATTTCGAAAACGGCGAAGCTGTCCGACTATCCACTTACTGCTGTCGTGAGCATCTACAGAAAGAGGTTTTTATCGTGCCACCGTGGTTTGAGGAACGTTGTAGTCCACTCACGTTGATTTTTCGCCTTCCAAATACGCCTGGTGTAAATCCTACGGAATTAATCTTGGTCGCTATCGAGCGCCATCACAGTACGCAAATTAGCGGCCCGTTGTCCACGGGAATTACATGACCCTGCAACGTAGCAAGTTAATACGAGATGACATTCGTTGCAGTAAGGCACGCTGCCTTTTGGTGCTGTGGCTGCAGGATGGCTATGGTTTTTTTCACTCACAGCGCAGCTGACGCCGCCTGCCGTTAGAACTCCATAGCGTAACAGTCAATCTATACGAAGATTCGTACCCTCTACGAATCTAAACAATCCATATTAGTTATTATCCGATTTCGTTCAAAATGGTTCAAATGGCACTGAGCACTACGGGACTTAACGTCTGAGGTCATCAGTCCCCTAGAACTTAGAACTACTGCCCGAGGCAGGATTCAAACCTGCGACCGTAGCGGTCGCGCGGTTCCAAAGTGAAGCGCCTAGAACCTCTCGGCCACACCGGCCGGCTGTTCAAATCTGTTATTAATGGAATGATCCCGTCAAAATTTCAGATATTTATTTACTATATTGCCGATGACAAAGGAAATTACCTAAAAGTCCTAAAACCAATGCTTGTTTTGTAAAACTATGTTAGTAACAAATACAGATTGACTTTCAATATCGTTTGAAGCCATCACAAAGTTATCAGTGCATAAAAACCAATTAATTAGAATTTTCCTTTTTGGCACTTCAGTCACTGTGCATTACGTAATACAAAAATCGGTCAGAATTATTATTTAATTATATTTTGTGCGTGAGTGCGTGAGAATAATTGAGACAGTGTATGTGGGAAATACGTTAAAACTTAATTTGTCATTTTCATAAAACCTTGTATAAACAGACCATGGGAAAGTTATGGTGCAACCATGATTCAGATGACGTATGTCAGTGTGAGCTTGCTTTTGTATAACAGTAGCCAGAATGAAATTGAGAGACGGAATAAGTTTATTTATCAATTTGGAGAATAATTCGTACTTCGCTTATTTTGATTAAACAATATACTAGGAATTGAAGTTTTGATTATGTTAATTACTATCAGATTATTGATCGGATAAGGCTAGTTTTGCCACGAGAATGATCTAGAAGGAACATTCTGATTGGTCGCTTAGATCAACGGCCAATCAGAATTAAGCTGTCGCCGCGCGAATATAGTGGAGTGGGCAGTCACTGAATAGTTCGAGATAGTCGCTTGCTAACCGGCCTATGGATAACACCATGATAGATAACTCCATAAAAATACTCTAAAATATGAAGAAATAGTGAGTTAATTGCGGTTCGAATACCTCGTGACTGAAGTGAGCCGGCCTTGGTGGCCGAGCGGTTCTAGGCGCTACAGTCTGGAACCGCGCGACTGCTACGGTCGCAGGTTCGAATCCTGCTTCGGGCATGGATGTTTGTGATGTCCTTAGGTTTAAGTAGTTCTAAGTTCTAGGGGACTGATGACCTTAGAAGTTAAGTCCCATAGTGCTCAGAGCCATTTGAACCATTTTTTGACTGAAGTGACTGGAGTTACGAACATTTTAATGAAAGTTTGATACTTCTAAATTACATAGTTTGAGAGTTATGAGCGTGTGAACTTTCTGATCGTAGTAACAATTTCGCGTGGCATGTTCAGTGCTCTGTACGTAATACTTCGGCTAGCACTTCTTTCGAAGAAGACCACTGAAACGACCGAATGTTTAATTCGCGAATAGTTGTGGGTCTGTGACTGTTAGAACGTGAAAATTAGTCGGGTCGGACTTATAAAAATTCTGGCTGCTTTTCGAGTGAAACTATGTAGTACAGACGGTGAACTGTGAATGATAGATTATTACCATATTAAATACGGACTTGATAGCCATTTCATGTGTTTCCGGATGAGTAAAAAGCAGATTCAATCTAATTTTAAATCCTTTCTGCAAGTAGACTGCATCCTCCGAACGCCCGATTTTTTAAATATGAACTTTCAGGAACTGTCTTTCAACTCGAGTTACGCGACCTCTGTGTGATACGTATGAGGTAGTAGTTTGATCAACGCTGCTTTGCACTGCCTAGCACGTATATGCTACTACAGAGTGAAGGGACGTCGGAAAGAAGCATATCGAGGTAGGTGGACTTTCGATAAGTGAAAGAGAGAATGCAGACGACCTACCCCGCTCCGCCGCAACCTGTGCGTGGGCATACAATGTCACATACCTCCACAAGCCTACCAATAAACTGTCGGATCCTTGATACGCAAATAAGTGATGTATTTCGTCCCAAAGGCGGGCAACCTAGCCATTAGGGAGGTGGTCATTAATATTTTGGCTCATTAATATATATGATAGCAGACGATTTGTATACGAAAAGAATGAGTGGACCTAACATCGGCTATGGCACATGTGTTTTGATTATTCGCCACTATGAAGATACTGTTTCGTTTTGTTCACTCCTTGAAGTTCTTAATCCGACAATCTGCAACCCTTTAGTTAAAAACCTGGCGCCACGACTAAGTCCTTTCTTGACCGACTATTTTATGTGATTTCATTGATAGTTACATGGGACTGATGAACGCTGGCTCTCAGCGATGAAGGTGAGAGCTATTCCTCGACAAGGAACGACCAATGGCACCATGAGTAGTTTCGGACTTAGGGTGGCTAGTATTATTGTTCTTATTTGTCAGCCACATTTCCAGCTCATTTTCAGACACGGTGCGACGATCCCGTAGGTAGATCAACAATCAGTAAAAGATTTTATACGCAACATTTCTTGCCATTTTATTTGAAGAAAACGAGTAACAAACTTGCCAAAATTTTACTTCAATAGGACAGTCACACTCGACTGATAACCTTACAGTATTTCGTTAACAGTAAGTCATGATTTACTGAATTTGCGACATCCTGAAAGAGATTCCTTCAGGCTATCGAGAGCAGATTCCATTGTAGCAATATAAATCCGGACTGCCATAATTTTGCTGCATCTGGACTTACGGCTAAGTTCAATCTCAATATACTTCTGCTGTAGTTTGTTCTTGGTTATTCTGTTATTAACGTCTGTTGAGAGAACTACCTTTTTCTTTATTTATTTAGAGTTCAATAATTTCATACATGGTATCTGTTGAAGAGCTGTCAGCGGGAATAGTTTCGTATCTAATCTTCGTTATGGGCTCAAGGTGCAGTTGTACTGGAGAGTTTATGAAAGTATGAAAACACCTAATAGTTTTTTTTTAGGAAACTCGTTCTTCACCAAAACTGTGCAGGCTTATAATGCGTGTTTTGAAGCTACAAAGTAAATTCCGTACAATTTAAATGGAACATCCCAGTCATTTTTCAGATGTTTGTTTGTTTGTTTGTTGTTACCTTCAGTCCTGACACTGGTTTGATGTAGCTCTCCATGCTACTCTATCCTGTGCAAGTTTCTTCATCTCACAGTACTTACTGCAACCTACATCCTTCTGAATCTGCTTAGTGTATTCATCTCTTCGTCTCCCACTACGATTTTTACCCTCCACGCTGCCCTCCAATGCTAAATTTGTGATCCCTTGATGCCTCAGAACATGTCCTACCAACCAGTCCCTTCTTCTTGTCAAGTTGTGCCACAAACTCCTCTTCTCCCCAATTCTATTCAATACCTCCTCATTAGTTGTGTGATCTACCCATCTAATCTTCAGCATTCTTCTGTAGCACCACATTTTGAAAGCTTCTATTCTCTTTTTGTTCAAAATATTTATCGTCCATGTTTCACTTCCATACATGGCTACACTCCATACAAATACTTTCAGAAACGACTTCCTGACACTTAAATCTATACTCGATGTTAACAAATTTCTCATTTTCAGAAATGCTTTCCTTGCCATTGCCAGTCTACATTTTATATCCTCTCTACTTCGACCATCATCAGTTATTTTGCTCCCCAAATAGCAAAACTCCTTTACTACTCTAAGTGTCTCATTTTCTAATCTAATTCCCTCAACATCACCCGACTTAATTCGACTACATTCCATTATCCTCGTTTTGCTTTTGTTGATGTTCATCTTATATTCTCCTTTCAAGACACTGTCCATTCCGTTCAACTGCTCTTCCAAGTCCTTTGCTGTCTCTGACAGAATTACAACGTCATCGGCGAATCTCAACGTTTTTATTTCTTCTCCATGGACTTTAATACCTACTCCGAACTTTTCTTTTGTTTCCTTCACTGCTTGCTCAATATACAGATTGAATAAGATCGGGGACAGGCTACAACACTGTCTCTCTGCCTTCCCAACCACTGCTTCCCTTTCATGCCGCTCGTCTCTTATAACTGCCATCTGGTTTCTGTACAAATTGTACATAGCCTTTCGCTCCCTGTATTTTACCCCTGCCAGCTTTAGAATTTGAAAGAGAGTATTCCAGTCAACATTGTCAAAAGCTTTCTCTAAGTCTACAAATGCTAGAAATGTGGGTTTGCTTTTCCTTAATCTTTCTTCTAAGATAAGTCGTAGGGTCAGTATTGCCTCACGTGTTCCAACATTTCTACGGAATCCAAACTGATCTTCCCCGAGGTCGACTTCTACCAGTTTTTCGACTCGTCTGTAAAGAATTCGCGTTAGTATTTTGCAGCTGTGACTTTTTAAACTAATAGTTCGGTAATTATCACATATGTCAACACCTGCTTTCTTTGGGATTAGAATTATTATATCCTTCTTGAAGTCTGAGGGTATTTCGCCTGTCTCATACATCTTGCTCACCAGATGGTAGAGTTTTGTCGGGACTGGCTCTCCCAAAGCCGCCAGTAGTTCCAATGGAATGTTGTCTACTCCCGGGGCCTTGCTTCGACTCAGGTCTTTCAGTGCTCTGTCAAACTCTTCACGCAGTGCTGTATCTCCCATTTCATCTTCATCTACATCCTCTTCCATTTCCATAATATTGTCCTCAAGTACATCGCTCTTGTATAGACCGTCTATATACTCCTTCCACCTTTCTGCTTTCCCTTCTTTGCTTAGAACTGGATTTTCATCTGAGCTCTTGATATTCATGCAAGTGGCTCTCTTTTCTCCAAAGGTCTCTTTAATTTTCCCGTAGGCAGTATCTATCTTACCCCTAGTGAGATAAGCCTCTACATCCTTACATTTGTCCTCTAGCCATCCCTGCTTAGCCATTTTGCACTTCCTGTCGATCTCATTTTCGAGACGTTTGTATTCCTTTTTGCCTGCTTCATTTACTGCGTTTTTATATTTTCTTCTTTCATAAATTAAATTCAATATTTCGTCTGTTACCCAAGGATGTCTACTAGCCCTCGTCTTTTTACCTACTTGATCCTCTGCTGCCTTCACTACTACATCACTCAGAGCTACCCATTCTTCTTCTACTGTATTTCTTTCCCCCATTCCTGTCAATTGTTCCCTTATGCTCTCCCTGAAACTCTGTACAACCTCTGGTTCCTTCAATTTATCCAGGTCCCATCTCCTTAAATTCCCACCTTTTTGTAGTTTCTTCAGTTTTAATCTACAGTTCATAACCAATAGATTGTGGTCAGAGTCCACATCTGCCTCTGGAAATGTCTTACAATTTAAAACCTGATTCCTAAATCTCTGTCTTACCATTATATAATCTATCTGATACCTTCTAGTATCTCCAGGATCCTTCCATGTATACAGCCTTCTTTTATGATACTTGAACCAGGTGTTAGCTATGATTAAGTTATGCTCTGTGCAAAATCCTACCAGTCGGCTTCCTCTTTCATTTCTCTCCCCCAATCAATATTCACCCACTATGTTTCCTTCTCTCCCTTTTCCTACTTGCAAATTCCAGTCACCCATGGCTATTAAAGTTTCGTCTCCCTTCACTACCTGAATAATTTCTTTTATCTCATCATACATTTCATCAATTTCTTCATCATCTGCAGAGCTAGTGTGCATATAAACTTGTACTACTGTAGTAGACATGGGCTTCGTGTCTATCTTGGCCACAATAATGCGTTCACTATGCTGTTGGTAGTAGCTTGCACGCACTCCTATTTTTTTATTCATTATTAAACCTACTCCTGCATTACCCCTATTTGATTTTGTATTTATAACCCTGTATTCACCTGACCAAAAGTCTCGTTCCTCCTGCCACCGAACTTCACTAATTCCCACTATATCTAACTTCAACCTATCCATTTCCCTTTTTAAATTTTCTGACCCACCTGCCCTATTAAGGGATCTGACATTCCACGCTCCGATCCGCATAACGCCAGTTTTCTTTTTCCTGATAACGACGTCCTCTTGAGTAGTCCCCGCCCGGAGATCCGAATGGGGGACTATTTTACCTCCGGAATATTTTACCCAAGAGGACGCCATCATCATTTAACGTAAAGCTGCATGCCCTTGGGAAAAATTACGGCTGTAGTTTCCCCTTGCTTTCAGCCGTTCGCAGTACCAGCACAGCAAGGCCGTTTTGATTAGTGTTGCAAGGCCAGATCAGTCAATCATCCAGACTGTTGCCCCTGCAACTACTGAAAAGGCTGCTGCCCCTCTTCCGGAACCACACGTTTGTCTGGCCTCTCAACAGATACCCCTCCGTTGTGGTTGCACCTACGGTACGGACATCTGTATCGCTGAGGCACACAAGCCTCCCCACCAACGGCAAGGCCCATGGTTAATGGGGGTACGTTTTTCAGATTACCTTTGCAAATGTATTCAAAGTGTCATCTTGGGCAGCTATTACGATAGATTTAAAGTACTCGTTCGTTCTTCTTTCCCGTTGCATGTGAGTCCACGCCTTCACAAGGCCTGAGACAGAGATTCTCTCTTAAATCAACGTTATCGTAGTCGTTATCTTGCGGCGGATTGGGTTGGCCTCTCTCTCTATCCTTTAAATAATCAGTCCATCTATCTGGATAGATTTTAGGGTGTATACCCTTTACTCTGCGATGGTGGATACTTTTTTAGTCGACAAATACTGCGTTGACCAAAATTAGAAGAATACCTACCACGCAGAGGCCAGATAACTCCAGTCCATGGACAGTAGCTGAAATTGATCAAACTATCGAGCGTTCGGAATTCTTACATGACTCGTTTGAAAAAAAAAAAGTCAAAAATTTCCTTTAAGTTGGTTTTAATGTCTTTAAGAGACGGAATATCGTTATCAAGTCCGTATTTAATATCCCAACATCAATTATGCAATGTTATTGACTGTCTCTGTTACGAGTTCACACCCAATAGCAGGCAGGTGTTTAGTCCGACCCCACATTTTGAACGTCATATACAGTCACTGACCCACTACTACTTGCGACTTAAACACATTCAGTTGTTCAGTTGGCTTCTTGTAAAGAAGTGGTCGCTGTAATGTCTCGTAATTTGCACGAAACACGCTATGCGCAGTTTGTGGTCGACATGGAACGTTCAAACGCGAATACCTCCTAAAATAAATCACTCACAAAGCTCAAACTTTCATAAAATACGCAGCACTGTAGTCGCTTTCCGTCAATGACACAAGAACCGATCAAACGCGCGAATTTCTGCATTTTGGTATAAATTTGACCAGCGCAGCTTAACGCAGGTGTTTATCAGAAGACGGCTCCCGAGAGACCATATCGACTCATAGATCTGACGTATAAAGCCGTACTCAAATGTGAGGGGAGACGCTGAATTCCTGTTGGCTAGTATGTTAAGCAGCCAATCAGATCGTCTCGAGCACTTCTATACTCACGGTATTTCTTATCAGCCAATCAGATTAAAACAAGAAATTTAGAATAAAAAACTCGTAATTTCGAAACTGAATAAAATGTATCGAATCCCAGTACGATTCCTTTCCATAAAATAAATTACTAATAAATTTAATACCCCATGCCCCTTCGGGCTGCCTTTTGCAAAATCAAGCTTACTCGGACATACGTCACAAATTCCCCTGTTGCACAACTTCCTCACGCATACGTTTACATAGTTTTAATACAATATCACATTCTCACTTTACTCGTATCCATCGTTCGTTCTCTCAGTCTCTCCAAAATAATATAAAACAATACTTTTCCAAAGAAATTTGTGGTAATCAGACTAAAGGAAATTCCGAAAAATTAGATCATATGAACCTCTGTTCTTGGTTGTAGTTTCAATTGATACTATAGATGAATACGTTATAGTCCCTAACTCTATTTCACAATGCCAGGACGGTTATTATGCGTTTTAGGTAAAAATTTATATCTCCGAAAGTATTCAAGTTATTGATTTGAAATTTTAACGGTATGGTTGTGTTATCCACAGAATTTGGTGTGCAAAATATGAGAAACATCGATTAATATTTAATAGTGTTTCTTTAGATTCTTAGAAACTATGTGTACTGAACTGCAAGCAGCGTTAGTCAAGTACACGGCTCGCTTGGCCCAGTAGCCAGCGTCAGCTGTGCCAGCATGAGAACCAAAATTTGCTCTCCTCCCGGCTCCGCGGCAAGCTATGCTTTCAATACAAGATGACAACGCGTAATAATCTGCTACGTTACACACGCCCTATAAACCTAAAATTGCTTTCAAGTACATTTGAGGTTCATATAATGGCAAAATTATTACTACAACTTAATTCTAACTAAACAAACGAAAACTAATTATCCAAGAATCTTAACAAAAATTTTAATGCCAAGAAGCTTATTGAAAAATGAAAATTTACGAATCATTTAACTCTGTTACAGTAATATATCGAACTTTCTATGGCTTGGACTTGATAACAATACATCGACATCATTTACAAAAATTGTTTCAAAAAGATATGTTTTCTACAAAACTCAGACATTTTATTCTTTTCAGGAAAATAAAAGTTCATTTGACAAAAATTAATACCATTGGAACTTTTTTTTCAAATTCCCTTCACGTTAAAACTTCGCTTTCTTGTTTTCATTGTAGAAATAAATTTTTGTAATGGAAAAAAATCTACTATTAAATTGCTTCACTGAAACCATCTTTATATAAAAGGCACTTTGGTGGGTGTCTTTCATTACGAATGTAAGCTATTCCCGAAATTTTCTGTGCTAAGCGTTCATAAAAAAACTTTTGAACATTACATAATCTACACTATGTAGAGGTACTGTCTCTCTTTTATCTAAGTACACTTTCTCAGAGACTTCTCACAAAAAACCTTGTGTTTGACGTCCTTGTCCTATTCGACGATAGTGTGATGGGGGGAACCATTTCCCATCTTTCACAAAAAATTTTCGCTGTGGTGAGCGTCTATAAATATCAAATATTTCAGGCACCTACTTTCTGATGAGACAGCATGGGCACTTCTTTTCACATTTGATCTTACACTAATTTACAAACATCAACATCCACTCATCTGTCAAGTACAAGTGACTCCTCGCATCCAGTTTCCATAGTAGGTGTACCTGGAAAACACAGTACGTATAAGCCAAAAAATCATTACTTTGCTTCCTGCAAAGAAAAATTATAAACATGTTTATCCAAAACAAGTGCACTATTTATTTCTTGTAATAATGGGTGCATTTACAAATACAAATTTCTGGATTTAATTGATTTTACATATGAAGTAGTAACATTAGTCCACTAAAGTATTTTTCCGTGTCAATTCTTCTTTAGCAAAAAATGTTTCGGTAAAAAGTGAACTAGACTTTAGTAACCAGAAGTAAACGCTACTCTAACTATTCCTATCTTCACCCAATTCTAATTCCAAAACAGCAATCATTAGAAGACACTTCAGACTCAAATCCACTTAGGAAAGTTACTCCTGAAAAACATCTCTCTTTACCATGCAAGTTCTTTGCTTCTGATCATAAGCCTTTCCACCTTTTTACTCTCAAATACTAGTAGATACATTTCTCAACTTAAGAAAATCTTTACATATTAAGGCTCACACCTATTGTTTTACAAGCTTTGTGTAACATATACAAATACATAATGAATGAAAAATGACTCAGTTTGCAGTTGTCATAAAATACATGACATGTTCGCCTTATCTCTGTACAGAATCTCTTGGCTTTGTAAACTGACAATCATGACGGTACTGCCTCCATTCTCACACCTACATTTTACATTATGTTATTCTACAAAACTTTCACATGTTCTCCTCAATCATTCCTCATCTGCTATTTAGTATGTTATTACAATGTTTAGTATTGAAATTTGTTCGATATGGTTTGTTAATAACTCCCATCTCCTACGAAACACTATGTACACTATGTACACAAGGTAGTGAAGAAAGTACAGACGATATCAAAAGTTCTGAATGAAGAAGAGGTAGGTTGACAATACGAAAGCGAAAAGGAGATAATATTGTAAACAACTCGGGATGCCTGATGTTCACCAAACACCTGACATCGCAAAGAACATGCTACCCCTGAGTCCAGTTAGTTACTACTGTCTGTATCATCTTACTGTATATAATTCTTTAGGTCTTTCCTTTCTCCATATTAATTACCCTTTTTTTCATCAGCAATGTATAGGTTAATCACATTGCTCATCATCTGGACATCGCTTTCTTCCCACTTTCCATCTGTGGAAATGACAGCTTCATTATCACCAAAATCAACCTTCCATTGGAATTTTTGCAGAAAAGTGCCCCAACGAACATCTTCACACTTAATCCTAAAATTGTCATGAAATTCTGATATAGTTGCTCACCCTGAATCCTTACAGGTAACTTGACCTTGTGAGTTACTGCTCTCTTACTTTTACTTGTGGCTATCACAATGTTTACTCTGGAGACAGGCATAATAACTGTTTTTTTCCTTTTAGGAATAGTATCTACAGAATGTTTTAACATTACACTTACATTTGAACCACTATTAAGTAAGCAAGGAACTTTTTCACCAAAAACTGCAACCTGTATTACCGATTATTCAGATAATTCTTCAGGAGTAACAAGATCTGGTTCTTCCAATAAATCCCACACTACCTCACGTCCATCGAATACTATACCTTCTGTGTAAATAACACATATATTTATGGAGTCTTCGGCCTCTTTAATTGTGGCAGCTTTAATTAGTCTATCTGTCAGTGACAAGTCAAAATATCTCTCCAAAAATTCGCGTTCTCTAATCCTCTCAGATTCTGCAACACTTATGATGTCAGAATTATCAAAATAACCCACAGCTTCAACTACTTCTGTAGCTGCATCATCATCCGATGAGTTTTCTTCCACTCTGCTTACATCTTCTCCGACATCTGAAACTGCTCCATCACTATCAAATAGAATCTCCTCTATTCTACCGAAAACTTCATCTGGTAGTATATCTTCCTCCTCTGCTACAATTTCCCCAGTTTTCTTCGACATTCCCTATAGAATCCTTTTTAGTATTGCAGTGCCTAGTTAGACTAAAATCCTGCTCCACAATTTCATTGGGTAACTCCTTTTCCTTGCTAAACTGGTTCCTAGATTAGCTATTTTCATCTAATCTTCCACAAAATTCTGCCACATTTCCCTGAAAAGTAAATATTCTCGTTTCCTCCCATTACTCCAGTGTGTTATAGTACCTGTACCACTACTGTCTTGTTGTTGTTGTTATTGGTGGCTGGCTTACAAAGGGCTTTGCTAGCGGATTTGACCTACGTTTTGGCAGTCTGCAAACGCCAGCACTCTTACAGACTGCTAATAGTTTTCCTCATGGTCTGCTTTGCCATTAGCCGTAGCGTTCCTTTCATTGAGTTGTCTGGAATTCTGTCCTGCTCTCTCAGCTGATTGCTAATTTAGATAATTATCATTCTTACTCCTCTCGTAATTTCTATCTCCAGTAAAACCCCCTCATCCTCTGGACCTTCCTCTGTGATTGTCAGATCACTGCACACCTATTCTGTTTACTTGCACTTCATTTTGCCTAGTGGGAGCCCTATGATCTGTGTTGCTATTTTCCTTTTCTTTCATAAGATTCTCTAGCACTTCCAAGTAACCAATGAACTTGGTAATATCCTCTCTGGGTGCGGAAATAATTTTATTTCGTCAGTACAAAGGCAACTTGTTTTCTTGACCCATTATAATTTGTTCTGTTTCTAACTTGTTAATCATGTTGGACATAGTATTCGCCCACTTCTGCCCAAAACTCTTAATAGTTTTTCACCTGACCAAAAGTTATTTAATATTTCCATCTGTTTTCTTTTTCCCAGTGTTTCTCAAAGAAAGCCTATTTAAAACTTTTCATGCTGTCATACTTTTCTACAGCTAACTTTCCCTAAACACGAGTTTCTCCCATAAGATTAGATACCACAAAGCCTATTTTCTGTTTGTTATTCCATGATCTAGGCAACACATCTTCGAAATACTCCAGAACTCTTTGGGATGCACACTCTTATGGGAGGGGGATCAGATCTCAAAACTGTCTGTGGTTAACATAGGCCATTTCACACTATCCTGCAACGCTGTTTATTATTACATTACCACTACTGTTAATAATTCCCTGCTCTACATTTGTTAGGCTAATGTCATGGTCTTGTAGGTTACTGCTGTACTAAACTCTGACAATTTAGTTTCTAAATCAGTATTTCTTGCACACACATTCCTGCAAACAGTTGACATTTGCCACTTTCCTCCCTAATTTATCAACCAGAATTTTATTATCCTCACTATGTTGTTTTTCAACGTTATCTACTTGAGCCTGTAATTCATTCATGTCAGCACTTACTGTTCACTTAGCTGTTTACTATCTTCAGCAACTTGCTTTATATGGGTATTTAGCCCAGCTTTTCCTGTTACAATATCATTCTTACGTTCTTGTTTCTCACAGCATGTTTGTTCTTTCACGCTTTCGCTAAGCTGTGATATTTCATTTTGTACAGAATCACTTAAGCCTGAAATTCAGTAATCCATTTGCCACTGAACTTCCTCCTTAAAATTTTTCAATTTATTATCAAATTGTTCTGACTGTTTTATAAACCCATGATTAATTTCAGAAACTAATCCACTTTTGTTTACTATCCACATCAGACCCAAGTTCATTTATTTTTGGATTCATATTACTTATATCCGTAACCAGTTCACTTATTTTACTATTCATTCCATTCATAATACTGTTAATCCCCGCATCTGTTTCATGATGTTTTGGAACGTGGTTGCAATGCTAACATTCTGCTCACCAACCTCCAATGCTGCCTCTATTTTCGCTTCAGAGACAGTAAATAGCACTAATTTAACATTAGGGCAGGTGTTTGTTCACCACTTATTTCTTGAGTAGGAGTACATATATTTTTCTCGTCAACTTCACAACCTGACTCCCTTTTTATTTCCTTCACAAGGCCTGGTGCCAGTTCATCATCAGCTTCCACCGTGCTTTGCTCATCAATTGACTTTTAAGTATCAGATATTGAATTTCGATAATCACTGGCATTAATCTGAGAAACATCAAAACTAAAATTTCTTCTCATACTCTCATCTGCAAGTACTGAATTATCAAAATCTATGCCCTCCTTCTTTCTGTTATTATTTCTCGATGTCCCCCACTCACACACCAAACTCTACTTAGATTTTCCTCCATATTGTCAGCATGGTGAGATGCTACCACGAGTCCATCCACCAAAGGCTGCCGGCTCTGGTCCAGTTTCTGGGACTCTACACAAACGTCCACGGCCAACTGCTCTTGTTGCTGATCTGCTACTGCTCACTGTTCCATGCTGCTTCTGTCGGCGTTCCTCTAGTTCACTGACCTCTCTGCCTGCTGTGTCCTGTCCCTCCGCTAATATTGTTCACAATATCTTCACTGGTTATAAGTCCTTCTGTCACTTCAGTTCAAAAGTTTAACTGCACACGCGTGGATCTATCTAACATGGGTTTTACACCGCTGCTTTTAAAGTTCTTTCGACACTGAATTTAACTTTTCTGGGCCGCTAAGTGCACCAAATGCAGCGAAGCGGGTTGGTCTCTCTCGTCTTTAAGCAATCAGTCCACCTACATGGCCAGGTAATTGCAGATACTGGTTTAGCAGACAAAAGCAGTGTTGACGAATCTCCGACTAAATACCTACCACGCAAAGACCAAACAACTTCTGTCCATGGGAAGTAGCTGAAAGATAAATAACCTATCGAGCTATCGGAATTCTTGCATAACTCGCACGGGAAAAAAGTCTAAAATTTCCTTTCAAGGGCTCCAGAAAGGTTCAAAATCACGAAAGGTTCATTTTTTACTTTTTTGCATTTTAAAAATCTACAGACTTTCCCCTTTCAATTGATATATAATTTATTCAGTTCAGAAGAGTACGACTACAACAATTTTTAAAATATGTTCTGCATGGGCGTGACCCACTATGGCGCTGTTAAACTGCTGTCAGATATTGTATTCGTGGAACTGCAAGCTAATCACGTACATTTTAGTGATGTGAGAGAAAATAAGTGTTACAAAATAAGTGTTGTGGCTAACTTGTGTTAGTTCGATGTATATCGTTGGCTCATTTGTGGTGTGTTTTATGTTTATTTAGTCTTTTGTAATCCTGAAAATATTCGTAGTGAATTCTGTTCACTGAAGTCTCTGTTTTATTGAAGGATAATCATGGGTAAACGTAAAGTGGCTAGAAATCCACTGAAGGCCTTTAAGAAAAGGAGAAATGTTGAAAAGCCTCTACACCTGCTAATTGCAATGAACGTGAGAAAGAGAGTACTTCTCAGAGGAAGCATCGTTGAGTTAATGAAAAGTATGAATGTTTTATGGGCGAACTGGATGCATATGAAATATTTGATACATCAGTTGTCAACAGAATCTGTGTAAACTCTGTAAGATGTATTCAGCACAGAAAAGTCGGTCTGGAACTGTCTATAAAAAAACGCGTAGGACTTGCCAGTGAAATGGAATTGAAGTGTGGTAAGTGTTCATACATGGCCACCTTTTGGAACAGTGTTGCATCAGCACCAAATGAAGAAAATGATAGCAAAAGCTATGAACACAGCATTAGATTTGTTTATGCCTTGATAAGGATGCTAATGCACGTGTAGTTTTCTCTGGCATGATGAATCTTTCAAATACCCCAACCAAGTTTACGAACTAAAGTAGATTTATAGGGTCTAAAGTAGAAGATCTCAGTATAGAATCTATGAAGGAAGCTCTGGAAGAAGTAGTATAAAAAACAGTGGTAATAGAGACTTCAATGCAGCATTCGATGGTACCTCGCATAAATGGGGACACACATCTCTTCATGGTGTAGTATCTGCCACCGGTACGTATACAGAGAAAGTTTTAGAGGTAACAGTAATATCTAAATATTGTAGGTGTCAATAAAAAACACAAAGGTACACATGAAAATAATTGCACAGCTAACTGTAGCGGCAGTAGTGGAAGAATGGAAGCTGCTGGTGTTGCTAGAATATTTCAGCGTTCTTTTGCGTGAGATAAAGTGCGATATGTGAATTACCTTGGTGATGGTGATTCTAAAAGTTTCTAACATATTAAGGAACTGAAGTCCTATGATGATGATGTTGTAGCGTAGAAATTTGAGTACAGAAACCAATGGGATCAAGACTTCGGTGACTGAAAGCTTCGTAAAAAAAAACTCAGTGATGGTAAAGGTTTTGATGAGAATGGAAGGTAAACTGACAGTGTAATTGACAAAATATAGAACTATCATGGAATGGCTATTAGGAAGAACACACACAGTTCCATGAAATGACGAAGGCTGTTTGGGCTCCTTTTTTCATACTTTTTCAACCGATAAAAGCCCCCATTATTACTTGTCTCACAAAGGAGAAAAGAGTTGGTTAAGTACAACACGGGATTGTTAACTGGTGAAGTGCACACTTACAAACGTAGTCTGCCTGATGCGGTAATGAAGGTTGCCACCTCCCCTTTCCTAATCGGCCACCTGGATTGCGATATAACTGATCGTGATCGCATATGCCCAATGAAATTTTAGTGACTAAGGCTTTCGTTACCGAGGGAAAATAACACCGGTTTGTTGGAAGAAAGTGTACAACAGACTCTTCTAAAGGAAGAATCTATCAAAATTGAAGCTAAATTTAAACGATAATATTGAAATAGGTGGCATATAGTGCAACAGCTCACGAACCGCAAAGGGGGGGGGGGGGGGGAGAGTACCTCGTAATATTTACTAAAATTATCACTGCTAACATAAATAAACAATGATGAGCTAAAAAAGGGATAATTAAACGGTCGCCAGCCCATTAGGGAGTGAATCTCCAGAATATTTAGAAAGGTGATGGCAAAGAAATTTCAGCAAATAGTCACTGGCGCGGCAATAGAAGGTGGTTACGCGTTTCCACAGCACAACAGTTCACGAGAAAATAGATGAATCAGAAAGCATTGAATTTGCTGCTACTCATTCTGAAATACTAAATTTTGAAAGTAATGTTAAATGAAATTACCGGTTAAATAAATGACTGGCTTAACTTGAACTTCGTTACGTAAAATAAATTACTTTCAGTGACCTCACTGTAATGTAATTTAGAAAAAGGCAAGCAATTTACTTTTGATTATTGAAAGTCTGTACTGAATTTACTTTAAGCAAATGAGCAAGTGATTGTACTTTAAAAATAAGAGCAGTAAAATACATACCAAGCCAGCGGAAATCACTCGCTAATCGAAACGCAGAATAAATGAAATTGCGCACTCTTAATTTGGACTGTATCTTTAGTTATTAGTTTTGCCATTGAAATTTTACTTTACTTTAAGCAGCCTCTGTTATGCAATACAAGAATGAACAGTTACTGTGGTAGAAAATTTAGACTGAAACTGGCAGTAAATACTGAATTTTTGATATTCTTACGACACTAGGTGATTGTATGGAAAGGAAAGGGACCCTGCTTGGTAATAATGTCTAAGGATAATGACAACACAGGTCCCCTACAAGTTTTAACTATTGCAAGTTATTATTCAAGGTACTCGTACTTTGTGAGAGGAATGTTGCAGGGCAAAGCCTTTGCGTAACTATGTTTGTCAGTTAACAGTCTTACGACGTTGTAACTGTGCGGACGACGAAGAATGTGGCTAATGACAATGTTGAGCTGCCGTTGTTGTTGTTGGCGCTTCTGCTCGATGAAAAGAACCCCGAGTCGTCTTTAGAGCCACTGACAATTATGGGACAGGCAATAGTTGGAATAGCAGATTCCTCCGCCAGTCCACTCCTACCGTGCTCTTAATGCTCCAGCTCAACAAATCAGGCGCGTCTGCACTGGCGCGAGCGTAGCTACGTACCGCGTCGGCGGGAGCGCCCAACAAAACCTTCCGCATTCTTTCATAACTCAAGCTGCTCTGCCTCCTCTCTGTTCGCAACGCGACAGACTCTCTCCACTCGCAAAGATAAACAACGGCAAAGTTATTACCATTTTGTGGGTCCTATCGATACATTTCAATAATGTTCCCTTTGCTATTACCGTGCAATTTAATTTTCATTATAATTACAATCAGTAATATACAGTCAAAACTATATACATCGATTTCGTATTAAATACAGTATCTGTTACACAGCTTACAGCTTGAGAATGAAAAGTACAGTGCAAGAGACCAACGGATATTAAACGGCGAAAATTATGTATGGTGCAGAAGGTATTTTATCTACATTTTCGGTGTTACATGTGCCCCACATTCCATGAATTTTTTCCTGAAGGGAAGTAAAATAAGTGTATGTCCAAAGAAGTTAGTTTTTACAGGTTGTGTATTGGACTATTGGCTGCAACTTATCACAGAGATTTTTAAAAATTAGAATTCAATTGTTAGAGATTAATTTTTTTCTGTTGTACTGAAAATTCACTACTTTATTGCCATTTTTTCTTTATAGATTCAACAATATACAGATTTTTGGAAAGAGACTGTGTTAAGTTACGCGGAAGGAACTCTGTAACATAAGTCTACCTGAAAATTTGAAGCAAATTGGTTTGGTAGATACTGAGAACACATGAAATTTTTATGAAAAAATAAAACTTTTGGGAATCGAATGACAAAGTTTGGATTACCTCTTCAGTGCATTCCAGGTCCATAGGATGGATTATATTCATTTTCTGCAAACTGCTCCTCCAGCGTTCTCTGTGTCGTCCTGCTTAATATGGCTTAGTTTCATTTACAGCCCTGTGAGTAGCCGGAAGACGTTCCTTGTCTAAAGCAAGCATCGTTTGTACCATGTTCAAACATATCTTCACTCCCATATTTCGAAATACTTTCCATCTTACAACATTGCCATCATTGAAAACAGCAATAGCATCATATACGCCAAAGTGAAGGGCTTCTATTTAAAAAAATAGATAAAGAAGAAGAAGAAAACGGTTTCTTGACCATGTAACACTATTTACATTCATTAGGGTTTTGAGTTTCTCCACGAACCACTTTTTCAACAGTTTAGGTGTTGCTAAGTCTCTCAAAATGGGTTTCATCACTTTATAACACTGAAAATGCAGATAAAATACCTTTTACACCCTTCAAAATTTTGGCTGTTTTAATATCCGCCGTTGGTAACTTGCACTGTACTTTTGATTCTGAAGCTGTAAGCTGTACTACAGAAACTATATTTTATGCATAATCAATGTAGTAGTGTATTTAATTTTTACTGTCTATAACTGGTTGTAATTATAAATGAAATACTGTCAATTACTGGGTAATAGCTAAGGGAACTTCATTGAAATGTATCGACAGCAACGGCAAAATGGTAGTAGCTGTGTCGTGGTTTATCTTTGCGTGTGGAGCGTCTCTGTCGCGTTGCGAGCAGAGCGCAGAGAGGAACCGGTTAAATCGACGAGGAAAAAAAAAATAAAAATAAAAAAAAAGATATAACCGGAAACCGGTTGTTCCAGTGACAGCCTTCATTCCTACATCAGAACCATTGCAGATGGTACAGTTAGAGTTAAGTACTGTCTGAAAATTGATAATATTTGAAAATGGTGCAAAGACTGGCAGTTTGCTGTGAATGTTCAGAAATGTAAATTCCTGCCCTGACCAAACTAAAATATGTATTATCTTATGGCTGCAATGTCAGTGAACACTACCAGATTCAGTCAGCTCATACAAATACTTGCATGTAACATTTTGTACGGATACGAAATGGATAATGATACAGCCTCAATCGTAGATAAACCAAGTGGCAGACAACGCTTCATTGCTACGAAGTTTGGGAAACGTTAACAGTATGCAATGAAGATGACCGACAAAACACCCTAGAACCTACATCTACGTCTACACTACAGCCATACTCTTCAGACCATTGTTAAGTACATGGCAGAGGGTATGTTCCTTTGGACCAGTTGTCAGGACTTTTTCCCTTTCCATTCACCTATGGAGCGCAGGAAGAATGACTGTTCGAATGACTCTGTGCATAATGTAATAAATCTAATCTTTCACCACGATCCCTACGGGAGCGATATGCATAGGGTTGTAGCACATTCCCAGCGTCACCATTTAAAGCTGGCTCTTGAAACTTTGTAGTACGCGTCCAAGTGATAGTTTACATCTATCAACAAGAGCCCGCCACCTCATTTATTTCAACATCTCTTTGGCAGTCGAATGGTAGAAGGTTTTGAAGTATGAAATGTTGGAACGTTCTTGACCTAAATCATAATTTTTCACTGGTAGACCGAGAAATTTTCGCATAGTTCTGGTAACTGTTCAGTATTATAAGACAGTGTTGCTGGTTCGTCTGTGTTTTGAAAGCAATATATGAAGACTTTCCTACTGGCTTGCTAGGCCTAACGCAAGAAAGGATTTTCTGTTGGGGTTTGCCTCCCTTATCCTTTGGAGTTTCTCCTCCACCACAAGGCAGTGGTTTCTTTCTCACTTTATCCCCAGAAAGGAGGGTTGCCTCATCTGCCAGCTACACTGTTCCGAAGTCTTCCTTCTCCGCCGTCGCTGCCATTACAGTCTTCACCCGTAACCCTGTGCATAGGTTCCGTGTTATACCCCACGGGATTGGGTCCCTGCCTGAACTAAGCCATTCTAGTACTCCAGCCTACTGAAGTGTAGGAGGCGCACCCCCGCGACGTCGACGCACCAGACAGGAATTGCCCAGTGGAGGAATAGGGAAGGAGACCCTACCTCCCTGGAGCCGGGTTAATGATTGTGTATGGTGCCACAATCTAAGAGCAGATAAGGGAAAAACAAGAACGGACAGAGTAAGGAATGTAGAGATTAGAAAGGACCGTAACCAAGAAAGTATGAGAGAAGAAACAGGAAAAAAGAGATTAAGATTGTGTGGGCATGTTAAGAGGATGCATGGGCAAAGATTCCCCAAAATTATGGAAGAACTAAAGATGGATGGGAAAAGACCTAGAGGGCGCCCAAGAACACTGTGGGGAATGGAAGTGAGAATATCTGTGGAAAGGAGAGTTGTGACCTGGTAGCAAGTGGAGGAAGAGAAGTGGTGGGAGGACCGAGCCAAATGAAGAGGACTCGTCAGCACCCAGACCCGGCAGTAGCTGGAGCGGGATCCGGATATAGATAGATAGTGCTGCTGGTTACACAGTGGTTGAAAAATTGTAATTTACCCTTTGTAAGCGTAGCCAGTGATCTTCTATTCATTGTTAAGAGGACTCACTTGTGGTAACATGTTTCAGAATTGTAGGACAAGGAATAGCGCTGTCACTTTTAACGTTTATATGACATCGCTGCTATTCTTAATATTTGGGGAAATTTTCCTCCGTTGTCAGTTTAATAGTGGTGATGATCTTGTGCATAAAAATAACCGTTATTCGTCTTTTTTACAGCTGAACTTCATTTTTATTTCGACTCAAACATGTTTCACTTAACTGTTTCCGGCATCTTCAACGGTTTACCAAGGATATGATTTGTATAATAATGAGTTAAAGTGCATTAGGAAGCAATATATTCAGCTTATGGAGCGATCCATACATACAACACAGTACTTTGTTCGTAATGTCATCGATACTGGAAATTTTGCAGTAACGCACAGAGATCTTAAAGAACTGAGGAGATCAAACTAGACAATTCTTTAGCATCTAGCTGGACGAAATGTGTAATACATAACTAATCCACGCTTCAAGTGTCATCACCAAATTGTTTCCTGCTTAGCAACCTAAAACCTGTAAACATTTCACAATATAAAAATATAATTACCATAGGTGCATTAAGTGCATCGAATTCTAACGTTAGTTGAGAAGATTCAGATTGGTACACACTCATCAGCTATAGAGACGTCGCTGATTGGTCATATCGAAGTTTACGTAATTAGTACACCCAGAGGAGGTGCATAAGAAATGAAAAGAAATTACTCGAAATTTTGGTCTTTAATATTTGTTAGGGAAGTCTGCGCCGGTCCTTAACCACCGAACACAGTCCCATTATTTACCGTTACCAAAGTAGCAGCAGCTAGTTATTATTTCTCTCACTATTAGATATTAAGCTGTAACTTCCTGGCAGATTAAAACTGTGTCCCGGACCGAGACTCGAACTCGGGATCTTTGCTTTTCGCGGGCAAGTGCTCTACCAACTTGCCGGAGAAAGGCAGGTTTCCGATTTCGAGTCTCGGTCTGACACACAGTTATCATCTACCGGGAAGCTTCATATTAGCGCATACTCCTCTGCAGAGTGAAAATCACATTCTGGAGATAAGTTGTTATAACTGTTCCACAGCCACATTCCACAGATTTCCTTCTCCCCCTTTTTTCTCGGCCTGTTCATCATATTCATCAGTTTGCTCATGTAACATAGTAGCCTATTGCAATATAAGATTTATTTATTCAGAGTCTCTTTCGATATTATGATTATGTTTTGTATCTACATAATCATAAAATGTCACATATCATTGTATAACAATTTTTGTACAGCTATGAACTCTCGCTGATGTTGCTTGGACTATCTGTTTAGTATTCAGTTATCTGACGATCGCCTATGAAGCCGAAAGCCGGATAGTAAGAAACTAGTAAATAAATATTATTGTGGGACATTAATACCGCGTCTTCAAGTTTTTGATATATGTATGGTTGTCAAGAACAAGATATCTAGCACAAGCGAAATCTAAAGAACGAAAATCGTCGTACTCAGCACGATACTTAATTGTTTCCGTCGTTCACCGTAGAAGAAGCTTCTTTTGAACATTTTGGAGCACAGGGTATCAGAGAAACAAAACCGTCGGGACAAGTTAAAATATTTGAAAAAGCTCTTCATAAGAAATCTACTACATGATGACACGAGACCAGCATAGAGCCTCCTGCTTCTCAGGCGTATCTGGGGAGATCAGGACAATCTAAAGGAGGTATGGAGTGAAACCAAACCTCCAACTACGCCCCAAAGTTAAATTAAAACCAACTTAAAGATGTCCAGAATCATAGAGCCCTTACGGATGTATAACATATCTAGCGAACAATATGGTACCCTATGGCTATGTAAGTGGTAGTAATAGTAGTAGTAATAGTAGTGGTAGTAGTACCTCTTCATCAGAAAAGGAACTTCTTTCCTCCCATTGCGACTTTGAGTAGTCCATACATATGGAAATCACTTGGAGCAAGGTCTGGGTTGCTCACTCTCTTCATTTCTGGTTGGTGGAAGTGAACCCAGGTTTCGTCCCCAGTACCGATTCTTGCAAGGAAGCCATCACCTTCTCGTTCAAAGCGCCGAAGTTCTTCACAAGCATCAGCACGTCGTTCTCTCATTCACGAGTCAGCTGCCGTGACACCCACCTTGCAGACACTTTGTGAAACTGGAACACATCATGCACAACGTGGTGTGCTGACCCATGACTAATCAGTAAACATGCTGCAATGTCATTCAGTGTCACTCTGGCGGTTTTCCTTCACCATGGCTTCAACTGCTGCAATGTTCTGTGGAGTCACAACTCGTTGTGCATGACGTGGACGAGAAACATCTTCCACTGAAGTTACACCATTTGCGAACTTCCTACTCCATTCGTAGACTTGATACTGTGACAAACATGCATCTCCGTAGTGAACCTTCATTCATCGATGAATTCCAATAGGTTTCACACCTTCACTACGCAAAAATCGAATAACAGAACGCTGCTCTTCCCTGGTGCAAGTCGCAAGTGGGGTGGCCATCTTTATACTGACACCGCGACGGTGTGAGTGCATCTGCACTATGCTGCCACCTACAGGCCATTCTGCACGGCTTGTAGCACGTTTACCAACTTACAGGATAACGACGCGAAATTTCGATTTGTTATTACAAATTTAAGGTTTTCATTTGACTCATCCTCGTATAATGCCTCATGTGTCTTCCTCAGAACAGCATACTTCATTAACCATCAGCATAATCTCCTACAAATCGTAATTCACTTCAATATCATACCATAATTGTATCATAATATACCACAGTTGCACTGTAATAAACAATAATAACATCATAAGCCTTACATGGCAGTCCTTAAGCAAAATTCCTCATCATATTCTATACCGATATCATGATGTATTCCTTAGATTCATCAAGTGTATGCATACGACTCTGAAATTATCACTCTTCAAGATACTTTCCAAATAGTAGGACAAGCATCAATCAGAAATGTTCCTTGTTAAACTGTTGCCCATCATAAATACCGTTCTGAATTCAGAACCGCTCACACTCAATCTCTTATCTAAAATAAAGTCAGCAGTTACCTATGCCACTAGAATTCATAAGTCACTTAACAAACTTGTATCTACAGAAAATGTCATTTCATATATCTTCCTCAAAAATAGCACAATATTCTCTCTGTTAATGATAAAGCAAAATCCACATCACAAGTCACAAGAAACTTCATTATACGTGCAAACTATCAAACTCAAAACCAAGTGCATTCTATTATAGCAAGATCCCAAAAGAAGAGTTCCAAACTCAAGAAATAATGTAACAGGTTTACATTCCAATCAGATTGTTCACCAGTGAATGTAGAATTATACCAGCTGAATACAAACCGTTCACAGATGGCAAATCGTTCCATACTGTCATAATGCAAATATAGACGCAAAAAATGGTCTACTTTGGCTGTATTATCACCTTGTCAGATTATGCTTAACAAATTCAAAATTTTTTTCTTCAGATAACACAAATCGTACATAGTCATTATTTACTAATACTCCTTACCAAATAACTGATAGTAAAAGATGTATTGACTAATATTTAGCTTAGTTGAAGAGTTGGAAGAAGTCCTGAAAGCTAAAGTAGGAAAGTGCAGTGCAACAACTGGGCCACCAATGCTCGCCACTGCATATGTTAACTACAGAATAATAAATTCCCTACGGTATTATTCCTTGTGTACACTGATGTTTCATTCATGAAGAAGACCTCGTGATTTACGTGTGCACAGGGTTTCAAGGTCCACCGTATTTGCATGTGCGTTTCAGCGTATGCGAAGAGGACTTTCATACACCAAGAATAGTTTTCTACTTTAAGACTTTCCTTTATGAAATAAATGATCCGATTTAAGCAACACTTTCTGACATACGTGTAAGTTCCTGATGTTTGCTCGTAGCTCCTTCCTTTTCTCTGATGATTTCTTAATGTTATGAGATGCAAAATTGATTACTTTACAGTGTTTTAAACGTCGTTGTGTAGGGAAGGCTATTAATTGTTTCATGCGATCTGGTGGTGTTTTGTTCATTTATACAGGGAGTGCAGACCAAGTTGAAGAATCATTTAGTAGTTCGTTAATGATATTTTGAAAACCCGACAAGTGCAATCCCAGTTTGTGTGTTGCCGATAACAATACAACTGCAAAGTTTACCTAATGCTTTCATAATGTTTTCAGAAGGGTAACACGATGACATAAAACGTGATCTAAATATTGGGTTAATTTTTCTACATTTCAGAGTTCTTGCCCATGTATTAGAGAGAAATTGTGGGGCATTATTAGAAATTACTTTGTCAACATGCCCTACTTATTTCAGAAAATTCTTTACGAATGCTTTTGCAGTTGCTTTCCGTAAAGGTGTGAATGGCACAAATTTAAAGCTAAGCTCAACATTTACAAAAATAAATGAATGAACATGTTTAGATCTCGTAACTGGACTGAAAATGTCAACGTCCACTAATTCTCTTAGTTTTACGGGAATGATACATAATACTGGTGTTCTGTGCGTAAGTGTAGGTGGTTTTGCCTTTCGGCACAGTTAGTATTTTGCCAAGACTGTACGAATTTGTTTTTTCATATTGCTGAAGTAAGATGTATCCCGTAATTTCTGAAAACATTCCTGAGTACCAAAGTGTGCATAACTGAGATGCGTGTATCAAATCAGTTTGCTGACGAGTTCTTTCGGGGAGTACAAAACCGAAATAGGGCTGTCAGGACATATACGTCTGAATAAAATATAGTTATTTACAAAGTGAAACTGTCTTATCTCAATATTTGATTATTTTTCCCATTTATCTTTATGTCTTTCCAGATTGGATATCTCTCCTGTTGATAAGCGATATGACATAATGAGGATGAAAGAAAGTTTTCAAAGGTTACTTTTTGCATATATAACAGACTAAAATTATTTCTTTTCCATCTTCCTCATTACTTTGGTCTAAACCAACAGATGCACGGAAAGTGCATCAGCAATAATGTTTTCTGAACTTGTAATCTAAATCACGGTGAAACTGAACTCCTGAAGGAGCAAAGCCCAGCGTCTTAAACGATCATGATTTAGTTTAGCTGTCATGAGAAACTGAGGTGCCCGATGATCGGTGTATATCTTAGTGTGTTTATCTTGTAGAACGTAACGAAATTTATCAAGTAACCAAACTATGACTAATGCTTAATCTCGGTTACAGACTAGTTATGTTCGCCTTTGGTTGAGACTCGGCTGGCAAAAGCTATACTTTTGTGTGTAAGTAGTAAGAATTCCATTTTCTATAACTACTCGATACAAGTGGACACCAAGACCAGATTCTGAGCTATCCGTCGAAAGGCAAAAATCAAGAGATAAATCAGGATGTGGTAATATGGATGCATTAAGTAGTGCAGTTTTCAGATCATCATATTCAGTCTGGGCGACATTATCTCAGTCCCATACTGTGTTTTTACTTGCGAGTTGACATATTCTAGATGTAGACAAGCTCTGTAAGATGACGAAACGTCGTTAAAAATTCAAAGGATCTAAAAATCCTCTGAGTTGTCATTTGTTTGTAGATATAGGTAGTCCTTCAATTACTTTCAGTTTCTCCAAATCGGGTAAGATACCCTTGTAGAGACAATGCGGTCACGAAATTTAATTTCAGTTTTAACAGATTCTGATTTTTCCAAATTGACTATAATTCCATACTCAAGAAATATCTGTAATAGTTCGCTTAGTACTTGATTGTATTCTGTCAACGAATTTCTCCGCAATCAAAATGTCAACAACAAACGTAGTGCTCCTGTGTTTCAGATGCTTTGGTAAGATAGTATTCAGACTTCGCATAAACGCAGCTGATGAAACATTGAGACCAAATGCTAATTTTCTAAATTGGTAGGATTTTCAAAACAGAGATAACCCTGTCTTGTTTCCTGCATTCAGGATGTAATTCCATTTGTCAAAAGCTAGATTGTAAATCTAGAGAAGACATTACCTTTATGCCATGCAATTTCTGCAACAATTCGTCTAGTGTTTGTGGTCGATTTGTTTCTGCTTGTATTATAGTGTTGATCTGTCTGAAATCGAGAGAAAGTCTAATGAATCATCCTTCTTTTTAACATCAAATAATCGGCTGTTGTATGAACTCACAACATGTTCGATTATACCTCCTGTTCGAATTTTTCACTATATGTAAACGGAATAACGTAAGGTTCCTTCACTTTGAATTCTTCAGAATGTGATCTTAAAATTTCGAATAATACACGTGTGTCTTCATCAGAATCTACTTCATCTCTGTGTACTTTCTTTTTAATTAACTGTTCTGTGCTAACAGATTGTCCAGCTTCACCATGAAACGCAACCTTCAGACAAATTCAGTAAGTGTTGTGCCTCGAACGGAAAGAGAAAACGCCAACAATTCACATTTTTGTCTTTCCTTGTCAGCTATCCATGAAATTTAAGTGTTACTAGTACATGATTTACTTGTAGCATTGCTTCAGCATCGCAAAAATTTAACATCACTTTATATTCTTGTAGAGATTCTACACCGAAAATTGCTTCCATTGAGAAACTTGGAACGATCAGAGACTTCCCAGAAAAAATGTGTCACTGACTCATGAAAACTAGCGAAGTCTGATTACGTACATATACACTCATTCCTTGAACGACTCCCTGTAATTTAGTTCTTAATAGTGGCAAAGTTGGACAAACAGATGATTGAGCACTCTTACTAAATACTGTCTCACAAATCGCATTACGAGGGTTACCAGAATCAAGTACAGCAGAAAGTGAAATGTTTCATACGGAAATTTTTACAGTTAGATGTACAACTGTAATGTTATCAAAACCTACTAAGTTATTATACGATGGTCACTCCAAAAGAAATGCACACTATTTTTGTAAAAATACAGTTTTCATTCCGCATGTGTGAAAGTTTTACAGTGTGTAGATACATCCTTCCCGCTTGTTTTCAAACCTGTTCCCATGAGTAGCGCCGTCACAGCATGTCTTCAAGATGGCTGCTACACTTGACTTTCGTCAGAAGCAACGTACTGTCATAGAATTACTGTGCTGTGAAAACGAGACAATTGGAAACATCCACAAGAGGTTGAAAAGGTGTGTGGAGATGCTGCTGTCGATTGCAGTACAGTTAGTTGGTGGACAAGCAGGTTACGTGATGAAAGCGGGCACGGCAATATTGAGGATTGTCCTCGCAGCGGCAGGCATCGTACTGCACACACTCCAGACAATGTGCAGAGAGTCAACGAATTGGTGACTTCTGACAGACGCATCACAGTGAACGAATTGTCACGCTACGTTGGGATAGAGGAAGGAAGTGTTTGCAGAATACTGAAAGTGTTGGCGTTAAAAAAGGTTTGTGCCAGGTGGGTTCCCAGGATGTTGAAAGTGGCTCACAAAGAAACAAGAAGTGCTATTGTCATGTGTGCTGGATGCCCTGAATTTCTACAACCTGAGCACCTCTTTCAGAGTAATAATTTGTGCGGTCACGCCAATTTCGATTTACTCTGTCATTATCATTGCGTCTGAAATTGTCTTCATTGCCATAACGTCTATGTTCACGTGATAAGCGATCTCTATTCCTATACTGATAATTCCGACGGTCACGAGAATCGTTTCTCGAGCGTCTGTAATCTGTATTCTAGGACTAATGTGTGACATCACGCCTGTCTTCGTCAGGTCTCGCATCACATTGTTCACGCGAATTCCATCTACGTTTTCGATTTCGCCTCGGACGGTAATTTTCTCAATACTGATTACTATCATTTCTGTGAGTGTAATCAATTTTGATCGAATTGAAGTTCTTGCAAAAGAGCTTGGAAAGCTTCCAAGTGATGATTAAAACGTCCTGCTAAAACTATGTGGCGCAATCTGATAGTCAAACAAATGCGGATTAATTGCGACAGATTGGTTAAATATCTGTTCATGCGCATCATTTTATCAAAGTACTGGACAAGAATTGAGATATCGATTGTTCATAATTTTTCATTATGATACCGTTATGTTTCACGCGGTCTTGAGTCGTTTCAGACCAGTAAGCGGACGGGAATTCGTGATAAAAATCACTGTACGTGTGACATTCACGTGCTAACGATCTCATTCTACTCACAGGTTCTTCTTCGAGATAACTGCAAAAAGTTCTAGTTTGCGGTCAATTGGCCACGTTGGTAGCAAAGAATAATCAAAACGTTGTAACCTCTAGCTTGGGTGAATTTCACTGCTGTCATTATGAAAAATTGTGAAGTTCCAAACTGTGAGAAAATGTCTATAGTCAAAACTATCGTTTTCCTGAGAGTATGAGTTTTTTCTCATACCGTAACTGGAATTTCAGTCATTGTGTCCTGCAAACATATCACGTTCACGAGGAAATGAGTAACATTTCCAAAATTAGTGTGTTAATTGCGATGTCCAACGTAGTTATTGAACCAACTGCTATCGTTGTCGCGACCGATCTTTTATTCGGTACGAGCAAGCTGTTCTTCCTCACGTCACGTCTATTTTGCTGCTTAATTGTCATCTCTCCTTCTTTAAAACGTCGCAGAGACTGAAATTCTTCGGTATCAACGAACGAAACCGGCTGAGTGCCGTATGATCTTTTATCTGATTAATTGTTCGTTTGCATCTGTCTGCCGGATAATTTTTCGACTCGTTTTGCAGTTGCAATCAACTAAGTTTGCGTCTCTAAAACTTCAATGTTAGTCTGTAACTCTAATGACACGAACTTTTGTTCTAATTCCTCTATTTTCAATTCTTATTGTGACGTCTGTTGTCTCAACTAAACAATGTCAACAGACTGTACATGGTCAAGCCGGGACTCAGGATTATTAATATCAGACTTCAGTTTCTCGCGCACCTGAGTTTTCAACGTTTCTGACATTGCCTCCAATTTACGATTTAAATTGTCCTTAACGTCATTCCGAAACAATTAGAAGTTCTCTTCCTGTTTGTTACTAGATTCTTTGATCTCTCCACGACGTTCGTGTTTAGATTTTTTGATCTCGTTATTAAATTCTCTAATTATTGGATTTCCTAATCTCATCGAGCTGAGCTATTATTAATTGCGTAACACTATCATTGAAAGAAGTGAAGACAAAATTAATTTGCTCTGTAGAAGTAGAAGCCATAACTGAAGCTCTTTATATCAAAATCGGACTGTGTCACGGTATTTTGCCCTCTTGAAATGCGTGTAGTTCTCTGCAGTTCATCTCGGATGATTGGCAAATAATAGCCTACACTCTTATTATTCTCAGTTTTGTTCGAGAGTTTGTAAAATGACCTTTTTTTAATAATAATATCAATGTTTATATATGTGTTTGAAGAGAGAGAGATTGATTATTGATTGAGATTTTTACTTTAAGTCGTAATTGGTACCTGAATTTTGGTTTCTGCCTCTTTGAATGATCTGCTTCTGCACCAGTTGTTGACGTATTGCAATTCGGATGAAGTTATTGTTCTTTAAGGTGTAAAATACTATTCTGTTAGTTACTTGGCCGTACTGCGGACAGCTTTGAGCCCAAGTTTTCGTAGCTTCTCATACCTAAGGGACCACTGTTGTAAGTAAGATCAAACAGCAATCTGCTTTTCGTGAGAAAAGGAGATTGCTTGACACACAAACTTCCTTCAAACTACACGTGCTGCTACATCAAAATTGGTCAGTGGAGTTCAGCACCATACTATTTTACAAGAAATAATCCAGTTACTGTAATTAAGAAATTATGAGAGGTTGTTACTTATTGAACGAAAACTATAGAGAATGCATTTCTTTTCCTGTATTTTAGTGAACTTTGTACACTTACAATTCTGTCGATTGATAGACGGCAACGACAATGAAGTTCACCTCCTTTTCCAAAAACAAGATATTTCTATTCTTCACTTCCAAAAAATTTGTACACATAAATGTTTGGCAACTCTTGCACATACTTCACCTGGTTTTATCACTAGAACATAAATTTTCATTAAATGCAGCAATACGTTTTGAGCGACGACCAAGCAACACGTCCTCTTTCCACAAGATACAGATTAACAGACGTCTTTAATTAAATCAATCGTCTTTTTTTTTAGAGTCCATACTCAAAGATTCACAACTACTATCATTGCGGGGATTGCGCGCTGAAGAGTTTCTTGCTGTCCAGCTGCGCTTCACTTCACTTCAAGTCCTTTTTGAATCACATTTACATTTACGGTATTTACATACATCACTGAGCTTATCAGAATAAAATCAGGCACAAATTAGTTTAAAAAAAAAAAAATGAGGCACACATAACAAGTTCCCTGACGTCATCATACGGAGCAGAATTTTCTGCACTATGTCTCAAATTTTCCGAAGCTTCGTCTGGAGCTACTTCCACAGTCTTGCCCATTCCTGCCTATGCTCTAGTTTTCATTGTCACTGTACCAGTAAATAAAATGACACAAAAATGCGAAACAAATATCACAAAACTGTTAACCTGACTGTTACAAAATAAACTAATTATGAACCAGAATACGGCTGAAATAAAAATTTTCAATTAATGCGGAGCAGCGTGCAAGCAGCAAAAATGCTATGTAACAACTACTGATGGAATTCAACAGCAACATGAATCATCTCCAACTGCGAAATCATCCAGTGAAACCACGTGAAAGTTTGATCATGAAAAAATTATTATTATAAGGCTGCCGAAAGTTTTATTATCGAAAATTATATACGGCAACAGACGTGCGGAAAGATCAATCTCTGACAATATTATCGTTGTCTGTACTTTTTCTCTAAAATTTGCTATTGTGTCGAGTGAAACATTATTATCGTTATCTGGTACGTAGCTGTACAACTTGCATTACGAAAATCCTTCCTCCGACATATCAGTATTCAAACATTTTTTGAAACTTCCTACATCGGACACGTCAGTATTCTGATAGAGAAGAAAAACAGAATTGATTACTCTTCCTATAAATCATGAAAAAACAATTTTCTTGTATCTGATGGCGATTTTTACAATATTCTCTAACATCACTTAACAATTATACTGTAATGCTGCTGCACACAATAGACAACTTACCTTGTCTTGCCGCTACAACTGTAAGAATATTATGAATTCAGCAACATGTTAAATAATTAGAAATAATATTGCGAACCATGCAGAGTGTATTGCATGTTCACAACTACTGTTGCAACTACTCCCCTTTTTCTTCTTTGTAGAAATTAAATGATCAGGAGGGTTTAGTCAACAAGCCTCAAACGGTGTAAAAAATGCAAGAAATCAATAAAAACTTTTAATTTACTACATTCTGAAAGTCGACGATTCACACACTGATAAACTTAGATCTTTCTTTTCTTTGGACAGCTTGAGTAGCAAAAACTTTAATTATTCCACAATGCCTTTAATCAATAATCACGTATCTGGTCACAACAAGGATACGAATATTACTTTTAACGTATGGATACACAAATTTGACAAAATCCCTATACTGACAAAGCAAGCAACAACTACGCACAGTATATCTCAGACTCAGAATTTGTGTATGAATGCAACAGCATAATCAATAGCTAACTTTGCAAAAAAAAGATATGAACGTCCAACTTTCACAAAATAAATTCAGTTTCATTTACTACGTGGTCTCGGGTGTGAAGCACTACAAATCGCAGATCCAAGAACATCCCTTGTAGAATCTCAAGCGCCGAACCTTTTCAATTATACAGAGACACTAAGAAAAATCGCTTCAGCTGAGATATTAATGTTTTGCAACGGTTTCTCGTGAAAGTTTAATAATGGAGGTGGGGGACGGAGGGGGGGAGGGGGTGGGATAAAAACACTGTGAGTTGCGTTGAAGCCGGGGCAGCCGTGTTACATGTCCCAAAACATTAGCGGATTACTGTTTCTTGCTTCTTGTTCTTAATTTCCGTCGTACGCTCACGGCAGCTGTTTTAAACAGAAAATGTTACAGTACTTTCTTGAATAACACAGCGTCAAGAAGGGATTTTTAAATGTGTTTCCTGGTCTTACATTGATATTTGATCAGCCATACGACGCATTTCACATCGTTAATGTAATTGTCTTTTTTGCATACGTTTCGAATAATCGAGAAGTACGTGATATGATAAAGCTTCTCTCATAATCCTGCATTTTGCTTAATAGGAACTGACGAAAATGATGTTCGGTCTATGGCCTCTTCCCGGAAAATTCTGAGGAAGTATTTTGCTATGTTTGGTCGGTTTCCAATCTTTCCTTCTCATACCGCTCACCCAGACAACTTTTCGAGTGCACTGATAGTAAGCCTAATTTCAAACGATAAAAATGAAAACCGCTACTGTAAAGGTAAAAAGGACAACCAAAGTTATTAAACAGAAAATAAATCACTTTAACGAGTACACTTACGAATGAAATGATATTCCTTTACACTTTAAAGCACAATCAGAATGATTAGAGCACCCGTAAATGTCGCAAACTGAACACTTGATACATATTTCCAGTCCTACAAGAAAATCCCCAGCAGGGTTGTAAAACAAGCAAAAAATAGGAAGCGACAGATACATAAAAAGCCCTGAAAATTAAATAAAAACAACTGGAATGCTGTAAGAAGGAAGACGGGAGTAGAACATCCATAATTCCAAGGTATTAACCTCTCAGGAACCTCGGCTCTATTATAAGATCCCAGAAAAATTACAAATAAGTTTAATTCATACTTCACACAGGTAGCAGAAATTTTCATACAGCAAAACTCATAGTGTGCAGTAATTAATCAGTTCAGATATAGGTCAAACAGTAAGACTCTATACCTATAACTGACTAGCGAAAAGGAGATACTAGGTACGATTGAGGAACTCGAATCAAAACACTCCTTCAGTTTAGACAATATATGTAAATTTGTTACACAGAACTTTCCTCCCTCCATAGCCAGACCTCTATTTGACATCTGCAACTGTTCGCTCTCAGAGAGTGCACTGCCACAAAAATTGAAAACAGTCAAAGTGAAGCCCATCAAAAAAAGGAATAAAAACAGATGTATTCAACGAGAGGCCGATATCAGTCCTATCTGGGTTTTCCGAAATAATGGAAAAATCTACAGAGAGAGATTAACAAACTTTATAGAAAAAATAACTATTTCTTAGATTCTCAGATTGGTTTTGGTCAATTCAGATATACTGAGATGGCCATCATTACGGTTCGTGAATGAAGCTTTAAATGCCATTGACAATGAAGAGCATATTTCTTCAATTTTTCTAGACCTCTGAAATGCATTTGATGTCGTAAGCCACAACATCTTGCTTACCAAACAGGAAACAAGGAGTTGAACCTGACTCCTGTCCCTCAAAAAAGCTGTGTCTTAAGTATAGTGTACCACAAGGCTCCATTATGGGACCAATTTTGTTTTTGCTCCAAGTAAATTACCTGAAACCAAGCGGGACACATCACAAGCATATTAAATTTTTTTATAACACAAGTGTGTTAATCAAAGGAACACCTGAAGAAGACTTAAGAAATGAAATCATATTATTCACTTTAGACATTACAAACTGGTTTTCTGCAAGCAGTCTAATAATAAATGTCCAAGAAACAGTTACTATGAACCAATGCAGAGTACAATACAGAGTTCACTGAAACAAAGGGGACCGTTTTAAGCAGGAAACAAGCTGTAGAACGATCTACCTTGTGACATCAAAATGATCGAAAATATTTCAGCATATAAAACAGGTATTCACTCCTTCCTGCTGCTGAAGTGTTATGGTATAGCTGAGTATCTAAGAGTTTAACACCTAAATGTGATCATTCTTGTTGTCATAAATAATGACAGCGAAAAATTTGCATAAATTTTGTAAGGTTTGAAATAGTAAAACGGACTAGTAAATTCAAGGATCTGTACAAAATTATCTTCTCAGTAAATGTTCTTACAGTATAAAAAAAATTATTTGTTAGCAATAAGAAGTAGAATGTCATACCACACATTTTAATCATAATGTCATATAAATTGCAAATATCTTTCGATTTTCAAAATTGTGTCGTTAATACAAAAAGCTGCAATTGTGAACTATGGTCACAATGGACCAGGAAGATCTGTAAATATTTAAGTAGATTAATTGTTGTAAATTCACAAGCACTGTCTGAAGATGTAGAGTACATTTATGTCTTTTACATTTATATCCTTTGTGCAAAAACGATTACGTTGTCAACTATGATCATACGATTGTTTACAGCTTTTTCTGTACGCAAAGTCCTGTAGTAGATATACAGTTTATAATCATCACATTAATTTAAGTTGTACCGTCTCCTCTTCTCATAATACTGACTTGTCCCATATCAATTTGTATCTATGTACAAAAATGATGAAGAGAATCGAGAAAGCAATAGAACACGATGCACCAGAAGGTACTGTATGGGGCAACTGACACGGCAGAGAAAGAGAACAGTTCCTCGACATCATGAAAACTCCGTTTATTATACTTCCATGCGATTTCTCGCTTAGCTTTTGTTTTAAACGACTGACAATCCTTGCAGACCAGTATATCGAACTCTTGCATTCTGGTTGTTGTGGTAGATGGACGCATCTGTGCGTTCTACAGCTAACCGACGTATTATTACTGTGAAGTAGTTCTTATCCTTGTTCAAATAAACAAGATAATTGTATAAAAGCTTTACTTAGTAATTACAAACATGACTGTTCAAGGCAAAATGAAATTCTTTAATCCTAAGGATTTTATCACCGGCAAAGAAATGAACCTGGCTGTATGTATCCTACCTAGTAGAAAACGATTAGTATAACGAGACAAGAGGTAAAACTTCAATTAATTTCCACGGAAATACGGTCGCCTTCACTCAGAATAGGCATCCAGATCCGCTCACTACATGGAATCCTGTTCGAAGTACTCACCTACAACGATGGTATAATTTAAAACAGTAAACTCAGATCCACTTGACCTCATTGTAAGTCCAACTGCTTGTTTAAACACTCTCCCAATTTTCAGTTTCGCACATCTCCAGTAATTGTAACCAATCACATCCTATGTATTCCGATAAGTGCAAGCCAACTGTGTATTGACTCTATCGACTGATGCAGGTTATGCACGCGTGAGCAAATGCTTGCTTCCTATTCGCAATGTAGCGGTTATTATTCGTTTTGTAACCGCTGTTCTTGAAAACATACCTTTCCACGACCTCACAACTTCTACAAAATCACATTAACTGCACGCTCCATATTTCAGATAAATATCGAAGGCACTTTTTCCTATCGATCAAGACTACTTCCTATTCAGTCGCCTACATATCCTTGTTTAAACTGCCCGCCAAATAAAATGCCCTTCATTGACCCGACGAAGGAGCCACAACAGTAATGTAATCTTAACAACAAAACTCTCATCGTCGGGCATGTTCAGGTGAACCTCTGTATCGATCACTCACAATTAGGGAAAACGTTGTAACATATTCAGAACAAATTGAACAAAAATATATCAGAGTAATAAAATCTTGAACTGCTAAGGCTTCAAAATAAAAATAATAATAACAATAATGTTGTTGTTGTTGTTGTCTTCAGTTCCGGGACTGGTTTGATGCAGCTCTCCATGCTACTCTATCCTGTGCAAGCTTCTTCATCTCCTAGTACCTACTGCAGCCTACATCCTTCTGAATCTGCTTAGTGTATTCATCACTTGGTCTCCCTCTTCGATATTTACCTTCCACGCTGCCCTCCAATACTAAACTGGTGATCCCTCGATGTCTCAGAACATGTCCTACCAACTGTAACGTCTAGTAAGAAACAAAAACAACATATTATGTAGTAACGAGAAAATTATATGTATCATATTGTGTTATTGTATAAAATTATGTATTTTTTTTTATTATTTATTTTTGAGAATATCTGCGTCGGCGAGTAATGAAACCGCCACAGACGATAAATGTCGAACAAAGATTAAAATAAGTAACTAGTATATAATACGTGACGAATAGCAATTTCTTTGTCTTCTTCATCTGGGAGTCGAACGAGTAAGATATCCTGTGTCGTAGTAGCGAACGCTAGTGTAGCATTCTTTTGTCGAGACTAAGCAATGTACGCCATTACGTGTGAATTCACAAAGGTCTGTAATCACTGAGATATTTAAAGGTTTTAATAGAGTTGTTTAAATGAAAACTTGTATTATTTATTGTTAAGCTTGCTTGCATATTATCCCATCCTGTTGAGACATTTTTCAGTTATATAAATATTATCTGTGGTGCTGAGCTGCGTGGAGAACGAAGAGCCGCTGCCGCGGCGTATTTAAACGACTTACAATATAGTCGAGCATACCGCAAGGAAGCGGTAAAATAATAGTAAAATAATATTATTTCTTTTAGCTCCCAGACTGGCAGTGAAGATCAGCAGATTTTATGATGTGTTGCAGATTGACGCGGGCTGCTGATAGGATATAATTTACAGTGCAAATAATTTAATGTACCTTCAGAATCTGATAGGAATCTTGCTGTGCTCCGTTCTGATCTGGCAAACTTTATAGTGACAACGTATTTTTTAATGAGAGTCTCATGTTCTTGGGCTAGTCGTGGTATGAAATAGCATTTTAACGAGAAATAAAATCCACTGCGAACTTGTGTTTTTGAACGATCACACGAACTGTAACATGAGTGTTCATAACAAAGTAATTTCAACTTTTAATCACTATGAAGTAGGGAAGATATATTGATTCTAGCATGAGTTGCAGTTATGAAAAATCGTTCCTTAAATTGTAGGCCAGATACAGAACAATAAGGCTTCCATATATACATTTTATTCCGCTAAAAGGTAATGACGATAAAGAAAAGCAAAGCACAGCATTGCTAAAAGTATTTCACATAACTCTTCTCGTATATGCGATAATCAAAAAACGAGAAACTGTCGCCCAAAAACGCGGGGCCCGAATTTGCAGTGGCCACAAAGTTTCGCGTTTTTGATATCGCATATACGAGAAGAGTTACGTGAAATACTTTTAGCAATGCTGTGCTTTGCTTTTCTTTATCGTCATTACCTTTTAGCGGAATAAAATGTATATATGGAAGCCTTATTGTTCTGTATCTGGCCTACAATTTAAGGAACGATTTTTCATAACTGCAACTCATGCTAGAATCAATATATCTTCCCTACTTCATAGTGATTAAAAGTTGAAATTACTTTGTTATGAACACTGATGTTACAGTTCGTGTGATCGTTCAAAAACACAAGTTCGCAGTGGATTTTATTTCTCGTTAAAATGCTATTTCATACCACGACTAGCCCAAGAACATGAGACTCTCATTAAAAAATACGTTGTCACTATAAAGTTTGCCAGATCAGAACGGAGCACAGCAAGATTCCTATCAGATTCTGAAGGTACATTAAATTATTTGCACTGTAAATTATATCCTATCAGCAGCCCGCGTCAATCTGCAACACATCATAAAATCTGCTGATCTTCACTGCCAGTCTGGGAGCTAAAAGAAATAATATTATTTTACTATTATTTTACCGCTTCCTTGCGGTATGCTCGACTATATTGTAAGTCGTCTAAATACGCCGCGGCAGCGGCTCTTCGTTCTCCACGCAGCTCAGCACCACAGATAATATTTATATAACTGAAAAATGTCTCAACAGGATGGGATAATATGCAAGCAAGCTTAACAATAAATAATACAAGTTTTCATTTAAACAACTCTATTAAAACCTTTAAATATCTTAGTGATTACAGACCTTTGTGAATTCACACGTAATGGCGTACATTGCTTAGTCTCGACAAAAGAATGCTACACTAGCGTTCGCTACTACGACACAGGATATCTTACTCGTTCGACTCCCAGATGAAGAAGACAAAGAAATTGCTATTCGTCACGTATTATATACTAGTTACTTATTTTAATCTTTGTTCGACATTTATCGTCTGTGGCGGTTTCATTACTCGCCGACGCAGATATTCTCAAAAATAAATAATAAAAAACATACATAATTTTATACAATAACACAATATGATACATATAATTTTCTCGTTACTACATAATATGTTGTTTTTGTTTCTTACTAGACGTTACAATGCCCCCTGGCAGCAATTGACTAACGTTAGGAATGTTCGGCAATATGCTGCCACTAACGTCTGTTTGGTTATTGTCTGTTACCTTGGTTAGAACATTCACTTTAAACTTCTTAGTTCTTTTACACTGTAGGTTTAATTACACTTTTTATACTGTTCTTACACTTTGCGAGGTGACCATAAACCTAGTCCCAGGGTCATTACATTTATTTGGCTCCCCCATTCGGGCTACGTGCGATCAGAAAACCTGGGAAAACTGCGCCGGAGCCATGGTCATCTCGTCTGGTTTGTTTTAATACCCAGTTTGATCACAAAAAGTTCAGATTCTATCCAATGTTCACATATAACAAAGGCTATTTGTGAGAGCATGTTAAACCTTTAGTCTCTTTGTTACCCATATAATATTTGTGTTTTGGATTGTAATGAAAGTCACTTATTACACATTTTTACAGTAGTATCATGAATCGTCCTTGCATTTACTCGCGACAATTGGTTTAAAATGTCCAGCATTCATGCGAGTATACTTCATTAACATGACGAAAACATATTATATCTATATATCACTGAACCAATGAATACTTTGGGTCCGTATTGAATAACTCAAGAAAAAAAAACAAATGTTTGTCACGTCATTTCGTGTCCACTAAACCCTATTCATGTTAGTGCATTAAACACATATTTGGTAGTTCATTTGAATGACAACAATGTTGTACGGAGCTGGCGGCGCGAAGCAATTGTTGAGTCGCGTCGTCTGGAACGCCGCGTGCCGACGGCCGCTGGGTTCGACGACCTGCTCTCAGTAACAGCGACGTCGTGCTGACGTGGCGCCCAAGCAGTCGCGAACCGCGGCGAACCATTCGCCGATGTCGGTGAGTGGCAGTGGTTTACCGCGACCGGCTGGCTGGCGGCACGGCACTCGTCTCGGCTTCTCCCCATGGCTCCCCGTTGTAGCGCATGAAACAAACATTCCACAACGGTGTACTGCCTTTAAGGACACAGATTACTAGCTGTGGAAGAAGATGCAACTTGTTAAAAGCGATTATTGTTCAGTAAGCCGTCGCTTCACTGGTATGCACAGGATGGTTTGGCGTGATAACAGGTTTCTTGTGGCATTGTGACACTGGTATTCAAGGTTCGTCACACGCACATTGTACTACACATTTTCACTCACTCCACGGTTGGTACACTGCCAGAGCGTCTTTCAACACGTGAAAATGTTTCGTAACACACATACTAAATGTCCCCATCGAGCTAGGTTCGTTTAACTCGACTCCGAACGGATCAATAACTACTGTTTTTATACACTGTCAATTGTTCGTTGAGCACTGCACTAGGACAGTCTGTCACTCAACACTAGACTTATCGACGTATATATTGGTGCAGATACAACAGTCATTTTCTGCCCCTGCTACACACAATATTCCGTCCTTTCCTCCATTGTTTATGCACACAGTTTATTTTTTAATACCTTTTAACTGTTCTTCGCATACTCACTCTCATCTACATGGCGTCTATTTGTTTTTACCTTATCACAACACACTTTTCATATTGTTACTAGGCGTATATAGCCCTTTTGTGAAATTTTTTAATTTTCTTATCAGTGTAGCTTGCCTGGTTATCACCCATCTACCAAACAGATTTTACCATGTGCATGACAGCTTGACTTGGGCATATTGATCAATAAATACTTCATTTAGCACTAGCATTATTTTTTAATGATTTTTCCTATATGACTACAGTGTAGGTTCCACATTGGTTGACTTAATTCGCGTATCGCGTAATGAATATTCAAGGGCGTGTACCAAGTACACAGGCTTCAATTGAAGCATTGTTATATACAAAGCGAATTTTCCACGGAACGGGCTTGTTTTTTGATTAGCTTATGCTCCAGTGTCGTTCTCATATCACTACTGGCAGCAAACATCACATAATTGTTGCATATTACAGAGTCCATGTTTGGCTAGTCAAGACTCTCTCTCTCAGGGTTCCTTATCCTAATACAATTACAACAGTTACCTTACTATATTAGATTGCATCATTAATTGCACTTACATACTACACATAGAAAATGGTTCAAGAAATTAATCCTTTGTATAATGATTCAAGAAATTAATCCTCTATCAACAAGAAGATTGTTCGTTGCTTAATGAGCCTATAATTTTTAAATGGCTCTAATTGTCTGTAAACAAAATCTTTCCTGTGTAAGCTATTGCCTACTTTCTGAATCCACTTCCCCCAAGTTTCATTACACACAAATTTCTTTCTTAATACTAACATACTTATATTCTAAAACACAATTAAAATCTTCTTACAACTATTACTCTTTATATGTGATATGTCACTGAATAAATAACTTCACATCTTTACGTGGATACAATCCTTTGATCTTCCCCGTATGGGGATGTGCTAACAAATAGCTACATTCGTGTGGCAACATCTTCCGAATCTCTTTAGCCACTACTTCCCTCCTCGACCAAGGGATGGAGTAAGTTGCGCGACAGTATGTTTTGTGGGGCATCACCTCTATGTGATAGTGGTACCCTTTGATATTCCTGGTCGGTCGGTAAATACCATAGTGTATTCCGATAGCAGCTGCGTCACCTGTTGCTTTTGTTTACCGCTTAAACCTTCAGATTCCTGCACTTTGGTTTGAAATGCCTCAACATTTGTTTCAAAATTTCGATCCTCTAAATTCGGGTAATATAGGTCTGCTGCATGTGACAAATCATCAAGGTGTAGTACCCAAGGGTTCCTACCCTTGATATTGATTCGATTACAACACGGCACAAGTACCTCCTTCGATTTCATCATAGATAACTCAATCCTCCTACCTTTATTAACTATGCTTAATTTCCCCAAGGAGAGGTCGATCAATGCGTCCCTCTCACGGAGAAAATCTACTCCCAGAATGCAGGCCACCTTCAATCCTTTAACAACGAGGAACGAGCTCACTATGGCTTCGCCCTCCTTACAAATCTCCACCTGCACCTGGTACTTAACTGATTGGCTCTGTGCACTAATGGCTCCAGACACCTTACAATTATTAACCGGGAAAGTCGGAATGCTATGTCCTTTTCCCATTGCCTTAAATAACTCCATACTCATTACACTTACTGAGGCACCTGTGTCGATGATTATATTCACTGCAACATCATTGATTTTCGCTTCGATAATAGCTTGCACATTTTCGTTATTATCATTCTTACATTCGTGTGGTTCGTTCAGTAGATCTTTATCCACACTGACACCATCGTTGTATCGCAGCATACGTATCCCAGGTATATTATTATCACTCGTGTTGCTCTCACTCCATCCCTCGGCCATCGATGGAGAGCATATCGAGGCCGATTCTAGTTTGTTGAATTAGTTACTTGTGAAGTACTTGGAAGGCTATTGCCCGCGACCTCCACTATATGTACACTCTGATTTGTCGGCCGCCACGGCTGCGCAATAGGCGCGTTTTGCGGCGGTGGTCTATTGTTGTCATACCGGTCATTACCCTGTCGCTCTGGGCTTCTTCGCTGATTTTGCTGCCAATTTCGATTACTATCACTATAATTGCTCTGCCACTGATCTCGCGCATTTTTCCCGCGGTTGGTCCCTGACATTCCAGATTCGTACCGGTCGTCAAATCGACGCCTTTTGTTATAGGTTGTTTGTCCATACCCGTTCTGGCCTCTACCATTACTACCATTTTGCGAATGTTCCTGCCGCTTGTTACCACCCCCACCATTTCCATGGTTGTGGTTTTGTGCACTACTATTTCTGTCATGTTTACATCCTGACCCATTATTCCGCGAGTGATCACACGCTGATTTTGCGTCTTCCTGTATCAAGTCTATAGAATCTAGAACAGACAGGAAGTTTTCCATATCGCTTTCTGGTACGTGTATTAATTTCTCTTTGATATGAATGGGTAAATGTGATTTTAGTAGTCTTATTATGTCTCTTGGTGATATAGGCTCGTCCCAGTAGCGTGTTTTGTTTATATATTTTTCAAAATACCGTCTCAAATTCCCCAGACGAGGTGAGTACGGTTCGGGATTATATACTTCTTTTCTTAGCCGCTCTTGTATACAAGGCGACCAATATTTCGATAGAAATGCCCTTTCGAACTGTTCATATGTCATGCAGCTGTCTGCTACTTCTGTAGCCCACAACGCTGCGTCACCTTGAATGTACGACATTACGTATTGAATTTTCTGTGTTTCGTTCCACACACTGGGCAAGATATTTTTAAAGCTTTTTATGAATACTACTGGGTGTACTGATTTCCGTTCAGTAGTAAACGTTTGAAATTGTCTATTTTTGATTAAACTTTCTTCCACTAATATTTTTGAACTACATGGTTTTGCTCCTTGGACATATGCTGTGTGCTCCGAACCGAAGCTACAGCTCTTCGCATTATCGACTACAGATTCCCCATTGTTGTATCGCGTATAAGTTTGTGCGTTGCCGAAACCATGGGCTGTTGGCGACAGAGGTTCCTGTTCCAAATGTTTTCTGCTTTGTGCTAAACCCTTCTCCAGGTCGGATATCCGTTTGTTCATATTCACTTGCCACTGCGGAATATCCTCACTGAGTATTTGTTTGATGGTTTGCACGTCGTTCTGTACCTGACTATTCACTGCGGTACTGAACGATTCGGAGCCTCTATTTGCTATGGCTGCTTGTACTTTGGAATTAATGTTCTTGTCAATCTCACACTCCTTCACTTCTAGCCATGAGTTGAATTCTGTTTCAATTTTAGTTGCTTGTTCGTTCCACTTCTGCTCTACAAGCTGCGTGGAATCTATTTCTAGCTTTTCTACTCGATTGGCTAATACACCTATTTCGTCTACCCTGTTAGTGTTTGCTACTTGCAGGTTGTTGACCTGTTCAGTCAGCTCCTGCACGGCCTTAGGTATCGACTCATAATTCTGTTTCATATCTGCAATCTCTTTTTTCATGTTTTCTAACGATTGCACAAGTTGCTGGTCCCGTTCAGCTTGCCGGCGATCTCGCTCAGCTTGCTGGCGGTCTCGCTCGACTTGCTGTTGCGCAAATTCTGCCTGGTAATTCAGCACGCGCTCTAATATAGCCTGAAGCGAATACCCACCAGGCAGATTACCACTCTCTGGTTCCTGCTTTTCTGGTGGTGGTACAACTTCTTTCTCTACATCCCCTTGAGGACTAGTGGGCGGTGGCACCACTTCCTGTGCCCCTGCCCCCACATTCTCACATGTTATATCCTCAAAGAGAGTACTAGTACTACGTGAGGTACCCGGTTCCACATTTCCTGCACTAACTAATTGTTGTTCCTCAGTATCCATATTGCTCGGACGTTGACTACGCAACTTAACCATATTCATAAATTGCTAACTAAACCACAAAGTCTGACAGTTTTGCCCCTTGCACACAAAATACGTTAATTTATCTACACTAACTGCACACTAAAAATTACTATCTACCATCAACTTTGTCCTGTCACAAACCCTAACATCAAACTACGCACAATATGCACACCACTAGCGAAATGAGATCACTTCACTGGAGCTCGACTTCTACAAACAGGACAACTACACTGTAGTCTTACCTTTAGTTTATCTTATCTCGGGGTTCGGCTGCCCCCGGATTACGTAGTCGTTACAGCTTCTCAGTACTATCAGGATCGTCTTCTCAGACTCGTTTGCAGTAGTACGTTTTGTCATGAAAGAGTGTTTACACATTCATTAATACATAGCATTGATCATGATATACATACATACATTTATCACTAAATACATATATATCTACACATACATAACAATCAACACTGAAAGAAAAATACATAAAATTTTATATTTGTGGCCACTGCAAATTCGGGCCCCAAGTTGGGCGCCAGTTTCACGTCCAACTCTCTCGCGGATTGTAAAATTGCTGCTCTTTGGTTTATTTATTCTCTTTGTAACAACACATTTACGAAAAGAGTTACGTGAAATACTTTTAGCAATGCTGTGCTTTGCTTTTCTTTATCATCATTACCCTTTAGCGGAATAAAATGTATCTATGGAAGCCTTATTGTTCTGTATGTGGCCTACAATTTAAGGAACGATTTTTATAACTGCAACTCATGCTAAGAATCAATATATCTTCCCTACTTCGTAGTGATTAAAAGTTGAAATTACTTTGTTATGAACACTGATGTTACAGTTCGTGTGATCGTTCAAAAACACAAGTTCGCAGTGGATTTTATTTCTCGTTAAAATGCTATTTCATACCACGACTAGCCCAAGAACATGAGACTCTCATTAAAAAATACGTTGTCACTATAAAGTTTGCCAGATCAGAACGGAGCACAGCAAGATTCCTATCAGATTCTGAAGGTACATTAAATTATTTGCACTGTAAATTATATCCTATCAGCAGCCCGCGTCAATCTGCAACACATCATAAAATCTGCTGATCTTCACTGCCAGTCTGGGAGCTAAAAGAAATAATATTATTTTACTATTATTTTACCGCTTCCTTGCGGTATGCTCGACTATATTGTAAGTCGTTTAAATACGCCGCGGCAGCGGCTCTTCGTTCTCCACGCAGCTCAGCACCACAGATAATATTTATATAACTGAAAAATGTCTCAACAGGATGGGATAATATGCAAGCAAGCTTAACAATAAATAATACAAGTTTTCATTTAAACAACTCTATTAAAACCTTTAAATATCTCAGTGATTACAGACCTTTGTGAATTCACACGTAATGGCGTACATTGCTTAGTCTCGACAAAAGAATGCTACACTAGCGTTCGCTACTACGACACAGGATATCTTACTCGTTCGACTCCCAGATGAAGAAGACAAAGAAATTGCTATTCGTCACGTATTATATACTAGTTACTTATTTTAATCTTTGTTCGACATTTATCGTCTGTGGCGGTTTCATTACTCGCCGACGCAGATATTCTCAAAAATAAATAATAAAAAAAAATACATAATTTTATACAATAACACAATATGATACATATAATTTTCTCGTTACTACATAATATGTTGTTTTTGTTTCTTACTAGACGTTACACAACCGATCCCTTCTTCTAGTCAAGTTGTGCCACAAACTCCTCTTCTCCCCAATTCTATTCAATACCTCCTCATTAGTTATGTGATCTACCCATTTAATCTTTAGCATTCTTCTGTACTACCACATTTCCAAAGCTTCTATTCTCTTCTTGTCTAAGCTATTTATCGTCCACGTTTCACTTCCATACATGGCTACACTCCATACAAATACTTTCAGAAACGACTTCCTGACATTTAAATCTATACTTGATGTTAACAAATTTTTCTTTTTCAGAAATGCTTTCCTTGCCATTGCCAGTCTACATTTTATATCCTCTCTACTTATACCATCGTCAGTTATTTTGCTCCCCAAATAACTAAACTCCTTTACTACTTTAAGTGTCTCATTTCCTAATTCCCTCAGCATCACCCGACTTAATTCGACTACATTCCACTATCCTCGTTTTGCTTTTGTTGATGGTCATCTTGTATCCTCCTTGCAAGACATTATCAATTCCGTTCAACTGCTCTTCAAGTCCTTTGCTGTCTCTGACAGAATTGCAATGTCATCGGCGAACCTCAAAGTTTTTATTTCTTCTCCATGGATTTTAATTTCTACTCCGAACTACTTTCTGTCTCCTTCACTGATTGCTCAATATACAGATTGAATAACATCGGCGACAGGCTACAACCCTGCCATCTGGTATCCGTATAAATTGTAAATAGCCTTTCGCTCCCTGTATTTTACCCCTGCCACCTTCAGAATTTGAAAGAGAGTATTCCAATAAACATTGTCAAAAACTTTCTCTAAGTCTACAAATGCTTGAAACGTAAGTTTGCCTTTCCTTAATCTTTCTTCTAAGATAAGTCGTAGGGTCAGTATTGCCTCACGTGTTCCAACATTTCTACGGAATCCAAACTGATCTTCCCCAAAGTCGGCTTCTACCAGTTTTTCCATTCGTCTGTAAAGTATTCGCGTTAGTATTTTGCAGCTGTGACTTATTAAACTGATAGTTCGGTAATTTTCACATCTGTCAACACCTTCTTTCTTTGGGATTGGAATTGTTATAGTCTTCTTGAAGTCTGAGGGTATTTCGCCTGTCTCATACATCTTGCTCACCAGATGGTAGAGTTTTGTCAGGACTGGCTCTACCAAGGCTGTCAGTAGTTCTTATGGAATGTTGTCTACTCCTGGGGCCTTGTTTCGACTCAGGTCTTTCAGTGCTCTGTCAAACTCTTCACGCAGTACTGTATCTCCCATTTCATCTTCATCTACATCCTCTTCCATTTCCATAGTATTGTCCTCAAGTACATCGCTCTTGTATAGACCGTCTATATACTCCTTCCACCTTTCGGCTTTTCCTTCTTTGCATAGAACTGGGTTTCCATCTGAGCTCTTGATATCCATATAAGTGGCTCTATTTTCTCCAAAGGTCTCTTTAATTTTCCTCTAGGCAGTATCTATCTTACACCTAGTGAGATAAGCCTCTACATCCTTAGATTTGTCCTCTAGCCATCCCTGCTTAGCCATTTTGCACTTCCTGTCGATCTCATTTTTGGGACGTTTATATTCCGTTTTGCCTGCTTCATTTACTGCATTTTTATATTTCCTCCTTTCATCAGTTAAATTCAATATTTCTTCTGTTACCCTAGGGTTTCTACTAGCCCCCATCTTTTTACCTATTTGGTCCTCTGCTGCCTTCACTACTACGTTCCTCAGAGCTACCCATTCTTCTTTTACTGTATTTCTTTCCCCCATTCCTGTCAATTGTCCCCCTATGCTCTCCCTGAAACTCTGTACAACCTCTGGTTCTTTCAGTTTATCCAGGTCCCATCTCCTTAAATTCCCACCTTTTTGTAGTTTCTTCAGTTTTAATCTACAGTTCATAACCAACAGATTGTGATCCGAGTCCACATCTGCCCCTGGAAATGTCTTACAATTTAAAACCTGATTCCTAAATCTCTGTCTTATCATTATATAATCTATCTGATACCTTTTAGTATCTCCAAGGTTCTTCCATGTATACAACCTACTTTAATGATTCTTGAACCAAGTGTTAGCTATGATTAAGTTATGCTCTGCGCAAAATTCTATCATGCGGCTTCCTCTTTCATTTCTTAACCCCAATCCATATTCACCTACTATGTTTCCTTCTCTCCCTTTTCCTACTCTCGAATTCCAGTCACCCATGACTATTAATTTTCGTCTCCCTTCACTACCTGAATAATTTCTTTTATCTCATCATACATTTCATCAATTTCTTCGTCATCTGCAGAGCTAGTTGGCATATAAACCTGTACTACTGTAGTAGGTGTGGGCTTCGTGTCTATCTTGGCCACAATAATGCGTTCACTATGCTGTTGGTAGTAGCTTACCCGTACTCCTATTTTTTTATTCATTATGAAACCTACTCCTGCATTACCCCTATTTGATTTTGTATTTATAACCCTGTATTCACCTGACCAAAAGTCCTGTTCCTCCTGCCACCGAACTTCACTAATTCCAACTATATCTAACTTTAACCTATCCATTTCCCTTTTTAAATTTTCTAACCTACCTGCCCGATTAAGGGATCTGACATTCCACGCTCCGATCCGTAGAACGCCACTTTTCTTTTTCCTGATAACGACATCCTCTTGAGTAGTCCCCGCCCGGAGATCCGAATGGGGAACTATTTTACCTTCGGAATATTTTACCCAAGAGGACGCCATCATCATTTAATCATACAGTAAAGCTGCATGCCCTCGGGAAAAATTATGGCTGTAGTTTCCCTTGCTTTCAGCCGTTCGCAGTACCAGAACAGCAAGGCCATTTTGGTTAGTGTTACAAGGCCAGATCAGTCAATCATCCAGACTGTTGCCCCTGCAACTACTGAAAAGGCTGCTGCCCCTCTTCAGGAACCATACGTTTGTCTGGCCTCTCAACAGATACCCCTCCGTTGTGGTTGCACCTATGGCACTGCTGTCTGTATCGTTGAGGCACGCAAGCCTCACCACCAACGGCAAGGTCCGTGGTTCATGGGGGGAATAACAATAATACTATGTACAATAATAAGAAAACTTTAAATGAGGCATGATTCAGTTACATAAATACTGTTCTAGGAACGTACAACGAAAAATCATTTCGTTTATGCCAATAAACAGTGATATTACGAGCCTCAAAGTGTACTAGAGCAGTGGCGAACGCTTTATAAAATTGGTTAGTATGATTCCCTTCTAATTAAAAAAATAGCGAAAACTGCGCTTTTCGTTACTTGATTGTTCGCGTTACTTTACATTTATCGTATTCCATGGATCCCTTGGAGAGGAGTTTCTGGGATGTGGAAAGAGTCAATGGTTTCTTTCTTTCTTTTTTTTTACTCAGATACATGGATATTGTACAATTCTAAAGCAGAGTTATGAAGTATAGTCTTTGTGAAGATATTCATCGATGGAGTAGAAGGAGTCGGCCAACAGGAAGTTCTTTAATTCACTCTGAAACCGATCTTCATCACTTACAAGACCTTTGATATGCTCTGGTAACTTACTGTATATATGAGTACCCTTGTATCTGACTCCCTTTTGTACTAGTGTTAAGCTTTTATAGTCCTTAAACAGACTGTTTTTGGTTCTTGTATTATAATCATGTTTTGCACTATTTTGTGTAAAAAGAGACATGTTGGAAATGATAAAGGACGTCAATGAGTATATGTACTGAGAAGTAGTAGTTAGAATACCAAGTTTCTTAATGAGGTATCTGTATGATGATCTAGGACTGACACCAGATATAACTCTAATGAATCGTTTTTGAATTTTGAAAATGTTCTCTTTGTGAGAGGAGTTTCCCCAAAAGATGATTCCATAACTCTTTAGTGAATGGAAGTAGGCCGAATAAACTAACTTCTTCACGTTTAAATCACCTATATCTACTATCATGGGTACTGCAACTGTAGCTGAACTAAGGCGTTTCGTTAAGTCTAGAGTGCGAGTTTTCCAATTTAGGTGGTGATCAATTTGTAGCCCTAAAAATTTGACACTGTCTGCAGCTTTAATTTCATTGTTTGAATACGTTATACTTATAGGGTCAGGTATTCTTTGTGAGGTACTAAACTGTATGTACTGGGTCTTGTCAAAATTCAGTGACAATCCATTTGCTGTGAACCACCCATTGACACCTACAAATATTTCAGTAGCTGATTGGTCAGTGAGATCATGGGTACTGTTTTTTATACCAATACTTGAATCATCTGCAAATAAGACAAAATTTGCATTTTGTGACACTGCATATGGAAGGTCATTAATATATAATAGGAACAACAAGAGCCCTGGGGCACCCCTTGTCTCATGGTTTCATGTTTTGAATGACTATTGTTATGTGGTAAGTATGATACAGACACACACTTTTTTCTATTAAAATGGTAGCATGAGCACCATGATCTTGCTACTCTTGTTATCCCATAATGTTTTAACTTTTGTATAAGAATATCATGCTTAACACGATCAAAAGCTGTGGCCAGATCACAGAATATTCCAAGGGGTAATAACTATTGATTCATTGATTCTAATACAGGGTGATTCAAGAAGAATACCACAACTTTAGGAATTTAAAACTCTGCAACGACAAAAGGCAGAGCTCAGCACTATCTGTCGGCGAATTAAGGGAGCTACAAAGTTTCATTTAGTTGTACATTTGTTCGCTTGAGGCGCTGTTGACTAGGCGTCAGCTTCCCTTTTTCTTCGAAGGTGCTACTGTAACTGGACTACAGTATCTGGAGATGTTAGAGAATTGGCTGTTCCCTCAGCTCGAACAAGAAGCACAACAATTCATATTTCATCAGGATGGAGCGCCACCACATTGGCACTTATCTGTCCGTAACTACCTGAACGTCAACTACCCGAGGCGATGGATCGGCCGCCAGGCAGCCTGTGATAGAGCACTTCATCACTGGCCTCCAAAAACCCTGATCTTACCCCCTGCGATTTTTTCTTATGGGGGTATGTTAAGGATATGGTGTTTCGGCCACCTCCCCCAGCCACCATTGATGATTGAAACGAGAAATAACAGCAGCTATCCAAACTGTTACGCCTGATACGCTACAGATAGTGTGGAACGAGTTGGAGTATCGGGTTGATATTGCTCGAGTGTCTGGAGGGGGCCATATTGAACATCTCTGAACTTGTTTTTGAGTGAAAAAAAAACTTTTTAAATACTCTTTGTAATGATGTATAACAGAAGGTTATATTATGTTTCTTTCATTAAATACACATTTTTAAAGTTGTGGTATTCTTTTTGAATCACCCTCTATATCATCTATAAAAGTGAATATAGCTTGATCAGTTGACAATCATTTCCGAAATTCAAACTGATTGCGATTGAGAATATTTTTCTGTACTAAGTGATTATAAAGTCTATTGTACATAACACTTTCAAACACTTTTCAAAATATTGCTAACAATGAAATGGGACAGAAGTTTTCTACTGATGATTTGTGTAACTGTTTGACAATAGCATATTTGAGCCTATTTGGAAAAGTACCACAGTGGAGGGATTCATTGCATAAGTAACTCATTATGTCACAAAGTTCTCAGAAGCAATAATTAATTATGATAGTGCTTATTTCATCACAAGCACTGGAACATTTGTTTTTAAGAGTGATAATAATATTAGTTACCTATTTATTTTCGTAAATGGGTCACACTGCTGTTTGTTTATCATTTGAATAAACATTTGTTTACGAATTCCATATTGTACAGTCAGCTGTAACTGAAAAAGGTGACTCATTTTTTAATAGAGAGCAGCATTAATGACTTCAGTCATGAAGCATATTTCTGCTCGTGCACACCATAAAGCGCATGCATGGTAAACACAGTTCTTTCGATAGCTAAAATTCTTCTTCACATCGTAAAAAAATGTCGACAGTAAAATTTTAGTAACTGAGTGAAAATTGAAGACATACGAATTGAATTTCAGGACCATGAGTTGTCAAAATCACGGTATGCGAAATGAACCTTTGTTCTGTCTCCATTAAACAGAGAGAGCACTGTCCAATTACACTCCCCACAGCAACGTCATAGCTGTCTGTCACTCAATGGTTCTTACACATTGAATGGACACTGTTGGTTTTTGGCAGACGGAAATGTATCACAGCAGTAATCTGACTGCTGATGGGATTATATGTCACTCAAGGTACTCAGCCGCTATCTCGCACGTACCTCATATCAGACAAGAGAAACGTCACCGAATTACGTCACAGAGCATATCCGACCTCACTATCTAGCTACAGCCGATGATAAATACTCTGTGGTGCTTATATGTTTGCCTCGCCTCACCTAGTGAACTGAAAGAACTCTGCACAACGGTTTATCTCAGGGCCCCCCCCCCCCCCTTTCGCCACTCTGCATGCACACACATATCCTTCCCACAAGTATATCTGTGTAGATTCGTGCTTCTATTCTTCTTACAGAGACGTATATTTCAACAAAGCCCTAGGTACAAGCAGAACAGAGCTTTTCCTTACAAAAATTTCACTGAATCAACGTCGTAGTTGGTTTTCAAACTTAACCCTTTGTTGCCTGACGGTATTTAAAAGTACCAGTAAGTTTTGACTCTAATTATTTTCTCGTGGTGCAGTTTCGTGATCTGAGAGCCTGTCGGTACGTAACAGTAACTCTACTCTACTGTTTCATAGATGTTATTGTGCAATACATAGACCTCTCTGGCGGTCAGAGCTTGAAATTGTTTTTCGCGCGCTGCTGTGAAAACAGAAGATTGTATGTGCTTGTTTCCATGGTCTTGCCTGAATTTGTGCGCAATTTATTGAAACTTCCGTTGAGTTTTCCATTGTACGTACTTACCTTCTTTGTTTTTTTATAATAGTTTGAAGCATTACGTTACAAGTGAATGAGATAAAGTGGAAAATATAAAGCGGACTTATTAGTACCGTCAGGTTGTGCGAACACTTTATTGTAGCAACAATGCGTTACCTCTCACTAGTTGTTCTGTCCACTTTTTCTCACACAGAAATCGGTAAATACATTTGCCTGTGGAACAATTAGAACAAACAGGAAAGGTTTGCCAGGGAATTTACCTAAAGAAAAATGTCTAAATCAAATCACAGAGAGTCATCTTTAGACCTAACAGTATTTCAATGGAAGGAAAATAAAGTAGTATATTTTGCGTCAAACTTGCATGGCATTGAACAGAGCGTAGTGACAAGAAAACAGAAAGATGGAACTAGTATGACTATACGATGTCCAGTTATTGTATGTGATTACAATAAAAACATGGGTGGTGTGGATCATGCAGACAGATTACATTCAACTTATGGTCTTGACAAGCGATCAAAGAAATGGTGGTACCGTCTCTTCTGGGGAGCAATAGAAATTGCTTTTGTCAATGCTTGCATCATTTTCAGTTATCTACATGGGGCACTGCCACTGCTGGAATTCAGGCGTGCTGTGGCACTAGGGCTAATGAATGAACAGCAAGGGCCAAATCTCAAAAAGAGAAACTCTGGTAAAGATGAAATAACTCTCCCAAAGAGAAGGAAGGATAACTTTTCTGTTCCGAAGGATGTACGTCTTGGCAACCGATGAAACCATTTTGTAGTGTTCAGTTGTAAAAGAGGACGATGCGAAATGTGTGCGAAAAATAAAATTCAGTCGAGACCACATTCACAATGTAGTACATGTAAAGTGTATTTGTACTGCAACGAGAAAAAGAACTGTTTCCTACAATTTCATGAGGTATCAGTAAATATGTGATATTTATATACTGTAAAAAATGTATAGCTAAGTTACTATGTATTGTGAAGTTGCTCTAGAATAAATTTATGCGAAATTTAAAAAAAAATTCAGAAATATCATATTTCGGTTAATTAATTTTCTAATGTAAAAATATTTAATATTTATGTGGAATAAAGTACAAGTTATAAAAATTGGAGCATTTTTCTGCGCATGTTGTGATTCTGTACATGGAGTCTGACGGTACTTCTAAGTACCAGAAGAGAAAAAAGTTGTGAAAAATAAAATAAAATTTTACAAAAAATCCTACCGTCATTTGAGGCCACAATAGCATAAATTCTGCAAAGAAAATGTTAAAAAGTAAATTTTTTCTTATGTCAGGAAACAAAGGGTTAAGATGCGAATAAAAGAAAAAGCATAAACAGAAGCCAAATTAGGATAATGAAATGTAGTAGAATTAAATCACGCGAGTCTGTGAGAGATTAGGAAACGAGACACTAAAAGTATCAGATGAGTTTTTCTATTTGGGCAGAAAAATAGCTGATGAAGGACGAAATAGAGAGGATAGAAAATGTAGAACGGCAACAGCAAGAAGAACGTTTCTGAAGAAAAGAAATTTGTTAACATCGAATATAGACTTAAGTGTTAGGAACTATTTTGTTAAACCATTTCTCTGGAGTGTTGCCTTGTACGGAAGTGGAACGTTGGCGATACGCAGTTCAGATAAGACACCTTCTGAGATATCAAGGAATTGTCAGTTTAGTAATGGAGGGAAGTGTGCGCGCGTGTGGGTGCAGAGTGGGGGAGGGGGGGCGTAAAAATCAGAGAGGGGCCAAAGGATGAATACAGTAAGCAGGATCAAAAGGATGTAAGTTGCAGTGGTTCTTCGGAGATGAAGAGACTTGCACAGGATATAGTAGCATGGAGAGCTGCATTAAACCAGTCCTCGGACTGAAGACCACAACAACCACAACAAAATAAATAGCGATGTAAGGGACGCCAACCTAATGGAGTTCTAAGCTCTACTCCGTTCGATATGTAATCACAGACGTCTGACAAACGAAGCTTACTAAAAGCTCATTTTAATAAATAAAACGTGCTGACACTGATGCTCCATTTGGGAAGGAAGTTTGGAAGAAGGCTGATGAGAATGCTGTTGGGATTTTAACGAACATCCTTGAAAACAGCTGACATGTGACGATGGTACTTGACGACTGGTAATCAGAATTTTACAGTCTGCTACTTCGTGGGAAAGGCTTCAGAAATCATCGTATTGACTATATATAAGTAGCTCGTTCTTGTCTATAATATTCACTAAAGCATGCAGCGCTTTTCACTGTGTTGCCTGGAACATATTCTTTGAAATTCTGAAGCAGCAGGTATAAAATACAGGTCACGAAAGGTTATGTACAACTGGAATAGAGAGCAGACTGCAGTTATGGGAGTCCGAGGACATGACAGAGACGCTGTAGTTATGAAGGGAGCAGACAGGCCTGTAGCCTATTCACGATGTTGCTTACTCTGTACATTGAGCAAGCCTTATGGGAAACCAAGGAGAAAATTCGGAACGGAATAAAAGTTCGACTGCAGTAAGCAGATTCAAACGATTATAGCAGTTACGCTGGGACGCAAGGACTTGCGCGTGATAGATTGTGTGAAGAGCTGCATCAATTCAGTATTCCAACTAAAATCTGTACAAGAGCAACATATGTGGAAATAGCAACACCCAGAAATAATAACCTGACTGGATCAAAACTTGGAGAAAGTACAGAAAAAAGTACACGAAGCATACTACTTAGTCTGCAGACAGCTGTAGTTAGCCGTAAGCCAAGAAGCAACTTCTCTTGTACGGCTGGAGACGTCATTGTTGTACGAATTTGAATCATTCATGCTCCTTCAGACTAAAAGGTTACATGAAAACAAGTACCAGTATGCATTGCAGACGTAAAATGGTACACTGAGTTACGTGGTAGTATAATCGAACTCCAGAAAATGAGTTTTTCAATAGTGTGACATTAGGATTCACATAGCAGTTATCTGTTATCTGCATGTGGCAGTAATGGACAAATGAAATACTCATTGTTGCACAGTACACCATCTCAGTAGCATTGTCCGTATATTTATAACAGAGCGTGCAGGCATGTCGTCGGCCCGACGCTGGGAACATGCAGCTGCTGTGCACCTGTCTGCCTCACCGTTGCTCCGGGCTGCAGTAATAGTACACACACCTTGGCGTTGGCTTTCAGTGTCCAGAAACCACAAGCGTTTCGGGCAGCTATGAAAACGTTGGGTCGCAATATGGCGGGCTGCGTTCAGTATTTACCTATTTATTTACTAGCTAAGTACCTGAAGTATGCCGGACACGTAGCAGGCTTACTCCAGTCTCCGGTTAGTCAGTCTCCTACTGTCCCCCCCACTGAGGGTCTCCTCATTCCCCCTCTCCTTGTCCATCTCCTCCTCCCTCTCTTTCTGTCCGTGTCCACCTTTCCTCCTCTCCGTCCATTTCATCCATTTCCCTTTCTCTGTCCATTTCCTCCTCGTGCTCTACTGTAGCTCTCCTATCCCCTTACATGTGTCCATCTCTTCCTTCCCCTCTCTGTCCACTTCCTATCCCCTAATATGTGTCCATCTCTTCGTTCCCCTCTCTGTCCATTTCCTCCTTTCCACCTTCTCTCAACATCACCAAATTATCACCCCCATCCTAATAGCAGGCTGGTGTTCTTACGCTTACAGTATTTCTTTCCAGATGGTAAGTAAAACGTGGAGCAAGTTTTGTTGAAATCGATCCAGGAGTTTAGGTGGAACCCTTTTCAACGGCTTTCTCAGAATACACACATGTCACACATACACACATCAAAAAAGTTTTGTATCACCTCGGTTCCGAGAGTTCGGAAATCTTTACAGAAAACTGGAATAGAGGTCAACATAAACATCATTTCCGCCCCTTTTATTGCTCATGAAAACAACGCACTACGTGTTGTACAACAACATAGCGAAACCTTCAGAGGTGGTGGTCCAGATTGCTGTACACACCAGTACCTCAAATACCCAGCAGCACGTCCTCTTGCACTGAGGCATACTTGTATTCGTCGTGGCATACTATGCACAATTTCATCAAGGCACTGGTGGTCCACATCGTCCCAGATCGTCCCATTCCTCAGCGAATATTCCGCGTAGATCCCTCAAAGTGGTTGGCGGGTCACGTCGTCCATAAACAGCTCTTTTCAGTCTATCCCATGCATGTTCGATAGGGTTCATCTCTGGAGAACATAGTGGCCACTCTAGTCGAGTGATGTTGTTGGTTCAAATAGCTCTGAGCACTATGGGACTTAACATCTGACGTCATCAGTCCCCTAGAACGTAGAACTACTTAAACCTAACTAACCTAAAGACATCACCCACATCCATGCCCGAGGCAGGATTCGAACCTACGCCTAGAACCGCTCGGCCACTGCGGCCGGCATGATGTTGTTATCCTGAAGGAAGTCATTCACAAGATGTGTACGATGGGGGTGTGAATTGTCGTCCATGAAGACAAATGCCTCGCCAATATGTTGCCGATATGGTTGCACTATCGATCGCGGACGACATTCACGTATCATTCATACAGCCGTTACGGCGCCTTCCACGACCACTAGCGGCGTACATCGGCCCCACATAATGCCACCCAGAAACCACAAGGAACCTCCACCTAGCTGCACTTGCTGGACAGTGTGTCTAAGGCGTTCAGCCTGACCGAGTTGCCTCCAAACACGCCTCCAACGATTGTCTGGTTGAAGGGATATGCAACTCTCATCAGTGAAGAGAACGTGATGCCAATCCTGAGCGGTCCATTTGGCATGTTGTTGGGCCCATCTGTATCGCGCTGCATGGTGCCGTGGTTGCAAAGTTAGACCTCGCCATGGACGTCGCGAGAGAAGCTGCGCATCATGCAGCCTATTGAGCACAGTTTCTTTCGTAACAAGACGTCCTGTGGCGTTGCTGTCAGGGTTCCTCCGAGCCCTAATCCGTAGGTAGCGAGGCAGTAGCCTGAGCGAGGCATGTCATCGACAGTTCCTGTATCTTCTCCATGTCTAAATAACATAGCTTTGGTTCACTTCGAGACGCCTGGACACTTCCCTTTTTGAGAGCCTTTCCTGGCACAAAGTATCAATGTGGACGCGATTGAAAATTGGTATTGACCGTCTAGGAATGGTTGAACTACAGACAACACGAGCCTTGTACCTTCTTCCTTGTGGAATGACTGGAGCTAATAAATGTGTTGCGAATAGAGATAGTAGTAAAGAAGTAATAAATTAAAACGTCATGCTCTATGTGGCAGTTTTACTGCATGAACAGCGAAAATGCACTACGTGATAAACTTTTTTCCTTTCATCATTTTGTTGGTGTTGTCAGTGATAAAAAGTTTCGTAAAGTTTTGAAATTATGAGTAGAGTTTGTTGCAAGTCACTAAGTGCTCTCATTCCCAAATACTGCATGAATAAATTCTGGAAATCTGCACGTCGTGAGCTACCCTTCTTTCTCACGACCATCCACCCCCCAACCCCTTTGATAGATAGGTCGTTCTTAACCCCCCACCCATTCTTTCCAGATAGTAGGTGACATGTGAGCCATGTTTGGTTGAAATCGGTTCAGTGGTTTAGGAACAGATGCGGAACATACATACGTTAGTACGTACATACATACATTTTTATAATATGTACGGATGCATTTATTGTACCTGGCAAGATTAGGCCCCCAAGGCCCTCTCGTACACGTAATCAGCCATCTTAATTAAGTTAATCTTACAGGATTCCCTAAATCATTCCAGGCAAGTACCTGAACGGTTGCTTTGAAAGGGCATGGCCGATTTCCTTCCCCATCCTTGAAACAATCCGAGCTTGTGCTTCGTCTATGATGACGTCAATGTCGACTGGACGTTAAACACCGATCTTCGTTCCTTCTTATGGCAATCATTATAACATCTGTAGTAAATGATCAATAACAATAATAATGAATACAGGAATAAATACATGATATTTCAGAAATGTCAGTCTAATGAACAATGTGTAATGACATCAGTGCAGAAGAAATAAATCTGAAGACTAGAGAAGAGCGAGGAATAACAGCGTCAGGTTCACATATGATATGGAGGAAAACAAAAGAAATAGATAGGGACGACGAATCTACGAGAGACTATTGGGTAGTTCAAGACTGAATCAGGTCATATGTCAAGTATACTACACCTGCTGCTGGCGATTGGGTTCGTTGCCAGTAGTTTGCATGCTTAAGTGTCAGTGCATAAGACACGTAAATTGAATAAGAAACGTAGGAATATTATCTTCGATGCCTATACTTGTAGAAAGTTTTAATATTCAGCTTATATTCTTATGACTAGCAAAGAACCATAATTAAAAGCAAATCTCCAACAAGTAAATATCAAAAACTGATAGATTGCGAAGCAATTTAAATATGAATGTTGTCATCCAATTTTGATAATGAGTACTACTTTTACAAAACACCTTAATGCAAGTTAAAGAAATACTTAGCGTCAAGATCAGCATATTTATGAAAAGTAATTAATTTTTGAGAACTTATAGCTCATCAAAATACTTAGAAAACGGAGTATCCACAGTGCACTGTAAATATTGTCAAACTTGTTTTATTGGGCCACTATCGAAACATGAAATATTCAAACTGCGTCGTAAATCGAAAGTCCAAACCACACTCGATTTTCAGAGAAGTTGGTGCTAGAATTCTATTTGAATTTTTACAATATTAAAGTAATGTAGAAAGTCACTTTCAGAGAAAAGTAAACTTTAAAATGTAAATTTGTCGACATCAGTTTCAAAACAACTACTGGGTTCATATTCATTGTACTGTGATATACAGGCACTGTAAACGGAATTTCTGCAAATAATGATCATTACCTAGAAGTGTTATATAAAAATCACCAACATCCGTTTAGTTTATATTATAAATGTTGTCTTTCATTTGCGTAAGGATGTTAAAATGTAAATAATGTACTGAACTAACAGTGAGTCCGTCATGTTTAGTACCGACAAGCCAGAGAGGAGAAGTTATTTGGATGTGAGAAATGGCAGACATAATTTTTGTCATGTGCATTCATGTCACTGCATTCCGCAGTACTGTTGATTACGGGGGAACGTAGTATCACCTTTGGTTGACGTGAACGTGCTGACTGAATAAGCAAGAGAATTCCATTGAATATGTGGACGCCGTTTTTACGTATGACAAGAAAGATGCATTTTATTTTGAACTAAGTATTTTCGCAATCGGAGGACAAAGTTAGCGACTGAAATTTCACGAGAAGATCCTACCACAACGAAAAACGCCCTGTTTTAATGACTGCCTCTCCAATTCGTATATCATATCCGTGGCACTCTTCCTCATTTCCCGATAATACAAAACTAGCTGTTCTTCTTTGGACGCTTTCCCTGCCCTCCGACAGTCCCATCTGAAGTGGATCCCACACCGCACGCCATCACTCCACAAGTGGGCGGACAAGCGCTACGTAAGCATACCCTTTAGCAAACATGCTGCACCTTTAAAAGTGTTCTGCCAACAAATCCCTGCCTTTGGCTTGCTTTCTCCACAACACTATCTACGTCATCTTTCCAGTTTTAGTTAGTCGTAATTTTAGTCCCTTAGCATTTAGTTGAGTTTACAGCCTTTAGGTTGTAAGTAGGCTGTTTAGGTTTTTTTATTGGTAACGCCACCTCTGTATGAAAATCACTGGCTGTGCTGTGTGCAGTCTGTGGCTGCTTTGCATTGTTGTAATACTCGCCATTGTAGTGTTAGGCAGCTGGCTGTGAACAGCGCGTAGCGTTGCGCAGTTGGAGGTGAGCCGCCAGCAGTGGTGGATGTGGGGAGAGAGATGGCGAAGTTTTGAAATTTCTCATGAACTGCTATATTTATATATGATGATATCAAGGTAAATACATTGTTTGTTCTCTATTAATATCTTTCATTTGCTAACTATCCCTATCAGTAGTTTGTGCCTTCCATAGTTTGAATCTTTTATTTAGCTGGCAGTAGTGGCGCTTGCTGTATTGCAGTAGTGGGAGAAACGAAGATTATTGTGAGGTAAGTGATTTAGTGATTTGTGAAAGGTATAGTTTAATGTTAGTCAGGGCCATTCTTTCGTAGGGATTTTTGAAAGTCAGATTGCGTTGCGCTAAAAATATTGTGTGTCAGTTCAAGCACAGTCGTGTATAATTGTTCAAAGGGGACGTTTCATATGTCGACCCTTAGCCTAGGATACCTCACTGGAATCTTCTGATTTTTCTTGTAGTTTGTGTAATTAGTGTAGATTTTGTTTATTGCTAGCGCGTAACTGTAGAGAGAATCTCCTTTGTAGTTGCAGTCTTTCATTGTTGTACAGTAAAACAGTTGTGGCATGCATGTAGATTTGCAGCAAGTATTTCGCAGCTGCAATTAACTAGATATTATTTTCAGTGCTATGTTAATGTGTTCCCCTATTTTTGCTCTTCAAATTGTGTTTTTCTGTGTTGTCGTGTGAAATACTGTGACAATAATGGCGTGTGAAAAACGTAATACTAGGCTCCAAAGTAAACTGAGAAATGACAGTGAAAATGAAAGCAGTGTGTTAGCGCCACCGAGTAATGAATTAACTGATGTTCAAAGTAGTAATTTGGTAATTGTGCATAGGGAAATGGAGCGGGCGGCAAACAATGGCGTGGACAGTGAAACAATTAGTGAAGAGGGAAGCATTATCGATCGATCGGTCGCCAATAGCTCGCCTCAGGAAGTAGAAATGACACGACACGATCTCGCAAATACTGTAGATTCAGGTTTTGGATCCTCACCGTTTTCTCAAATAAGTCAAGACACATTTTCTGCTTGTCAAAATGTGAATGTTTCCGGTGTAAATTCACTGCCGAAAAGCACTGAGGAACATGTTTCAGACACCAATGCATTGTTATTACAATTAATACAACAAATGGACAAACACAGCAAAAGCTTCAAAAGTTAGACACAATGGAACAAAATCTTAAAAAGTTAGACGCAATGGAACAAAATCTTCAAAAGTTAGACTCATTGGAGCAAACTCTTGAACAAACACGTGAGGATTTAACTACTGAGTTACATCACATTGAATCGAAATGTCAAAAAGTCTGTAATGACGTAAAAACACAAATTTGTGAGCATTTCCAACCTATTTTTTCGCGTCATGAAAATGCACTACAGAATCACGAAGCAGCCATAAAAGAACTGCAAACTATTGTTCATGAAAATCATGAGACCTTGCAAGCAAAATTTGACTCAGTTTCATCTACCGATACGGTTATGCAACTTGCAAAAACTCAGGAAAACTTAAAGGACACAGTAGATACGATTTTAACACAAATGGACACTCTGAAACTTGGTTCAGAAAAACATACAGAGGAAATGATTTCACTATCGGATAAAGTAGCCGAACTTTCAGATCAGTTCACTAACTTATCTACAAAGGTAGATGATGATCTGAATGACACAACACCTGTAGCCTTCACGGACACTGAAGAGTATGAACAAATTAGAAAATTCAAACAAAATCAAAATCAAATCAATACACAGTACAAAATAGAAATCCGGGAAGTGCAAGATCAGTTGGCACAAGTAGTACAAGAATTACGTATTTCAGAGGACACTCGCGCCCCAATATGGGAAGAGGGACATAGAAATACGGAACAGACACAAAATAACAACACAGGGCACTTCGGAAATTGTGAAAGAAGTTGGCAAGGTACACCGAATTTTGAGATGGAACCGCCGAAACGACGTAACAATGACCGACATGCGACTTGCCGACATGATGATTTTGACTATAAGCTGTTCATTACTACACGTAAATTCAAAACATTTAAGAATTCTGGCAACGACATTCATCCACAAGCATGGCTCCATCAATTCTCTCATTGTTTTCCTCCTAACTGGTCGTTAGAACACAGATTAGAATTTATGTGTGGCTACTTGGAGAATGAACCAGCTGTAAGAATGCGATCGGTAATTCACGATTGCCACAGTGAAGGAGAGTTTTACCATGCCTTCCTCTCAGCATATTGGTCTCAAGCCACACAAGACCGAGTAAAACATAGCATCATAATGATGAAACGTTTCGAACAATCTGAATTTTCCAGTCTTATGAAATATTTTGAAGACATGTTGCATAAGAATCAATATCTTTCAAACCCATACAGCCCCTCAGAACTCATCCGCATTTGCTTAATCAAACTGCCTGAACATTTACGACATATTATTTTGGCAGGACGTTGCAAAGACGACATTGAAGCATTTCAAGGACTCTTACAAGAACTGGAAATTGACACTGACAATCGCGGAACGCAGGAGCACAACAATTACAGATCACATCCGTCGCAATTCCACGATGAAAGAAATAATAAGTGGACACGACAAGGCTATTCTTACAACGCAAATCGTGACCAAAACAGACACCACCCATATGACAACCACTGGCAGAGTAATAATAGTTACAGAGAAAGATCGCATTTCCGTAGTAATGAATATGACAGAGACAATCATAGAAATAGACAATATGACAACCAGAACTATGATTATCAAGGGAGACAGAATAACTTCAGACGCAACAGTTCAGCGCGCAGTTACGACTCAGGGAGAAATTCTCCACCACATGACCGACAAACAAGAAACTATGTAAACTACCGACAAAACGACAGACGTGAATTTCATCAGAACTGGCGGGGTTCTAACAGAGCTGGGCCCTCTCGACAAGGCGAATTCGTAGAAGTTAGGTCTCCTAATCCCAATAACAACGCGCGCCAACAAAGAGACAGACAATGACTCGCGCCGCAGGCACCCATGTGCGCCGGCTGGCTCAGAGAAAAATAACATAGACGCTAACCTTGTGAAAAATTCCAGTATTCTTTACTGACGTATACTGCATGATAATTGCGTTCAAGCTGAAATTCTGAGTACTTTGAACAGTAAAACATTGTACCACATTTCACATGTAAAACCGTTTATTGAAAGATAATCTGCTTTTTAACTTTGTCTTTGCCATAAAACTTATCACTTCACATTTCTAGTATGCTTTGTCAGATTTAGAATCTGTTAACATGTAACATGTTTGAAGTGAAATATCCAGTCAATAACCAAGAGAACTTATTTAAACAGAAATTACGAATGCATTGTTATAATGAACAGACGACACAGTGTTGTTAGTTGTACATTCTTGCTTGTTAGTTGCACGATTACGTAACGACTATCAGGCTTACATACTTAGGACACATACTGGTACTGCTAATGAGATTTTAATGCAACATTTTGGTTTACTTGAAAATACATTCTGGGTTTAAAGTACTTTCTGTGAGATACCAGAGGACACAGTGGTTAGTTTATGTGACAGCTACACGATGTTATCACGACGCTACTAATGAGTGACAATTTACAATGTTGCTTTTGCAATGTATCTGTTTTATATCTGCACAGTTTTCTGAATTCTTCTAGGAAGAAAAACATGTTTTAGTAGTAACTTTTGTGGTATAGCAACAATGAGACAGCCTTTTTCGTGGCATAACAATACGTTACTGTACAGTACTTTCTTCATCATGCCAATAAACATAATAACTACGATATCTATTCGCAAAGCATTTCACTTTCGTTTATGATGAGGTAAGTACATTGACTTCTGCAGAACTTAGCTTTCGGAGGACGATAACTACGACACTTCCACAGAGATTATGTTGCGACAAGATGCACAGTTTAGCGCTACAGTACACGCATTTGAGTGATTAATCTTATACTTAAAACACTTATTTTTAAAGATTTTTTTAATTACAAAGAAAGTTTTCCGTGATACATTTCATTCCATTGCTGTAATTTGTAACACCTGGGAGTATAATTACATTTATCCTCAGGGGGGTATATGCTTACTTTGTGTGTGGCAACCACAAGGAACCCTAGCTAATATGGTATTTGCTTATACAACTTTACACATCGGTACCATATTTCTCTAACACACAAATTACACAGCTATCTGATCATTTAACTGAGAGATAAACATGTTTTTTACTACGTCAGTGACACATGTTTACGTAATTACACCGTTGGATAACTTCACACTTACGAAATTGTATTTTGTCTGTACTGTGTGAACTCTTCATATTTTTTTGGAACCATTGTGATACTATGAGAGCTTTGAATGATGTATTTGGTATGGATTCATGACTTTTGAAGTATGTTTGAGGCAGATGATACTTTTGACATGAGCAGAGAATTTTTTTAATTATTGGAGGAAGCTACGACGATTTTGAGATTTGACTGAGGTGTTATGATGTTATTTTTACGACGACGATGTGTATTATGCTGCTGAGGTATGTTTATGATTAATAGGCTGAGGCTATATGAGTTATTTGATTATGCTTCATATTTATAATGATGAAATATTGACGAATGTCGATGGATACGTATATGTGTAATAAGGTAAGGAGTAATGAATAGTGGGTAGGGACTCTTGACTTGTGAAACAGGATGTTGGAAACCAAGAATCGTACTTTAAGAGTTATGAAATGTGTGTAAATGCGTGAATGTATCACAATGCCGGCGAAAATTTTTTTGGACACTTATATTTATAGGATTTTGTTTCTACAGATTTGCAACGCTAATTCTTGACCTGTGAAATATTTTTATGTGAGACTGTCACTGTAGCGGAAACTGCTGTCGTAAATATTTCCGTAAGAAAGTTAAGTGACCACCTGCACGTAATGCGTCGCGGGCACCCACCTGGGCGACAGCCGCCCAAAAAAAAAAAAAAAAAAAAAGCCATTGGCCTTTCAGCGGCACAGGTAGGAAAAAAAAAGGGGAGGCCATTGTCCGTGCTACTGACATTTCCTTGTTGAAAGCATACTGTGGAGCTCGTAATTTATGATATTTACTGAAATGCCTAATAAAATGACAAGAAATATTTTTACATCTGCACACCTGACTATGACAAGCGTCTTTCTATGAGAGTTGAGAGAATTTCTACTAACTTATGAAATGTCACATGACTACTGAATGATATTTTTATGCTTTGCTTTTCATAGTTGCTTATTTCATTTGATATCTGGTTTCCAGCTGTGTTGCAGCATTGCTTTTATAAAATGATATTCATTTGCTAATGTGAACATTTTCTGTCAACAGATCTATTAAATAATTATTTTATGATCCACATTCTTTAAAAAAGGAGCACTTGGAAAGGAAAGAACAATAAGAAGGAACTAGTAACAGTAACACATAATTTTCTTTTCAAGTACATGGTAATATTTTTTTTTACAATCAGTTGTTGTGGTGCACCACTTTAATTACATAGATATTAAGATGTGAATATACATTTCCCTTATCTGCATTGTTGTTTTTACTGTAATATTTTTCCTGCTTGAGCTATGTCATGTTTAGGTATAAGTTACTGCTGTTTGCCAGGCGTAGTGTTACTGAATTTGCCTTTGTGTTACTCTGCTAAGCCAATTTTACTACTCATTTATTTTTCTTGTTGCTGCACATTGGCTCATATTAGTTGTAATGTTGCATTGCTTGGTAATTTAGATTTACTGTAGCTTGCTTTGCAATTTTCCATTTTTTTGGTCATTGTTGTTTGTGTTACTTATTTTGTGCTGCTGCATTGCCTCGTTCCTTAGTTTAGCATCTGAGCTCAGTAGATTTAAGTTAGCTTAAGAGGAGGTAGCCCCTAAGAGAATGAGTTTCGATGAATTGGAAGAAATGCATTGAGAAGTTATACAAAAAAAAGTACAGAAAACAGGTTTAGGTAGGATTTTCTTGGAAATAAATGTTGAGGTAAGAAATGTGTGAACATATAAATACAGAAAGCATGCTTAGATAGAATTTTTTTTGGTGGAAACAAAGGATGAAATAAGAGGAAAGATATATGAAGTTTTGGGTTGGACTGCAGTACCACATGTTACACTGAAAACGAACCCTGTCCTTTCCTATTGGTGTTATCCCACTATGTGTTTGTGTACCCTTGTGTATTTGTTTTCTTCCTGTCTCTGTGTAATTTCATAGAATTTTTTTCTTCTTTTAATATTAAGCTACATTCACTATGATGAGGAATACTGTTATCCTCGAATATAATTGGCATTAATAATATGTTATTTACTTTGTAAAGATGTTAGATATTATTAATTCTGTTCTGTTTAATGCTCATGTGTGAAGTTGATGTTTCGAAAGTTACTCTGATCTTTTATGTATGTACTCATGTCATAATTCCTGTAACACTGATGTATATGTTATTTCGATTCTTTTGTAAAGCCCATATTACTACAAATGTTATCTGTACTATTATGTTCTTTAATGATGTATTTGTACCTTTGTAATTGTATTCTTATGTTATTAAATTGTAATTGTCACCAGTTCATGATATTATTAACTTGTTAGTTACATTTCACTGCACACGTTTCTGTTGGTCATAGTATATGGACAATATGTGAGAAGTAGGGACTGTTAGTGTTTGCACGTGTGTTAATAACTCAGCAAGGGACTGGATAACAGCATTGCTGGTTCTAAGGACAATTTCAAAAACTTTGTGAGTGCACAAGTGGTGGTTTATGGACTTGCTATATTATCCGCAAGACTCTTCAATGGTGATTGTGCACCTGCACAGTCACAACAGATGGCTGCTGGCTATCTCTACAAGGACTACAGTAGGTCTGCATCTTTGATGACCCACCAGTACCATTATCTCTACAAGGACTACAGTGGGTCTACATCTTTGATGATCCATCAATACCATTATTTCTACAAGGACTGCAGTGGGTCTGCACCTCTGGTGGCCCACCAATACCGTAATCTCTACCTGGACTACAGTGAGTCTGCTCTGTGATGACCTACCTACCAATACTCTTCAAAATTTCGACTGACTCTGCTGTGGGTTTGCTCTGTTGTGGCCCATTACCTGTATGCATGTCAAGAGTCAGCACTGTCGTTCCGTTGGAAGGACAGCACTACTTCTTCAAGATTGCATGGAAATCCACTACTTCTGTGTGCATTTTCCTTTACTGCTCAGACTTTGAGAAAAACACTGCAATTTTACTGTGACGAATGATGAGGACTGTCTTTATGAACTGTGAGAAAATTTTAGCTTTTGACCTACATTGTATCAATAAGTGTGTGCATTTGATTTCTTTGTTATTGTAATTATGAAAATTTTTTTTCAAATCTGTGTTGGCCACTGCCCAATACAATTTGTAAAATTTTTTGTGGGGAGCATTGGGGCTATGTAAGTAGGCTGTTTAGGTTTTTTATTGGTAACGCCACCTCTGTATGAAAATCACTGGCTGTGCTGTGTGCAGTCTGTGGCTGCTTTGCAATGTTGTAATATTCGCCATTGTAGTGTTAGGCAGCTGGCTGTGAACAGCGCGTAGCGTTGCGCAGTTGGAGGTGAGCCGCCAGCAGTGGTGGATGTGGGGAGAGAGATGGCGGAGTTTTGAAATTTGTCATGAACTGCTATATTTATATATGATGATATCAAGGTAAATACATTGTTTGTTCTCTATTAATATCTTTCATTTGCTAACTATCCCTATCAGTAGTTTGTGCCTTTCATAGTTTGAATCTTTTATTTAGCTGGCAGTAGTGGCGCTCGCTGTATTGCAGTAGTGGGAGAAACGAAGATTATTGTGAGGTAAGTGATTTAGTGATTTGTGAAAGGTATAGTTTAATGTTAGTCAGGGCCATTCTTTCGTAGGGATTTTTGAAAGTCAGATTGCGTTGCGCTAACAATATTGTGTGTCAGTTTAAGCACAGTCGTGTATAATTGTTCAAAGGGGACGTTTCAAGGTTTGTGTGATTTATCGTGTAACAGAAATTTTGCGGATTTCTTTTAGCACTCATGTAATGAGTTCACACTTTTCATTGTTTACAGTCAATTGCCACTTTTCGCACCATACAGACATCTTGTCTAAATCACTTTGCAATTGCTTTTGATCATGTGATGACTGTACAAGACTGTAATTGACAGTATCATCTGCAAACAATTTAAGAGACCTGCTCAGATTGTCTCCTACGCAGTTTATGGATATAAGGAACAGCAGAGCGTCTATAACACTTCCCTGGGGAACGCCAGATGTTAGTTCTGTTTTGCGCGATGACTTTCCGTGAAATACTAAGAACTATGACCTTTCTGACAGAAAATCACGAATCCAGTCGCACAACTGAGGGGATATTCCATAGGCGCGCAATTTTTTGGGTGTCGGTGTGACTTGAGCAATTTTCCAGACTTTATGTACGGATCTTTCTTTGAGCGAGCAGTTGTACATAAATGCTAAATATGGAGCTATTGTATAAACATACTCTGAGAGTAACCTGATTGGTATACAATCTGGACTAATTTCTGTCGGGATATGAGAGTAAAGTCATTGGAAAACGTTAAGATGGTGGTAGATATGTTAACGCTGTTCGCTGATTCTCCGTTGGACAGAAGGCAGAAGGCAGAAAGAAGCTTAATAATTTTATTTAACTTCACATTCATTTTCATAAATGTTCATAGAGGCTCCATAAATTTTCACAAACTTTCATAAAGGCCTCATCTAAATTTAATACTGTATATTGTAACACGATAACTTAATGTGTTCTCGTCCGCACCAAAGTGAGTTTCGTAGCGCCTACGAAGGCTAGTGGGAGCAGTCCAGCCGATTTACAGGCAGTTATTAAAAATTACCCTGTGTCCCAACATCTTGTATTGATGTCGTAAAGGTATCTGAAATGCAAGGAAAAATACTGAGGACACTACTGGTTAAGTAGTTGATGATGTAAACAAAGCTTGTGAAAATCTCGTTACCTATCCGGTTGTGTCCACCCTGATGAGTATAGGAAGGACTGACGTCATCAAACGATCGAATGTTACACATATTTTCCAAGAATTAAATATAACTACCTATGATAGTTTCTTTCTAGAAGAGGGGCCACATTCTCCGTATATTCGACGTGGAATTCGCTACTCCATGAGGTACAGTTAAAAGGGTTGGACAAAAATATGAAAACACCGCGAGAAACACGTGCTTTAACAAACGAGTAAATTCAGACAGCAGGTGCTGTTGTATCTGACTGCCAACGACACCTGTGTAATGTCCTCCATATATTGCAAGTATCAGTTGTGTCCGGTACAGTGTTCTGTGTTGTTGTGAGTGCATTATGTTGGAGATAGATAAATTCGAATGTGGGCATATTGTTGGCACTTGTACAGTGGGTGCTCCCGTAACCAAGGAAGCCGAAGTGACTGGTGTTTGCCGGCCGTAGTGGCCGAGCGGTTCTAGGCGCTACCGCTACGCTCGCAGGTTCGAATCCTGCTTCGGGCATGGATGTGTGTGATGTCCTTAGGTTAGTTAGGTTTAAGTAGTTCTAAGTTCTACGGGACTGATGACCTCAGAAGTTAAGTCTCATAGTACTCAGAGCCATTTGAACCATTTGACTGGTGTTTCAGGAGGCACCGTAGCCAAGATTTATACCGTGTACAGGGAAAGCGGAAATACATCATTCGCTGATTTACAACGCGGACGGAAGTGTGTGTCGTGTGGTTGTGACAGACGTATGTCAAAGACGATTGTGCAGAAAAATCTGAGGACGACAACTGCAAAAGTCACTGCAGAACTGAACGTTGCACTGACGATCCCTGTCAGCACCAAAAGAACACGAAGGAAGCTCCAGAAGCAGGGAATTGCAGGTTGAACGGAATTCCAAAACATCTCGCCAGTGATCTAAATGCCCTCAACAGGAAAACGTGACGCCGCAATCATGAAACCTGGACTGTGAAGCTCTGTAAGAACGTCATTTTGTCGAGATGGTTGTTGCATTTTGCTTCCAAATTCTGGCCGAGTTCACGTCTCAAGAATGACACTTGACGGGGGTTCGGTAATGTTCAAAATGTGTGTGAAATCTTATGGGACTTAACTACTAAGGTCATGAGTCCCTAAGCTTACACACTACTTAATCTAAATTATCCTACGGACAAACACACATACCCGAGGGAGGACTCAAACCTCCGCCGGGACCAGCCGCACAGTCCATGACTGCAGCGCCTTAGACCGCTCGGCTAATCCCGCATGGCCGTTCGGTAATGATTTGGTCAGCCATTTAATGTTCTTCCCTGGACCTCGTGGTTACTCTGCAAGGTCGCATTACTGCCAAGGATTACATGAGCATTTTGGTTGATCATGTCCATCCAATGGCACAATGTTCAATCTCCAATGATGATTATGTGTTTCAAGAGGACACGGCAAGTATTCACAGAGCTCCTATCGTCCAGGACTAGTTTTGTGAGCACAAGGATAAATTGTTGCATTTCCCCTGGCCACCAGCCGCCATATCCTCATATTATTGAGCCTTTGTGATGTACCTGGTATAAGAGGCGGTGTGATCACTATCCACCTCCATCCTCGTTACCTGAACTTAGAATCGTATAAGATTCCCTTGAAAAACGTTCAGGGCCTTTATTTATCCATTCCGAGACGACTGGAAGCTGTTTCCAATGCAAACAGTTATCCGACGTCGTATTAGGTACGGTAATGTGTTGTGTTTGTGATGTTTCCATATTTTTTCCTCCCCCTGTACTTTTCCCCCATCCAAAGTATTCAATTGTTATTCAAATCCACACTCACTTATTTCGCAGCGGGACTGTGTTCGCGAATACAGTTTGGGAAACCCTACTGTAGTTCGAACTGTAGTGAACGCATTATTGTGGCCAAGATAGATACGAAGCCCACACCTACTACAGTAGTACAAGTTTATATGCCAACTAGCTCTGCAGATGACGAAGAAATTGAAGAAATGTATGATGAAATAAAAGAAATTATTCAGATTGTGAAGGGAGACGAAAATTTAATAGTCATGGGTGACTGGAATTCGAGTGTAGGAAAAGGGAGCGAAGGAAACAGTAGGTGAATATGGATTGGGTGACAGAAATGAAAGAGGAAGCCGCCTGGTAGAATTTTGCACAGAGCACAACATAATCATAACTAACACGTGGTTTAAGAATCATGAAAGAAGGTTGTATACATGGAAGAACCCTGGAGATACTAAAAGGTATCAGATAGATTATATAATGGTAAGACAGAGATTTAGGAACCAGGTTTTAAATTGTAAGACATTTCCAGGGGCAGATGTGGACTCTGACCACAATCTATTGCTTATGACCTGCAGATTAAAACTGAAGAAACTGCAAAAAGGTGGGAATTTAAGGAGATGGGACCTGGATAAACTGAAAGAACCAGAGGTTGTACAGAGATTCAGGGAGAGCATAAGGGAGCAATTGACAGGAATGGGGGAAATAAATACAGTAGAAGAAGAATGGGTAGCTTTGAGGGATGAAGTAGTGAAGGCAGCAGAGGATCAAGTAGCTAAAAAGACGAGAGCTAGTAGAAATCCTTGGGTAACAGAAGAAATATTGAATTTAATTGATGAAAGGAGAAAATATAAAAATGCAGTAAGTGAAACAGGCAAAAAGGAATACAAACGTCTCAAAAACGAGATCGACAGGAAGTGCAAAATGGCTAAACAGGGATGGCTAGAGGACAAATGTAAGGATGTAGAGGCCTATCTCACTAGGGGTAAGATAGATACCGCCTACAGGAAAATTAGAGAGACCTTTGGAGATAAGAGAACGACTTGTATGAATATCAAGAGCTCAGATGGAAACCCAGTTCTAAGCAAAGAAGGGAAAGCAGAAAGGTGGAAGGAGTATATAGAGGGTCTATACAAGGGCGATGTACTTGAGGACAATATTATGGAAATGGAAGAGGATGTAGATGAAGATGAAATGGGAGATACGATACTGCGTGAAGAGTTTGACAGAGCACTGAAAGACCTGAGTCGAAACAAGGCCCCCGGAGTAGACAATATTCCATTGGAACTACTGACGGCCGTGGGAGAGCCAGTACTGACAAAACTCTACCATCTGGTGAGCAAGATGTATGAAACAGGCGAAACACCCTCAGACTTCAAGAAGAAAATAATAATTCCAATCCCAAAGAAAGCAGGTGTTGACAGATGTGAAAATTACCGAACTATCAGCTTAATAAGTCACAGCTGCAAAATACTAACACGAATTCTTTACAGACGAATGGAAAAACTAGTAGAAGCCAACCTCGGGGAAGATCAGTTTGGAATCCGTAGAAACACTGGAACACGTGAGGCAATACTGACATTACGACTTATCTTAGAAGAAAGATTAAGGAAAGGCAAACCTACGTTTCTAGCATTTGTAGACTTAGAGAAAGCTTTTGACAATGTTGACTGGAATACTCTCTTTCAAATTCTGAAGGTGGCAGGGGTAAAATACAGGGAGCGAAAGGCTATTTGCAATTTGTACAGAAACCATTTGGCAGTTATAAGAGTCGAGGGACATGAAAGGGAAGCAGTGGTTGGGAAGGGAGTAAGACAGGGTTGTAGCCTCTCCCCGATGTTGTTCAATCTGTATATTGAGTAAGCAGTAAAGGAAACAAAAGAAAAATTCGGAGTAGGTATTAAAATTCATGGAGAAGAAATAAAAACTTTGAGGTTCGCCGATGACATTGTAATTCTGTCAGAGACAGCAAAGGACTTGGAAGAGCAGTTGAATGGAATGGACAGTGTCTTGAAAGGAGGATATAAGATGAACATCAACAAAAGCAAAACAAGGATAATGGAATGTAGTCTAATTAAGTCGGGTGATGCTGAGGGAATTAGATTAGGAAATGAGGCACTTAAAGTAGTAAAGGAGTTTTGCTATTTGGGGAGCAAAATAACTGAAGATGGTCGAAGTAGAGAGGATATAAAATGTAGGCTGGCAATGGCAAGGAAAGCGTTTCTGAAGAAGAGAAATTTGTTAACATCGAGTATTGATTTAAGTGTCAGGAAGTCATTTCTGAAAGTATTCGTATGGAGTGTAGCCATGTATGGAAGTGAAACATGGACGATAAATAGTTTGGACAAGAAGAGAATAGAAGCTTTCGAAATGTGGTGCTACAGAAGAATGCTGAAGATTAGATGGGTAGATCACATAACTAATGAGGAAGTATTGAATAGGATTGGGGAGAAGAGAAGTTTGTGGCACAACTTGACTAGAAGAAGGGATCGGTTGGTAGGACATGTTCTGAGGCATCAAGGGATCACCAATTTAGTACTGGAGGGCAGCGTGGAGGGTAAAAATCGTATAGGGAGACCAAGAGATGAATACACTAAGCAGATTCAGAAGGATGTAGGTTGCAGTAGGTACTGGGAGATGAAAAAGCTTGCACAGGATAGAGTAGCATGGAGAGCTGCATCAAACCAGTCTCAGGACTGAAGACCACAACAACAACAACTGTAGTTGTATCTCAAGAGTACATCTACATCTACATGATTACTCTGCAATTCACATTTAAGTGAACTACAATCATACTATCTCTCTACCATTCCACTCCCGAACAGCGCGCGGGAAAAACGAACACCTAAACCATTCTGTTCGAGCTCTGATTTCTCTTATTTTATTTTGATGATCATTCCTACCTATGTAGGTTGGGCTCAACTAAATATTTTCGCATTCGGAAGAGAAAGTTGGTGACTGAAATTTCGTAAATAGATCTCGCCGCGACGAAAAACGTCTTTGCTTCGGGTATCATATCTGCCACACTCTCTCCCCTATTGCGTGATAACACAAAACGAGCTGCCCTTTTTTGCACCCTTTCGATGTCCTCAGTCAATCCCACCTGGTAAGGATCCCACACCGCGCAGCAATATTCTAACAGAGGACGAACGAGTGTAGTGTAAGCTGTCTCTTTAGTGGACTTGTTGCATCTTCTAAGTGTCCTGCCAATGAAACGCAACCTTTGGCTCGCCTTCCCCACGATATTATCTATGTGGTCTTTCCAACTGAAGTTGTTCGTAATTTTTATACCCATGTACTTAGTTGAATTGACAGCATTGAGAATTTTACTAGTTATCGAGTAATCGAATTCCAACGGATTCCTTTTGGAACTCATGTGGATCACCTCACACTTTTCGTTATTTAGCGTCAACTGCCACCTGCCACACCATACAGTAATCTTTTCTAAATCGCTTTGCAACTGATACTGGTCTTCGGATGACCTTACTAGACGGTAAATTACAGCATCACCTGCGAACAGCCTAAGAGAACTGCTCAGATTGTCACCCAGGTCATTTATATAGATCAGGAACAGCAGAGGTCCCAGGACGCTTCCCTGGGGAACACCTGATATCACTTCAGTTTTACTCGATGATTTGCCGTCTATTACTTCGAACTACGAGCTTCCTGACAGGAAATCACGAATCTAGTCGCACAACTGAGACGATACACCATAGGCCCGCAGCTTGATTAGAAGTCGCTTGTGAGGAACGGTGTCAAAAGCTTTCCAGAAATCTAGAAATACGGAATCAACTTGAAATCCCCTGTCGATAGCAGCCATTACTTCGTGCGAATAAAGAGCTAGCTGCGTTGCACAAGAACGATGTTTTCTGAAACCATGCTGATTACGTATCAATAGATCGTTCCCTTCGAGGTGATTCATAATGTTTGAATACAGTCAATGACATAGGTCTGTAGTTCGATGGATTACTCCTACTACCCTTCTTAAACACTGGTGCGACCTGCGCAATTTTCCAATCTGAAGGTACAGATCTATCGGTGAGCGAGCGGTTGTATATGATTGCTAAGTAGGGAGTTATTGTATCAGCGTAATCTGAAAGGAACCTAATCGGTATACGATCTGGATCTGAAGATTTGCTCGTATCAAGCGATTTGAGTTGCTTCGCAACCCCTAAGGTATCTACTTCTAAGAAACTCATGCTAGCAGCTGTTCGTGTTTCAAATTCTGGAATATTCCATTCGTCTTCCCTGGTGAAGGAATTTCGGAAAACTGCGTTCAATAACTCCTCTTTAGCGGCACAGTCGTCCGTACCAGTACCATCGGCACTGCGCAGCGAAGATATTGACTGCGTCTTGCCGCTTGTGTACTTTACATACGACCAGAATTTCTTCGGATTTTCTACCAAATTTCGAGACAATGTTTCGTTGTGGAACCTATTAAAGGCATCTCGCAGTGAAGTCCGTGCTAAATTTCGCGCGTCTGTAAATTTTAGCCAGTCTTCGGGATTTCGCGTTCTTCTGAACTTCGCATGCTTTTTCCGTTGCCTCTGCAACAGCGTTCGGACCTGTTTTGTGTACCAATGGGGGATCAGTTCCATCTCTTACCAATTTATGAGGTATGAATCTCTCAATTGCTGTTGCTACTATATCTTTGAATTTGAGCCACATCTCGTCCACATTTGCGTAGTCAGTTCGGAAGGAATGGAGATTGTCTCTTAGGAAGGCTTCTAGTGTCACTTTATCCGCTTTTTTAAATAAAATTATTTTGTGTTTGTTTCTGGTGGGTTTGGAAGAAACGGTATTGAGCCTAGATACAACGACCTTTTGATCACTAATCCCTGTATCAGTCATGATGCTCTCTATTAGCTCTGGATTGTTTGTGGCTAAGAGGTCAAGTGTGTTTTCGCAACCATTTACAATTCGCGTGCGTTCGTGGACTAACTGCTCGAAATAATTTTCGGAGAAAGCATTTAGGACAATCTCGGAAGATGGTTTCTGTCTACCACCGGTTTTCAACATGTATTTTTGCCAACATATCGAGGGAAGGTTGAAGTCCCCACCAACTATAACCTTATGAGTGGGGTATTTATTTGTTACGAGACTCAAATTTTCTCTGAACTGTTCAGCAACTATATCATCGGAGTCTGGGGGTCGCTAGAACCAGCCAATTATTAACTTAGTTCTGCTGTTAAGTATAACCTCCACCCATACCAATTCGCACGGAGTATCTACTTCGACTTCACTACAAGATAAACCACTACTGACAGACACAAACACTCCACCACCAATTCTGCCTAATCTATCTTTCCTGAACACCGTCTGAGACTTCGTAAAAGTTTCTGCAGAACTTATTTCAGGCTTTAGCCAGCTTTCAGTGCCTATAACCATTTCAGCTTCTGTGCTTTCTATTAGCGCTTGAAGCTCAGGGACTTTCCCAGCACAACTACGAGAATTTACAACTACAATTCCGACTGTTCCTTGATCCAAGCACGTCCTGTATTTGCCACGCACCCTTTGAGATTGCAGCCCATCCCGTACTTTCCCGAGGCCTTCTAACCTAGAAAATCGCCCAGTCCACGCCACACAGCCTCCGCTACCCGTGTAGCCGCCAGCTGAGTGTAGTGAACTCCTGGCCTATTCAGCGGAACCCGAAACCCCACCACCCTAAGTCGCAAGTCAAGGAATCTGCAGCCAAAACGGTCGCAAAACCGTCTGAGTCTATGATTCAGACCCTCCACCCGGCTCTGCACCAAAGGTCCGCAGTCGGTTCTGTCAACGATGCTGCAGATGGTGAGCTCTGCCTTCATCTCGTAAGCAAGACCGGCAGCCTTCACTCTACTGTACCAGACAAGCGCAGAAAATGGGAACCAGTAGCCACTTTGTGGCACTTGTCTCTTTTGTGAAACTCGCTTCTTATTTTTCATCCATACATACTAATTTTTAACGTAAAATAGGGATACTGAAATTTAATTCATTTTAAGTAATACTTTTTAAAAAATGGTTCAAATGGCTCTAAGGCCTATGGGACTTAACATCTGAGGTCATCAGTCCCCTACACTTAGAACTACGTAATCCTAACTAACCTAAGGACATCACACTCATCCAGCCAGAGGCAGGATGCGAACCTGCGACCGTAGAAGCAGCGCGGTTTCGGACTGAAACGCCTAGAACCGCTAGGCCACAGCGGCCGGCAATACTTTTATCTTTAAGACTTCAATGAATGAATTTAGGTAGCCAGACTATAGTATTTCAGATTATGCTATGTATGTGCCACTATAAAAAATATCTATATGAAAGACGATTAATTTTACGTAGCACAAAATCTGCAGGTATTTTTGCAACTTGTTAGCTAATTTATAATTTTTAAAGCTTTTCGCAGTACTGTTTGCTTCTTTTGAATTTCTTCCGATTTTGGTCTTTAGTATCGGTTCGGTTCTGTTTGATCCCCACACTGACGCTTCAGAAATCGCGCTGTTATAGTCGTGGCAGATAAAATCTTACTTCTTTTATCTGATGTATGTCAGCGGATGGCGTGTCTCATTCTGACGAGGATGTCGCCAGACGCGGATGCGGAGGTGCAGTACCTTCTGTGGCCCTGCCGCCTGTTCACTGCAGACCGCGTTTCTCACCGTAGGCCTGCACCGCCGCGTAATGCGTGTGCTCGTACTAATTATTTCTCATGCGATGTTGAAGAAAAAAGATAATCTCACGTCTTATAATCTCACATCGCTACTTGACAGTGAACTAAGGTACCTGAAAACAAAATGACCAAGTGGCTATGTGGAACACAGTTCAGTTGCTTAACAATAGATCCCACTAGTGTGTGCGTCGTACGTGTGTCTACGGCAGGGATTCCGAAACTTTTCTTCTGACTCAGAAGTTTGAGAATCCCGGTACTTTGATAAAACATTTTTTTTATATTGAAGGTAAATAAAATTTTAAAAATGAGAAAAAATGTTTTATTCTGTGATTAATTCAATTTTAAGTCATAACTAGTAGAAATCATAATCAAATTTTAAAAATTATTAGTGTCATCAAAATGTCGAGAAAGGAACCCCGTGTTACGAGTGCTATTCGGAAAATGAGATCAGATCGGCGCAGTATGGAAACCACAGCGAATGGAGCGCTCTACTGCCTGTCGAATCTCTGGAACAGTTCTGAAGCGAATGCCACGAAGTGGTTCCTTCATCTTCAGAAACATATCAAAGTCACATGGACTTAAGCCCGGGGAGTATGGTGGACGGTACAGTACTTCCCAGTCCCATCGACCGAACAGAGCAGCCACAGCTTGCGCTGTGTGCGCCCGCGCATTATCGTGCAAAATGATGGGTGGGTTGCCCGGAAAGTGTCACCGCTTCTTTCGCAAAGCAGCTCGCGGGCGATGCTCCAAAAACTAACAGTAATACCGTGCATCGACGGTGGCATTCGATTCAGACCTGTTCCAAAGATTCGACAGGCAGTAGAGCGCTCCATTCGCACCATCAACAGAACAGGTTCAAAATGGCTCTGAGCACTATGGGACTTAACGTCTGAGGTCATCAGTCCCCTAGAACTTAGAACTACTTAAACCTAACTAACCTAAGGACATCACACACATCCATGCCCGAGGCAGGATTCGAACAGCGTGACCGCAGCGGTCGCGCGGTTCCAGACTGTAGCGCCTAAAACCGCTCGGCCACTTCGGCCGGCTCAACAGAACAGGCTCTGCTAAAGGTATACCACGCCTTCCACGTAGCTGGCAACGGGCTCTACACAACGCTGGTGACTACTTTGAAGGACAGTAACAGGTGCAAACATGTAAATCTTTTCTATCGATTGTGAATAAATAGTTTCCACTCTTTAAGTTCCAACCCTCGAATAAGGGCCTTGTGAGACATTTCGCCTGATGTGATGCAGCCCACACATCAAAACTGTCATGCATTTCGTTGTTCGGGACAGTTCTCGGCTGCTCTCTGCAGGGACAATGAAGATGCCCCTGCAGCGTTTTCGAAGGGAAATGTTTGATCACCCACAACAGAGCCTGTAATTGGCTTCCCTTGAGTTTCATATCTACTCACATGAACCGCTGACTACAAAGACAAAGTTTTGGCACAGACAACGAGCTGTAGACGAGAGTAGAGAACTGGCGGAGAGCATAGGCGGCTGCCTTATTTACGAGCATATTGGCAAGTTGGTACAACGCTACTGCATATGTCGAAGTCGAAGCGGTCGCTATGTAGAGAAGTAGATGGAAGATGTAGCTAACTGTTGCAAATAAAACATTTTTAATTTTCACAGTGGTTTCCATTTCGCTATCGATCTTAACTCAAATATCCCAATAGCGCTCGTATTAACATATTTTTGTCGAGCACTTAGTCCGCCTAACACAAGTGTTCGCGGGACACAGTTTGAGAAGACCCTCTGTAGATGTATCTCAAGATTGCTCTACTGTACCAAACAAGCGCAGAAAGCGGCAACCAGTAGCCATTTTGTGGCGCTTGTCTCGTTTGTGAAACTCGCTTGTTGTTTATTATTCGTAAGCACCAATTTTTTAATATAAAATTAGGATGTTTAATATATTTCAGGAAATACATTTATCTTTAAGACTTTCTGAGAAATCAACTGCATTGATAATATGGTTACACCTGGTCATAATAGCCACAGTTGGCAACAGGAATTGCTTTTTGAGAAAAATATTTTGGGTTTCAGATTAGTCATATAATTCTGATGATTGAGATACCTCCTAACCAGAAGAGAATTCATCCAATAAAACGTTTTTCAGAGAACTTCGGCTTACATCAAAAATAAAAGGAATACTACTCGGATTCTGGACGCTGCCATAAACTGTATGTTTGTGATAATGAACAAAGACCTTTATCAACTGACAGATCCCATATGAAAAAGAAGTTGAGTACGGTGAACCAAGCTAAAAAGATGGCTTCTTCCACAAAAGTTTCGTCAAAAAGGCTTAGAGCTGTCACGGTGCTACTTTTTGTGAAGATTGCATGAGAGTGTGTGAAATTTGTTGTGTATTTGTGCACAGGGAATGTGTTGGATTTAGCAAGGAAGATGCATCTGTGCAAAAAGCTTAACATAATGCTAGCTCATAGTGTAGCATTTGTGTTCTGACTCCGATACATTATGCAACTGACTGAATATACAAACCGCAAACGGCCGAGCAGTCAGGTTGCGTGGACGCAGGCGGAACATCCGACCTCTAGAGAGGGCGCCGTCAGCACAAGCGAAGAGCTGGATCAATGTGATTTGGACTTTCAGCCCTCTCCAACGGCCGTCGTTGGCTTTATTTGGATCACAAACTAGACAGTTGCTTAACGAAAATGGACGCACGTAAAACAACTGTGTGAACTGATAGCGTTTGGCAAACAATAGCGGAGAAAATCACGGAGAAGATTCTGGATTCGTCAATTGTTTGAACGGCGAATTGTTGGCAGAGGAACATCACATAATGCTGTACATACTAGTAGAATTTGTTCGTTAACTCAGTTGTATTTTCATTACGTTTTCGATTTTAAATTGAATATAGTTAAGGCATAATGTCTAACGTTAGTTTTCACATCCATAACATATGTATTTTAGATGTTATATTGACTTCCAACACTGAAATAACGTACTTCATCACACACGCTTCAAGATCGAGATTCGTTTCGTAATTTCATGCGAATGAATGAGCACAATTTTTTCGAAGCTGCTCACCATCACTCAGAAATATAATTACCACAAGATAAAAACATGAACCACTCTATTACCACTCCATTAACACGGGTATATTATATAACAGAAAGTTTCACGATAGCGAAAACTTCCTGTATGTAACTACTATTTATTTTCTGATAGACTGGCAGTCACGTTAAGATTTCTGGTCACTGGGTAAACATTCCAGCCGTTGGCCTTTGTAAGAACGTTGTATATAATTAATACCATCGACTTCTCAGACAAACCTATATCATTTAGAAAACAAAAGGTAAAAAAAAATTTTTTGGAAGGCCCACTTGTAATCCCAGAAGGCAATGAAACTATTGATTATGCTAAAACTTCTAGCAAGCATTCTCTTACTCCGTATATGATACACAGCGCCTAAAGACTTTTTATACAACTGGTATTATTTGGTATTTAACGTGCAAATTGTACCAAAGAAGACGTGCTTTTGAAACACCGTCACTGCGCCGTAGCACTGAAACGGCATACCTTCGTAGCACAAAAGTTATAACAATACAAACTACAGGAAATTGCAACATACCGACATGCAGTTTCATGACATTTTATTATTACAAATCTTATCTAAAATGATGCATTCTCGAGATATCTTCAATTTGCTGATACGTGGAAGCAGCTTATATGCGTACCACGTATTCTATGAGAAAGAAAACAAAGAAAATAAGATGTCTAGAGCCATACAATATGGCTCCTATGTTCTGCTTCTGACGTCAAATGATGTCACATCTAATTAGCCACGTTCCTCTCCACGAGGCAGAAATTTAACGGCCCAGAATCATTATCTTACGCTCTGTAGTATAGTGGAATGTGGAATTCCACGCTATAACGTCACCAGATCCTTGTCCGCGTGCGTTTTCATATCCCGTGAGAGGATGGCTTAAAGGAGACGTATGGGTCCGGTGCACGGTAATCGTCACGCGTTTTGAATCGCCACAGTCGCCGCATTCGAACCGCACATTTAACGATGTTTGGCGCGTGAGAGAAATTAAAATCGCAGATTTACTTGAAAGCGCTTATTCCCGGGCGGTTCCCTGCTCTGGAGTACTTATGAAGTTAGAATAGATAAGGTCGCCAGCCTCGCTTTGATCCGCGAGACATGATTAAGATTTTCATTACCAGAGCCCTGCAGCCGCGTGGCGAAACCGCGTGAGCAGCACTCGGATCCATCAATCGCTAAGCACGCGCACGCAGAAGCACGTGTCCGGCAGTTTCCTCATGTGCCCACACGCAGCGCTCACTCACCGAGTGAGGGGCAAATGGTGCAATGGATTGACAAGCGGCTAATAGACGTGGCGGGACAAGGAGCGATGTGACTCACGGCGTGTCACTTGTGACTCGACGCTAATAGAAGAACGAATAGTTAGTAATGGTGCGTCATGTCGTCTTTGGCTGGTCGTAAATAAATATTGCACTGGGCCAAAAGAATTAATATTGAACTCAGGCTCATTTATTACTATTCTTGGTACAGAGACAATAGCACAATAGATGGAGAAAGTCTTGTAAATAAATTGGGATTCTCACACAACAAATGGAGAAAGTCTCGTAAATAAATTGGCATTATATAGCACAGGCGTGTGGCATGCCAAACAGCAGCACGCCACATTCAACAGGCAGCTATGTGATTGCGAGACTACGCGGCTACGTCACGCCAGTCCGTTGGCGCCATGTGCCACACCTGTTCGACAGCTCTTTTTTTTATTTTTATTTTTTTTTTTTTTTGAGCCTCACAACATGGTACCTCACTTCATTTCAGTCTTCCCCCGTCTCTCAGCACAGTCCTAATGAGATAAAACGTGCATGCATTTTAACTTAAAGTCGTTTGAAAAGGAGAAGAATAAAGTGGACTCACCTGCTTTCTATAGATTATATAAAAGTCGTGTTATTTTGCATAACTTTATGCTTGGAAGGTGTGAGAGAAGGATGTACTTATCGCCTATCCTTTTATTATTCGTGTAGACACCTCCAGAAAATGGAAAGAAAGAGCGCCAGAAGGGATCCAAATAAACAAAACTAAATATATTAGCATACTATTATATGCTCAAGACATTGTAATAATGGCACATTCTGAAGAGGACCTAGAGAAATCGATAAATCTTTCTAACTTTATTGGAAAGGATTGTAATTTTAAAATAGCACTACATAAAACTAAAGCAATGGCACCCATTGGAAATACCTAGTACAGAACAGAATTGTAAGTAAAGATGATATTTTGAACCGGGTTCAACAGTTCGTCTGCCTAGGAAGCTCCATCACTTTTAACGAAGTTAAGGATGTAGATTTCACTGTGGGGTACCATATTTTGAACGCAGAAAATGCAAGCAGTATCTCTTAGATTAACCATGTGTTACCACAACGACTGATTACAACTACGTATAACGAAAATTAAAGTGATAATCGAAGACGAACTGTGATTGACGAGCATTGATTTAGCTGCGGAACTGTAAATTTTGGACAAAATTTATTTATAATGAACAAAAAACTTCAATATGGCTATATGGTAGCCTCCAGCAGCTAAAATTGGTTATGTCTAATTTCTCCTCTGTTGGAGATTTTTCAGGTAACTGATCAGAAACAGGATGTTGTCGACATTTGTTGGAGACATACCGACCTCCTTGCCGAAAGTAATTGTCCACTTGTGCTGAACACTCGCTCTGATGAAGCGCTGTTACCTGGTATTCCCAAAATTTTGGGCCAAGTTCACCAGTTTAGGGTAACGATGTACCTGTAAAAATAAATCATTTCCGAAAATGAATCATATTTCTATGAGTAATTTCCTGGTTCTACCAGAAGCTAAAAATGTACCTTGGATTGCCAGCATTTAAGCAAATCTTAGTCATCTCCTGGACTGTCTGTGAGTTAGGCTTCAATGTCATCCTCTTCTTCGTCGCTGTCACGCCATTCTCATAGCCGTCATCACGTGTCCGCAACACTGCTATTTTTTGCAATGTATGTGGTACATACTTCTCACGCAACAGAGCTCGCGATTCACGTTTGAGATTTCTCATTGCTGCACTTTCACTGTCCTTGGGTTCGCAATGTTTCACAAGCCTAGAGAATGACAGCAAAATGTACTGAGCTGTCGGTGCTCTTTCAGCTTCCATTTTGTCTGTTTCTTCCTTGAAAACAATAAAAAAACTCACTAATTCTAGGACAATTTGTCACTCCCACGAAGACAGAATTAAATTGTTCTTGGAACGAGTCTCCAAAATACGACTTATCTGCAAAAACACAAGAAATTAGTACAAGTAAAAGCATTAATTAACAGTGCTGAATCGCCGGCTTTTGTGGCCGGGCGGCTCTAGGCGCTTCAGACCGGAACCGCGCTGCTGCTACGGTCGCAGGTTCGAATCATACCTCGGGCATGGATGTGTGTCTTTAGGTTTAAGTGGTATTACGCCTAGGGGACTGATGACCTCAGATGTTAAGTCCCGTAGTGCTCAGAGCCATCTGACCCATCTGAAGTGCGCCGGCCGGAGTGGCCGAGCGGTTCTAGGCGCTGCAGTCTGGAACCGCGCGACCGTTACGGTCGCAGGTTCGAATCCCGCCTCGGGCATGGATGTGTGTGATGTCCTTAGGTTAGTTAGGTTTAAGTAGTTCTAAGTTCTAGGGGACTGATGACCTCAGACGTTAAGTCCCATAGTGCTCAGAGCCATTTGAACCATTTTGAACCATCTCAAGTGCTGAATCCAGCGATGTGTTGTGTGTCAGTGAACGTACCTGTTTCAAGTTGCATGAAAATGAAAACAACGTAAGCAATTTCGAATTCCAACGTGTTTCTGTGTTCTATGTTAAGGTAATTTCAAGTTGTTCCCCCACTCCAAGATGTTTCAAAAATTTAACGAACTGTTTACACTTATGGTTATGACGTGCTCCTGAAGCTCTTCTACCACTTTCTTCTGTTCACGCTGTCTTAATACTTACCGTATCTCCGAAATATGCAGTACACTTTCATAATATTGACGAAAAAATACATGGGGATACATTACTACGACACTGTGACTTACTTGTTCAAAATTACGATTCATATTCTACAGTTCAGCTACTCTTGTCATTTGTGATGGAAATTCTGTCAATGAGTCTTCCAAGCAACTGTCGGAATAACTTGCAAAAGCAACAGCAAGGCGATGCAAAACTACAATCTTCTACCCAGCTTCACCATAAAGGTTTATATTTGCCGGTTTCAGAGTAAATGTGGCTTCAGAACAACATTAAGGAAATAAGTAGAAAAATACCAGTCGCTCTACTTTCACAAGAGACAATGCTTTTACGATCTTGACACCACCGTCGGTCGCAAATGTTACAGTTATCAAAATTCAGATGTTAGCCCTATATTTCTAACTTTCCTGTAATATTTCCTTTTTAATATTTTTTGCTGTCTCAGATTCATGAGAGAATTTTCTGGTGAATAGAATCCTATTGATAATACAACAGTTCCAGTCTACATAATGGATAGTTAAGTTCAATAACGATGTTTTTGTGAAATTCTCAGTCCAAAAGTCGGTAGCAGCCGCGACCCGCTCATACTGCAAAGCTTTCAAAACCTCTGGTGGTACCTCGTCTTTAGCAGCACTTTCACGCGATGCAACTGCACGCAAAATTGTTGCAGGAGCTCACAGTAACTTGGATATATTGATACACCCGTGCTACGTTCCCATCTCAATGCATACTTGCACTACATCCGTAAAATATGGACCTACGAATGCGGTGAACGGGCAAATGTCACCTCCACTCATATTAACGGAAGCATCCCGAAATCTTATTTCATTTCGGAAGTAACTTTCGTTGCACGTCTGTCCATATTCATGTTTACAGTGACACACTTGTGTTAGGACAACCAGGAGGGACTCATGCCTTTTTTTTTTTAATTATGTTGGAATATGAAAAACATTGTACAAAACTTGTGTACCTGTTTGTCCTCCTTTCGATTATCTCTCCCAAGTTTTCCCAGCCTGGGCTCGTTTTGTATCTCCCTGTTTTGGACTGCACCACCCAATCACCTGATAATGTTCATATCAGGGCATTTTGTTTCTTTAACTCTTCCGTCGTCTTCTTTCTGGAGTCCTCCCCAGAGAATGGTTCTCCTGCACCAAAGTTCTACTGTTGTTCACGCATAACGTGACTAAATCGAGAAAATGAACTAATATGAGACGTTACAGTTGTTAATGTTAAATGCACTGACCGAAAAGAAAAAGGAAATAGTACGCGTAGCACATCGTTCATGCGCAAACCGCAGACTTGAAGCCAATGTGCAAGAGAATGCAAGCGCGTGACATCCGCGTGATGGTAGACAAGCACGTGACTTAAACGCATGAGTGTCGACAAGCGCTCACGCGACTGCAACAGGCGAGATACCATCGGTCATCTTCGACAGTTTTCGCCAACGTTTGGGAAGCACATTCACCTTCTTCCTCGCACACTTCAGCAACGTGCGTGCCACATGGATAAGCAACGCGCCTGTAGGGCTCTAGTCTACTACTCCTACACCACTGGTATAGTGTTATCGATATTGATGGATTCCGCCCACGACCGACGTCAGCCGGAGGAAGCAGATCATTTCAAATGAGCACACCACTACGAGCGCGGTCACGATATGGCTCACCTCACCTCCTGAACGTGCTTATTTTGGACGACAATCGGTGAAATTCAAATCAGTTTGCTTTCTTCTGTGATGCTGGCTGACACGTGAGGAAACGTGGACTCTGCAAATTTGATAAGTTTAGTCAGAGAGGGAGTTCGTGGCATCCTGAGGATGAAAACTATAATAACTGGGATATAGCTTTGGACCTATGAACTGAAGTCGCTGGTGTATTGGAAACCACAAGTACGCAAAATTGCTATCGGAAATTATAGGTGGAAACGATAATCTCTAAAAATAGTTTGTTCGAGAGAGAAGGGTGGCACATATTATGCTTAAAGTTGCTGCAATGGATCTGTTTTGGGATGCGATGGGTGGGCATTAGGTATCTACAAATTGTTATTACTACTTATTGGCGTTTTTATGCCAGTATGATGATGATTCTGTTACTGCGATGTACGTGTCTCCACTCTCCAGTGCTGTAGGTGTTCAGAGTGTCTTGTTCAAAGCTTTGTATTTGTCTTTCACACTTACGCTGAATGACACTCATTGAAGGTTAATTGCTGTAAGTCTGCTCACTTCAAATAAATTCGGAAAAAAAGAGTGTCTGTAATCTTTTTTTTCGAGTTCACCACAAACCATCTCATGTACATGAAGTCTAACACCCATACGTGAAACACTTTCGGATAACGAAAGCTAATTCCGAATACATGTAGGCGTGTGACTCGAGCTATATTAAAAAATCCGGTACTCACATTACAGGTTCAGTTACAGCTCAAGTAAAACTAGAAGTGATACTTCGATATTTGATATATGGCGATTACATCTTTCCGATACACTGAGGTGACAAAAGTCGTGAGATACCTACTAACATCGTATCAGACCTTCTTCTGCCCGGCCTTCTCCAGCAACTCGACGTGGCATGGAGTCAACAAGTCGTTGGAAGTCACCTGCAGAAATATTGAGCCATGCTGCCTCTATAGCATTCCAGAATTGCGAAAGTGTTGACGGTGCAAGATTTTGTGCACGAACTGAATCCTCGATTATGTCCCAGAAATGTTCGATGGGATTCAAGTCGAGTGATCTTTGTAACCAGACCATTAGCTCGACTTGTATAGAATGTTTACGCAACCAAGCGCGAATAATTGTGACCCAGTGACATGGCGCATTGTCATCCATAAAAATTTCCCGTTGTTTGGGAACTTGAAGTTCATGACTGATTGCAAATGGTCTCCAAGTAGTCAAACATAAACATTTCCCGTCAGTGATCGGTTAAATTGGACCAGAGGACCCGGCCGAATCCACGTAATCACAGACCACACCATTATGGAGCCACCATCAGCTTGCACAGTCCCTTCTTGATAATTCGGGTCCATGGCTTCGGGGGTTTGCGCCACACTCGAACCCTACCATCTCCTCCTACCAACTGAAATTGGAACTCATCTGACCAGGCCACGGTTTTCCAGTCCTCAGGTCCAACTGATATAATCACGAGTTCAGGAGGGGAGTTGCAGGCGAAGTCGTGATGTTGGCAAAGGCAGTCGCGTCGGTCGTTTCACCACACTGGCCTAACGATACATTCGTCGTACGTCCCACATTGATGTCTGCCGTTATTTCACCAAGTATTGCTTGTCTGTTAGCACTGATAACTCAATTCAAACGCCCCAGTCTCAGTCGTTAAGTGAAGGCTGTCGGCCACTGCGTTGTCCGTGGGGGAGGTATTGCCCGAAATTTGGTATTCTCGGTACACTCTTGACACTGTGAATCTCGGAATATTGAATTCCCCAACGATTTCCGTAGTGGAATGTCCCATGCGTCTAGCTCCAGCAATCATTCCGCGTTCAAAGTCTGTTAACTCCCGTTATGCAACCACAATCACATCGGTGATTTCCTGTCAGAGAGGTCACAGTTCGTTGTAACTGACGAAAGTAATCGAGTAAAACAAAAGTGATTTCTGGTGTCCCCCAAGGCAGTGTTATAAGCCCTTTGCTTTTCCTTATCAATATAAACGATTTGGGAGACAATCTGAGCAACCGTCTTCGGTTGTTTGCAGACGACGCTGTCGTTTATAGACTAATAAAGTCATCAGAAGATCAAAATAAATTGAAAACGATTTAGAAAAGATATCTGAATGATGCGAAAATTAGCAATTGACCCTAAGTAACGAAAACTGTGAGGTCATCCACATGAGTGCTAAAAGGAATTCGTTAAACTTTGGTTACACGATAAATAAGTCTAAAATAAAAACCGTAAATTCAACTACATACCTAGGTATTACAATTACGAACAACTTAAATTGGAAGGAACACATAGAAAATGTCGTGAGGGATGCTAACCAGAGACTGCGTTTTATTGGCAGGACACTTAGAAAATGTAACAGATCTACTAAGGAGATTGCCTACACTACGCTTGTCCGTCCTCTTTTTAGATTACTGCTGCGCGGTGTGGGGTCCTCACCAGATAGGACTGACGGAGTACATCGAAAAAGTTCAAAGAAGGGCAGCACGTTTTGTATTATCGCGAAATAATGGAGAGAGTGTCACAGAAATGATACAGGATTTGGGCTGGACATCATTAAAAAATGGCGGTTTTCGTTGCGACGGAATTCGTAGCTGATTGCATCAAACCAGTGAGGAGACTGTAGACTTGAAAAAAAAAACTGCGATATTACCGCCATCCTTTATGTGCATATCGATATCCCAGTTTCAAAGTTTTTGTGTGATATGATAGATGCTATTTACGGTGCCTTAAAGATTAACTTAAAAAATTATATTTTCATTCTTCCTGTTTCGAACCCCAGATGCTACTAAATATTAAATGTATTCTACACCGAATTCTGGAGTTGTGCTTCATGCAAATGCACGAAAGGACACTGTGACACAGTTGATTTCCTTTGTCAAAAGCTACACTCAATCTGAAGTAATACTAGCACCAGAAATCTTGTTACCTCCTTTCTCAAATCAACTGTGCAAGTGTTTAAAAAGCATTGAAGTTTCCGGTACTAGAATCCGGTTATCTGAATATACTGACAGTATTGCACTAATTTTTACGATTTTTAGAGTAAACTGAACTGCCGTGAAGCCACAAATCTACCATTTATTAATTAAATAATATTAGTTTGGTACATAATTTCCGTAAGTTCAATGAACACATCAGATAAACATAACAGAGACATTAGTCATCAATAATACACTGGACTTCACTATTTTCAACAGTCTGCCAATACTGGGACAACTTTTCGACTCTGAGACGATGGAAATAAGGAGGTTTTGAGGTGAAGAACTCGTCGAGCCATCTTCGAAGCACATTTTCATCCGCAAAGGAAGCTTCCTAAGTTTTTTCGTTAGAGAGTGAGAAAGGTGAAAATCTGAGGGCGCAGGATCACGCGAATAAGGTGGGTACGGAATCACTACCCAACCCAATTCCTATATGGAGTTTTTTTGTCCTGGTCGTTGTTACTGGACTGCGCCTGCAAACGTTTCAGATGTCGACATTAAATGTCAGCAGTGATTCTTATACCTAGAGGAAGGAATTCATAGTACACCACACCGTCGATGATCCTTCACATGCATAACATTATCTTTTGTGGATGTGCGCAGGTATTTTTACTGGGGGTTGCTATCTTTTTTTGGGCTCAACCATTCCGTTATTTTCCTGATGTTAGCGTGAAGCCACCATTTCTCGTCACCAGAAGTGCTATAGGACAGGAATGATCGGTGTTGTTCACAAGCCAGTGGATGATGAGGAAGAAAAAATATTTGGACCTTCCCCATAGCATGCAAATATCACACCATGGTGGAACGATGACAGTTCATCTCACTTGTCAGCTCTCGAGTACACTGACTCTGATAATTGTGGATTAATGCGTTTAAATGATCTTCATCAAACTTTGAAGGTCCTCCTGAAAGTAGAGAGTTATTAATGTCAAAAGGATCCTGCTTAAAACGAGAAAACCATTTTCTCGCTGTGATCTTGCCAAGGCGCAAATGTTTCTGGCTACCTCCGCTGCTGTCACCTCTCTGTTCAACACATAATGAAGAATATGCCGGAAATGTTCCGATTTATCCACTTAGTACTCCATTTTCTAGCATCCACTGTGCTAGCTAACATCCCAAAGATGTTCGGGCTCAGATGCGGGTCGTCTTCGTCGTAAAGTCTTGGCTCAAACTCGTCTAGGGGTTGAACCGCATGTGTCGCATTACACGCCCTACATTAAACACTTTGACCCTTTGGTTAAGGGGAGGTTTACTATCTTTGGCCCGAAAAAAGCATGTTCTTAGAGAATTTTTGCTTGGAATGTGTTATAAATATCAATGTAAAATTTGGGCAAAATATTTATTGATATTTCCTCTACAAACTGAATTTTTTTCGACCCGAAATGTTGAAGCGCAAAGGCGGAAGTGCCGTCGGAACGAAACAAAATTTCGATGTAGACCTCCACGCGCGCTGTCACCGGTCAGTCGGCTGGTCTGAAACCAAAATTGAGCTGACGTTAGCGAAGTCTATAAGATTCTTTAGGAGTTACACCTCGCTTAAGTTATTTGGACCATAGGAAACAAAATGGCGGCCGCTTGAAAAAAATACGGTCTTTTTCATCGATTTTTCGACATCGTCGGCGAAGAAAAAAATATTTATAGTTGATGGATCGGAATAAAAGTGGTACAGCTCCTAGACAATTTAGTTACTTTCGTCGGAAACAAAGAATCATGCCAATCGGTTCAGTAGATTTGAAGTTACCATAGCGCGAGATAAAAAAGTCATTTCCAGAAAAACGCGTTTGAAGCTTTGACTACATATAAATGCAATATTATGCAACTAACTTTCAATCTGCTATTCCGGATCCATAAACTAGTGCTTCCTCTTCGTCATAGAGGGCGTTCTGCTCAATCTTGGCCAACCTGCGCTGCTCCAGAGCCGCTCGTACGGCGGTGACAAGTTGTTTTCGGCCGCTTGAATCCGGTGGTCGTCTGAATGCTTGGCGAACTGCGTCGAATAGAGTCCCAGGGTGACGTCCATCGTTGTCATGGTCTTTAGAATTTCTGCATACCCTTCGCTGAAGCTACTCACTGCCAGGAAAGTCTCAATCTCCACAGTCTTCGCACGAGAATGCAAGTACTTGGGGGCTAACTTCCAAACACACGAGCTAAAACTTTCATTTGGATTGTGTGTGTTTCCTCCCAAGCACCGGTACAATAATTCGTCCTCCGAAAGAAGAAAAATGCTGCGCCAAATTGGCGATTTCAGGCGTGCATTTTTTTGTTGAACTGCGAATAACAAACATTTCCGTTCCGTATTCGGAAAAACTGTTTCAGGGTGGTTTCTAAGCACTTTCATGGATCCAAAAATGCAATTTAAAAATATTGACTTTTTTTACCAAAAGATAGTAAACCTCCACTTAAATTGCCTGGCTGATGGCAAGTCTGCAAAATTGTATGAAACATACAAAGTTCACATAACATACAATAACACTAATAATAATATCTGGAGCTAAATTAACGACCCATAAATAAAGTAGGCCACACAGATGCGATTTGGTTATAATAGTATTTGTTCAGAAAGCAAACTAATGGCGAAAGAGGTCGTATTTAGAATTACTGTTATACTCGGGCGCATATCCATTTCACACAGTTCGATCGATCACAATCTCATCGCGAAATGCAAGTCCAATACTGCACCTCGTTATCTACGGGAAAAGATAGGGTCCACGGCAGGCGCATGACTGCTCACTGCTCAGACACTAAGTCCCGCATTACCACACAAAACGAAATTTTCTAAGTCGTTTCACTTCCTAGCTACCTAAAGACCGACCGTCCGCTTTCACGCCTCTACCAGCACGGTCCGTCTGTCCGTCTCCAGACGCGTCTCCCACATGCGGAACATCGTCACTCAACTGACTAGTGCAGTTCACTTCCCTGAAGCCGTCCGCCTGATTGGCTACAGTTTATTCTACATTATTTTAAGTTTACATTTACATTACATGGCCCTGTTGACGCGTGTCGTAGCTCAACATACTGTAACGCCGAAAATGCATATCCTCCTATTTCCATCTATTGTACTATAAATTTTTTCCTTATTTTGTTACCTGAAGATATGACATTTCAGTGTCTTTATATATTGTAATTGTTCCACTATATATATGCATTTATTTATATTTATAATTGGTTTGTTTTGTAAATATTATTTGTATTTTTACGCTGAGTCTGGCCTAGGGAAACTATGCTTATGCTATCGAACGATTACATCGATAGGTCGTGTGGAGAACCAAAGTCTTTAGGATCTTTGGTAGCGTTAACTCTGCCGCATGGAGCGCGGGCAGAGGGAGTCTGGCTGGAGGAGGGTGGTGGAGCAGGTGTGTTGTGTGACGCTCCCGCGAGTTGCCGCGCTTGGCAGCATGTAATAGCGCTCGACTTGCTATGATAGTTTCTGACACGGTGTCGCGGACGGGAAGCATTAGCTGGCGCACATCAAGAGCCCGTTTCTCCTGGTGACCGTGTCCAGAAGAAGGCGCGCCGACATCCAGCTTCTGCAACAGCGACGGCCGGCCATGAGTGACTGTCTCCACCTCCCCGATCGACGACTGCAAGCCTTCAATCAACCAACAAGGAAGACTAAAATCACGTAAAGTTTTAGAACTGGATAGCAGACCTCAGCCTTTCAAACTGTTGCATCAAAAAAAAATAATACAGCAACTTAGCTTGAAACTTTGTTGCTCATTGTCCCAATTGCATTACCAAGCAGGGTCCCTTCCTTTTCTGGAATGAACCCGAGTCTCGTTGAAATTCATACGCCAGCATTAACGTAATATCATTCCATTTCACTGCTTTTATTTCAAAGTTCAGTTAAAATATTCATAGCTACAATATTTAGATTACACAAGCAGAAATTAAGAGTGCGAGTTTTGTTACCATATTTTAGCTTACCTGTGACTGCAGCTCAGCTTGGTACGTACTAAATTATACTGTTGTTAATTGTTCAGAATCATTTAATTCAAGTTCAAAGTTAAATCTCTTATTTCTAAATTGCGTAGATTCAAGCAGCTTTTGAAATGATTGTTGAGGTAGCCCAAGACTAACCTTATTTTATTGAATTTCGTAGTGCTTCAGAAACAAAGTTCACTATTAATTTCAGTCACTAAATTAATTTTCAATTTTCCAGTTTTATTAATTCTTTTGCTAAATTAAGTCAGAGTGTAGCGAAATTTATTACTTCTGACAAACATTCAGTTTTCACACAATACGTGTCAAACTTCAGTTGCCACACTTTTAGTGCTAATTATATGTGCATTAATCTTTCATTTTCAGTTATTATAGTAGTTGTCCATAGGACTGGCGACTGTAATTTTCCCCAAATCTCAAATATCTAATTAACGCCAATTAATTGTTAACGTAACGACCGCACATTTACTTTCTTTATTAATTTTACCCTTTTCTCAAAATTAATTTCCACCAATTTCATTTGCATCTTTCCTTTCATTTAGATGTAACCCTTTCCTCCCTCTTTACCGACAAATTAACTTCGGTGACGTTTGATTTTTCCAAATTTCCATTAGGTGCACGCGGTTTAATTTTTCACTGTCATTAAGGTCGATAAGTGAGGGGGAGGTTACACGTGGCGACCTGGTGACAGGACAATCTTCGGATTTGAGGTTGTTCTGGACACGAATTTTGCATTGAGCAAATCTCGTAACAAAGTACGAACAGGTAGTTACGTCAGCGAGAATAAGTAGTGGGAGGAATCCTAATTAGATTTGAGATTTGGCATTTATATTGAAAATTATTAAAATGAGTGAAGGTAACAATTACCAAAATTTGGTAGACTTGGATACGGAACATTCGGTCGAAAAGTGGAAAAACGCGCACCGCGGAACCCATTGTTCAGGGGCAGCAGGCGGCTAGCATAAAAGACACGACCGCCGAAACGCAACAAAGAGCAGAAATGGAATTCCAAACTTTAGAAAATGTTTCGGAATCGGAAGTGAAAATCAAATCTGAACCTGTTGATGACGAATACGGGGGGACCATTAAAGAGGCACCCGCTACGGAAGTAAAACCGCTGGTTTCCAGGAATTTAACTGATTTATTGAATGTTTTGATTAACGAAATCAAGGCTCAGTCTAGCAAGATAGAAACTCAATCGGCAGAAATTAAAGCTCAGTCTGCCAAGCAAGAAGCTCAGTCTGAAAAAATTGAAAGGAAGCTAGTCAATCAGAACAAAGCTATTAATGTTGTTAACAACAATGTTGGAGTTGTGAACACAAAAGTTGACAAAATCAAAGAAGATATTGCTGTGATTAATACCAAAATCGGTAATCTTAAACAGGGAATGATAAGCGTTCAGGCGGAAATTGCGAGCATAAATACTCGTTTTGATTCCGAAATTAGCAGAATCGAGAAAAGTGTAGGAGAAGCAGTTGCTCCGATCATCGAGAATAAGGTGACGGAACAAATTCAATTAGTGAAAAAAGAGGATCAACAGAAGGTGGAAACTTTAAAGGCTTTAGTGTCCGAAGTAGATACTAAAGTGAGGAAGCAGGCTAATACCTGCGAAGAGAAAAAGAGGGAAGTGGAAACCCTTGCGACAACCACTTGCCAAGTAATTACGAGAGTGTCAGAATTAGAAAAGAAACTTGACGAAAAACAGAACTATGTGCCAATCTGTGCACACAGTTCGGAATTGTTGACGAAAGAGGAGCGGTTCGAGCCCTTGAAAAAAGACGGTGTACACGCGACGGATTTCATTAAAAATTGTGAAAAAGTTTTACCCAGATCATGGACTAATGAGAGAAAAATTAATGCGGTTATTGACGTGTTGGCTGGTGATGCCAAGCGTTGTGGCTTAAACCTCAACATTACGAACCTGACTTTTGACGAGTTTAAAATTTGTTTCTGGCCGAATACTGGTCAGAGCAAAAACAACAAAGAGTCTGGCGCGAATTTGTCGTATCGAGGCATTTCGATGCGAATTCGCGTGGCTCGATGAAGGAGTTTTGTGAGGGCTGGATCCGCAAGTTGGAATATTTGCGTGATTGCCGCACGGAATCCGAAATAGTCTGGGAACTCTACAAGAAGCTTCCAGATGATACAAAGCGCTACGTAGGAAGCAATTACAAGACAATCAATGATTTCTTGGAAAGAGTTGAGGACGAGGAAAATTGGCGCAATAATCACGACAATGGAAGAGGCCGCGGTAACAACAACGGGTACCCCAACAACCACAGCAACGATAACCATGGGAATAATGCATACCGCAACCATGGCAGCAATAACAATAATGGTTCGGACCGTAATGATAATCGGTACAATGAAAATAATAACAGGATTGACAGAAACCAGTATCAAAGTAGCGTGACACGAGCTTTGCAGAATAGTAATAACGCCAGAGAGTGTTATCAGCCGCCTCAGCAGCATCCGGGGAGCGGATCTGCTGGGACGAGACAGGGAGACCATTAGTCGCGCCGGTGTGGGGCCGACCGGACGTGGAGAAATTTTGGCGGCCCAATAACAGGAGAAAACCCAGGTGTCGTCGTTATGAAAATTCCGTATGGAATAATCAACGGCGGGAGAGTGTGCCAGTGTGAGGAGAAAGGAGTGCGCCCACAAGTAGTAGATCAGCTGTAGACACGGCAGCAGAAAATACATTCACTGCCAGTGAGAACAATTTAAGCAGTGTTCCGGAAATCGATTATAAAGTGGCAGCTGTAACACCCACAGCGGAACTGGAGATTAAGTTTAAGAATGATTCGCAAGTGTTGAGAGAAGACCAGATGTCGGATAACACGTCCGTCATCGAGCGAGGGAATGCAGAGAGGGATGAGGTCTGGTTAAGGCAGTTCGGTCGCTTATACGACGAACTAAGAGATTATAGGGGCCTGTATGGGAGAAGTGTTTATGGGGAGCATGTGCAGGATTTGCCGCGTCTCGTTCCGCAGGAATATAGTGTTTGTGAAGTGATAGAAAGTTCTGGCCCTAACCGGCAGACTTTACCAGATATAGTTGATGTTAATGGAGAGCACGAGCAAGATTCGTCGTGTTTCGTCCCGCAGGAGTTGGATGTTGAAGTAGTAACGGAAAGTTCTGGCCCTGACCGGCATACTTTACCGAAAGTTATAGTGGTAGTAGTGGCCGACCCATCCGACACAAAACTCTGGTTTAAACATTGCGAAAGTATTAAGGGGAAAGATTACGAGACTTTTCGTGGTAGCCGGACACGATTGGTAGAAAAGCACGTAGATTACAGCGTGTATGAGGTTAGAGCTGACGTTATACGGTCGGACGGTAGCAGTGTGGGTTGCGCAGATCCAAAGGAAGTAATTGCAGATACTACTGGGCACATTCCTCCACGTAGATTGGCAGATGAGATCAATCTGACGAAAGAGGAATCAAATAAGGTTACAATTAGTGAATTAATAGCAAAGCAACACTCACTATTTGACGAGTTACAGGAAAAGGTTTCGGTATTGGAGGCGAAGCTACAGACTAAGCCTCAGGATAAACGTATTGAAATTAAAACTGTATGTGAACAGAGGCTGAAAAAGCCGCAAGATACGTCAGATTTAGGATCAAAGCCGGATGGTTTAATTTGGAATGACCTGGATATAGACGAGGATTTATTGTGGTAAAATAAAGAAACAGTCGAGGATAAGTGTAGACAGATTGTAGTGTCTGTTAATATGCACGGCCTACAACTAAACGTGTTGATTGACACCAGTGCAGAATTGAGTGCTGTATCTGGGAAAATATTTGAGTTACTGAAAGACAGACTGGTATCGTAATTATGCCAGTAACCGGAGTGAAAATTATCGGTGCTACCGGGTAGACCAGTAAACCGGTCACAAAACAGATTTTTGTCAACTTCGAGACATGTGGGGCACGATTTGAACAAGAGTTTGTCGTCGCGCCAGACTTAACTACGGAAGTAATTATCGGGTTTGATTGGCTATTAAAGTAGCGTGCAGTGATTAATTGCGAAAGCAAAACTTTGACATGTACGTCACGAGATAAAACAATAGTAGTTAGTTTTGACGAGGCAGGAGACGGTGTACATAGGCAATACCAGCCTATACACATTGTTAAATGGCCAGATGCCATTGACGTAGGCATGAATTTGAACCACTGTAACGTGAGGAAATCGTGTTGGATGACAGAAGTAAAAGTTTAGTGGAAGAGATAATCAAATTCCCTCCACGGATTGACATAAGTGTTGGTGTGAAAAAAAGATCGTTTGCGAGAAATAATGAAGCTAAAAGCCGATTCTCGCATACGTCATCATGATGCTAAAGCGCGTTTTGCTTAAGTTTGCAATCGGAGACTTAGTACTTATAAAAGCTCAGGAGAAATCGAGCGCGATAGACAATGAAATCTCTAAATTTAAGTTTGTTTATAATGGACCATATAAAGTCATTGGTACACCTCACACAAATGCTTATTGCTTAGAGTATACAAGCTCTGGAAAATTATTAGGTATACGGAACATTGTACACTTGCAATTGTACCAACCAAGGATTGATTAATACCACAGAATCGGTAATATGTACAGTATGTAAATATAAAGTGTAAGATTTAAGGATTTGCTAGGTTGCCATGCTTTTGCCTGATCAAGAGGTCATTAAAGAAGTTGTAATTAATAAGTAGAATTGATTAAATGATTTAAGAGTAACTGATTGTCAATCAATTGAAAAATCCAAGCTGCTAGTTTAAGTTTTCAGTTGAGCCACAGTAGATTGAGGAATGTAAATAAGATTTTGTAAGCAGCTGTAAGATTTCATAAATATGTGATTTACTAGTCATTGCCTATGTACTTAGACGCTGTTTTTAGATTAGGCCAAGTACATGCGTGTGATGATGGACAGTGTTGAGTTATCCAATCTGATAGTGTTAATGGACTACTTGAGATTACTCGGGAGTGAGTTTTTCCGAAAGAATTCAGTGAAACGAATGTTCTGGAAATGCCGTTACACAGGCGAGTGAGATCAAGCGTGCCGCACAGGCGGGCGCAGCAGTACTGGCGAGGCGGAGCCGCTGTCGGCTCTTGTGCCGGTCGGCATTCTTTGTACTTGTGGGTACGGAAGGCTGAGTTGGTTTTCTTCCCGGACAGCTGATGTGAAAGGATTCTGCTGTCAATATTTTTTTTTTCGATCTGCTGTATATTATTTTCTTGTTGATCTTTAAGTGGACTCTCAAGTCGAGAATATTAATTATCAAACGGTTATATAAAATGTGTATTCTATGTAATTAATCATTAATTTGCGTATTTTGATATATCTGCTTTTATGACCATGTACTCTGGTTAATTTTGTAAATAGTATTCCATTTCTTGATACTGTTAGGAATTTTGCTGATTTAGAATAGCTGAACCATTTTCTATGTTTTCTATAAATTTTAATATGTTGTCAACCTGTTTTCTTTTGTGTAAGATGACAGAGTGGAATAAGGTTAGGAGTGCCTCCACTCAATTATTATGGTCTAAAAATTGGTTTATGGTTAATTAGCCTAACGCTAATTCTTTTTTTCCTTTTTGGGACATTTTCTGAGTCTGTTTAGGTTACACGAACAACCTTAGACAATGTGGGGCACGTCTAACGCCGTAAATGCATATCCTCCTATTTCCATCTATTGTACTATAAATGTTTTTCCTCATTTTGTTACCTGAAGATATGACATTTCTGTGTTTTTATATATTGTAATTGTTCTAGTATATATATATATATATATATATATACTAGAACACACACACACACATATAATATTTACAAAACAAACCAATTATACATCGAAATAAATGCACACGAACACACACACACACACACACACATATATATATATATATATATATATATATATATATATATATATATATATATATATATATGCGTGTGTGTGTGTGTGTCTGCCCTAGGGAAAACTATGTTATCGAACGATTACATCGATAGGTCATGTGGAGAACCAAAGTCTTTAGGATCTCTGGTAGTGTTAACGCTGCCGCATGGACCGCTGGCAGAGAGAGTCTGGTTGGAGGAGGGCGGTGGAGCAGGTGTGTTGTGTGACGCTCCCGCGAGTTGCCGCGCTTTCGTGGTTTGGCAGCATGTAATAGCGCTCGACTTGCTATGACAGTTTCTGACACGGTGTCGCGGACAGGCAGCATTACCTGGCGCACATCAAGAGCCCGTTTCGCCTGGTGAACTGCAAACCTTCAATCAACCAACAAGGAAGACTAAAATCACGTAAAGTTTTAGAACTGGATGGCAGACCTCAGCATTTCAAACTGTTGCATCAAAAAAAAAAAAAAAAAAAAAAAAAAAAAAAAAAAAAAAAAATATAATACTGCAACTTAGCATGAAACTTTGTTGCTCATTGTCCCAACTGCATTACCAAGCAGGGTCCCTTCCTTTTCACGAATGAACCCGAGTCTCGTTGAAATTCATACGCCAGCATTAAAGTAATATCATTCCATTTCACTGCTTTTATTTCAAAGTTCAGTTAAAGTAATCATAGCTATAATATTTAGATTACACAAGCAGAAATTAAGAGTGCGAGTTTTGTTACCATTTTTTAGCTTACCTGTGACTGCAGCTCAGCTTGGTACGTACTAAATTTTACTATTGTTAACTGTTCAGAATCATTTAATTCAAGTTCAAAGTTAAATCTCTTATTTCTAAATTGCGTAGATTCAAGTAGTTTTTGAAATGATTGTTGAGGTAGCCCAAGACTAACCTTATTTTATTGAATTTCGTAGTGCTTCAGAAACAAAGTTCACTATTAATTTCAGTCACTAAATTAATTTTCAATTTTCCAGTTTTATTAATTCTTTTGCTTAATTAAGTCAGAGTGTAGCGAAATTTATTACTTCTGACAAACATTCAGTTTTCACACAATACGTGTCAAACTTCAGTTGCCACACTTTTAGTGCTAATTATATGTGCATTAATCTTTCATTTTCAGTTATTATAGTAGTTGTCCATAGGACTGGCGACCGTAATTTTCCCCAAATCTCAAATATCTAATTAACACCATTTAATTGTTAACATAACGACCGCACATTTAATTTTACCCTTTTCTCAAAATTAATTTCCACCAATTTAATATGCATTTTTCCTTTCATTTAGATGTAACACTCTCCTCCCTCTTTACCGACAAATTAACTTCGGTGACGATTGCTTTTCCCAAATTTCCATTAGGTGCACGCGGTTTAATTTTTAACTGTCATTAAGGTCGATATGTGAGGGGGAGGTTACAATACGCTTGTACAAGACGTGCTCCTGCCTGATCTGTACGGTAGTTTTCCGCCGTCGGCGCCAGACAGAATGGGACCAATGCTAGTTTGGAAATATTTTTATGAGGTGACGTAGCAATGCAATACACAGCCTTACTTACTTTAAAAGATTCAAAATTCGTCTGACATACGTATGAAGTTATAAAAGAGGAAGGAAATTATGATAACAGCAATAAGTTAAAAATTTAACGAGAGTTTAGGCTTAGCATACAATAAAAATAGGAAGTAACTGATCTGTTGGCTGAGTCTACATAAATGCCTTTAACTGCTTCTAGCCCTTGGTAATAAATAAATTAATACAAAAACAGAATTCTTCAAACTCAGTTTTCACACATTAGAACTGGCTATTCGTAATGCTCACACAGTGCTAGTGGTACAATCCTCAATTGTAACATCATTTATGAGCAGAGTTTCAAAAACTAAAATCGAGTAGCAGAATACTGACGATTTTATGTAGTATTCGACCAGTTATTTGTTTTCCAGAAAAGCAGCAAATGGTGGACGGCCTAAGCTTTCTTTTATTTTCCTATTTACTTTGATATTTTGATGCTTTGTATCTTGAAAGGGAGACAGTCAATTTTTTCCCATCTTTTTTTCGAGTTCTACGTTTTGATTATAGGAACTAATAGGAATAAAAAACAGAAAATTGGTTATGTTAGAAATCGGTTATTTTGAGCAATTTTAACAGTCGGGTTAAACTGGATACAAAAAAAAAAGCGATGCAATCGAAAACCAGTCGTTTCAGCGACAACCGACATGCCTAGCATGAAGGAGTCGTCACTGTTGAGCTCCCGCATCGAGCGGTCACGCGCTGCCGCGTCGAGGATAAACAGCATGAAGGACCTTAGCTGACAGTCGAAAAGTCTTATGTCGCATCGTAGAAGAAAAAGTTTCGGTAATTCAGTTAATTCGAGGAAAGGAGCACGGGATTATTTATGAGACTTGTGGTTGAAACAGTGCCAGATTTGTGAATCATTAATTGTCGTGGAGAAACATATTATAGAAGTATAAGTGACACGTGTTCATATTACGCACATGGTCACGTTTAATTTGGTCACGAAGCGTGTTCCCTATGCAAAACTCTAATAGTTGAGCACGATAGTCCGACAATCGCAAAAGTAATCCAAAAATGAGCAGAAATATACCTTTAACAACGAGCTGAGATTTACACACTGCAACTGCATAGAGCAAAATCCCGAGGCCACACCTCTGGAACGAACTACCTACACTGTCAGCCATCGATACACCTCCTCTGCCTGGCGCATGGCAACAGTCTCCACTCACACGAAACAGCATATTAGTTTAAAGTCAGTAAGTGAAATAACACACAAAAGCACGACTCTTCAAGTTTCTATGGAAAGAACTGTACTTTGTTGGTTACAGTTTAATCCCACAAGTCCGACTCTTTTATTCAACGCCACCTCCAGCTACTCCAGCTAGCTACAAGCTCAGTAGCTTAGTGCGAAATCTGTTCTGGCCAGTCTCGTGCGTATGTGTTAAGACACAATACTCTCCTATAATATATGGCTAATCGGCATTTCACAACCACGGACGATAACGTATTTAGAAATTGATTCACGCTTGTGGCAGCAACAGAATTGTTTCATCGATTACTACGGATCACTCAATTCCGACTTGATATTCGCAACACACTTAAAACACTGCTTTCTCCCACAGTACCTACGACCCATCTGCTTCTAGCAGGTGACTCCTCCATTTTGCGAACTCGAAACCATCCCATCAGTTTTAACATTCAGATTTTTCTACCATATCATATTCCGGAACAGAAATTTAGACCTTTTATTGGTGAATTCCTGCTACCGTTATTAGATGTACTCTGGAAGCTGCTACTTGCTCCCAGGTCTGTCCAAAAGCTTATTTCCAACAGCTGTTGCAAAACACCTGCGTCACATCAAAGTCACTAGCCAACGCAGAAAGCCCCCGACTCCAACACATTTAGTCGGATTAGGATGACCGACAGATCACCTGCAGGCTGGACAAAGTCCACTGTCGTCCAGACACCGAAAACTGCCTCTGGCGTCCATTAGGGCAAAGAGGACGAGCCCTCAGAGCTGCCACGAATAATACACATGCCGATTCCGTGATGTTGTTCCAAGCTTTCAGATGATGGAGAAGGGTAAATGTATCAATTAGAGATAATTTACCCTGGTCCGGAAACAATTGAGTCGAAAGTTATAAGCTAAAACTGTTCTGGTACCTCTCACAGTGGACCAGTGCACACGGAGTTTCTCAGAGATACTACCCAGGTTGCTGAAACATATCCCACTTATTATTCTTCAATGGATGTGGTCACAATATATGGAGCCCCGGCTCACTTTGGACTGAGGATCCGTGAACACTTCGGTCAGACATTTCCTGAAAACTGGTAGGCAGAGGAGGTTCTGTTTCGAGGCCAGCACATTCACCTGATCTCGCCCCACTTCATTTTTTCTTGTGGGGTCATGTAAAATATCTTGTCTACAAGACGCCTTCCGAAACTGAAGAGGATCTCCTGGCAAGTGTTCTTGTTCTCTGCGACGCTGTTCAGACGACACCCGATATATTAGAATGTGTACGACAGAACTTTGTGCGATGATGCCATGCCTGGATTGGCGCTGGTGACGCCATTTTGAGCAACTGTTGTATATGTAATAGCTCGTGAAACTTGCCCAGGTAATCGGAATTCGTTATTACTGTACTGTAGACTTAGAATTTTCGGTCTCTCTGACATCAAGCTTCTCGCGCCGTTACTAGTCCATCGACGTAGAAAGTTATATGAGGGCATTGGAGAGCATTCAGTGGGATTTATTACTTCATCATAGATCAGAAGTTGGGACCTTGGATTGAATGTTGCAGGGAAATTGAGTAGATTTTCGCTATGCCCTTCGAATCGGTCGTTTCCGGTGTAGGGTCCCTCATCTCAAATTGATCCGTTTACCCTTCTCCATCGTCCTTGAAAGTTTGTAACATCGTAACCGAATCTCCCTGTATAAAAAAGAGACTGCCCTTTGTGAAAATCGTCATGATTACTATTAAACTAAACTATACTTCGCCAGAAAAGGCCATGAAGACCCAAAGGTATGGACCGGCCGCCGTATCATCCTCAGCCCACAGGCCTCCCTAGATGCGAATATGGAGGGGCATGTGGTCAGTACGCCGAACTGAGTAGCGATATTTCGCTATGAGGGGCCAAAATCGTCTAGCTACGGTGCCGCGGTGGCAGATGTTCTGGCGTGGGCCATCTGATGCGCCCGCAGCTTCATCGCTCTCGTGCCGCTGCAGACAATTTCGTGCCGCACCGGACCGCGTCAGCGTGGGGAAAGCCTGAATCTGTTATGCTTTCGTTGCAACTGATGGCTCTAGATCTTCCACCATAACCGAGTCCATCAAGATAAGGTAGCAAATATGAGGTAGCCAAGGAGGTGGAAACGTGGGTTCGACTAGGCCAAGACTGCTTGGTAGCTACAGCAGCAAAACACAATTAATTAGCGGGAGTACAGAATAAGAAAGTATTTATTACTTAACTTTTTGATAGTCCAAGTTCTGTTGGTTGACAATTATAGAAGACGCGACTAGACTAAGAGTCTGTAGTATGACGTAATTTACAAGTCACAAATCTTGCAGTGACAAATTAATCTCTTGTAATCTTGAATGTCGAATCCGGTGAATTTGAAGACTAACTTGGAACTGGGCTACAAAGGCTTCATGGCAGCGATGACAGAGCTGCAGACGATGACTGACTAACATCGTCGCTGGCTGACCACTGAGCGCGGCTACGAGCGGTAGACTGGCACAACTGCACTACACTCCTGCTACACATGAAGTGGCCTAGCGGCGCCTCGCGGCAGACCTAAGTACTGCGACTGGCTGTGTGCTCTGGCTAACACAGCCGTTCTTCTGTTCCCTTTATCGGGAGAATCGCATCCAGCGGATCGATTTCTCAGGCGGTGGTGTGGTCGTATGACCGACGACATCACAGCGACGTTCTACAATTGTAACTTAACCGCGGTGCGTATCTTCCATCCTTCATTACCTTCCTGGCACAACTTTACCTAGCTTGCGACTTACAAACTTACAATATTTGTAAAGTATTGCATTAGATTCCGCACATTCTTCTTCCTAAGGTTGAATACTTGGTGTTTGCTGCACTTAGTTTCTTTTTGCGCCGCTTGAGCAGAAACGTCTCTGACTTTCTTATATTTTCCTTCACACCAGTCATTGAAATGGTTTTGTGTCTAGATGAACCACTGAACCAAATAATTTAGGCTTGCTGCTTGCCAAGCTTTTCTACTTATTGTAGACAGTAGAATGTGCATCATGCACCGCCGAATTTATTACATTAAATTGTTGTTGTTGTTGTGGTCTTCAGTCCTGAGACTGGTTTGATGCAGCTCTCCATGCTACTCTATCCTGTACAAGCTTTTTCATCTCCCAGTACCTACTGCAACCTACATCCTTCTGAATTTGCTTAGTGTATTGATCTCTTGGTCTCCCTCTACGATTTTTACCCTCCACGCTGCCCTCCAATGCTAAATTTGTGATCCCTTGATGCCTCAAATCATGTCCTACCAACCGATCCCTTCTTCTAGTCAAGTTGTGCCACAAACTTCTCTTCTCCCCAATCCTATTCAATACCTCCACATTAGTTACGTGATCTACCCACCTTATCTTCAGCATTCTTCTGTAGCACCACATTTCGAAAGCTTCTATTCTCTTCTTGTCCAAACTGGTTATCGTCCATGTTTCACTTCCATACATGGCTACACTCCTTACAAATACTTTCAGAAACGACTTCCTGACACTTAAATCAATACTAGATATTAACAAATTTCTCTTCTTCAGAAACGATTTCCTTGCCATTGCCAGTCTACATTTTATATCCTCTCTACTTCGACCATCATCAGTTATTTTGCTCCCCAAATAGCAAAACTCCTTTGCTACTTTGTCTCATTTCCTAAACTAATCCCCTCAGCATCACCCGATTTAATTTGACTACATTCCATTATCCTCGTTTTGCTCTTGTTGATGTTCATCTTATATCCTCCTTTCAAGACACTGTCCATTTCGTTCAACTGCTCTTCCAAGTCCTTTGCTGTCTCTGACTGAATTACAATGTCATCGGCGAACCTCAAAGTTTTTATTTCTTCTCCATGGATTTTAATACCTACTCCGAATTTTTCTTTTGTTTCTTTTACTGCTTGCTCAATATACAGATTAAATAACATCGGGGAGAGGCTACAACCCTGTCTCACTCCTTTCCCAACCACTGCTTCCCTTTCATGCCCCTCGACTCTTATAACTGCCATCTGGTTTCTGTACAAATTGTAAATAGCCTTTCGCTCCCTGTATTTTACCCCTGCCACCTTCAGAATTTGAAAGAGAGTATTCCAGTTAACGTTGTCAAAAGCTTTCTCTAAGTCTACAAATGCTAGAAACGTAGGTTTGCCTTTTCTTAATCTTTCTTCTAAGATAAGTCGTAAGGTTAGTATTGCCTCACGTGTTCCAACATTTCTACGGAATCCAAACTGATCTTCCCCGAGGTCCGCTTCTACCAGTTTCTCCACTCGTCTGTAAAGAATTCGCGTTAGTATTTTGCAGCTGTGACTTATTAAACTGATAGTTCGGTAATTTTCACATCTGTCAACACCTGCTTTCTTTGGGATTGGAATTATTATATTCTTCTTTAAGTTTGTGGGTATTTCGCCTGTCTCATACATCTTGCTCACCATATAGTATAGTTTTGTCATGACTGACTCTCCCAAGGCCATCACTAGTTCTAATGGAATGTTGTCTACTCCCGGGGCCTTGTTTCGAATCAGGTCTTTCAGTGCTCTGTCAAACTCTTCACGTAGTATCTTATCTCCCATTTCATCTTCATCTACATCCTCTTCCATTTCCATAATATTGTCCTCAAGTACATCGCCCTTGTATAAACCCTCTATATACTCCTTCCACCTTTCTGCCTTCCCTTCTTTGCTTAGAACTGGGTTGCCATCTGAGCTCTTGATATTCATACAAGTGGTTCTCTTCTCTGCAAAGGGCTCTTTAATTTTCCTGTAGGCAGTATCTATCTTACCCCTAGTGAGACAAGCCTCTACATCCTTACATTTGACCTCTAGCCATCCCTGCTTAGCCATTTTGCACTTCCTGTCGATCTCATTTTTGAGACGTTTGTATTCCTTTTTGCCTGCTTCATTTACTGCATTTTTATATTTTCTCCTTTCATCAATTAAATTCAATATTTCTTCTGTTACCCAAGGATTTCTATTAGCCCTCGTCTTTTTACCTACTTGATCCTCTGCTGCCTTCACTACTTCATCCCTCAGAGCTACCCATTCTTCTTCTACTGTATTTCTTTCCCCCATTCCTGTCAATTGTTCCCTTATGCTCTCTCTGAAACTCTGTACAACCTCTGGTTCTTTCAGTTTATCCAGGTCCCATCTCCTTAAATTCCCGCCTTTTTGCAGTTTCTTCAGTTTCAATCTGCAGTTCATAACCAATAGATTGTGGTCAGAATCCACATCTGCCCCTGGAAATGTCTTACAATTTAAAACCTGGTTCCTAAATCTCTGTATTACCATTATGTAATCTATCTGATACCTTTTAGTATCTCCAGGATTCTTCCAGGTATACAACCTTCTTTCATGATTCTTGAACCAAGTGTTAGCTATGATTAAGTTATGCTCTGTGCAAAATTCTACAAGGCGGCTTCCTCTTTCATTTCTTCCCCCCAATCCATATTCACCTACTATCTTTCCTTCTCTCCCTTTTCCTACTGACGAATTAAATTAGCCAGCACAAATTGTCTCCTGTTACCATTCATTTCACTGCAGACGTTATCTCTGTGTGAAGTAGCGCAATTCACAAATAGCAAGCTAATAATAAGTGGATGTTTCTTCGTGGCTGACAGGTAGGCTGATAATGATGGATCACCTGCTCATATCGAACGAGTGCTGGGAAAGGAAGTAAATGCAGTCTTACATTAAGAATTATCGCGGTTTAGGAAAATCGCAAAGTAGCATGCTTACTGAAATGGATTCGCGATTTTCTGTCAGAAACGTCTGAATACCTAGTAATTGACGAGAAAGCGGGAGATAAATCGGGTGTTTCCAAGAGAAGTGTGATAGCCCCTTTTCATTTTCGATCTGTATAAATGATTTAGGAGACACAGTGAGATAAAGCCGTTGTTTACCACGAGATGAAAACGAATTACAAATATTTAGACACGATATCTGAACCGTACGAAAAGTGGCAATTGAATCTGAATATTAAAATCTGTGAGACCCTTCACGTGAGTAGTAAGACAGGGAAGAAAGGTCAGGATAACGGCCCACTGACAACGAGATCACAAGCTCGGATTGTGTCAAGGATGGGAAAGAAAACCATCGTGGAATCTCACACGGGCGATGTAGGGAAATAATGGTAAACCTGAATCTGAATGACCGAACGCGGATTTGACCCATTGTCCTCCCGAATGATACTAAGAGAATTTCATAACTTCTCTTCTATGTAAAGTGACACAAATTTAGACGCAGTCGATTCAATTTAATCCGTAGGGACTACAGTTATAAACAACTTAAATTGGAACGGTCACGTATAAAATGATTCACGGAAGGCGGATCAATACTGCCTTTTATTGGCAGAACGCTCAGAAGTCGCAAAAAATCCCTTAAAAAACTTCTTACTCTAGCTAGTCCACCCTACAGTAGGATCACTGCTGTGCGGGATGGATACTTACCACAGAGGACTGACAGGTACATATCAGAGAGGACTGACAGAAGACATAATAAAAGTACAAGAAGGGCAGCTCGTTTCGTGTTATGATGAAATAGAGGAGAGAGTCTTACAGGTATATACGAGAGTTGGGATGGCTGTATTAAAGCAAAAGGCCTTTTTTCATTGCCATGTTATCTTTACAAGAAAATTAGAAATGCGTCAGGGTAAAGCTGGCCCATCGGTTTCATTGTTGTTAATGGTACTAGTTACTCAGTCAAGACACAGAAATATTTTTTTCCTTTCTTGTGTCGCGGGTTTTTGATATGGAAATAAATATTACATGACGATTGGAGAGGTTACAATTTACCTCCAACTATATATATTATCCATTCACATTAATGTTACCACCTGTCAAAAACCTGAATAACCACCTTTTGCAGCCAAGATCGCTGCGAGACGTGCAGGAATAGAGTCAATGAAGTTCTCGGAGGTACCGACTGGGATGTGGAGCCATGCCGACTCCAGGGCCCGACAAGCTGCGCTGGCTTTCTCGGTTTAGTATTGACTCTGAGCACTATGGGACTTAACATCTTAGGTCATCAGTCCCATAGAACTTAGAGCTACTTAAACCTAACTAACCTAAGGACATCACACACATCCATGCCCGATTCGAACCTGCGACCATAGCGGTCGCGCGGTTCCAGAATGAAGCGCCTAGAACCGCTCGGCCACCCCGGCCGGCTTTCTCGGTTTAGGATCCAAGGCTCAAACAGACCGATCCAGGTGGTCCCACAGATTATCGATTTGGTTTAAATCTGGGGAGTTTGGTGGACAGAGCAGTACCGTTAACTCATCCTGACGCTCTTCGAAACACGCACATACACTGCGAGCCGTGTGACACGTTGGAGATGGGCCCCGAGGATATGGGCAGAATCATAGGTTCCTCGCAGTGGTTATACATAGCTTCCACTGTTTCCCAAGTGGGAGACACAAACAGAATTGTTGTGAATTTGTTTAAACTGAAAAATTAAGAGAATGGCTAAGGTAATACCAAAATTTGGAAGAGAGATGGTCTCGAGGATAGATTTATATTTGTGTTAATAGACTGTGACTTCCAGAACGACAAGATGACTCAGGGAATGTCATGAAAACATTCCCCGGACCATAACGCTCCCTCCTCTGGCCTGGACCCTTCTGACGTTTGTTACAAGGTGTCTGGGTTCAGAAGTTTCAAGCCATACACGCTAACGGCCATGAGTCCCATGGATCATCAGAGGTGATTCATCTGAAAAGGTCACATGGCGCCTCTAGGTGGAAGTCCAGTTGCGGTATTGGCGTGCAAATTGCAGCCTTCGCCACCGATAAACAGCATTCAGTATGGGTGCATGAATAAGGCGTCAGCTGTGAAGCCCCATATGCAGCACCTTTCGCAGAATGGTCGATGAGAAGACACTGTTGGTAGACTCTTGGTTCTTCTGGGCAGTTAGCTTCTCAACAGTTGCACGCCTATTCGCCCATAAACATCACCACAGCGGTCGTTGACTCCTGTCATCTACGGCCTGTGGTGCACCGCTGTTGCCTCGGTGTCGGTTTCGGATAGTGGCATTTTGTCATGCACGGTATACTTTTAATCACAGCTACACTGAAACGGTTTGCAGAATTAGTAATTTTTGGAAGTACTTCCAGCCTTGGCCAGAAAGCCAATTATCGCCCCCATTTAGGCGTCGGTTAAATCACTCCATTTCCGCATTGTGACAACAACTGCGCGGTTTTCAAATGTTAAAATGTGTGTGAAATCTTATGGGACTTAACTGCTTAGGTCATCAGTCCCTAAGCTTTCGCACTACTTAACCTAAATTGTCCTAAGGACAAACACACACATTCATGCCCGAGGGAGGACTCGAATCTCCGTCGGGACCAGCCGGCGCGGTTTTCCCTCCCCATCCGACGCACTTTATATATCCTCCAACCCTCCACTGTTAATGCCCCTATCTGATTCTACGAGTGGTTATCGCAAGTTGACGTCGAACATAGATGTGACTGGACCGTGTATTTAACTGCGTTCTGGTTAGCTTTTGGTGTCTAGCTAGTTTTAGTGATTGCGACTTAGGCCAAACAGAGAATTTTTGTGGGAGAGCGGACTAATTTTCGGCACATGCGTGACACTGTGACGTCATCTGTTCTATTTGGGTGTCCATAACCTGCCAAGTACAGTGTCGACGCGCTAATTGTTTCGTACAAACAATCCCATAGTATCCTTAGTGAAGGAACTGCAATGCTTCTTTTTGCAAAGCTTTGAGGATCAAGGCACGTGACTGTACACTGTCATTTTGAACAAGAATCACACCTTGATGTATAGCGAATCTATGCCACCGTGCAAAGTATCGGCGCACTACCGAGTGCAATGAGCGAGGCCAAGATGTGCGGATGTATTTTAGCAAAATGTTCAAATCTGTATCAGCTACCGTAGTCTGTGAAATTTTTCTATAGTGCAGAGGAAAGACTGAAGCAATTCAGAATCGTGAGCATCGATGTGACAACAAGATGTAGCAGAAGCATCAAAGTCTGTATCAGAGCCAATTAGAAGACGTAAGAGTGCGTCCGCATTACCATGTTGAACAGTAGGACGATACACAATCTCTTACTGATACTGAGACAACAATAAAGCCTATCTTTGCAATTTTTGTGCATTTCGTGCAGGAATCGGCTTCATCTGATGAAACAAGAACTGCAATGGCTTGTGATCCGTTACTAAGTAGAATTTTCTGGAAAACAACTAGTGATGGAATTTGTTGACATCATACACAATAGCCAATGCATCTTTCTCTGTTTGTGAATAGTTACACTCAGCTTTGGACAACACTTTTGGTGTGAAAGCAATAGGCTGTCTTTATCACTAAATCTGTGCGAAAGCATTGCACCGATTCTGTTAGAAGAAGCGTCAACTTTCAACACAACTGGTTTATCAGGATCAAAATGAACCAAGCGTCGATCATTGAACAATGCATGTTTCAGTTTTTGAAAAGCTATTTGGCACTCATCTGTCCAAACAAAGGGGCCGTTCTGGCGACGCCAATATGCAACAATGGAGCTCCGATTTGGGCAACATTCGGTATGAACCGAATATAATAGTTCACTTTTCCTAAGACTGACTGCAATTCTGTGACATTGCGAGGAACTGGCAGGTCACGAACGGCGAACAAACGTGACTGAAGAGGATGTGTAGCTCGATTGTTTATGACATGACCAAGATACAGCAACCCGGGTTTTAAAAAATCACATTTGTCCAGTCTACACTTTAGTCCTGCATCAGATAACAGACAAAACAAAACACGCAGATTTGCAATGTGTTCTTCAGGTGTTCGACCTGCTACGACAATATCGTCCAAATAGTTTGAACAGATTGGTACATGAGCAGTCAGATGTTCCATATACCGTTGGAAAATGGCGGCTAAGGAAGCACTGGCAAAAGGCAACGCAAATATTCAAACAAGCGCAAATGAATGTTCGCAACACACACAGTTTGAGATTCTTCATGTAGTAGTATTTGAAAACTTGCGTCACGCAAATCAATTTTTGAAAAGAAGCGACCAGCGCCTAACCTGTCCATGAGATACTCTGGGCGTGGCAGTGGATAAGTATCAATCACAGGTTGTGGGTTGCTGTAGACTTAAAGTCTACACAGAGGAGAATGCGACTTGAAGGTTTGGGGAGCAAAACCAGTGGACTTGTTCGGAACCGCTCTGCTGCTACGGTCGCAGCTTCGAATCCTGCTTCGAGCATGAATGTATGTGATGTCCTTAGGTTAGTTAGGTTTCAGTAGTTCTAAGTTTAGGCGACTGATGACCTCAGATGTTAAGTCCCATAGTGCTTGGAACTATTTTTGAACCAGTGGGCTTGCTCATTGACTAACTCCACTGTCTTGCAATTTTTTAAGTTCAGCAGCTACTTTGTCCCGTAATGCAACGGGAACAGTTCTGGCCCGCCAAAATTTCGGCTGAACATTGTCTTTCATAGTAATGTGTGCAATAAAGTTGTTAGCCTTGCCTAAACCTACAGAAAAAAGTCCAGGAAAGTCTTTCAGCAAGCGAGCTACCCTGTCTTTAGCGTTGAATGCAGTCACTAACAACACATTGTCCCGAATTTTAAAGCCAAACAAACCAAATGAATCAAGGACAAATATGTTCTCACAATCGTGTGACTATAGCACACGCTACGGTCGCAGGTTCGCATCCTGTCTCGGGCATGGATGTGTGTGATGTCCTTAGGTTAGTTAAGTTTAAGTAGTTCTAAGTTCTAGGGGACTGATGACCTCAGACGTTAAGTCCCATAGTGGTGAGAGCCATTTTTGACTATAGCACAGTTATAGTTACAGTTCGCACATACGAGTGATACGTGGCAGACAAAGTACATTATTCGAGACAGAAAAGTCTTGTCCATTATAAGCCGTCAGGTGCGCGCTAGTTTTAGACAGGTGTGGGGAGCCTGACAGCTTGTATGTGTTACGATTCAGCAGTGTAATAGAGCCACCCGTGTCTAACTGAAATTTCAAACGTTTTCCACTGAGATGCAAATGAAAAAAAAAATGTTTGTTGCAGTGGCGTAGTACTGAAGAAAAGGTCTGTTTGCTAGATTCGCTAATGCCTGTAGCAGGCTTTGAATACACCGCATTGATTGCATGGGCCTTGTGACTAGATTTTTGTGAGCAGGTAGAATTCTTATGTTTGTTCCGTTGCAAACATACGGCTTGTATGTGACATTTCTTGCCACAAGCATAACACTGTGCCGTGAATAACACCGAGGACATGACTTAACGCTGTTCGCCTGTTTAGAGAACTATTCACGCGTCTCGTCGCGCACGGGCTGTTGCTGCATACTGGGCCGGTCGTGAGGAAGCGACCACTCAATCAGAGAAGCTGGTGGCGGCTTATATTTATCGGTCGTTATGGCACCTGAACCATACTGATCTAGAATTTGCGCTACCAGCACATTTGAATTTGTATTTCCTCGTCATACCCTGCAAATCACCTAGCTGCCACCACATTCATTTGTTGGTCGTAATAGTTAGTTACAGAATCTACAACCTGATCACTGGAAAGTTCACTCGGAGTGGCGTTAAGGAACAATTCCTGAATGAGACGAAAGACGGCACTTCCTACTGTTGACAAATAGTGATGCAGTTTCACAGTACCCGTCACTATGTGAGCAATGATATGGGCTTCATACTGTTTTCTTTCTTTTTCGTTAAACTGGCGAAAAGGTGGTATGGCAGTTGGAGCTACCTTTGTTGCATTTTGCGCTGCGTTGGCCGCTTGAGTGGTTAGTAACTGTTGCACAGTGTCTAGTAGAGTTGAGATCTGCTGCGTTTGAAACTGAAACATCTGTGTTAGCTGCGCTGCATCTATCGCTTGCAGCTGAGACGCCTGAGCGGGGGGGAGGGGGGGGGGGGGGGAGGTGGGTTTGCTCATTTTGTAATAGGCAAATGCAATAAGCAGACAATGCAAGCAATAAAAATAATCACACAAGCAAAGAAAAGTTGTGCGACTCCCTCCTGAAAACACTGAATAGGAAAAAACACTATAAGAGACACCGCTAAAACATGTAAACACACTCCTGCAAAGAAAAGACTCTGTAGAATTAACGCGCCAGAAAAACACAAAAATCAACGGCAGAACAAAATTTATGGCAGCCAGGCTCTGGGTTGTTGCTGTGGGATTCATTCACCTTCTCATCGCCAAATACGTGGAGTCTACAAAGCCTGCTTACAATATTCGCTAGACAGACACTCAAACAAATCGTATTAATAGGTGTTATTACAATAAGTAAAGATAAAATACTTAACTTTTGTGATAACACATATGTGTCGCAAGCATAGGGCAACATACAAAATAATAAATCTTTTTCAGTATAAACAATTCCAAGTCTGTGCTACATAGAGAGTACAAGCCAAATGAATAGAGTTGACGCTGCTATACAAGTGCCTATTTTTGAAGCTGCTATTCAACTGGGCCTCCACCAGTCGGTCGCGGCACTTATGTCCTCTTCACATCGTTATGGAGAGAGGTCGGTCAGCGTGGAATTGGCTGATGTCTTCTCATAGCCGTCTCTTCTCTATCGTTGCCGACTGGCGTGCCGGTGCTTGACTTTATGCGTAACAGTGTGTGGCTTGGTTTACTGAAACGAAGGCAGACAGCCAAGTTCACAGAACTTTCAGAACGAAATACGGGAAACCACCACCCTCTCAGCCACTCATAAGAAAATAGCACAGGAAGGTCGTGGAAAGAGAGAGTGTGGATTTGAAGCACCATGGAGGCAAGCCAAGAAGGAGCGACGAAAATAAGGTGAGAATTTGACAGGTTTCCCAGCGATCACCACAGAAGTCTGTTCGTAAGGCATCAAAAGAACTGCCAGTCCGTCGTACCACACTGCACTGGGTACTCCCAAATGGTCTTCATTTGCTTCCGTACAGACTGCAATTGTTACAGGAAATCAAACCAAATGACAAGCCACAACGTGTTGATCTGAAGGCAAGGATAACGGCAGCTATTGAGACAGTTGACGCTGACGTATTAGAACAGAGAGTGACTTGGGATGTCTACAAGATACTCTGCTACCACAAGAGGATCGCGTGCAGAAGTTAGTTGAAGAACGAAAAGAACATTTCTTCAGTAGGTGCATCTTTAAGTTAAATAAAAGCCGAATTATATGACATTGAATTTGCGAAGCACTTTTTGGAACAACCTGTATTTAATTTCAGTCATCAACGTGGGTTTCATCACGATGTCGTATCTAGCATGTAACATATACTATACGCAATTACTTTCCCACTTATATTGTTTCATATAGCCGAGGGAGACTTTTCAGGCAAGACGCTCTTCCAAAGCATCGAAAATGTCTTTTTTGACATTGTATCCACTGTGAAGGTATGGTACATTTCAAACATCTAAAAGAAATTTTTTTGACTGGGAAACACAAAATGTGAATGTTTCACGGAAGCTATAACATTATTTTTAGTTTGCAACAGAAAACAATATGATGATGAGGAAAGATGGAAATAAATTGTTTAAAACATTAACAAGTCATGTGTCTCATTCTGAACGTGAAATCGTTCCAGTAACCAGGAATGGAAGAAGCCGCCAGCATATCAAAACTCTCACTAGTACCTTCAAATACTAGTCTGTTTATTCATTAGTTTGGACTGAGGTCTAATTTATTGAAATAAGGCAACTCAACGGGTCACGTCCTTTTGTCTTAAGTACATAAGGGTGTTGATGATTTGGGCAGGGAAGCACCGTTTTTGCTTGTTATGGTTGATTATGGGAAAGTAAAGATGGAACAGCAGGATGAAACGCTGTGGTCGTACAGTCTGTTCCCGTCTAACAGCAGTAAGATAGCAGCAGTTGATTTTAATATTCCCATATTATGACTGGATTAGCACTTTTAGTGTCACATTACTTCTCTCCCTGAGGGCCTGCTGAGAGGTTTAGCATCTAACGCATGACAGCGGCTCATAGCCAAGTGGTCAGGAACTATAAGGCAGATCCTTGGGAGAATATACCAAGACAAAAATTTTCTAGCTAGTATGCAGTACATATGAGACAGACGGAATAACCTCAGACTTCAATAAGAATGTAGAAATTCCAATTCCAAAGAAGCCAAGAGACAACAAGTGTGAATGTGGCTGAATCGTCTGTTTAGCAAGTCACTGATACGAAACAGTAACTCTATTACAGAAGAATGGGAGAACTAGGGAAAGCTCAGTTTGGATTCCGGAGAAATGAATAACCACACGAAGCAATTTAGATTCTGTTACCTGTGTTGGAAACTAGACTTAATAAAGTAAAACCTATATTTATAGCAGTTCTACATTTAGGGAAAGCTTTCGACAATATCGATTCAAACACTCCTAAATTTTTAAATATTCTAAAGGTAGGGGGTCAAAATAGATGGAGCGTAAGATTCTCTACATCTTGTACTGGAACCAGAATGCACTGGTAAGAGTCGAAGCACATGGGAGGGAAGCACTAACTGAGAAGAGAGTTTTAGCTTTTATTCGATGTTATTCAGTATTTACATTGTGCAAGCAGTAAAGGAAAGCAAGAAGAAATTTGGAATGGGAGCTGAAGTTCAAGGAGGAAAAGTAAAAGATTTGAGCTTTGACGATGACAGAATTATGTCAGATATTGGAAAAGACTTTGAAGATCATTTTAACGGAATGTATTAGGTTTTTCCATATTTTAATGAACACAACATATACACATAACAGAGATTTTAGACACCCATAATATATTCTCCTTCACTATTTACAATAGTCTGCCAAAGCTGGAGTAGCTTCTCGATTCGGCAACTGTAGAAATCGCGTGGTTTTGAGGCGAAGAACTCGTCGAGCCATGTTAGAAGTGTATTTTCATCCGGAAAGGAAGTTCCTTGATGATTTTTCGATAGAAAGCGGAAAACGCGAATATCTGAGGGAGCAAGATCAGGTGAATAAGATGGCTGTGGTATTACTTCCCAACCCAACTCCCGTATTGTGTTTTTTGTCTGTCTAGCAGAATGTGGAAGGATATTTTTGTGGAGTAGCATCATTTCACACGTTCTTCCTGATCGTTGTTCTCGGGCTGCGTCTGTAAGACGTCTAACTTGTTGACTATAAATGTCAGCAGTGATAGTTACACCTTGGGGAAGCAATTCATAGCACACCACAACATCATTGTTCCACCAGATGCATAGCATCATCTTTTGTGGATGCGTGTACGTCTTTGTGCGGGTAACTGGTGCTTTGTTTAGGCTCAACCTTTCCTTTCTTCTCATTATGTTACCATAAAGGCAACATGTCTCATCACCAGTAGTGAAACAGGATAGAGATGGTCAGCGTTTTTCACGAGCCAACTCATGACGAGCAAGCGGAGATGAACATTTGGCCACCCGCTGATTTCTGTGAGTTTAGTTTAGTGCATGCGGTGCACGTAACCCCATTTTTGAACTTTCCCCATTGCAAACATGAACTGTAGAGGGAGACCAAGGATTGAGCAGTTCCAAGTGGATGCGTGTTGCACAGGGAACTACATAGGACGGTGTTCAATAAAAGTTCGTCTAAAATGACATCTACATTTACATCGACATCTACATGCATACTCTGCAAATGAAGTGTCTGGCAGGGGGTTCAGGGTTCATCGAACCACCTTCACAATTTTTTATTATTCCAATCACGTATAGCGCACTGAAAGAACGAACACCTATATTTTTCCGTGCGAGATCTGATATTCCCTATTTTATCATGGTGATCGTTCCTCCCGATGTAGGTCGGCGTTAACAAAATATTTTCGCATTCAAAGGAGAAATTTGGTGATTGTAATTTCGTGAGAAGATTCCTCCGCAACGAAAAACGCCTTAGGTTTGATGATGTCCATCCCGAATGCTGTATCATTTCAGTGACAAACTCTCCCCTACTTCACGATAATACAAAACGTGCTACCTTTCTTTCAACTTTTTCGATGTACTCCGTCAATCCTATCTGGTAAGGATCCCACACTGCGCAGCAGTATTCTAAAATAGGACAGACAAGCGTAGTGTAGGCAGTCTCCTTAGTAGATCTGTTACATTTTCTAAGCGTCCTGCCAATAAAACGCAGTCTTCGGATAGACTTCCCCATAACATTTTCTATGTGTTCCTTCCAGTTTAAGTTGTTAGCAATAGTATTTCCTAGGCATATAGTTGAATCTACGGCCTCTAGATTTGACTGATTTATCTTGTAACCTAAGTTGAACGAATTCCTTGTAGCACTCATGTGGATGACCTCACACTTTTCTTTATTTGCGATCAATTGCCAATTTTCGCATCACACAGATGTCTTTTCTAAATCGTTTTGCAATTTGTTTTGATCTTCTGATGACTTTGGTAATCGATAAGCGACATCGTCAACTGTTAACAAACTAAGAAGGCTGTTCACATTGTCTCCCAAATCATTGATATAGATAAGGAACAGGAAGGGCCTGTAACACTACCTTGGGGAACACCAGAAACCACTTTTGTTTTGCTCGATGAATTTCCGTCAGTTACTACGAACCGACCTCTCTGTCAGGAAGTACCGAATCTAGTCACATAACTCAGACTATATTCCATAAGCACGCAATTTCACTACAAGCAGCTCGTGTGATACAGTGTCAAAAGCCTTCCGGGAATCCAAAAATACGGAATCAATTTGAGACCCCTTGTCAATGGCACTCAACACTTCATGCGAGTAAAGGGCTAGTTGTGTTTCACAAGAACGTTGTTTTCTAAAGCCATGTTGACTGTGTGTCAATAGACCGCTTTCTTCGAGATAATGCATAATGTTCGAACACAATATATGTTCCAAAATCCTGCTGCTTATCGCCGTTAATGATATGGGCATGTAATTTAGTGGATTACTCCTACTACTTTTCTTGAATATTGCTGTGACCTAAGTAACTTTCCAGTCTTTGGTTACGGATCTTTCGTCGAGCGAACGGTTGCATACGATTGTTAAGTATGGAACTATTGCATCAGCATACTCTGAAAGGAACCTAATTGGTATACAGTGTGGACCAGAATAGTTGCTTTTACTAAGTGATTTAAGTTGCTTCAGTACTCCAATGATACCTACTTCTACCTTACTCATGTTGGCAGCTGCTCTTGATTCGAAATCTGGAATATTTACTTCGTCTTCTTTTGTGAAGACATTTCGGGAAGCTGTGTTTAGTAACTCTGCTTTGGTAGCACTGTCTTCAATAGTATCTCCATTGCTGTGGCGCAGAGAAGGCATTGATTGGGTCTTGCTGTGAGCATACTTCACATACGACCAGAATTTCATTGGATTTTCTACCAGGTTTCAAGATAAATTTTCGTTTTGGAAACTATAATAAGCACCTTCCCATTGAATTCCACGCTAAATTTTGAGATTCTCTAAAAGATCGCCAGTCTTGACGATTCTGCGTCTGTTTAAATTTGGCATGTTTGTTTCGTTGTTTCTGCAACAGTGTTCTGACCCGTTTTGTGTACCAAGGAAGACCAGCTCCGTCGTTTGTTAATTTATTTGGTGTAAATCTCTCAATTGCTGCTGATACTATTTCTTTGACTTCAAGCCACATCTGGTCTACACTTATATTATTAATTTGGAAGGAGTGGAGATTGTCTCTCAGGAAGGCGTCCATTGAATTTTAATCTGCTTTTTCGAACAGGTATATTTTTCGTTTATTTCTGAAGGATTTGGGGGTTACAATATTCATTCTCGCTACGACAACCCCGTGTTCACTAATCCCTGTATCCGTTTTGATGCTCGTTATTAACTCAGGATTATTTGTTGCTAAGAGGTCAAGTTTGTTTTCACAACCGTTTACTATCTGCGCGCGCTCCTGAACTAACTGCTCGAAATAATTTTCAGAGAATGCGTTTAGTACAATTTAGGATGATGTTTTATGCTTATCTTCAGAATTAGACATTTATTTTCGCCAACATATCAAGGTAAATTAAAATCGCCGCCAACTATAATTGTATGATACCAAACTCAAGTTTTCTTTGAAACTTTTAGCAATTATATCGTCTGAATTGGGAGGTCGGTAAAAGGATTCATTTATTGTTTTATTCCGTTGCCAACAATGACTTCAGCCCATACTAACTCACAGGAACTATCTTCTTTAATTTCGCGACCAGATAAACTACTTCTAACGGCAACAAACACGCCACTGCCAACCGTGTTTAGCCTATCCTGTCGGAACATCGTTAGGCTCTTCGCAAAAATTTCGACTGAACTTATCTTCGGCTTTAGCTAGCTTTCAGTGTATCATTGCTTACTATTCGTGCTTGCAGCTCTGGTACTTTCCCAACACAGCTACGACAGTTTACAACTATTATTCCGATGGTCCCAGTATGTACGTTATATCTGTCTTCGGCCTGCACCCTTTGTGACGGAAGCTCTTTTTGTGTTTTCCCGAGACTCTCTAACTTAAAAAACTGCCCAGTCCACACTACACAGCCCCTGCTACCCGTGTAGCCACCTTCTGCATACAGTGGGCTCATGGCCTACTGAGCGGAACCCGAAACCCAACCACCATTTGGCGCAAGTCGAGGAATCTGCAGCCTACACTATCGCAGAACCGTCTGAGCCTCTGATTCAGACCCTCTACTCGGCTCTGTACAGAGGTCCCCAATCGGTCCTGTCGACGACTATGCTGCAAATGGTCAGCTTTGCTTTCATCTCACGAACAAGATTGGCAGCCTGTACCACTTCTGTCAGCCTCTCGAAACCAGATAGAATCTCTTCTGATCCAAAATGGCGTACATCACTGGTACCGACGTGAGAAACCACCTGCAGTTGGCTGCAGCCTGTACTCTTCATGGCATCTGGAAGGACCTGTTCCATGTCTGGAATGACTCCACCCGATATGCACACACAGTGCCAATTGGCATTCTTCCCTTTCTTGACAGCTATGTCCCTAAGGGGTCTCATAACGTACCTAACGTAGGAGCTCCCAACTATCGGTAATCCCACCCTCTATGATTGCCCAGATCATGCAGGCTGAGGGGTTTCCTCTGAAACAAGACAGGCGACAGCATCTGGCTCAATGACAGTGTCAACCACAGACAGAACTTGGAACCTGTTTGTTAGACTGACCGGAGAGGCCTTATGTGTGGTCCCCTGGGAAGTCTTTTGTCGCCAGCTATGTCCTAAGGAGATCTCCCACTCGACCAAAGGTGAGGGGTCACTTTCAGTGAGAGCAGTAACTGAACTCACCACTGGTGAGGACCGACTGGAGGACTCTGACGTGCTGGACGCCCATTGGATCTGCCCAGCTGACCCACAACAGTGGTGCCCATCCACTGCAGCTTGGAACTGTGTAACCGAAGCTATCACAGCCTGGAGCTGAGAGCTAAGCGTCACCAACTCAGCTCACTTCCACATACAACAATCACATTTTCTATCCCTACTAAAGACAGTGAAAAATTAAACTAGCCAGATAAAAGAATTCTCGGCATGTGCTGCAGAACTCTACTGTAGATGCTGACGAAAACTCAGGAACTGTATCCAATAGATTACATTAATATGCAGAAGTTCAAAAACCCAACTGCCGAAGCACTCAGGTGAAACTAAATAATTCCCCCTTAATTAGGAACTTGTAATATGCCACAACGTCGATTTACTTTCCGACGCAAACGAAAACGCGAGAACTTTGGCTATATATATTAAATTAACATGCAGGAACTGAAGAAACTAGACTATTAAGCCACACAGATGATATTATATAATTCGCTCCTTGTTAGGAACTCGTAAAAGTCACAAAATCGGTTACTTCTCTGTTGCTGCGTCTGTCTCGGCCGGATGCTGCTGCTTGACCGTCCAAGAAGAAGAAAAATATCGGCAGACAAAATAAAAAGTGTCCTATAGGAACAGAATTGAAAGTGGAAGATCTGCAGCTTGATGAAAAAAAATAGGAAAAAGATAAACAAGAAGAAGAGGGAAAACAGGGACAAGTTGAAAGTCACGGAGAAAGGAAGAAGAAACCTGGTAGGACACTTTACGATTGTCGTTCATACGGTATCTGAAGAAAAATCCAGAGAGCGAGACAAAAACCACAGTGTTGTGCAACGGTCATCTGTGAATTCAGAATAATGAGGAAAAGTTACGGCCTCAGCTCGCTCAAGTGCTGACATCACCTGCTACTGGAAAGAGAATCCAGTAAGTAGAGATAATGTACGACAAACAACTCTCCTGATTAAGCGCGAAGCTTTGAGGCTACTTACCACAGGGCCGTGGCTGTGGGATTTGCAACCGATGACCAGAACTGGAGGTAATGCCTGGGAGCGCCGCTGCGACGTCAGCCGTAGGCGGCTGGCCTTATAAAGTGGCGGCACCGGGGCAGCTGCCGCCTGATACGGGACAGGGACCCCAACACGGACACAGCCGGCCAGCTCTCGCAGCAGCGAGGAAAAGCGTCAGCGCGCACCTCTCACAGCACAGTGCACGTCTAACGACACGGTCAAGGTGAATAATGACGGCATTGCGTCTGTTTCTTGTTTCTTGGACAAAAATTTCTGTAAACTATTTCTGTGTTACTTTCGACACGTTTTTGAAATCCTGTTTTTATTTTGTTTATTGATTTTTGAGTGAGCTTGTAATACTGCGCCCTTCTTCGGATTTATTTTCTCGGTTACGTTACTTTGCGACAGCGTAATGGCCCACTGGTTTCAGTAAGGTTTTAGCGGAGCGTATAAACGCATTGTTATTTCCTGCATGTTTAACTGCTGTTACATTGTCCGCAATTTTTCACCATCGGTATGAATCAGAATCGTCAAAGTTGGTCCGTATGTGTGTATTTCAGTTTGAGTCACATTTGAACGTAATGAATCCTTTCTGATTGTCCCCCATGACGAAAGGAAAAGTAAGACACTTGGGAGAAGTCAAAAATGGTCAAAAATTATTAGAGAATAATGCGCAAAAGTAAATTAGTCTAATACATTAACGGATAGTATTAATAAACCGCTTGATGAAAATTCCTTTCAAATAGCACTGCAGATTTCCTTCCTCGTACTAATCCAAGCCTGTGTTCCGTCAGTAATGACATCATGGACGGAACGTTTTTTGAGGTTGCCCCTTGCCTCTTTTAACTCAGCACTAATTTCTCTTAGTGTCACACTTACTACTTGCTCTGAGATTTATATTTACAATAGCTCAACTTTCAAATATCTTGCGATTTGATGTGACTGTTTAGCTTTCCCCGGCGGCTATGTTCAACATATGGCTCTCCAGTATGCCACTGGACCACGTCTTGTGTATCCCAGCCTTTCCTGCAAGTGGACAATTGTTCGACATCATAGCACCTTCTACTTTCCAATAAGCTCGCAACACACGACGATGTACTGCAACTGACTCGAGGAAATACTGTGGGACACACAAAGCATGCTCCAGCGGCACACGCGAGAGCCATGTATCTTGCGATTACATTTGCAGTACGGAACAAGTATGGTAACCAATACTCACAGAAAGTAAGCATCCTTACACTAAAATGAATTTAAAAAAGAAGAAAAACCGACCCATAACGTCGAAAATGATTGTGGTATAGCACGTCACTCCTTTTTATTCCCTCATAAAGTAAGACATCGTAACATACTTCAGAAAATCAAGTACTCGCTGTAACAAATACTTGATTGTAAATACAGGTAGCGGAAATGTCACTACATAATCCTAGAAAATCTCATCAGAGATGGGTTTTCTGTTTATAGTGTGTAATGAGAATAATGTAAAGTAGGGAAATCGAAATCTTTAGATTCCCCGAAAAGGGAGCCGAACAGCTAAAAAGTTCTTCTATGTAACACTAAGGCAATCCAAAGACAAACGAAAATAATCTTACAATCCGACAATGGTTTTTGTACGGTTTTCATGCAAGTATTATTCCTTTACACTTTACTGACACGGAAAAAACGATGATACTCGTACGATATTCTATACAATGGTACCTGCAAGTGAAGAGCACATACCACTTTTTCCATGTGTTCACGGACAGAGAATCATCGTATACTCATCTACATTTATTTTGACCTTACTGAATGTAGCGGAGGGTACTCCAGGTACTATTGTGTTTCTTCTTTCCCGTTCCATTATCGACAGGAGCGCGGTAGAACGACTGTCGGTAAGCGATCGCATGAGCTCGAATATCTGTGCCTTACGTGTCATGGTCTTTACGTGAAGTGTATGTGCGACGAAGTAAGACGCTGAATGACTCTCCTTGAAGCCTCCCCCTGATGCACAACGCCTCTTTGTCGCGTCTGCTGTTGTAGTTTGATGCACATTTCCGCGACGCTATTAATCCTACCTGCTGAAGATTCCAGACTGACGAGCAGCACTCGTGAGTCTGTTGAACGTTGGTTTTGTAAACTTCTAATTACGATTCCTTCGAATCTTCCAACGAATTTCTGCCAGGTATCATATTTTCCTGCATGTTTCACGTGCGCATTCCAGTTCAAACCACTTCAGACCATTCTTCAATATATTTTATGGCTGGTTTTGTTTCCACTGACTGAGTGTTAGTCTTGTATTCGAACATTAACGGGTTTTCTCGCCTCTTTGCGTGCATTAAATAGCATTTGCTTACGTTCATTGTCGGCTGATAATACCGTAGCAACTGTCGATCCTCTGCAGGCCTTTCCACTTTTCGCTACAGTTTTCTACTATCCCGAAAGTCTCACATAGGTGCCGACCTTACCCGTCACATCGAGGCACTGTAGACGACTTTTTGATAAAGAAAGAAAAATAAGGGTAGGAATCCATGCCTGGAAGCATCATCCAACAAAGCTAAGGAACTTCGGAATTATTGGGACCAAAGACTTCTAATAGGCCAATCCTTTGGCAGACAGACCGCTAGATAAACTTATCGAAATGGGCCTGACATAATTTAGGTCGTTAGATGGTGTCGAATACGTTCGCACCTGCCGAACACTGTATATCACGCAAAGGGCTGTGGCGCCAGCGTGGGTAGCCTAGCGGTAGGCGCGTCCCCTGCAGCTTCGTTTTGCTGCACCCCGTACACGCCGTCAATAGTAACGGGTTACTTTCACTTACAACGACAACGATGACGACGACGACGACTCCTCTCTATTAATAACCATGTGTTGAGTTTTGTCTTCGATATAGCTCCATTACAATCACAAAGCTGTACCAAAATTCTGCATGTTCGTATTCTGTTTACCAGGCGTAAATTCGGAACTGTATGGAATGACTTTTGGAAGGAAGGAAAACAAAGTTAACCTAGGCGCTGCTGTTGATTGCCTTTTGGATCGCATGTGTGAGCAGAACAAGCTGGACTTCACTAGATCGCTGTTTACACGTTGATTTCTACATATTGGTTTCGATCTTGAAAGAAGTTCATAACACGCGAACATAAAAAGCATTCCACAATTTTACAATGGACTGACGTAAGGAATATTAGCCTGTAGTTGTGCCTCTGTCAGATTACTTTTGAAAATGGGAATGACGTGCGTAATTGTTCCTCATCAGCTTAGAATGCTTCTTTCTTCGACTGGTCTACTATAAACTGTGCTCATGAACAAACTGACTCACGCTATCTAAATAGAATCACAGAGGTAATTCTTCAGGTCCTGTTGCTTTTTCCTTGTTGAGCGATTTTAGTTGATTTTATTTACTATAATTTCGACATTTGTGTGAAGATCTCCTACAGCGAAACATTCTGAAAAGACCTAATTCAGTATTCTGGCAGTATCAGTGGTCTCCTCCCATTCACTGTCACTACGAAAACTAAGTGATTGTATAGAAACCTTTCATTCATCTTCAATCATATAGGTTATTTATCAGACATAATTTTAAACAATTTGAAGCATAAGATTACTCTGGGTTTCTCCTCATCCTAAAAGCCATCTTGAAAAGAGAATCCTGCCCAAATTATTGTAGATGATGATACTTTATAACCTTCAGTGCTGTTCAGCTCTTGCGAAAACCATTTGTTTGAGATAAAAACAAAGGGTTCAACTGAGGGGTTACGTATTTAAAAACAGATTGTAAATTTTCATAATTATCAATACTCATTTCTGCGGTGAATTAAGTGTGTATTCAGACCGTAATTTTAGAATCGTACAGTTTCCTGGTTTCATTCCACGACAGTATATTACATTTTCAGTCTTTGGGTAGAATATGCAAAATTGTCTCATGGCGAGGTCTGGGTACTGCCAGCATTCTCAGGTCTTCAATCGAAAGAAACATCTACAGCTAACTGCGTAACGTTGCTGATTCTGGAATGAATTCGTACTAAGGAGAGGCATAAGTAATGTAATACTAGTTATTTGTTCCCAGTGCAATCGTTTGTCACATTCGTATATCTACTGTTTCCTATTTTTCTTTGACGACTTTTTTCAGCCTGGCTTCACCTTTGATATACGCAAATTTAGTTAATTATAATGATTTTTCAAAGAACTATACCACCACATCACGAAAATTCTCCTTACTCATACCCATAAGTTCGTGACGAAGGAAAGGATTTTCATCTACAATGATTATTAATAAATACTTGCTCATGAAATAGCAATTAAAACTTATCGTGGTTAAGGAATAAATTTCGATTTTCCATACTGTTATACTTCATTACTTTTGTTGTATGTCGTATTAAAGAGAACGGTACATTGTTCTCCTACAGGAATGCTTTTCTCTGAAGAATCTGAAATAAAGAAGACTCCTATCTGTTGTGAGTGAAAATACGGCGCATTTACACCATTTGTATTTCAGTTTGACAGTTTATCGTAGTCTTTCCTCTTGGTTCTGGTCGCCAAGTAATTCCATGCCTGTCCAGTTCACATCAAATAAAAAATAGAACTGAGTTATTATTCGTCTCGATTCCTAAATAACACCTCTAGAAATTTTTTATGTGTGTGTGTGTGTGTGTGTGTGTGTGTGTGTGTGTGTGTAAGGCAGGGTGCGGGAGGGCGGTGGGGAGGGGGGGAGGGCGCAGTTCCACGCGGGGGAGAACACACAGAAGAAATCACGTGTACATGAGGCAGCTCGGGGAAACAGGGTTTCAATCAGTCTCGCTCCGACACGGCTCCAGAGTATTTATCAATTCCAACACGCTCAGAGCAGTATTCAGTTTTACACATAGAGTGTGTGTGGGTGTGTGTCTGTGTGTGTGTAAATGAGAAAAAGGGCGAAACACGCTACAGGGCTAAGAACTGTAATATCAATGGATTTAGACCTGTATTGGCAATGAGAAACACTACTATGACCACAAGAAAAAACGCATATTGGCAAAATATCAAGAGCCAGAAAATTGAATGACGTATCGTTTTAGATATCAGCCATGAAGAAAAATCAAAGGTAGTGTACATGTTACGGGTGTAGTCGTTTCACATTCTCCCTTGCCACAACATTCTCATTTCAGTTGGGTGAATATCTGATCCGAGGAAAAATAAAATATAGTTTTGTGAGATCAGTCACTGTTACTGTGAATAAACGCTTACAAAGCGATTCTATGAAACCCATGCGAAACCCATGAACTGCGTAACAGTCTCTATTTACGCCACCAAACAACTGTATGCTTTACTTCGGTAATTGCAAAGTATTCTGTAGATTTCATGATCCATAGCAACAAATCTGTTATATAATTTCTGTGTCTATTTCTGCATCTTTATCAATATTAACTAGCTAACTGCTTGAAGCATATGGTTTTATATAGCATTTTTGAAACAAATTGTACAGAATTCAGAGATGTTATTATTTCTTAACGTGTCCATTATATTTCGCCTGGAATCTCATTCACTGCAATAGAATTGTCTTCAGTGATGGTCACATTTCGAAATGAGCCCCGATGACTGCCGAAGACGTGTCTGGAGAAGCCCTTGATAGCAGTGCGATACCGACCCGACTGTCGCCCTCCATACTGCCAGACAACCTGGAGTGATGGCTTGAGGTGCCATTTCATTTCATAGTTGGTCTCCTTTCGTTGTCATCTGTGGCACCCTTACAGCACAGTGGTACGTCGACGATATTCTACGCCCCGTTTTGTTGCCCTTCATGGCAGGCCGTCCTGAGCTTACATTTCGACAACATAATGTCCGCTCGGCGAGAGTTTCTACGGTTTTTCTTCGTGTTTGCCAAACTCCACTTTGGCCAGCAAGATCGCTGAATCTCTCCCCAGTCGAGAACGTTTAGAACATTACGGGCAGAGCCCTCCATACCGTCTGGGTATTTTGACGATCTAAAGCGCCAATTGGACAGAATTTGGCAAGACATCCATCACGTGGAGATCCAACAACTCTACCAATCAATATCAAGCCGTCCTATTAGGACAATTCCTTCGTGGTGCATTTGTTTTTTTTTTTTTTTTTGTTTTTTTTTTTTTTTTTTTTTTGTTTTTCTTTACGGTGTAGATATAGCTAAGACTACTGCCTCTGGGTATATCATTAATTCGGGTTATAGGATTTCGGCTGTAGCTTAATCTGCGTTTTAGCATTGCATGCGCAGACTTCTTAACAGTGATAGATGGTTTACTTAGTCTGCAACATCTCTGAACCCTGCCTCCTTCGTTTCTCGTTGTAGTATGCTATTACCTTTGGCTGACATTAGGAAATCATCACCATACCCAGTATCTCCCAATGCTTCAGATTTTTATAGTAGGGTTTCGAAAAAGTTTTGAGGTTAATAACCTAGAAAGAAAACTGACTCCAGAAAACAGCGTTTGATGATTGTTTTTTTTTTTTCATTTCCATGTTTGGGCTTGACAAATTTACCTCTCAATGCACACAGTAGTTTAGAAGGCTTCTGTAAAGTTTGCGTAGGCAGTTACAGTGTTTCAGCCACACGTGTAAAGAGGTGCATGAAATATCGTTAAATGCATTTGATATATTAATGATAAGAGCTTGTTAGATAATTACTGGAGGTAACTACAGTAAAAGTACTTACCTTCACAATGCTGGATTAAAGAACAGTTAACCTCTTTTAAGCGACTAGACACAAAGTAGCTTATCTGAATGCGCAAAACGTGGGTGCTGATGCAGATGGCTTTCGTTTTTCGTCAGCTACTTGTTTACAAACGATTAACGCAGCTTTCAACTATGAAGATTGTGTTTGGTGATCATGCAACTGCGTTCCCCGTGCACTTCTCAGGAGATGGTGGGGAGACAATCTGTTCCACTGTCGTAACGAGAGAAAATAAGTCACAAGCTGATATAGATTGAGGTGGCTTACTGGAAGAGATACTGACTGTCCATTCTCCCACAGTGCCCTATCAATGTTCCGCAAATTAACGGTGTGTTAAACCTTTCCTTCAGAGGAGAATTACGTAATCTAGATTCTCACTGTAAATATCTGGTAGTCCCTTTTTGTGCGAAACTTTTTTCTAAAACACAATAGACAAAGCATCAGTGTTATTGATTGAGGAGAGAACAAGAAAAGAATGCTTTTGGTGACTCACGCAATGGACAAAATCCACAGCCATGTACGCCATGCCATTTTTTTAAAATAAAAAGTTGATTTAGTAAATCAATATAACAAAGCCAAACAAAAATCAGTATACAGATTATACAGGAAATTAAAATTAACAGTTACGGCTCGCATTTCTCCAAGACAACATATTTCCTAAGTTAGCGATGTATTTCTATCTTTGTTTTAACTGGTAAATACTAGCTGCATCGGTTATCAGTTGAAAAGTACGTCAACTGTGATTCCTCAGTTCCTTCAGAATGCTTCTTAAAGAGAGTGTCGAAAAGAAAGTTGAGCAGTGTTCTCACCTCAGGCTTTGCAGGATTAGGTCATGGGAGCTATGCTGCACATAACCTATTACGTCACTGTGATTTGGAGGGTTCTGATTACCAAGAAATGTTAGTAATGCCGGAGATAATTTCTGAAAAGGAAACAAAACGCGAGAACTTTGAACTGCACTCCGAAACCTGATAAAGTAAATGTACGTAAAAAATTTGATGTGAAAAGAAACAGATCATTTCAAACAGTGTTATCCTATAGCAGGAAGTGACTTACATCTGAACCATCTTCTTTCTTCTTCCTATAAAGGTTACGCCTGCTGGCCTATTACGGTCTCAGTGCACCTCCTTGTTGGACTTTCCACCTCTCTTCTATCTTCCGGTCAGTATTGGAGGATTTTTCTGGGAAACAAGTGGGGGGGGGGGGGAGGGGGGGGGGGCGTTTCGGCCAGTCTCCATCCATAATGCATGGTCTTTCCACGATGTTCTTTAATTCTGTATTGTGTTGAGCATTCGTTTTGCTTTGAGATCCTTAACGATGTCATCAGATCTTTTGATCTTCCATAGCCAGCAGTTCTCACCAGCCGCATCTCGGCTCTCATTAGTCTCTATTCGTCATCTCTGCAGAGTGTCCCAGGTTCGCTGCCATGAAAGAGAATAGGTTTTGCCGGCGTATTGTGTAGTGTGAGTCTCGTGTGCCATTGAACAAGGGATGGCCTGAAGATGTTATTTATTAGTCCTGCAACTTCTATCCTACAACTTCTGTGAAGTTTATGAAACAATTTGTATTACGCGCAAATTTAATTTACGATGAACAAAGGGCCTTCCTTCTTAAACTTTCTATCGGGCGTAGTGCGAGTCCTCTCAACTGATTTTTTATTTACGAAAATAGTAGACTACTCAATAGAGGTCGGCCGCTGTGGCCGAACGGTTCTAGGCGCTTCAGTCTGGAACCGCGCTGCTGCTACGGCCGCAGGTTCGAATCCTGCCTCGGGCATGGATGTGTTTGATGTCCTTGGGTTAGGTAGGTTTAAATAGTTTAAAGTCTAGGGGACTGATGACCTCAGATGTTAGGTCCCATAGTTCTTAGAGCCATTTGAACCATTTGAACTCAATATAATTATATGAAACTGTCTATTTGTTTCCGCATCCGCGTTTGACACTGGTGACCCCATCATGAACACATTATTGCTCACCGCAGTTGACTCTGAATACAAATGGTTTTCCTAAATCAAAATACTTACGGTAGTCACCACAAGGTGGCCTATGAAAAGTCCAGAGTCAGTATCACCTTGGAGATGCCTCGGGCACACATGACCCGACTGCGACCATATCACACGCTTCACTCATCCTATGCTCAACTGTCACGTAAAACTCTGAAATATTCTATTCCTGCAGCGCTGTCTCGTCCAACACAGCAGCTATATATAATTCAGCTACCCGTGTGTACAATTCTTACACAACAGTTATTGCGATTAGACACCTTGAACCACCTGCTGGTTACTGATAGCTGTGTCATTCCATTCCATGGGGGTCACTAGAATGCAATATAGACTGGCATGTACGGGGTGGCCAAAATAAAACTACCCCATAAAATTTAGGGCTGCCTATCCTAAGGTGCATGAAACATTTTCCTGGTCAGTTTTATTTTGCACACCCTATAGTTAGCAAAGCCAAAGTCCTTGGCTCTGTGGTAACGCCGGTCCCCGTCAAATCACCGAAGTTAAGCAGTGTTGGTTTTGGCTAGCACCTGGATGCATTACCGTCTGGTCTGCCGAGCCATGTTGGCAAGCGGGCTGCATTCAGCTCCTGTGAGGCCAGTTGAGGAGCTACTAGACTGAGAAGTAGTGGCCCTGGTCATGAAAACTGATAACGGCCAGTAGAATGGTATGCTGACCTCATGCCAGTCCATATCCGCATACAGTGACGTCTATCGGCAGAGGAAGACACGGTGGTCCGTCGATATCATTGGGCCTTAAGAGGCCCTTTCGGACAGATACTTTATAGTTATTAAAACACTCTTGGTGCCATTAATGTCAGGGTATCCAAAACAGAATCACCACGTACATTCCAAATAAATCCTCAGTTCTCCTCAAATATCTGTGCACTCCATTCTACTCATCCCACCAAGGAAAATCCCTCTGCAGTACAGTAACTCAAATCGACCCTTCACATGGTAGCCTGAGAAGTTGAGTGGTGGGCTACAAAGCTGGACAGAAAGTCTTACACTCCGCCTTTAACCCTACGACGCCTAAGGGAGGGGTTCGTTGAACCCACAATTTTTTTATGTCCCCTGCTTTTGCCCAAGTAACTTTCATACTACATATTCCCTTTGAGTTATTGTTTTTTGGCTATTTTATGAAACGTTAGTGTCAATATATTTTATAGAAAATTCCTGCTTTGAAAGAAAAAAATAAATAAACTTATTATGGGTCCAACAAACCGCCCCCCCCCCCCCCTTAGGCTTCCATGCTATAGAAAATTTGCCTTAGTAGGATTTCGTATGTCTCATCTCTACAACAATGCAAGTTAGTTTCTTGTTCGTTGGAATTCTTGATATTCACAACAATCGGTTTACTTTCAGAAGAAGTGATTGTTGATGTCAGTCAACTGTTATTTATCTTGTAAACTTGCAGTGAGTTAGTGCAGTTCCCAACACGTAGGCCTCCAGTAACTTTGGTGTCCTACACAGCAAAAACGAAACCAAGTAAAAACTTACTAATGTTGTCAACAATGCACCAAAATAAAGGCATTGTTGGAGGAGAGAAGAATAAAACCGAGATAAATGCATATTACAATTCCACTAAAAGTGAAATTGATACCATTGATCAAATGGCGCGTGTGTACACCTGCAAGAGGGGAATAAAGAGATGGCCTCTATCTGTATTTTGCTCTCTCATCGACATTTGTGCTATCATGCAACCACCATATTCATCCAGCAACATCCAAGAAGGAATGAAAAGATACACAACAAACGGAAACTTTATCTTCTGCAAGCTGGGATGGGACTAGTGAAATTGCAGGTAGAAGAAAGAAGTGCCAATGCAAGAGGGTTATCTAACCACATTGTTCAATCAATGGAGACTATTCTACAAAATAAAATCAAAGAAGTGACAACAGAAGCACGTCAGCCTCCTGCGGTGAAAGGTTGGTGCCATATTTGTGTAAGGGAAGCTAAAACAAAGAAGCAGAAGTACAACAATCTAAGTAAACCAAAACAGTATTGCGGACAGTGTCATAAACATGTGTGTAACACACATTCAGAAAAAATTGCGAAGTGTATCTCTTGCCTTGAAATTGAGGACTCAGAGTAGTCTATTGTATATGAACACATCTGTATTTTGTATTGTAATATGTCAATTTTTTGTTCACTCAATCCAATATTTATAACAATTAACAACATTTATAAACCGATGCCTTAGTTACAATACATAAACCATTTTTAAAGTTGTAATTTTTCGTCAGTAAACTAATTTAATACCTGTGGCCTTAGGCATCCAAGTTAGAAAAGAAGGCTTGGGTATCCTAGGGTTAACACAATACCATGCTATTACGGTAGACAGTAGTTAACTGTTTCGTGACAACTTTGGCGAAATCCTGTCTGAAGATTGACTATAGTGGTGCAGTTCACGCTCTTGAAAACCAGGAGGATAATTCGCTGAAACAATTTATTTTCTATATATACTTAGGCTTCCGCGGCCATTGTCACATTCAATAAAACGTTTCTGGGTTGTGAGCAGCTGTGTCAGCTGGAATGAATTTACAACTGTTCCCACAAACATGTACTTTTACTTTCTTTGAGACCACCAGCAGAAAGTGTCAGTAAACTTCTGTTGTCAAATTCAGTTAACTTAGGGTGCTCCAACCTCATCTTCCATGGAACATTGCTAGCCTTGGATGTTTTCATCGGTCTAAGGACTCGCGGAGCGCTATGCCTGGCAGAACTTCCATATGTTCTTGTTGCAGGTAGTCAACTGTGTGACGCAAAATAAAGTCACTTAACCTCTGAATACGAAAATTTCAAGATCCAACATTTACGTATTTGACTTGAGCAGTATATCACACACTGATTAGAAGTAACTCTTCCTTAGGGATCTAGAAGAACTGATATCAGTTTTCGGTAGGAATTGGGTGACCATTTTCTCCGCACACTGAGTTTCTTACTGTGCAGTAGACTAGAGATCAGTTTGGTGCCCTTAATTGTATACCTACGCGTACTGGACAAAAATTAGTCATCCTGTAACACCATCTCTAGTTTTTCTAATGGCCTTAGATTGACGAGGGAGTGAGTCAACAATATCTTCAGTAAGACAATATCCAGCTCAACCAACTAATTGTACGACGGGCTTTCAAAAACTAATGCAACTCAATTTTTTCTTGGCCAGTTTCGGTTAAAAATACGGAATTTGTTGAGGAACATCGTGGAACATTCTCGCCTCAGCCTCTATGGTTTCATGAAGTTCCGATAGGTGGCTTAGCTGTACGTAGCCTTCAGTATGGCACCTGCAACGGAGGTGCATTCCAAGCAGAGGGCTGTCGTTGAGTTTCTTTTGGCGGAAAATCAAATTACCTGAGATATTCATAGGCGCTTGCAGAATGCCTACGGAGACCTAGCGGCGAACAAAAGTAGGATGAGTCGTTGGGAGAGGCATCTGTCACCGTCGCAACAAGGTCAAGCGAACCTCTCTGACCTACCAAGCGCCGGACGGCCGCACACCGCTGTGACTCCTGCGATGTTGGAAATTACGAGCATGTCACTCAGTCGAGGCGATCGAAGAATCACAATCAGACACCTCGCTGCACAACTGTACTGTGTGTTGGTAATGCTGACACAATCACGCTAGGTTCCTTGCCGCCTAACAGAAGACCATAAACAGCAACGAAGGACCATCTGTGCGGAAATGCTTGTGCAATACCAGGGTGTTCGTGACAGCTTTTTGACGAATATCGTCACAGACCATGAAACATGGGTTCATCAGTTCGAACGGGAAACAAAATGGCAGTCCATGGAGTGGCGCCACACCACCTCTCCTCGGAAGAAAGAGTCCAGAGCACCACCTTCAACCTTTAAAGTTATGGCGACGGCCTTCAGGGACTCTTAATGGGTTATTCTGTTTGATTTCCCCACTCACGATGCAACAATCAGTTCTGAAGTGTATTGTGCTACCCTCAATAATTGAGGAAACGACTTCGGCGTGTTCGTGGCCACAAAAATGCAAACGAAGTTCTCCTTCTCCACGACAACGCAACGCCTCACAAAAGTCTACGCATCCGAGAGAAGCACACAAAACTGTACTGAACTGTTCTTCCTTGTCCACCCTATAGCTCGTATTTCGCACCTATAGACTTCATCTGTTTGACCTAATAAAGAATGCACTACGTAGAAAGCAGTACGTGGGTGACGGGAAGGCTATTGATGCACCAAGGCAGTGGGTCCATAGTCAACCAGTAGTGGTAACATGCGGGCATACAGACCCTATTAGAAGGTGGAGTTGCGCAGTTGCATTGAGCGGCGATTGGGTTGAAAAATCAGGTTTTGTACCCAAAAGAATGAGTAGTAATATGATGCATTGGAAATCTCAGTAAAACCAATCTGCTTTCAGAAAAAAAGTGTTGCATTACTTATTTAAACGACGCTCGTACATCTAGACAAATACTCGGCGACCCTCTGTAAAATTTTCTGATGATCACATCCCGCATATCTACAACTACTGCGGATATGTTGATCGCTACCCTTCAAATAGCTCCAAACATTTTTTACATTAGCGACAGGCAAACTTTCCAGTGAGTCGACTTGTGATAAGGTGGCTGAACGCATGTGGACAGACTTGCGAATACATCTGTTGCCATCTTGGATGACGGGAGTGTCTACAGCACACTAATATTAAATTATGAAAAAACAGCAACATGTTTTTACCGAGAAATAAAAATCCTGTCTCATGGCCCAAAGTTACGGCACTAAAAACAACGTCAAAACATCACAAAACCGTCTTCAGTCTGAATTACACCCTTCATACACTACTGATTAAATGCCTTATTGTGCAACGGCTTGCATCATTTGAAAAGAGGGACAATCGTGATTCCTCGATCCGCACTACAAGGCTCCAATCAGCTGCTGTGCAATATCTCTGTTGTTTGACCTTCGAAGACGTGGACCTTTATGTGCACAATGGCATTGTGCAAGGTCAGATATCAATTACATGCCTTTCTCTTCATAGTGTTCGTTCAGAATCCGCTTGAGATGTCCCTGCATTAAGTGACAGCAGCAATTTCTATCTTGTTTGAAACCAATTGTCATTGGCAAGGCAAGACACTTATCTCAAGTCTCGGTTGCTTTAAGACACTGTTTCTTATGCTTGCGTCTAATTTGAATGTAGTACACCAAACCTGTATTGACCAGAACAGCCAATAGACAAAGGATTCGGCCTCAAGCTGGGCAGAAATGAGTCAACAAAACTACTGTGGTTTTCTTGAAGGAATCATCTGCGAGGAACATAAATCAAGATAGTTACTAATGGATTAGAAAACCCCCTCCTCCAGAATATGTGCCACCGCATCTAGTCTCTTCAGAAGAAAGTTCTATTTAAGTGGTTTAATATGTCCCATGATACAGATTTTGTTCCCTGATAAGGCCGTCTTTGCAGAATGACAGTGCCCACATTCACACAGTTACCTCAGTTGAGCTGTGGTTCGTCGAATATGCGGGTGGACTCCAACACCTCACGTAAACAGTCCAGTTCCCTGATTGGAACATTATGACGATCTTTGGCATGGTTTCTAGAGAAAAATCTAGCGCTGTAAACCTTGCTTCCATTTAACGTAACAACCTGACACCCACCGCAAAATTCTTCTCGAAATACCCTACATGTTGTATCAATATATTTCGCTACAAACAGCAACTTTACGACAGATTAAATTTCACCGCTTTTCTCTAAGGAGTTTGGTTTATTTGCGTGAATACATGTATTATGAAATTAATTGCAGGATCTGGAGGAGCGACGTCTAACGTAACAGCAACGTGTACATGGAAGTATTGTACTGCTGACGGATCCACATTAAATGAACTCAAACTCCTAGCTCGCAACGTTCTGACACGTGAGTCGCAATGCTGCACTATGAATATCTATTTTTACTGATACAGCCTACATGAAATGTCGAAACTCCATTGGTAGCACCGCGATTAACGGCTGACATGTTAAGCCTTGCATATACCCTGAAGTTTTAGAGGGATTATTGTAACTCAGTCCACTAGTAATCTGTGCAGGCTTATTAATATCATCTTACGTAAGAAATCTTAAGCGCATGACAGGATTCAAATCTCCATTTTAAGAACTTGTCATTCTCACTGTAAATCCCACACATTCTCAATAATTAATCAAAGCGGCCCTTCTTAGAACAAAGAAAAGGCATTTTCCTTTTGTTATTTCTCCATATAGACATGCATGAGCATAGCTGTGCAATCGGGAGTAGGCATTTTTTAACTTTGATTATGTCTGCCACAAGCCCTCAGCACAAAAAGGAGCACAAGTGGGACGATTCTTTAAGAGGAATGAATGAACAACAAATTTTATCTCCCCTCTCGATACTATGTGGAATACATTTAAAAAATGATTATCTGGAACTGCGAGACTACTAGCAGATAAAACAGCAACATATAACAGACTGGATACAAAGTCAAATTAGTTGATCTGTTGGAGAATTCTTGCAAGGCCCCAGAATACGTGTCTCTCGTAAAAAACAGTTGCTCCAACATCATACCACGAACTAAGAGTCGGTTGAAACCTGAAGAAGGGAACTGGGAATTTTTCGATGGCACGTGAAACATATATCGGAAAGATAGATTAGACTCTCCAGGAGTAACGCTATTTACCAGAGTATGCAAAAACATTAGGTTAGCAACTTCCAAAATGAATGATTCCGAACTACTAAGGATGAGAATAACCAGTTCGGAGGACTTATATTAATAACCCTACTGTTCACCAGAATCACACACACCAGTCATAAAATTATTGAAAGATTACCTAAATCTGATAGCACAGAAATACCCTGAGCTTTTGCTAGTAGTGTGTGATAACAAACCTGCCCAGTATCTGCTGGGAAAGCTAAGCATATGTTATCGGCAGTAAGTTCGAATATAATAAATTTCCATGAGAGGTAAATACTTCTATCCATAAATTAGTACAGGTTTAGAAAGCATTGCTCATACGAAACTCAGCTTGCCATTTCCTCACATAATATCCTGTGAATCATGGATGAAAGGCAACAGACAGTTTGCATTAAGGCATTTGATATGATGCACCACAGCAGACTGTTAATGAAGATATGTGCATATGGAATAGATGTACAGATATGTGAGTGGTTCAAAGTCTGTTTATGTAACATAACCCAGTATGTTGTCCTCGACACCAAGTGTTCATGAAAGACAGGGCTATCATCAGGAGTGCCCCAGAGAAATGTGAAAGGACTGCCACTATTCTCTATATGCATAAATGATCTGATGCTCAGGTTGAGCAGCAGTCTGTGGCTGTTTGCTGAAGAGGCAGTGGTGTACAGGAAGGTGTTGTCATTGAGTAACTGTAGGAGTATACAAGATTACTTACACAGAACCTCTAGTTGGTGTGATGAATGGCAGCCTACCCTAAAAGTAGAAAAATGTAAGTTATGCAGATGAATACAGAATTAGTAGTGTACTGCTTGACACAGTCACGTCGATTGTATACTGTATACAGATGTAATGTTGTAAAGCAATATGAAATGGGATGAGGTGTAGGGAAGGTGAATGGTTGACTTCAGTTTTTTGGGTGAATTTTGGGAAACTGTAGTTCATCTATAAAGGAGACTGCATATAGAACATGAGTCTGACACTTTCTGGAGTACTGCTTCAGTTTTTGGGATCTCCACCAGGTCGGACTCAGTGAAGACTTGGAGGCAATCCAGAAGCAAGCTGCTGAATTTATTACTGTAGGTCGGTCAATACATATTATGGAGATGCTTTGCAAACTCAAATCTGAAGTGGAGATGATGTTCTTTTTGCAAAACACCATTTAGAAAGCTTAGAGAACTGGCATTTATGGCCATCTGCAGAACGATTTTACTGCCACTAACATATATTTCTTGTAAGGACCATAAAGATAAGAGAAATTAGGCTCTGTACAGAGACATTTAGAAAACCATGTTTACCTTACTTAACATGTGAGTGGAACGGAAGGGAAATGACTACTAGTGGTGCAAGGCACCCTCCACCATGCACCATATAGTGGCTTGCAGAGTATGTATGTAGATCTAGACAGATGTAGGTAAGTACATTTTGTGTGGCAACTGCTTTGAAGAAGTAGCTCGACAACCAATATGCGAAGTAAATATTTCGTTTTCCCGGTTACAGGCAGATCACATCGTTTTGAGAGTCTCAACTATGAGAGAGGATTGTCGACCATGATGGTACATTATTATGAAAAATATTGTCATGAAAGGCAAAGAGGTCATCAAGAAAAATTGTGGCGGGAGGGGGGGGGGGGCGGGATTTTTGTGTCTGCTCTAACAGATAGATAGTCACCACCAGTTCACTTATAGGATGAATGGAGAACATTTAGTTCAAATCTGGTAAATGTACAATTTTAAGACACACACACACACTTACCTTCTTTTGTGTATTTCTCATCAAGGTGGCAGTTTTTCTGAATGTTAGATTCCCTGCCTACTTGTCTATGGGGGCACACAAATTGTAGAAGTCTCGGTACTTTCCAAGCCAATCCCAGTAAGCTGTAAAGAAGTGCCTAAAGGGTGATACTACAAAGAGGGTTTGCAGTTTCAGTAGATGCAGTGTAAGTTTCTTTTTAGTCAAATATCAACAGTAAATTGCAACTAGGACAAAGATATTACTGAGGATGTTTGAGAGGAGATTAGTATTTCTGTCATTTGCCTTAGATCAAAGCGAAACATTTTGTAAAATCTTAGAACTGTAGACTGGTCACAATAAAAAAATACGTAAACGCCGTGTGCACACGTACATGTATTGGTGTGTGCATTTATAAAGAAAATATTTGACAAGTGTCTTGGTGTTGAGTGAAATAATTTGTTACCTGCAAGAGTGTCATCCTGTCCTTGGAGGATTTGGTGCTACATAATTAGCTGGAGTTTAATTTAGGTGTGTTATTCCTTTAATTGTGTACAATACTTTGGAACACTGTATTTTTGTGTGAACCTCATTCTAAAAAATTTCTTAATAGTTTCAAAGTCATAATGCTTTATTCACTAGAATGGGTACTTATAATAATCTGTCACTCATTTTCAGTATATAGTGTATTCACTATATATTGTAATGCTTCCTCCATATATTTTATATACATGGCATATACTGAACATTTTTTGGCTATAAACAGTTCCATAAAGACTGTTGTGATTTGTCACTTAATGGCAGCAGTTACCATCATAGTCATTTTGACTGTACAGTGACTTTACTCTGACTGGTAAACATCCTGCACCAGAAGATGCACATATGGCTGAAGAGGGCATTCTCACAGAAGACACTGCTTAAGAGGTTGCCTGTGCTGTCATGGCTGCCTCGCTACTCCACAGAGGATGCTGTGGGGGACCTGGTCGCCGGCATCACCGTTGGACTCACTGTCATCCCCCAGTCACTCGCCTATGCCAGCATCACCGGTCTTCCACCACAGGTACTGCTGCCATCAGAGCAACACTGTTTCATCTTAACATTTTTCTGGTTGCTCTTCTCTATGTATACATTTCTACATCTCTCCCCATACCAACCAGCCAGTCCTCCCTCCCTTGAACTCCCCCTACCCCTTCCAGCACCTGAGCACATACATGTAAATGCTCTCTAATCAAAGTGTGACACCTTAACACAGTGGTTCTCAACATCAGATTTAGCATCTCATGGGTGGGCAGAGGAGATGGGGAGTGTGGGAGGGGCGACGTGCATGTTTGTGTGTGTGGGGGGGGGAGGGGGGGAGAGGAGGGCATTTTCGTTTGTTGAGGAGCTGTGAGACAGAATGAGACAGAAGTGGGCAGCAGGGCACTGTTGGCATGAAAAGGATGCTATGGGCAGCAGCAGCGATGAGTGTATGTGAACTTAATTTTCTAAATATTGCTACGGTAATATGTTACAGCTAGATCCAGTATCATTGATGAAAACGATATTTATGTTAGAAGTTAGTTTAAAAATTATACAAAAATAGCTTTAAAAAGATGCAAATAAATAAAATAGTTGCTTTAAAGAAAGTATTGTAAGACTTTGTACTTTAGTTTCCACAAAACATAATAATGTTGGCAGGTGTTTTACCTTTGAGTCAGTACGTACTCATAAAGTGGACAAGCTCAGATTCAGGGAAAGCTCCAACAAGGGAATTCCTTGTGTCTCAGTGTACATAGAAAACCCCCACACCCATGCCTTAAGCCATGTGTCACAAAGAACTTCCAAGTGAAAGATTCTGGTCCACAGAGCTCAAATGCCATCTAATAATGACAGCCCTGCCAAAGAATTATAAGACCTATGAACAGTGTTCTGGGTGCTCAGATCGACAAACTGAGTGAGTGTGGCAGTCAAAATAAACAAAAGCTGAGGAAGATGTTTAGAGCGATAAACAACTAGAGATGCCAAGAATTGCTTATATGCCCAATCTCCAAAAAGATTGCTAGTCTCCTATGGAAACATGGCAGTCAGGGGATTTTACTCCCATCAACAAAAACAACAAGTTTTCTTTGTAATGTGAAAGACAATCCAGTTCTCTGAAAGTAGGTGTGTACCACATTCCATAAGAATGTCTCATATCTTATGCAAGTCATACTATTAAAAATAGATGAGGAGAGTTGTAAGGAATATCAAAGAAACATCCATTCCTAAAAATTTCCAGTTTGCTCTGTATAGCACTTTGAACTACAAAAATTGAAAAAAAGTCAAGTATATTGATATAGTTACGTGTTTTTTCTCCCTGCCCATCCACTAGTTTGACTTCCAGACAAATTGAATAAGTCTTCCTCATACATTCGTAACACACCCCATGAAAATAACTACACACTGAATCAGAACTTGTTCCATGCACCATGACTGCTTAGTATGTGGGATGTAAACTCGATTTCCCTGGAAGAGGGAATGACTTTAAACCATGAGTCATAATGGAAAGTGCTGTTTCATACAATGTCAAAATTGTCAGTACAGCAGCTGTAAGATATTTTTCACAATATATGCTTGACATTATTCCACTCTGGGGGCGATCTAGCAAAGTAAAAAATTTCAAAATGCCATGCTCGCTTGAGAAGAACATTTATTCAGGCTACCGGTTTCAGCAAAACTTTGTTGCCATCTTCAGATCTGTAAAGCATAGACTGAGTAACCACAAAAACTAGGTGTGAGATATTAATGTTGTGACAGTGCCACGAGATTTAAAAGTGCCGCTACGTCAGTACGCGAACACGGCGATAGAGGCGCTCCGCAGCTCGGCTGAGCGCGGGAGCGCCACCTAGCTATGAACGGCGCCGGCCGCATGTCACGGCACGGCAGTTGAGTGACAGATATACAGTTGGTAGCATGAAACTCACTATTGTTTCTACGTTTGTATATCCACGCAAATTATTAGTGAATTAAAGGTTATAACACTTTTTGGCGACGAGGTCGGATATTTTTTTTCCTGCGTTGGGGAATTGTGCGTTCGTGTCTGGGCAGACATGGAACAGCTTCTGCAAGCGCTCATTGAACAACAAACACAGCTGACGGCTGCTATTCAGGCATTGTCGACGTCGCTTACTCATCGTCTGTCTTCCTCTTCTCCGCCTCCGTTCCCTCCTTACGACGAGGCCGCTGAAGACTGGGAGGATTATGAGAAGCGTTTGCGGCAACACTTCTTGGCTTTCGGCGTTGTCGACGCTCCTATGTGTAAGTCGTTATTTCTATCTTGGATCCACGGATCTATCAGCTGCTATCTCAGTTAGCCCCTCTGCGGGAACCTGCCTCTCTGTCCTTCCAAGAAATGTGTGACTTATTGTCTAACTATTACCGAAAAAACACCAACGTCATTGCCGCCCGCGTGGCGTTCTACCGGTGTCGTAAACAGCCCCATCAATCTTACCGGGCTTGGGCGGCGGAACTACACGGTCTGAGTAGGAAATGTCAGTTTGTCACGGACACTCATCATGAGTCTTATGCTGATTCAATGGTTAGGGATGCTATTCTACGGCTTGCTCCTGATAAAGAAGTTCGGCAGCGTGCCTTACAACTGCCGAACCCGTCGTTGTCGGAAGTTCTGATCATCGCTCAATCTTTTGAAGTGTCTCACGCTGCTGGTGCGCAAATAGACGCGTGGTGTGATGTAGGCGCTATACAGACCACTTTCGACACGGACAATTTGCCTGTTTCCCAGGGGACCGACGATGTGGCGGCGGTGCACTCACGTCAACAACGTCGCGTTGGGCCGCCACGCTCGCAGCGAAAACAGCAGCCACAGAAGCAGGTTCGATCCGCACTTCCATCTTGTCCACGTTCTTTCGTACAGCATGACAGGGCCGCGTGTCCAAAACGTTGGGCCACGTGTAATTCATGTAGGAAAAAAGGCCACATTGCTTCTGTGTGTCAGTCCCCTAAAGTTCCTGTCAACGAGGACCAGGCATCGGACATGGATGTTAAGTGTGTGCTTTCTCAAACAAATAAGTTGTTTGTTACTGTTCGTGTTCTGGATAAAGACATTCGCATGCAAGTGGACACTGGCTCTGCAGTAACTCTCATTAATTCTCGCACGTATTTGGAGTTGGGCTCCCCTCCCTTGTCTCCAGTTATGCGAAATCTGAGAACTTATAATAAACAGAAAATTCCTTTCGTTGGCCAGTTTGATGCTTCCACTGCCTACAAGTCTGTTGTTCGGCCCCTCACGTTTTATGTGGTGGATCATGCGGGCACTGAAAATCTGTTCGGTTATGATGCTTTCCAGTTGTTTGGGTTCTCCATTGATGATGATGTGCACCTCATATCTGAGGATATTCCGTATCAACAGCTGGATGGATTGTGTTCTGAATTCTCGTCCGTGCTCTCTGCTGGTCTGGGTCGTGCCAAGGATTTTGAAGCCCACATTACTCTTAAACCTACAGCTCGCCCTAAGTTTTTCCGGGCACGCCCTATTCCGATGGCGTTGCGTGCACCTGTCAAGGCTGAGATAGACAGGTTAACAGCTTCAAGGATTCTCCTTCCTGTTACCTCCAGCGAATGGGCATCGCCAATCGTGGTGGTTTCTAAACCAAAAGGGAGTCTGCGATTGTGTGGCGATTTTAAAGCCACTGTCAACGCTCAGAGCCTCATTGACACTTATCCTCTTCCCCGTCCTGAGGAGTTATTTACCAAGCTCGCTGGGGGCCAGTTCTTGTCCAAACTTGACTTATCGGAGGCGTACCATCAGTTGCCGTTGGATGTGTCTTCCAAGGAATTTCTCGTCATCAACACTCCTTGTGGGTTGTATCAGTACCAGCGGTTACCATTTGGTGTCGCTAGCGCGCCGGCCAGTTTTCAGCGGTTTTTGGAACAGCTCACGGCTTCCGTTCCTGGCTGCATCAACTACCTGGATGACATTGTTGTCACGGGGGCCTCCACTGAGGAGCACCTTCGCAATTTGCGTTCATTATTTCGTGTTCTGCATTCGGCTGGGTTGAAGTGCAATCTGGACAAGTCACAGTTCTTCCAACCCTCCATTGTGTATCTTGGTTTCCACTTGTCCCGTGAGGGTATACGTCCTCTACGTCACCACGTTGCGGCCATTACCGCTCTACCCCGGCCGTCTACGGTCAAAGAACTTCAAGCGTTTCTAGGCAAGATTGCTTATTATCACAAATTCATTCCATCCGCGGCGGCGGTGGCTCATCCTCTGCATCAGCTGTTACGCAAAAACGTTCCTTTCTGTTGGTCCGACGAGTGTGAGCGGGCTTTTGTCCGCCTGAAGGCTCATTTGCAGTCGGCGCCTTGTCTTGCCACATTCCGTCCGGGTCAGCACTTGGTTCTGGCGACTGACGCGTCACAGTATGGCCTAGGGGCTGTTCTCGCCCATCGGTATGAGGATGGGTTGGAACGACCCATCGCCTATGCTTCCAAGACCCTTAACGATGCCCAACGGCGTTACTCTCAAATCGAAAAGGAGGCGCTCGCTATCATTTATGCTCTAAAAAAGTTCAGCGTTTTTTTGTATGGTTCTAAGTTTCACCTCATCACCGACCACAATTCGCTGGTCTCTCTGTTCAGCCCCTCGGCGTCGCTTCCGGATAAGGCAGCTCACCGCCTGCAACGTTGGGCCTTATACTTGTCTCGTTTTCACTATGAGATTCACTATCGCCCCATGGCCCAGCATGCCAACGCTGACGCGTTGTCGCGTTTGCCGATGGGCCCCGACCCGGTTTTCGATCGAAATGAACTACTGTTTCCACATTGATGAGGAAGAACGTCGTGCGGTCGAGGGTTTTCCGCTTACAGGTTCGCAGGTCACATCGGCTACTGCGCGGGACCCGGTCCTGCGTCAGGTGATCGGATTTGTTCAACAGGGTTGGCCGGACAGGACCAAGGGCCGGGCATCGGATCCCCTTCGCAACTACCATGCTTTGCGCCTTCGTCTGTCTGTTCGTGAAGGTGTTGTTCTTCTGGCCATGGATGGCGCATCTCCGCGGGTCGTGGTGCCAGCTTCTCTTCGCAAAGATGTTCTCAAACTATTGCATGAAGGCCATTGGGGGATTTCTCGGACTAAGTCCCTGGCCCGCAGGCATGTTTATTGGCCCGGTATCGATTCGGACATCACCCACATGGTCGCTGCGCGTGGTCAGTGTGCTCAACAACTGGCTGCACCCCATACAATGCCCTCTCCGTGGCCTGATCCGGCGCAGCCATGGGAACGGGTGCACGCTGACTTTGCCGGCCCCTTCCTCAGCACTTATTGGCTACTGTTGATTGACGCCTTCTCGAAGTTCCCGTTTGTTGTTCGATATCCGTCACCCACCACTGCGGCGACGACGCTGGCTTTGTCCAAAATCTTTGCGCTAGAAGGTCTTCCATCCACGATTGTCACGGACAACGGCCCTCAGTTCTCTTCGCAGGCCTTCCGTGATTTTTGTACTGGACAAGGGATTCATCATGTTACAGCACCGCCCTTCCATCCCCAATCGAATGGGAAGGTCAAGCGCCTTGTCCGCACTTTCAAAAGCCAGATGAAAAAATTCCTTACTGATTTTTCTAGCGATGACACTCTGTTGCAATTTATGAGTTCTTACCGCTTCACGCCTCTGGGTGATCGCAGCTCTGCTGAACTCTTGCATGGCCGCCAACCGCGCACTCTACTGCACCTGCTTTACCCTGTCAGGCCTAGTACTGTGTCCCCAAGTGCGGGAAAATACTCGGTGGGCGCCGACGTGTGGGCACGAGGGTATGGATCTCGCCCTAAATGGATTCCAGGGGTGGTCAAGGCTCTTCGCGGCCGCCGGCTTTGTGAAATACGTACGGACGATGGCATGGTTGTTCGCCATTACGACCAGATGCGCCTACGAGTGGTGGCCACGCCAGTGCCACCGCCCCTTCTTTCGCGTCCACCAGCCCGAGAAGCCAGTCCTGTCGCTGCTGCCGATCTCCCGTGTGTGTTGCTGCAGCCAACGTCGCTGCCGCTTCCGAGTACACCAGAACCGGCCCCAGTCGCGACGCCGCCTTCTCCGGGACCCATCTCGCTGGAGCACACCCCCAGGTCCGCGACACCTATGGATGCTGCTCCGGAGTTTTCACCAATCATCTCGTCCAGGAGGCACATTCCACGCACAAGCTTCCGTCCTGGACATTTTCGACCATATTCTCGTGTTTCTCCGCGGGATCTTCTCGGGGTCTCCCAAGAGGCCATAGATGTCCCCGCACTGTCCGTGTCTCCAAGGAAGTGAGTGTCTTTTTTTTTCAAGGGGGGAAAAGTGTTGCGACAGTGCCACGAGATTTAAAAGTGCCGCTACGTCAGTACCCGAACACGGCGATAGAGGCGCTCCGCAGCTCGGCTGAGCGCGGGAGCGCCACCTAGCTATGAACGGCGCCGGCCGCATGTCACGGCACGGCAGTTGAGTGACAGATACGGAGTTGGTAGCATGAAACTCACTATTGTTTCTACGTTTGTATATACACGCAAATTATTAGTGAATTAAAGGTTGTAACAATTAACATAATATAGATCCATAATGTACCTTATCTGCTAAACTTTGAAGTATCTCATCCAAGTCTACAATGATTTCTACAATGATTTGTGTCACATAATTAATAGACAATCCAAGAACATGCATGGCACAGTATATCCGCATGTCAAAGGTAAAACAATCAGTATGTAAAAAATCATACACAGTGCACCAAATATATATTCTCGTGTTTCCTTGAAAGCTGCATACACACTGAGACTGGTTGGTAAACATGGTAGATATTATAATCAGCCCCAGATGGCACCACAGTCGTAACAAAGTGAAATACACAGTTTCTAATAAAGCCTAGGCACAAATATGAATCTGTAGACATGATTACAATGAAATTATGCAGGCAATGATGCAAATCAGAGTATACATTTTTTTATAATTTTTTATACTTAAAAAGCAATTTCTAAAATTTTTTTGTTTTACAGTATTTATGTTTACAATTCTTTATTAACCATAAAAGAAAGTGCTGCCCATCTATAATTATAATTCAATGTGTTTTAAAGAAGCAAGACATATGGTGTGTTCAAACTAAATACAATGATGAACAAGACGTCAAAGTAAGTCTTTATTGTTGACAACTGATTTTTCACAGTTGTACCTGTCACCCTTTGGCTTCAAAATATTTTTTGCTTTGAAATGTATTACATTGCGAGTTCATAATTCATCCATGTTGTCGTTATGGTGGATAAAATAAAGCACATTATACACTACTGGCCATTAAAATTGCTACACCACGAAGATGACATGCTACAGATGCTAAATTTAACCGACAGGAAGAAGATGCTGTGATATTCAGATGATTAGCTTTTCAGAGCATTCACACAAGGCTGGCACCGGTGGTGACACCTACAATGTGCTGACATGAGGAAAGTTTCCAACCGATTTCTCATACACAAACAGCAGTTGACCGGCGTTGCCTGGTGAAACATTGTTGTGATGCCTCATGTAAGGAGGAGAAATACGTACCATCACATTTCCGACTTTGACAAAGGTCAGATTGTAGCCTATCGCAATTTCAGTTTATCATATCGAGACACTGCTGCTCGCGTTGGTCGAGATCCAATGACTGTTAGCAGAATATGGAATCGGTGGGTTCAGGAGGGTAATACGGAACGCCGTGCTGGATCCCAATGGCCTTGTATCACTAGCAGTCGAGATGACAGGCATCTTATATGCATGGCTGTAACGGATCGTACAGCCACGTCTTGATACCTGAGTCAACAGATGGGGACGTTTGCAAGACAACAACCATCTGCTCGAACAGTTCGACAATGTTTGCAGCAGCATGGACTATCAGCTTGGAGACCATGGATGTGGTTACCCATGACACTGCATCACATACAGGAGCACCTGCGATGGTGTACTCAACGACAAACCTGGGTGCACGAATGGCAAAACATAATTTTTTCGGATGAATCCAGCATCATGATGGTCGCATGCATGTTTGGCGACATAGCAGTGAACGCACATTGGAAGTGTGTATTGGTCATCGCCATACTGGCCATACTGGCAAATGGGGTGCCATTCGTTACATGTCTGTCACCTCTTGTTCGCATTGACGGCACTTTGAACAGTGGACATTACATTTCATATTTGTTATGACCCGTGGCTCTACCCTTCATTCGATCCCTTCAAAACCCTACATTTCAGCAGGATATTGCATGACCGCATGTTTCAGGTCCTGTACGGGCCTTTCTGGATACATAAAATGTTGGACTGCTGCCCTGGAAAGCACATTCTCCAGATCTCTCATCAATTGAAAATGTTTGGTCAATGGTGGCCGAGCAACTGGCTCGTCACGATATGCCAGTCACTACTCTTGATGAATTGTGGTATCATGTTGAAGCTGCATGGGCAGCTGTACCTGTACATGCCATCCAAGCTCTGTTTAACTCAATGTCCAGGCATATCAAGGCCGTTATTACGACCAGAGGTGGTTGTTCTGGGTACTGATTTCTCAGGATCTATGCACCCAAATTGTGTGAAAATGTAATCACATGTCAGTTCTAGTATAATATGTTTGTCCAATGAATACTCGTTATCATCTGCATTTCTTCTTGGTGTAGGAATTTTAATGGCCAGTAGTGTATATAGGTTACTCAAATGTATAACCATTTACATTTAAAAAGCATCTTGTGCACATGGGAATATTCACATATGTCGCACTCAAAGATGCTTGTGTATAATGTATGATATACAATAAAATTCACATTTGAACATGTTAATGTTTGTGTTACATGTTAAATATTTCAGGGATCCACCTTACCCAAAGCATGTGGATAGCAGTGGAATGGTTTTATTTTTGACAAACCTTTGTATAATGAGCTGTATTTTATGCACCATAATGACAACATGGCATGAGATATGAGTTCACAAATGGAACACAATTCTTAACAAAAACTTTGAAGACCAGGAAATGACAGTTACAACTGTTGAAACTGTTTGTCAACAACACAAACTAAGTTATGCAGTCTTGGCCATTGAAAGTTTTTTCCCACATAAAATATAAACAGCTCCTTCATAGTTCCCAACATGAGAAAATTCATTCAAGCAGTCAAAACGCCATACCAGTTGTAGAGAATAAGACACAGTATAGATAGTTTGATATAATATTTTTAAAGAAAAATGTATTATGTTTATAGAAAGGCAACATCACAAAATTTTAAAGCTGTAACCTTCATTTCCTTATACACTCCTGGAAATGGAAAAAAGAACACATTGACACCGGTGTGTCAGACCCACCATACTTGCTCCGGACACTGCGAGAGGGCTGTACAAGCAATGATCACACGCACGGCACAGCGGACACACCAGGAACCGCGGTGTTGGCCGTCGAATGGCGCTAGCTGCGCAGCATTTGTGCACCGCCGCCGTCAGTGTCAGCCAGTTTGCCGTGGCATATGGAGCTCCATCGCAGTCTTTAACACTGGTAGCATGCCGCGACAGCGTGGACGTGAACCGTATGTGCAGTTGACGGACTTTGAGCGAGGGCGTATAGTGGGCATGCGGGAGGCCGGGTGGACGTACCGCCGAATTGCTCAACACGTGGGGCGTGAGGTCTCCACAGTACATCAATGTTGTCGCCAGTGGTCGGCGGAAGGTGCACGTGCCCGTCGACCTGGGACCGGACCGCAGTGACGCACGGATGCACGCCAAGACCGTAGGATCCTACGCAGTGCCGTAGGGGACCGCACCGCCACTTCCCAGCAAATTAGGGACACTGTTGCTCGTGGGGTATCGGCGACGAACCATTCGCAACCGTCTCCATGAAGCTGGGCTACGGTCCCGCACACCGTTAGGCCGTCTTCCGCTCACGCCCCAACATCGTGCAGCCCGCCTCCAGTGGTGTCGCGACAGGCGTGAATGGAGGGACGAATGGAGACGTGTCGTCTTCAGCGATGAGAGTCGCTTCTGCCTTGGTGCCAATGATGGTCGTATACGTGTTTGGCGCCGTGCAGGTGAGCGCCACAATCAGGACTGCATACGACCGAGGCACACAGGGCCAACACCCGGCATCATGGTGTGGGGAGCGATCTCCTACACTGGCCGTACACCACTGGTGATCGTCGCGGGGACACTGAATAGTGCACAGTACATCCAAACCGTCATCGAACCCATCGTTCTACCATTCCTAGACCGGCAAGGGAACTTGCTGTTCCAAGAGGACAATGCACGTCCGCATGTATGCCGTGCCACCCAACATGCTCTAGAAGGTGTAAGTCAACTACCCTGGCCAGCAAGATCTCCGGATCTGTCCCCCATTGAGCATGTTTGGGACTGGATGAAGCGTCGTCTCACGCGGTCTGCACGTCCAGCACGAACGCTGGTCCAACTGAGGCGCCAGGTGGAAATGGCATGGCAAGCCGTTCCACAGGACTACATCCAGCATCTCTACGATCGTCTCCATGGGAGAATAGCAGCCTGCATTGCTGCGAAAGGTGGATATACACTGTACTTGTGCCGACATTGTGCATGCTCTGTTGCCTGTGTCTATGTGCCTGTGGTTCTGTCAGTGTGATCATGTGATGTATCTGACCCCAGGAATGTGTCAATAAAGTTTCCCCTTCCTGGGACAATGAATTCACGGTGTTGTTATTTCAATTTCCAGGAGTGTACATGTGTCGTATACTATACAGTACTAACTGTGCAATATAACCTAATTCTTGATATCTAGGAGAATTTATTTGAACTGTAGACACCACAAAGGACACATAATGCTCCTCTTCATTATATATGAAAATAACATAGTCATTAGTTTATAAAAAATGGGACTTGTTCTCTAGAATAAGCATTCAGGTTATCTAGGTGGAATTTGCTGGTTAAGCAATTGAAATTTAGCACAGTTTTGACAAATATATCACAGTGAAATAACTACAATATTTGTGACTGGTGTACCCTCTTTGCTGAGAATGGCATCAGCAGGTTTCATTTTATGTTTGTAAATTTCAAGTTAAAGTAGACTAAATGCTGCAATCGTAAAACGAATCACTTATTTCCTTTGTACAATATGGCAAGACCAAGGTATATTTCATGTGTTGTGAGACTGCAATGTTGGATATGAGGGACTACTGTAGATGTTTTAGATGAACTTGAAGCCACGTACTTCCCCCCTCATAGCAGCTTACTCATTTGACGGTTATTTCATTTTGCATCCTTATTGGCAATCGATCAGGACACTATACTGCGCAACAACATGAACTTGCAGAGCAGACACCACCTTTTTATGTGTTCCAGTATGGGTTGTATGGCTCATTCATGGGCTGCTTCCTGTACATATTGTTTGGCAGCTGCAAGGATGTACCCATGGGCCCTTCTGCAGTCATCTCTCTGCTGACATTTCAGTCAGTGCACAGCATGGGTCCCGAGCATGCCGTACTTCTTTGTTTCCTCACTGGAGCTGTCCAAGTCGTCATGGGGATCCTGGGACTTGGTAAGCAGATCTGCTTCATTTTTGCAATCTAAATGTGGTGATGAATAGATTAAGACAGAATTCACAGTTATGTGTGACAAAGGTTAACATTCAGAATTATAAGAAGTAAAAACATTCAGACATCTATATCTGATAGTTTTCTGTATTGTACTTACTGCCTGAAAACCTGTTCTGAAGCTCCTGATTTTGTTCTTTTGGAAAGTTTAGGTCATATTGTGAATTTAAGTATTTGGTTTAGCACAAATTACTATGCCAAGATTTCTGTTTCCTGTCATTGGAAGCATCAGATCCATTTGTTATTGAGCTGATGCAGAATTCTCTACTTCTTTTGAGTGTGATTATTCCTGATGCTCAACAAGAGCTTACTGGGTTGCACAGCAAAATTAGTGCACACTGACACAAGATTGGACTGAAAAGTAGCAAGTACATTCTTTACTTTAATACATCTTAAAAGTGACAGTGCCCATTTTTTAATATTGTAGCTATGCACAGTAAAAGGTGATACTGGACTCCCTCTTTCTCCCTGAAATTGGCCACAATGATAGATTGATTTCTAGTGTCATCAGAGGTCTAAGTTACGTTCAAATGTGAAAATTTGGTTGAGAGTAGGCAAAACCAATGAATGTGAATGCCAAATAAAGAATGTGGTGACAGACTGAGTTGTAACATAGCCTAATGTTTACATTTGGCCCATATTTAAATGCACTTTCCTAAAGTTTGTGCATATTTCAACATAGGAAGATAAATTCAAAAGACATATGTTAGATAACAGACAAGTCTCAAACAGGTGTTTTGTTGCATATTATGTACATGTACTATAAATAAACTATGAAAAATGTGAAGGGGTGAGGGCCCATTACGTAACTTTTCCCACTGAATGGCATAGTTAAAAGCAAACAACATTTGTATGATTCCTCCTAATGATATATCCCCCATTTATATTAAAGTACAGTAACTTGTGCTGTGGCAAGCACAATGAGACATGTGTAGTGAACTTTTACTGGTGAAATAATTCAAACATGAGATGTATAATAAATCTGAGAGAAAGGATGACAGAAGAACTGCAAAACCAATCATGCTTCAAACAACTTGAGTAATTATGTATTATACACATGCTGTAGCTGGTGGATTACATCAATGATAAGCCCCAATTATTTTGCTGTGCATTGTGGATTACAAACTGCATCTGTTATGGCTCAGGACATTTGCTGGCATGGTACTGTTTGCAGCTTCATGTTCTGTTGTAGTGACCAACATTACAAAGCTCAAAATTTGCAGTTATCAAAGCTTGAGTTCTTTGTTATTATTCTGATAATTTCTCTACATTTTACAGGTGTGCATGCTATATCTTTCATACTGATGAACAAAGTGTAGAAAGACAATCTCCATTACCCCATTTAACACCTTGCAGTTTGAAAGAAAATTCTTCACATCTTCAGGAAAAATACCAAACACATTCTTTGTAATGGTTAATACCTTTTGCAATAAAGCAACTGCTCTTCATCTGTACATGATACACCAAGGAAAAAATTACTTGAAAAAAAGCTCAGTTCCTAGGCATTTCAATTGTCTCCTTCCCCATTCTTTCCTAAATTGTAACACTCACATAGAAAGATAAAGTCTAAAGAGTTTCCAAATCATTAATGATATCAAAATTTGACCACTTAACAATGTTTCTCAGGTTAAAATTATTCTCAATCTGTGTTACGTTAGTCAATGATCTTCATCTTAAAAGTGTTGCGTTATACATGTTCTTCTGTGACAAACTGTACTGGAACAATGACATGGGGATTTCATCAAATTTCTCCTTGTAGTCTCTCAGTAGATAACTAAAAATGGACAGGCAGCAATGCTGAAAACTTCATTTTAAACTGTCCAAAAGTGTAATGTTTCATTACATTTGAATCAAAATTTGTGACAGGTGTTCCTGCCATATTTCTTACTTCATATAGGAAGGATGTGACAGTATGCAACATTAGAACTGTTAAGAATGCAATTTCAATATTTATATCTGTGATTTTCATGAAATAACTTTTACATAAAAAAGTTTTGTCATTGTCATTATTCTGTGCTCAGTTGTCTACAGTTATTTTTCAATTTAATAAAACCAACTATTGATACATTTTTAGAGTTTTATGTAAGGCCAAGAAACTGAAAATTTATCAGGTTATGGGCCCGGGTATGGTTTAAAATGGAGTTTATAGCAAAATACATGGCCACAAGTGTATGCTCATGTTAATTTTTTTCCAGATGGCAACTGAAGTGGAAAAATTACTTATTTCTTTATTTGATGGAACAAATTTCAACAATTGGAAATTCTTCTCAAAGAACTTGAAATTTTAACATTTGTGCAAGTGAATTATATCAAAACGGTGTACTTTGTGGTTGGAGAGACTGACACACAGTGTGTCACAAAGGAAACACAACCCGCTGAATTGGGTAAACAAGATAAGAAATGTAATTCTCATCTTATTCAATGCTTCACCAACAGTCACTTGGAATACGCAAAAGACAAAATATTATTAGGATCTCTGAGGAATATATTTGAGAGAAAAGGAATTGCTAGTCAACTTTTATTGAGAAAACAGTTGTTAACAATGAAATTTAATGCAACAAGCGATTTGCTAGTTAAGTTTGATATACTGATTCGAGAATTATATTTGACTGTCAAAGAAACCAACTTTGTATGCCACCTGCTTTTAATCATGCCTGCAGAATACAACATAGTTTACTGCAATGAATGTCAGTAAAAGAATTTCCATTGAGCTTTATGAAAAATAGGCTACTGGATGAAGATTTGAAGGGGAAGGGAGTCATCAGGAAAAACAAAAATGAAGATGCACTGCCTCCTACAGAATTTTGGACTCAACGGTATCAGAAAAAAAGTTCATCAGACACAGTAAAACGAGAAATCAGCAAGGAACTTCAGGGAACCCATTCAACTTTACTTGTCATTGTTGTGGAAAGTCTGGTCACAAAAGTGCTAATTGCAGAGTTAAGTTACCAATCAAGAACTCAGGAACCAGCAGTTCAATGGTTGTGGCTAGAGGGAGACGGATTTTCTTTTACAACATCAAGTGAAGATCAGTCACCAAACAGCATAAATTGGTTCCTACACTATGGAACACTTGATTAATAGTAAGATACCTCTCCCTAATTTAAAAAACCTGGAACAACCAATTAAAGTTAAAGTAGCTAAGTCACACCTTTTTCTTGAGGCTACAATAAAAGAAGAAATTAGTCACTAGTGTTGTAAAAGGAAAGGAAATTCAGATAATGCTCAAAGGTGTTTTATCAGTGCCTGATCTTAATTATAATCTGCTGTCAGTTAGGAAACTGGAAATGAATGGTTTTAGTATCGCGTTTATAAAAGTTCGAAGTTTAATTAAAAAGGAAGATAAATCATTGCAATTAAGAATGAATCACAGCTATATTTTTTTAAATTTTTTGCAACATTAAGCCTTGTCAGCCACTTCAACTGAAACTAATGTGGAACTGTGACACCACAGGTTAGGCCATTTGAGTTACGGAAGCATTAAACACCTTCAGCCATAAGTTGATGGTATGTAACTGGACACTACAACAATCCCCATGGAACAATACTCAGATTGTGTCAAAGGAAAACAATCACAGCTGCCATGCAATCACACTAGGAAACATGTCACCAGATCTCTTGAGTTCATCCATAGTGACCTGTGTGTACCAATCTCACCAGAATTGTTTGACTGTAAGGAGTATGTGCTCATGTTTGTCAATGACTTTACACATTTCATGGTGGCCTACACACTGGAATCAAAGTCAGAGGTAACTCACTATCTGAAGATATTTCACACCATGGCTACAGCTCATGCGACCAATTTTTTTCTGATGCAACGGTACACCACAGCATGTTGTAACTGGCTGGGCTAAGTGGAGGGTTGTGTTAGCTTCGAAAAGCTCTTTGTCTCATTCGGCTTCAAGCTGCCGGAGAGTCAGGACATGCATTTCTGTCAACCCCGTTTTGAGTTTATGTAACACAGCACAGTGGATCATTCTGCAGAGCAATGGTACACTATCAAATTTTGCGATAAACTTGGGAAGTCTGCCACCAAAACATTTCCATTACTTCAGCATGCCTTTGGGAATGATTGCTTGTCCAAATTACAAGTTTTCTGATGCCACAAGTCATTCATGGAGGGCCAAGAGGAGATCACCGACGAACCTCGCAGTGGATGGCCATCAACCACATGAGTCAACGAAAATGTGATGCTTGCGCATGATTGTTTGAACTTTGACAAATGGCTGAGCCTTCGATTGATAGCACAAACTCTAAACATGTCAAAAATAACCGTTTTCCACTTTGTTACCAAAGATTTTAACATAAGAAAGGTGTGAACGAAACTCATCCCAAAAGTGTTGAGCGACGAACACAAGCACATGTGAGTACTTTGGTGCCGAGAAATGTTGGAAATGTTTGAAAATGATCCTCATTTTTTAACTCAGTTATCACTGGTGATGAGTCATGGATTTTTTAGTATGACCCTGAGACAAAAAGGCAGAGTTCAGAGTGACACACCCCATCATCACCCCATCCCAACAGGACACGCATGAACAAGTCCAGGATCAAAACCATGCTCACTGTCTTCTTTCACATCAGATGCATTGTCCACCACAAATTTGTACCTACTGGGACAACAGTGAACTCAACTTTCTATTTGAAAGTGCTCAAAAGACTGAAAAGGATGGTCTCACACTGGCAAAGTGACATCAAGGACATGTGGAAAGTTCACCACGACAATGTGCCGAGTCACAGCACCTTCATTGTCAATGATTTCCTGGCCAGGACCAAGACCCCATTGGTTCCCTAGCCTCCCTATAGTCCTACCCTGCTCCCACTGACTTTTTTTGTTTCCTCGGTTAAAAGGAGTCATGAAAGGAAAACATAGGGACACGATTGAAAGCATCCAGGTGCATGTTACTTCAGCTCTAAAGGACAATTCGGAAAAGGCATTCAAGGATGCCTTCCAGGCATGGAAACACCACCTCCAGAAGCGTATCAATGCAAGACGGTGCTATTTTGAAAATTTTTGATTATTTGTACAAATATATTCGATAAATGATTTTTTATGAATTTGGTCGCATTACTTATGGAACACACCTTGTATATATCAAATGAGTTGAAGCAGTTTTTTGAAGAACAAGGGATACAGTTTGAGTTTACAATCAGATATACTCCTCAGCAAAATGGTGTCTCAGAATGGATGGACAGAACCATTATTGAAAAAGCTCCCTGTTTGATACTTCAGTGCAAATTAAGTAAGGCATTCTGAACAAAAGCTGTTTGTAATACTGTATATCTACAAAATAGGAATCCTACTGTGGCTTTGGAAGGAAAGGTTCCTACAGCTTTGTGGTACAATGAGAAACTTAACTTGAGTTAGCTGAGAGTATTTGAATGTATTGTTTACCTATGTGGAATTGAGAACAGGGAAGTTTGACAGCAAATCTTTGAAGTGCTACTTAACTGACTACTATCCTAATGGCTACAGACTTTGGTGTCCAGAGGAAGGAAAAATAGTCACAGGAAGGAACATTGTTTTCTACAATGGAAAATTTTCCTTTGAATGTGTACCAAATAAGGACTGCATTCCAGAATCTGTTCAGAAATCATCAGAGAAGGAATACAAAGATGATAATGGAGGTGTGAACTCATCGAAGATTATGTTAAATCAAGTGATGGAGGTCATGAAAGAATTCCCATACCAGAAGTGTCCAATGATGAACAGGAAACTGAAAATGAAGCTGTTCAATGTTCTATCAGGAAGAAGAGCCCTCCCAAATATTTAGATAACCATGCTGTTCTTAATTGAATGCTGAATCATTTGTCAATGATGTACCAAAAAGCTACAAGGAAACTGCAACTTGTGAAGATAAGGAATACTGATATAAAGCTATACAGGATGAAACTGACTCTATAAAGGAAAATAAGACTTGGATTTTTGTTAAATTACCCCTGGAAGTAAGGCCACTGGCAGTAAACACGTATTCAAATTGAAGGTCAAGGATGGAAATGTCATAAGACACTGAGCTACATCTGTGGCCGAAGGACGTTCACAGACAAAAGGATCTGATTACAAGGAAACATATTCATCAGTGGCTTGACTTGCAACTGTTAGAATAATGCTAGTTATTGCAATCCAACAAGAACTGGTTCTGGAACAATATGGTGTTGGCAATGCTTTTCTTCATGGATTACTCAAGGAGGAATTATACATGATTATTTCTGAAGAGCTATTCCTGGATAGCTAAGAGACACAACTGATTTGCTTTCCAGGTTACAGAAGGCTTTATGCGGCTCAAAGCAAGCACCACTAGCATTGAATATTCTATTCATACATTTCTTATCTCTATAAGATTCACTCAGTCAGAAGCAGATAAATGTCTTTAATATATAATTTTACAGGTAGTTGTTATTTGCTCTCTGTTGACATTCTGATGGTACAAAATAATGCAGAGGAATTTGACGGAATATTTTCCTATTTGAAAGTGCAATGTTTTATAAAGAAATATACAATAACAAATCCTAGTATCCTCCTCAAAAATGAAAATGTTCATCATCATAATACAAGACAGAAAACTGACTTTCATGTACTCCATACAAAAACCAGTTTGTGCCAAAAAGGAACATTACACCATGGAAAAATTATCTACAATAAATTGCCAAGAGAAATTAAAGACTGATGTAAAAAATTTTAAAGCAGCATTAAAAGAATATCTGTTGACACATTGCTTTTATAGCGTGGAAGAGTTCCTCCAAAATCCTCGAGAGTCTAAGTGATGATTATGCAAATACTGTAACCATTAATACTGACCTATAAATACATTCAGATGTAATTCTCAAGTTTCTAATGGGGTTCAAGTATAAGTTGTATACCGACTTGCCCAGTATATGACGTAAAATTCTGTGAATGTAATTCTCTAGTGTATACTGACTTGCCCAGTATATGAAGTAAAATTCTGTGAATGTAATTCTCTAGTGTACATGTCAATTCATAGTGTAGAAGAGCTCCTCAAAAATCCTTAGAGCTTAAGTGAGGATCATGCAAATATTGTAATCGTTAATATTGGCTTATACATGTATTCAATTGTAAACTTCAAGTTTCTAATGTGGTTTAATTATAACTTACACATTGACTTGCCCAGTATATGAAGTGCTGTAAAATTTTGTGAACATAATTTTCTAGTTTCTAAAGTGTTTTAACTGTAAGATATACTTTGACCTGTCCAATATCTGATGTGCTGTACTGTACATGTAAGATTTACTGGACCAATAAATACAATACAATACAATACAAATTTAAGTTAGAGAAGAAGTTTAAAAGAAAGGAATTAGGAAAACCACAATCATAACTGGGAATTGAGATTTCAAGGAACAAAACAGAAATGTATCTAACAAGGGAACCCCCCCCCCCCCCAATGCACCCCCCTCAGATTTAGTTATAAGTTGGCACAGTGAATAGGCCTTGAAAAACTGAACACAGATCAATCGAGAAAACAGGAAGAAGTTGTGTGGAATTATGAAAAAATAAGCAAAATATACAAACTGAGTAGTCCATGTGCAAGATAAGCAACATCAGGGATAGCTTGAGCTCAGGAGCGCCTTGGTCCCGTGGTTAGCGTGAGCAGCTGCGGAGCGAGAGGTCCTTGGTTCAAGTCTTCCCTCGAGTGAAAAGTTTAATTTTTAATTTTCAGACAATTATCAAAGTTCAGGCACTCACACATAATCAACTTCACTCTCCAAAATTGCAGGTGATGTTCAGATTTGCTTGGACATATGCAGGATTTTATGGTCTACACACGGAAAAATTTGAAAACGTTAAAAACATATGTTTTGGTAGAGCACAGGGAAAACTGTGCGACTGTGAAACTGTTGCATTCATTTGTTGCAGTTTATGTGACAAACTCTTATGTTTTCATCACTTTTTTGTGAGTGATTATCACATCCACAAGAAAACCTAAATCGGGCAAAGTAGAAGAATCTTTTTATCCATTCACCAAGTGTACAAGTGGTGTGTCGACAACATATTCCTGTCATGTGACGCACATGCCATCACCAGTCTCGTATAGAATATATCAGATGTGTTTTCCTGTGGAGGAACTGGTTGATCTATGACCTTGCGATCAAATGATTTCGGTTCCCATTGGAGAGGCACGTCCTTTTGTCTACTAATGGCACGGTTTTGGGGTACGGTGGCAAAACACAGACACTAAACTTATTACAGTGAACAGAGACGTCAATGAACGAATGGACAGATCATAACTTTGTGAAAATAAAGAGAGCAAACTTTTCACTCGAGGGAATACTTGAACCAAGGACCTCTCGTTCCCCAGCTGCTCTCGCTAGCCACGGGACCAAGGCAGTTGTGAGCTTACCCTCTGCTTGACGTTGCTTATCTTGCGCATGGACTACTCAGTTTGTATATTTTGCTAATTTTTTTCGTAGTTACACACAACTTCTTCCTGTTTTCTCCGATTGATCTGTGTTCAGTTTTTCAAGGCCTATCCACTGTGCCAACTTATAATTAAATCTTAGGGGGGTGCAATGGGGAGGTTTCCTTTTAAGCCAAATGCCATATTTGAAGAGTTTGCTATAACAATTCAGGATGCAAGATTTTAACCTGGTCGAAACACCTATGGAAGTTAAACTGGAAATCAGGGAATAAAAAAGGATCTACAAGCCATGCAGAGAGTTGATTGGATGCTTGATGTATGCAATGACAACAAAAAGGCCTGAAACGTGCTGAGGTCAACCTCTTAAGCAGGTACCAAAACAATCCATTGGAAGAATGCTGGGAATACCTGAAAAGTATTTTGAGATAAATCAAAGGAACTATCTATTTGAAATTACTTTATGGAGAAGTGAATCTGATTATCTGTTACAACTGTTTGGAAATACTGTCTGTTGGGCTTCTGCAGAGGCGGAGTATGCACTCTCAGAACAGCTGCTGCTGAGTTGCTCTGACTGAAATACTTGCTGGACAGCATTCAAGTTGTACTCCAGCTACCAGTTTGTGTATTCAAGGATAATAAGTCCTGTATATGCTTACTGAAGAAATGGGAACATCATCAGTTGAGGCACATCAATGTTAAATATTGCTTTGTGTGTCAGCTTCACCACCACTAATTAATCACTGTTGAGCATGTGCATTTGGAGGACCAGATTCCAGATATCTTTACCAAAGGCTTACCAGCACCTAGATTCATTGCTTTGAGAAGCTTGTTGGGTTTACCTTAATTTTTGTTACTGTTAAATATAAAATCATTGAACAGATGAAGGGATGTTGAGAAAGCAATTTCAATGCTTATATCTGTGGTTGACATAAAATATCTTCATAGATAAAAAAGCTTTGCTACCATTGTTATTCTGTGCTCAGTTGTCTTCAGTTATTTTTCAATTTAATAAAACCAGCTAATACATGTTGTGACTGTTATTTAAGGATGAGAAACTGAAAACTTATCATTTGAGTGTTATTTAAGTGTGAGTCATGTAAATGTCATTTAAGGGTGATAGACTGAAAATTTATCAAGAGCACATCTGGTTGTTTGTCTCTGTACAAATGATGGATGTCTAAAAGATAGACTGAAATTTAAATGGATCCCTAGAAGCATGTAACATTCAGTGTATAGTTTTTGTCAACTGCATGTACCAATGATGTCCCCTCTTCTTCAGATGAGACACCATAATAGTCACCAGTACTTGAGGAAAGCTTTCTTGGCAACAGAGATAAAAGTGCATCTCTTACAAAGAGCATCACAATGTAAATGTGAGAAAATTGTGGGCTTCATTTGAGGTAGCAAGTGCCTTCCAAATTGACACACACAAGAGTTATTAGTGAAATTTTAAATATACTGTGTTTAGTGATGTCTCATAGAAGGAACTTATGAATCAACCATTGTCATGGTATGATTAAAAGTTAGACATTTAAAACTGAACTGTAACAGATTTAACCTCTGAAAGACATTACATTTCGTAAATTGGTTGTATTGCCAAGGCAGACAAAAAATTTTACACTGAATGTCAAGCATCTACATTTATAACCTGTAACAGACCCCTATAATTTGGGATTTTTTTCAAAAGACACACAATTTGTGTTTGCCTGTCTATTATATCTTCACCAGTGGTCATTCCAACAAAGGAACAATTTTCTCAGAACTACTTCACTTCATGACTGCAAAGAATTTGTGTAACATCCATCCATTTTATGTGATGTAGACTACTTTTTTAGTTTTCATTCAAATATTTTCATTTTATTTTAGCTTCAGTTTGTGATATTATTGGATTTCAGACATTTTGCATATGAGAAAAGGACAGCCATCGAGCTGTAGTTTGTAGTGATACTAAGCATGACAACACGAGAGTAAAGAAACGAAATCTGTTTATAACGTGCGCCTATACCAAGACGCGTGGCCAGCGTTTAAAAGGTACTTTTAAACACTGTGACTCGCTGGGTGCAGATATTTAAAATCATTGCCGCAGCGCTTGATAGCAAGAAGCTGCGAAACAGAAGAAAGAACAATTTATCATTTGTTAGGAAAATTCTAGAGTCTTTATAGTTAGTTGTACTTCTGGTCGCCGATATGTTAACATGTACTTCATTACCTTTGATGTTTGGTTGCCGACTTGTTAAGACGTGTTGTGTAGCACCGCTACAAGTTATATTTCATTTAGTGTGAAAACCACGTTATCACCAAGAAAACAAAAACGGTTTTGTAAACCTTGTGACGATAAAAAATACTTACGCGCACGCCAGGACATTTAATTTTTACAAAATATCACAGATACAAAAGCAGCGATTGTTGGACTGCTCCATGTATGAGAAAAACATAAAAATGTAAGTTTTGTATTCATTGTAAATTTGTTAATGTTTGTAGTTTAACGCCTTTGTTCTTTAAGAATATATTGATGCTTCACTGTACAGAAAAGCTATGCTTATTCTTTTCTTTAAATTAACCACAAATAATGTTTATGTTTAAATGAACTTTGTTACAGGTTCGCTCTTTATCGCGGTGTCTCGATTGTATTTGGGAGACCATTAATGTGTCCAATATCCGATCTGACAACTTGTTTTACAAAATTTCACTGTTTTGCATTCATTTCCAATTATTATTATTATTCAAATAGGTCACTTAGGTAATTTCATTGAAGAGTCTGATTGCGTGAAAGCAATCCGGGTTAAGAGGTCATTTGAGAAACTATTTTCGCGCAATCAATCTGTACGTCTCCTGAACACAATCGAGAACCGACGCATCGTCGATCATTCATTAATTTTTCTCTCTTTCCAAGTCGTACCAAAAAACGGCCAAGGAGAACTGCCGTGAGTACGCAATCTAGTGTTAAAGGTTGCATTCTTTATCTTGTCGGCAAACATTGCCATGAATTATCATCATCAATGTTATATTTGGTTAAATGTGAAAAGCCAAAAAACCTTTTAACGCTAGAAGTTTTCTGATGTAATGAAACTTCATGTTCTGGATTTATTCTTATGTATGCATATGTCTGGAAATATGTATGTGAAACATGCAAGAAACACATGAGCTACCAAAAATTACTCTCTATGTAACACCTCATTCATCTAATAATAGTAATTATCTTAAAACATAAAAATAAAACAAATATCTCAGATAAAATTTCATTATTGGGACTTAAAGTCAGACTTAAAAATGTCCTTGCAGTTGCTTCATCTGCACCGCACAGTTGGGAATCTGAAATTGGCACACAGTCATGAAATTCACACAAGTTTAGGAAACATGGTGGCAGTGCTACCACTAACACACTCCTCTATACCTCTACCCTATCATAGACCAAGTTGACTAAGTAGACTTCCATAACAAAATGATTCCTGCCAGTTGGAAAGGGTTTGGACTCATGATACATCTACACTTGAAAATGAAAGAGTCCAGTAGGCATGAATAAAGAAAGCTTTACAGAATTAGGTGGCTGAACCCTGTGAACAATGCTATACACAATTACATTTTATCCACTCACAGGTAGCTGAGATGCAAGGTTTACACAGATAATGTGCAATAAAAATATAATATAAATAATATAATATTCACACATCCACAATATAAAAATAGAATTCTGTATCATGGATTAGCAGAGGATTAAAATATTGTTTCATTTTGTTTTTGTAGGTTTCGTTATTGACTTCATATCTGGACCAGTATCATCAGGTTTCACATCAGCAGCTGCTCTCATGATTGTAACATCACAGATGAAGGATCTGTTGGGAATCACAGCAGAAGGCAGTACTTTCATTGAAGTATGGGGAAGTCTTTTCCACAACATGCATAACACAAAACTCTATGATAGTGTTTTGGGTGCAGTTTGCATTGTGGTGCTACTATTGATGAGGGTGAGTTGTTACCTTGTGATCAAATAATAGGAACTGTAGTGTGATTTCACTATTAGCAAAGCCCGGACATTTATTATTTTAATTGATTCAATGTTACTTCTCTGTGAAATGTTGCATTTTGGGTCAGTCAAGCAAATCAATTTTTTGTCTTTTTTCACAAAACTTTATTAGTTTTGTAAGACCTCGGTTATGGGTTGTAGGTCATTTTCCTGATTCAGTTATGTACTGGAAAATGAGCTTGTAACCTGACACTTATATAGTAAAAAAATAATTAAGTTTTCTGAAACAAGGCAAAAAACCATTTTGCTTAGTAAATACAAACACTTTTACAACAGCTCAAATATGTCTTGTCACCACTGGAAAAATGCTCATCCATGAATGAACAAGTGATTTTCCATATAGTGTGCAGGAAATTTTCATATAATTTGAATATAAAAATAAGTGAGAAGCATATTTATTTCTTGTTTTGCTAGATAATTTGGTATCACAGCTAAAAGCATGACAAATTTCACTTCATTGTATATACAAAGGGCATTCAAAAAGTTTTGCAAAGTCATCTCTAATTTATTTTATTTTATATTATTTTATTTTTTATTTTATTTTATTTATTTTATTTATTTATTTATTTATTTATTTTATTTGCAGGAGGAGAATGAAATTTTTTATGCAAAACTTTTTAATGCCCTTTGTATAATGTTATGTAATCAGTGCTGATGCAAGCACTATAAAAAAATAAATATTAACCTACTGATGATGGCATGAACACGTTGAAACATGTTTGGGAGATAATATTCTTTAAAAATGGGTTTCTCAAGTAGCAGAATGTGACAGTACTTTCATTTTGTGCATAAAAAGAAATGTAATCTGATTAACAATAGTATCGTATAGTTGCATATGTAATTCAGTATCTTAAGAAAACATCGTTTTCCCCATCTAACATCAATACAGCAGAGTTTGATACTAAGAAAACTATTGCTGTCAGTTCTTCATATTATATTTGCCACATTTACTCTAAATTAATGACAAAATCACTGCTAAATGATCTGCAACTATCCTGAAGTACAAGTTGCAGACAGATGTGGCAGAATGACACTGCTGGCTGGAATGCTACATGGTACACCACACATGGTACACTGCTCTTGCCATTTCAATGACCTTTTTACTGTGCACCTGAACAAAGCAAATGGCAGGATGTGTATGAACAAATTGAACTCTTAGATTCTTAAAATTTGATTGTTACAGCTACTGGCGAATTTTAAAATAGGACCAAAAGAAGATGAAAAGAAGACAACCATCAACAGGATTCTAAATAAAGCTATCTGGCTTATTGGGACTTCTCGCAATGCTATCCTCATGGTTATATGTGGTATCATAGGACATCAGCTATCACTCTCAGGAGATTCACGTCTTAACCTAATAGGTTTGTTTTTAAATTCAGAAATATTAATGTTCAGTTCTAGAGCACTAATAATAACTGTTTGTGATTTTGACTAATATGTGAATGTCCTTTTTCTTTAGGTCCCATACCTCCTGGACTTCCACCTTTTCAGTTACCACCATTTACTGTGACTTTAGAGACAGCAAATTCCACAGTCAAATATTCGTTTGTTGACATGTGTTCAAACCTTGGATCTGGAATTTTTGTTGTACCTCTTGTAGCACTACTGGAAAATATTGCTGTCTGCAAGGCATTCTGTAAGTTCAGGTTTTGTTACACAATATTATTTGATTTTACCCTTTTCTTCAGCTGTACTGAAAGGCCTTAGAGTTACATTATGACAGAAAAAACTTTTGCTTAAGTTGTGACAACAGATATACATGAACAGAAGCAATAATATCACTAACATGCAGCATATTAGGTTTCTTCATCTAACAAAAGAAGGAAGAGGTTGGTAGAGACAGAACAATTGTAGTATTAAGTAGTATTCTTTCTCAAGAAAGACATGGAATGTCAGAGTGAACGGACAGACAACAAACACCACCAATAGGTAATGCCTATTCTCAATAACAGCAGGTAATGCAGCCAAGAGTGTCCAATATCATACAGCGTGCATCAACACTGTAGATTCTTTTTCTGTCAGAATGTGTTAACACAGAGTGCTGAACTAGTTACAATGGAGCAGGAAGTTTGTATTAACGTACATGAGTCTAATTCATTGTTCATGATTGTAAAATATATTGTGGAAGGCATTTTCTGCAATATGTTGTGGTAACATTGAATTTGGTGAATGGTGTTTGACTGTCTGAAATTCTTCTTCTTGGTTTGGGTATGGACCACAACTTTTTTTCAGTACCAATTTTCTGTATCAATGGAATAATGTTACTTGCCACAATGCAAGAACCATCTCCTTGATGGGTTGAAGAAAATTAGGCCATCTTGTTGGGTGACACATTTCAAGTCCCAAACCTGAACCAGAAAATCACGTAACGTCTTTAGGATGAAATAAAAATTCAGGATGCTATAACAACGTTGTTATGAAAAGGATAGATTGCTACTCACTATGCAGAGGAGATGTTGAGTCCAAGACATGTACAGCAAAAAGACTGTTAAGCATTTAAACTTTTGGCCAAAAGCTGCCTTTCTAAAGTAGAAAATACACTCACATTCATACAAACAAAACACACACACACATGACCATTGTCTCTGGCTACTGAGGCTGGACTGCAATTGCAGTTTGGCCTTGGTGGCCAGAGGCAGTGCTTATGTGTGTCTGAGTTGTGCTTGCACGAATGTGTTTGTCTTTGGTACTGTTGAAGAAGGCCTTTTGGCCTAGAACTTAAACATATATTGATCTTTTTGTTGTGCTTGTCTGTTACTCAGTGTTTCCTCTATATGATGTGTAGCAATCTATCCTTTTCATAATATTGTCTCTGAGATGAAACAGTCATTTGTGTGCTATATATATTTGTCCAAAATATGGCAATACCTCTCATCACCTTAATTATGGAAAAATGTAAAAAAAAAAAAGAAAAAAACCACCTCCAGTATGTCAAAACTTAGGGAAAAAGACATCCCAGGGACTCAATACTATAATAATGACAAACAAGTTTTTGTACGAATAAGAATAAGAATAAGAATAAGAATCTTTATTAGCCGTTCAGTATTTTCTTATACAATGGGCTTCGTCAATAAGTTCAATTACATTATAAAGATGGTTATATTCTCATAACAATGTATATATAAATCATATGAAATTTAGTGTAGTACAATAGCACACATTTGGAATTTTATATATTATTAATTTTACAATAGAAAGGAAAACATTATACAGATTTATATTAAGCAGGGTGTATTCATGTCATTATCAAATACAAGTTGATAACACTATGTCATTATCCTAAGCTATTGATACAAATTTAGGTCCTACTACAGGCAGTGGTACCTTTCTCTATGTTAACACAGCAAATCTGCCATACTACAATCTTTAAATTCATCAACTGAGTAAAATGCTTTACCTTTGAGCCATTGACTCAACGTTGTCTTAAATTTACTTTTAGATACTGTTTGTACAATTTTAGGGATCATATTAAACAGTTGGAGGCCTACATATTTATAACTATTATGTATTAAAAACAAAGATTCCATGACTTACCAAACAGGAAAGTGCTGGTAGACAGACACAATAAAAAACACACAAACACACACGCAGAATTTCAAGCTTTCACAACCAACGGTTGCTTCATCAGGAAAGAGGGAAAGAGAGGGAAAGACGAAAAGATGTGGGTTTTAATGGAGAGGGTAAGGAGTCATTCCAATCCCGGGAGCGGAAAGACTTACCTTAGGGGGAAAAAAGGACAGGTATACACTTACACACACACACACACACATTTCCACCCACACATATACAGACACAAGCAGACATATCAAAAGGCAAAGAGTTTGGGCAGAGATGTCAGTCGAGGCGGAAGTGCAGAAGCAAAGATGTTGTTGAATGACAGGTGAGGTATGAGTGGCGGCAACTTGAAATTAGTGGAGGTTGAGGCCTGGTGGATAACAGGAAGAGAGGATATACTGAAGGGCAAGTTCCCATCTCCGGAGTTCGGATAGGTTGGTGTTAGTGGGAAGTATCCGGATAACCCGGACAGTGTAACACTGTGCCGAGATGGGCTGGCTGTTTGCCAAGGCATGTTTAGCCACAGGGTGATCCTCATTACCAACAAATGCTGTCTGTCTGTGTCCATTCATGCGAATGGACAGTTTGTTGCTGGTCATTCCCACATAGAAAGCGTCACAGTGTAGGCAGGTCAGTTGGTAAATCATGTGGGTGCTTTCACACGTGGCTCTGCCTTTGATCGTGTACACCTTCCGGGTTACAGGACTGGAGTGGGTGGTGTTGGGAGGGTGCATGGGACAGGTTTTACACTGGGGGCAGTTACAAGGGTAGGAGCCAGAAAGTAGGGAAGGTGGTTTTGAGATTTCATAGGGATGAACCAAGAGGTTACGAAGGTTGGGTGGATGGCTGAAAGACACTCTTGGTGGAGTGGGGAGGATTTCATGAAGGATGGATCTCATTTCAGGGCAGGATTTGAGGAAGTCATAACCCTGCTGGAGAGCCACATTCAGAGCCTGATCCAGTCCCGGGAAGTATTCTGTCACAAGTGGGGCACTTTTGGGGTTCTTCTGTGAGAGGTTCTGGGTTTGAGGGGATGAGGAAGTGGCTCTGGTTATTTGCTTCTGTACCAGGTCGGGAGGGTAGTTACGGGATGCAAAAGCTGTTTTCAGGTTGTTAGTGTAATGGTTCAGGGATTCAGGACTGGAGCAGATTCGTTTGCCACGATGGCCTAGGCTGTAGTTCCAAACTGCACAATCCATAACCCTCACCCGCCCAATCCTTCACCTACACATTGACACAGCCAATGAACACACCCATCAACTCCTATCCCTAAACAAAGTCCTGAATCTTTCCTCTCCCACATCCACACCGGCTGTTCAGAGCATCCTCCTACAGGCCAACCGCAAATTAGAACAGCATGCCACCATCCACCTCAAAAAACTATCCGATATCCTGGTTTCCCACCTCCGGAAAGGCAACTCACTCACCCTCCACAACCTTTCCAACAAACCTCAGCCTACTCTCATTGCACACAGACCCAGTCTCTCCCATCTACTCAATCTCCCACTTCCAGCTCCACTCCCCCCAACACCTCAAAATTCTAGTCAACACAATCTGGAACCACAACACCCCAATTCAGTAGCTAACCTTTCCTCCAAACCTCTCTCCCAATCCGAAACCTCTGTCCTATCCAAAGGCCTCACCTTCAGCCCCACTCCCAGATTCAACCAAACTGCCCTTGTCAAAGATTTACTGTCCTACACTCGTAGTCTCTGCTGGAAACATCACTTTGCCACGAATAAAAATAATCGTGATCCCACTCCTAATGATCCAACTCCCCAAGACACTATCCAAATTGAACCCTGCCTGCAACAGTTCCGTCCTCCATCACAGTGGGACCCACCTCATATTCCTCAAAATCACCCTCTCCAAACCTTCCAGGAATTTCTCACTTCCAGCCTTGCCTCTCACTCTTTCTTGAAAAACCTTAATCCTACTCCCAACTTCACCACATCCGAAGCCCAGGCTATCCATGATCTGAAAGCTGACCGAACCGTCATCATTCTTCCGGCTGAGAAGGGTTCCACGACCGTGGTACTTGATCATCTTGATGTGGCTGAGGGACTGCATCAGCTTTCAGACAACACTACATACAAAGTTTGCCAAGGTAATCCCATTCCTGATGTCCAGGCGGAGCTTCAAGGAATCCTCAGAACCTTAAACCCCCTACAAAACCTTTCACCTGACTCCATCAACCTCCTGACCCCACCGAAACCTCGCACTCCTACCTTCTACCTACTTCCTAAAATTCACAAACCCAAACATCCCGGCCACCCCATTGTAGCTGGTTACCAAGCCCCCACAGAACGTATCTCTGCCTATGTAGATCAACACCTTCAACCCATTACATGCAGTCTCCCATCCTTTATCAAAGACACCAACCACTTTCTCGAACACCTGGAATCCTTACCCAGTCTGTTAGCCCCAGAAACCATCCTTGTAACCATTGATGCCACTTCCCTATACACAAATATCCCGCACGTTCAGGGCCTCGCTGCAGTGGAGCACTTCCTTTCACGCTGATCACCTGCCACCCTACCTAAAACCTCTTTCCTCATCACCTTAGCCAGCTTCATCCTGACTCACAACTTCTTCACTTTTGAAGGCCAGACATACCAATAATTAAAGGGAACAGCCATGGGTACCAGGATGGCCCCCTCGTATGCCAACCTTTTTATGGGTCACTTAGAGGAAGCCTTCTTGGTTACCCAGGCCTGCCAACCCAAAGTTTGGTACAGATTTATTGATGACATCTTCATGATCTGGACTCAAAGTGAAGAACTCCAGAATTTCCTCTCCAACCTCAATTCCTTTGGTTCCATCAGATTCACCTGGTCCCACTCCAAATCCCATGCCACCTTCCTTGACGTTGACCTCCATCTGTCCGATCGCCAGCTTCACACATCCATCCACATCAAACCCACCAACAAGCAACACTACCTCCATTATCACAGCTGCCACCCATTCCATATCAAACGGTCCCTTCCCTACAGCCTAGGCATTCAAGGCAAGCGAATCTGCTCCAGTCCTGAATCCCTGAACCATTATGCCAACAACCTGAAAACAGCTTTCGCATCCCGTAACTACCCTCCCGACCTGTTACAGAAGCAAATAACCAGAGCCACTTCCTCATCCCCTCAAACCCAGAACCTCTCACAGAAGAACCCCAAAAGTGCTCCACTTGTGACAGGATACTTCCCGGGACTGGATCAGACTCTGAATGTGGCTCTCCAGCAGGGATACGACTTCCTCAAATCCTGCGCTGAAATGAGATCCATCCTTCATGAAATCCTCCCCACTCCACCAAGAGTGTCTTTCTGCCATCCACCTAACCTTCATAACCTCTTGGTTCATCCCTATGAAATCCCAAAACCACCTTCCCTACCCTCCGGCTCCTACCCTTGTAACTGCCCCCAGTGTAAAACCTGTCCCATGCACCCTCCCACCACCACCTACTCCAGTCCTGTAACCCGGAAGGTGTACACGATCAAAGGCAGAGCCACGTGTGAAAGCACCCATATGATTTACCAACTGACCTGCCTACACTGTGACACTTTCTATGTGGGAATGACCAGCAACAAACTGTCCATTATCATAATGGACACAGGCAGACAGCATTTGTTGGTAATGAGGATCACCCTGTGGCTAAACATGCCTTGGTGCAAGGCCAGCCCATCTTGGCACAGTGTTACACCATCCGCGTTATCTGGATACTTCCCACTAACACCAACCTATCCGAACTCCGGAGATGGGAACTTGCCCTTCAGTATATCCTCTCTTCCCATTATCCACGAGGCCTCCGCTAATTTCAAGTTGCCGCCACTCATACCTCACCTGTCATTCAACAACCACTTTGCCTCTGCACTTCCGCCTCGACTGACATCTCTGCCCAAACTCTTTGCCTTTTAATATGTCTGCTTGTGTCTGTATATGTGTGGATGGATATGTGTGTGTGTGTGAGTGTATACCTGTCCTTTTTTCCCCCTAAGGTAAGTCTTTCCGCTCCCGGGATTGGAATGACTCCTTATCCTCTCCCTTAAAACCCACATCCTTTCGTCTTTCCCTCTCCTTCCCTCTTTCCTGATGAAGCAATCGTTGGTTGTGAAAGCTTGAAATTCTGTGTGTGTGTGGTTGTGTTTTTTATTGTGTCTGTCTACCAGCACTTCCCCATTTGGTAAGTCATGGAATCTTTGTTTTTAATATATTTTTCCCATGTGGGATGTTTCTTTCTATTTAATTAACTATTATGTATCTTAGACAGTCTAGAGTATGGCAGATCAATTGTGTGGTTTCGTCTTGTATTGTGGGTGTGGACAGATGACCTAAGGGGATATTGAGCTATGTTTTCTTTTACGTGTAGTAAGCAATAATAGATGTACAAACAAGGAACTGTCATGATGTTAAGTTTTTTGAAATGTTCCCTGCATGTATCCCTAGGAGATAAACCCACTATACATCGAAGAGCTTTTTTTTGCCATCTGAAAATTGATATTGAATTGGGAGAATTTCCCCAGAGCAGAATATCATATGAAAGATGGGGGTGGATATAAGCAAAATATGAATGCAGCAGTAAGTTTGGGTGACATTATTCCAAAGCTTATATAGTAGGAACATAGCATGTGCAAGTTTAGAACAGATGTATGTGATATGTTTATCCCAGCTAAGTTTTTGGTCAATCATCATTCCTAGCAGTTTAACGGACTTATTTTCTTTGTTTAATACCTTCAAATTAAAGAATATTTCCTCAGTTTTTGTTTCATTTATGCACAGGGAGTTTGCACTAAACCAATGAACCGATTTTTCAAATATTATATTATTTTTTCTTGTACAGACTCAAGAGTCTGTCCTGAATTGATAAATGTTGTGTCATCTGCATAGAGGACTGTTTTACAGGGTAAATACTGTGGCATATCATTAACATACACTACAAACAGGAAGGGCCCAAGTATGGAGCCCTGTGGCACACCTCTTTTTATTTTTTGTGGGTTTGACAGCTGCCCATTTACACTAACAAATTGTACTCTGTTGCTTAAGTAGGATTCTAATAATTTCAGGGTGTCCTCTTCCATGCTGTAGTGTCTTAATTTCATGATCAAAGTACTATGAGATACAGTGTCAAATGCTTTACTCAGGTCTAGGACAGTAGCACATGAGATTAATTTATTTTCAAAGCCATCATATGTATCACTAACAATATTTTCAACTGCCTTAAATGTGGATAGCTTAGACTTGAATCCATACTGTGAGTTACTTAACAAATTATTCCTCTCAAAATAGTGATTCATTTGTTGGTGAAAACAGTCTTCGATTATTTTAGATATTATTGGGATTAATGAGCTAGGGCAGTAGTTACTTGGATTTGATTTATCTCCTTTCTTGAATATGGGAATAGTTACTGCTATTTTCAAACAGTCACGGAAAATCCCTTGCTGTAATATATGGTTAATGAGAGTGGTTAGAGGGGGCAGAAGATCACTTGACATCTTCTTTATGACAAAGTTTGACAGACCATAGAAGTCCTCTGCTCTGGAACTACTTAGTTTGCCTATTGCTTTGCTAACATCATTTTCAGTTACTGTTGCCCAGCAGAATTTATGGACTACATACTTATTTGAACCTAAAAGAGTTTTAGCATCAAGCATGGCATTGAGTGGAGACAAATCTTGTTGTAAACTGAAGTTAACAAAGTGTGAATTTAAGATATCTGGGGCTATGGGTATAGCTAGTTGAGTTGTTGGTCTATTTATTTCACTTTTAATTACTTCCCAGGCAGCTTTACAGCTGTTTCTGGATTTAAGAATATAGTTATCATTCGTCCTACGTTTTGCCAAACTTATTTCAGATCTATAAATTTTTCTTATTCTAATGTACATCTCTTTGTACTCGTTGCTGTTATGAGATCTGTCCTTAAACATAAGAAGCATAATCCTGATGCTGTTGAGGTATGGTGTAAACCAATTATTTAGTCTCTGTGGTTTATGAGCTTGGTTATTATTCTGTCTTTTTACTAATCTGGGACAACACTCATCAAATATTCTTGCAATTTCCTCTATAAATAATTTGCTTGTGTTATTCACACACATATCTTTGTATAAGATGTCATTCCAGTTAACTGACCTTAATCTAGTTCTAAACTCTCTTATGTTGCATTCATTCATAGGTCTAACAGTTTTGTGTTGTTCTTCTGGATTGCTGACTGGAACTGTAATCCATAGGCCATCATGGTCAGCTAGGCCTAACTTGACTACTCCAATTTCAACATTATTTTCATGGATATTACTTGTTATATTGTCTAAGCATGCATTATATCTTGTAGGCTTATCATTTGGACAATAGCAATCAAAAGCTCTTAGGCTATCCAAGAATTCCAATATGATATAACTTTGTACCCTGATATCCATATTAATATCACCAAAAATTAAGATTCTTTGGTATTTATATTTAGGCTTAGTTAGTAAGACTAACAGCTTTTTTTAAATTATCATAAATTCATATTCACTAGAAGATGGTGTGCAATATACAGATGCAACAATAATATTATGTTTATATAATGGAAGGAAACATTCCACGTGGGAAAAATTATATATAAAAACAAAGATGAGGTGACTTACCGAACAAAAGCGCTGGCAGGTCGATAGACACACAAACAAACACAAACATACACACAAAATTCAAGCTTTCGCAACAAACTGTTGCCTCATCAGGAAAGAGGGAAGGAGAGGGGAAGACGAAAGGAATTGGGTTTTAAAGGAGAGGGTAAGGAGTCATTCCAATCCCGGGAGCGGAAAGACTTACCTTAGGGGGAAAAAAGGACAGGTATACACTCGCACACACGCACATATCCATCCACACATACAGACACAAGCAGACATATTTAAAGACCAAAATATGTCTGCTTGTGTCTGTACGTGTGGATGGATATGTGCGTGTGTGCGAGTGTATACCTGTCCTTTTTTCCCCCTAAGGTAAGTCTTTCCGCTCCCGGGATTGGAATGACTCCTTACCCTCTCCTTTAAAACCCACTTCCTTTCGTCTTCCCCTCTCCTTCCCTCTTTCCTGATGAGGCAACAGTTTGTTGCGAAAGCTTGAATTTTGTGTGTATGTTTGTGTTTGTTTGTGTGTCTATCGACCTGCCAGCGCTTTTGTTCGGTAAGTCACCTCATCTTTGTTTTTATATATAATATTATGTTTAGGTATATGTACAACTGCAGCCTCAAAGATGGTGTCTATGCACAGGTCTGTGACATCAATAGTAAAGTATTGTAGATTTAGTCCATGCTTAATATATATTGCAACACCCCCATGTCCAATTGTTGATCTGCAGTAACTACTAGCTAAGGAGTAACCAAATGGAATGTAGAGGTCAATTTCTGATGAATATAGCCAGTGCTCATTTACACTAAGTATACCACAGTTAGAAGTTTCTAATCAGTACTGCAATTCTTCCAACTTCTTTCTTAAAGACTGTATATTAATATGTAAAACAGAAGACTATTTTTGCTAACCCTGGGCAGTAAAGATGAGGGTTCAGATTGTCTTATTAAGGGCACTTCTATACAGCTGATATCTTGAGTTGTTTGTAAGTCTACTGCTGGTAGCCAGACCCCATTTTGACAACGTTTTGATACATCTAGTAACTGTTTGTTACATGGTTGATGTCTTTCAAATGACTGGATCGGTTTCTGAAGATTTTGATGACATAGTAATTATGTACATAATAACTTACAAGAGAGAGACAAGGTGATCAGTAAGTTAAAAAAAATGAAGAGGAAAGACTGTAAGTGGGAATGAAGATGGACAGCAACAATGACCAACTGAAGAAAAAGCTTATAGAAGATGAAAAGATGCAAAAGAAAGAAAAGACTAAGCAAAAAGCTGAAAATTGAAAAATAATTATTAAATTATTTTTCCACTAAATCAGTCACACTCCAACAGCCACAAAAGTATGTTTGCCCTGTGATTATCTATTGCCCATTTTCTCTCATTAGTTCCAATTAGTTCACCCTCCACTCTTCTTTGGAAAGGCAACTGACAACTTCAGAGGGTATTCTCATTTGTCTTTAATAATCATCATTCATGAGTCTATACACATGATAACTAGTATTCAGTTATAGTGTAGCACCCCAAGAGAAACATGACCACACAAGGAAAATGACCACATCCTTTTCAAAGGAGACATTGTAGCACATGTCCTGACTGATTCATGGAAACCATTGAAAACCTAAATTTCAATGGTCAGGCACAGACACGAAGGGTGAAAGCTCTGTGCTTTTATCATCAGGTATGAATTGCATGATCCTACAGAACAAATATAAGGAAGGAAGTTGGCCATGTCCTTTTCAAAGGAACCATCCTGGCATTTGGCTTGATTGATTCAGGATTCTATGGAAAACCTAAATCTGGATGTTCAGTTGGGAATTTAAAACCCACTCCTCCAAAATGAAAGTTGTGGGCTCTATAATCCCTGTGCCAACTAACATTTTCTTTTTTACAGCAATGGATATTGCTACTTGCATTTGTTACATATCCAGAAATTTAAGGAAGCAGTTGTTACATGTTTCCTGATATTTGGTGAAAATTATTGAAAGCATTTGGCAATACACTTTTTCTTTAAATTTCTATATCCTCAGTCATTATTTTTAAAACATTTTTAAAAGAATAAATTTTAAACATTTAGTCTGTAGTACTTACTGTTCACATGTGTTAACATAAACAGCTAAATGAATTTAAATAACAACACTATTAGGTTAGTCTGTTCTATTTTTCAGCTAATGGTAACCCTACAGATGCCACACAAGAACTACTTGCCATTGGTATTTCCAATATTGGTAACTCATTTGTCCAAGGTTTCCCAGGAACTGGAGCTCTAGCTCGTAGTGCTGTTAACAATTCCAGTGGAGTCAGGACAACACTTGGAGGGCTTTACACAGGTGATTGTGCTTTAAATTCAAATGATTCATTGTGACCAAAACCTGTTCAGCAGATGTATAAAATGCTCCATAGAAGTCACAGCGAAGATTTTACAGCTGTTTACTTTCTTCCATTTTGTTATCTTTCATTTCAGTAATTTGTTTATTTATTTATTTATTCTAGTAACATTTTTATTTTATTTGTTTATTTTTTTATGTGTTAGTCAGATTTTATATAATAGGTGTTTCACATATGATGCCTGAGGGAGGCCCACAGCTCAAATAGCAAATTTACTGGCTGTTGGCCACTAGCATCTGTCATAAGATGGCTGCTTGCACTTTCCCTGAACTGGGTGAAAATTATGATACAATCTGATTGAATTAAGCTTACATTTATTTAAGGCAGTTGCTCAAAATGATGTTCCTCTAAGGAAAGAACACCGTCTCAACACATTATGAAACACTCGCTGAATTTTGGCTCTTGAAATTTGGAAAATGACTATCATTTAACATTCCCCAAAGATAAAAATTACATAGAATTACATCTAGAGAATGAGGAGGCCAACCAACTATCCTATCACCAAAAACACTTCATATTAACATAATAGAGCACTGTCAGTATGTGGTCTTGCATTGCCTTGCATAAAATAATCATAGATCTCTTCATTAGGTGCTAGTTCTCTAAACAAAGTATTCAGTCTGTTATTCACACACATATCAGAAGTTACTATTTCATGAAAAAAGATAGTCCCATAATTTGTCTTGAACTAACTGCATAATGCAGAGGCAATTGCTGTAACTGATGAGGACATTCAGAGCTCCAACACTGATTGTTCCATGACTTTACCTACCCTGATAAACACTGCCATGTCTCATCAGAAAAAAGAGCATGTCAGGATCAACCTCCCCATCCTGCACAAACAGTAACAGCTAGTTGCAATAGTGATGTCAAGCAACTGTATCTGAGTTAGCCAGCCAGTGCACTACTGTTACTTTGTACGGTTTCAGTGTTGAGTTTGTGTACAGTGCGGTGGGGAGATGCTACTGACACACCGGTTTGAAGTGCTAAATTGTACAATGATTTTCTCAGACTTCTTTCCGAGACCTCTCTTACCTCATCTAATTAATTTTCAATTAAAATGCAGAGTTCTCTAGACCTCTGCTTGTCTAATATGAATCCAGGCTCTAAATTTCTTCACTAATCTGCACTCATTAAACCACTGGGAATGCACATGCTGGGAAATTTTCGTATGAATGCAAGCTGACATTCCACACAAGATTCTGTTTTTACATAGTTCAACACAAGAAACACTCATTGACCCTTTGTGTATACCATAGAAAATGAAAACCAGACAAAAAACGCAAAGGAAAACACCCATACAATCAATCATATGGGCAGGAAAGTCCCAGACGGAGCACAGGCATCATATGTGAAACACTCAGGGGAAGCAGCAGGGGAAGCAGCAGATACAGGGAGCAAGAGCTGGTAAATTTACTGTGCGGGCAGCCGGTTTTCCCAGGAATTCCACATGAGAAATTGAATTGTCACAGTTACCTAACACTATTGTTCTTGATATTTTGGCCCCTTACTTAATTGAAGGATTCAAAATGCAAAAAATAATTACATTATGTTTGAGACACAGCTGATGAACTTCACAAAAATAAAAACCTGAATCTGAGATGTCAGTATTAGAGATATGTTTTCCCTACAGTATGGGCAAAAGTAGTATGAATAATATAATGGCAGCTACATAATTTCTTCAGAGAATCACTGCTTCATTTAAGTGGTGAAAGACTGCACATTCCAGGATATATTCTACTATTATTCAATGCAAATTATGATCATAGCAATGGCATTTGCTCTTATTTTACTGATGGTTGTCTTGTTATCAAATTCTTACCTACACTACAATAAAGTAAACACTACGTGGTAATACCTTCTAGCATTCAATTTATGATGATTCACAGTTGAGATAAGCAGGGATAATTTTTCATGCAGACCAACTCCCACATTTATCTAGTTACCACTAGTGCTTACATGAGCACCAATTATGGTGATGACTGCTTTGATCTAATGATCATAACATACAATAAGTCATTCATTAATTGGGTAGGATTATGAATGATCATCTCGGTATGCAGTTATTGATAGGTCAGAAGAAGACTTCAACTGGTAGGTGAAGAGTTGAGTAGTAGAAATTTTACAGTCATGACTTGACACTTTTAAACCCACTTTTTTTGCTTTAATTATTAGGGTATACTGTGTTTTGGGATGTACCTGAGGCAGATTCTAAAACATTCTTAAAGATCAAAATTTTCAGCATGACTGTGATTTCAATGTGGATACTTGGTATAATTGAAACTGTAAAGGCTGGCCAGTGGCATGACTGGTGAGCTTATTTTTTCAAATTGTGAATGAAATTATAGTAAATGAATATGTATTATCACTTTGCTGTGATTCATTGCCTCTTGTAAAGCTTTGTATTCAATTTCAACATAATTGGGACTCGTAGCCATTGAACACACAATTACTAATTTAAAGTGCATTGGTATACTGACAGCTTACATTTGATGTCATCACAATAAAAGGAAATTCAGAATCATAAAATAAGTCAGGCCATGAGAAGCTCCACAATCATGACTTGACACTTAAATCCCCACATTTTTACTATAAGTACTAAAGAGTATTGTGTTTTTGGATTAGATTATCATGTAATGGAGGCTGATTCTGAAACATTCTGAACAGTCATTCTATAGTAAGGAATTATAGAGGAAGTATTCATATTTATAAGCGGTGAAAATTAAGAATGTATGTGGATTAAATGCATCATATCTTGACCAACCTGTTTGTCCCTAGTGTGGATAATCTTCATTAACAAATTGGAGAACTCAAGCTATAATATGACTAAAGTAATATATTATCAACACATTAAAAGGAATATCATAGATTTTAATAATGGATTTGTGGGAAATGTGGCACTGGAGGTGGGACAGAAGAATAGTGACATCCCACAGAGATACAATTTCCACACTATTTATTACTGACCACAATGTACATCACTTGTCTAATTGTTACAATCATATGGGGTGTACTAACTCTCCTTGCCTCCAGTAGCAGCAATCTTCCTGTTCTCCAGTGAGAGATGATACACCACAACAGAGAAACACATCCTTCTCAGCCCCCCTCCACCCCTTGTAGTGCAGAAAACACACGAGGAGCAAGAGGCTGCAGTGAGATGTGGTCTGTCAGAAGTGATGTAGACAGCTGTGTGATGGTGGATGCAATGGAAGACATGTCATAATCAGCAAGAAAGGTGTGCTGAAGGGAGCAAGGCACTCCCAAAGCCCAACATGGATGGTGTGTCTAACGGGTTCCTATCAACAGCATTACCAGATAAGGAAGTAGTCTCAGTGGCATCTTTAATTTGTACTAGTCTGGCAGTGGTATTTGCAGAGGGAGGCATGTTGGCGACATTTCCTCACATTGTTGTGTCCGTGGGAGGTGTTTCAGGGTCTGTGGCAGTGTAAGCTGGGGTGGTGATGGTGAGTGCACCATCTACTGAAAAATGGGAGGTGAGTCCTGCTGTGTCAGCTTCTAGTGGGCTAGGAGTAGTGTGCAAAAGCTGTATATGATGGTGCTTGCTCCCTACTGCATCCAATGTCGCCATTCCATGAGGTCACTGAATTGGTGGGAAAGAGGGGGGGAGGGGGGAGGGGTAGGCAGTTGTGTGGAAATGGTGGCATACACACAGGTGGCATAAGTCATTGAACAGTTGGTATTCGAGCTGCCAACCCTGGTCCAATGTTAAGCTGCTGATACGTTGAAAATGGTCATGACCACCACCTATCAAGTCACACGACATCATTGACAGAACGTAACAGTAACCATATGGTTTGAAGAGTGGCCCTATGATATCAATGTGGACTTGTTTGAACTGCCCCTTTGGAATCAGGAATTTACCAAAGGGCAATTGTGTGTGGTGTCCAGTTTTTGCCTGCTGCCTGGTCCCATGGCACACTCCTTCTTAACACTAGGCCAGACAAACCATTCCATGGTGAGGCATATGGTAGGGCTCATGCCCAGATATGCAAGGTTGTGGAGAAGGTCAAAAATTGTTCAGTCATACGGCTCTGGGATGACTGGTCGAACCTCTGCATCTGAAACATCACACCAAACTTCTTTGGTAATGTGGAGTAGTATGCATTGTTGCAATTGCAGTCTGGTGTCTGGTATGTTAAAAAACCTGTGGAGATCGACATCTGTTGTTTGTGCATTTCTGATTCTATTGGGGTCCATCAGGGCAGAGGTAGCTGTGATATGGGAAAGACAATCCACCACAATATTATCAGCATCCCTGATGTATTGCACATTGGTGGTGAACTGTGCTGCAAAAACTAGGTGACAGAATGTCCTGTACAGAATCTGCCAATGGATTGTGGAATGTGTTTTCCAATGGGTGATGGACTGTATATACAGTAAGGGGTCTCTCCTCAGCATCATCTTGAAAGTGATGAACTGCTTCATATATAGCTAGTAGTTTGCGATCAACTATGGACCGATTTTTCTTGGTATCAGTAAGTTTGCCTGAGAAAAACCTGAATGGCTGTGTGATTCCACTGTTTTCTTGCTGTAATGCAGGCCTGATAGCTTGATCGCTAGTATCAAATGCAGTAATTAGATATGCATTGGGCAATGAGTGGACGAGGGTCATAGGTGCAGCAGGTGTTCTTTTATTTTGTCATAGATCATCTGCATTTTCAGTGTCCAGTCAGGGCGTCATTAGATGTATTCTTGTCATGCAATGCTTGTGTGAGTGGTACTTAAGTCTTGGTGGTGTGTGGCAGTTGTATTCTGTAGAAAATTATGATCTCCAAAGAGCTAAACAGCTCTTCGTAGTTGTTTGTAGGTGGGAGGAGGCATATCAGTTCAGTTTTCTCAGGAGTAGGACACACCCTGGATGCATCATGTGTTGTATAAGAAAGGTCACATGGGGTTGCTGAAGTTGGCACTTGTCATCATTTATCACATCCTCCTGAGAGAACAGGTTATCAAGAACAATACACAGGTGGTCATTGTGACTTTCTCATTTTGCAAGAAGATTATGATGTCATCTAGATAAGTGTAACAAAAAGGCAAATTCAACAGTACACTACCAATAAATCTTTGCCTTGTCTGAGCAGTTTTTTTTTTCAATCCTTAGGGCATGTAGAGGAACTGAGAAGGACCAAATGTATCAATTATTGCAGTATTTGATATTTTCTTGGCTGCCATCAGAATTTGTAGGTATGCTGTTTTGTAATCAATGACACTGAAAATTTTTGCCCCAGCCAAGACATGGGAAAAATTGTGCAGCTCCAGAACAGAATAGGGATTGTGGTAGCAGTAGTCACCACATAGGTGCCAAGTACCATTACTTTTAGGAAATAGTTTAATTGGGGAGGCCCAAGCACTGTCTTATGGCCTGACCATGCCAGCTCATGAAAGTTTGTTCACTGCAGCTTTAGCTGCTTTAAGTTTGTGAGGAGCTGGACAAAGGTGGTGACAACAGACAGGGGGACCTGGCGTGGTGTAATGTGATGGGCTGTAGTACCCCGCATGGCACAGATTGTATGTGGTCTCATGGGGAAGTATGGAGTGAGTCCAGAAGGCAGAATGCAATGTGACTAGCCATCGCTGATAACATAACACAGCATTGTTTCGGGAGTGCACTGAAGTGGGGATTGTGACGCTTCAGTAAGCTGAATGTCCATAGCAGCAGCACTGTGGTAGTGATCGTGTTGATGTGGTGAAGGTCATCAAGGTGCTGTTAAGCTGCATGTAGAGATGTAGTGAAGTCCACAATTAGTCTCTGTAGTTGTTTATTATTGAGGCATGTGACCTGGTTGTCTTGGTGTAATGACGAACACTCAGCTGCCTTTAAGCGTAAATGGTTGAAAAGTGCTTCACTCTGTAGCTTCAGGTCCAGTGGTGTGTCAAGCAGCAGCACTGTGACCAAGGTTGTTGCTCTGACAGCAGGTAGTGTGTTGCTGACCACACAACACATTGACTGCTGGCCATCCTGTCATAATAGATGGGTAGAGCTGGAGGAAATTGGCTGCCAGGATTGGTTCAACTGTCTCTGCCACTAAGAGTGACCGAGGTACTTGTGTATCTGTTCTGAGGCTGATTGATGTCATTGGCCACACACATTTGCAGCAGCAACAGTGACACTGTAGCAGGTGCAAGAACAGGTTGTTGAGTGCTCACATCATCCCCAGTACCTACAAGGAAATATGTCTGCAGGCACCTGTCATGGACAGATACTTGGCAACCATCTGCCCATTGGAACACTGTATTGGTGCTGTTTTGTCATGGTGTGCAAAAGTGTCTTGTTAATTAAGAGTGGCCTGGTGCACTTATGTCAGGTCACTGTTCTAGTTTGGGTAGGTCCAGGGTTGTCTGCAGTGCTGTGCATCCTGCACAAATTTGGTGTGGTTGCGGAAGCAGTCAGCAGGCAATGCACTTGGCTCTTGTATGTACACAGAGTTGGGGCAGTGGCCAACTGGGGGGGGGGGGGGGGGACAACAACCTCAGCTGTCATGGTAGGTGACTGTTGTATACCCGAGCAGTGAAAGGCACCCGGGGTGGTAGAGGCGCGAGGCACAGACCAGTTTGGGTCAGTACAGCAGTTGTTAGGCAGTCCTTGGCTGTGCAGAATGTCAGGGTATCTCAGCCGGGATTGTGCAAAATCGGTTTTGGTGCAGGTGCACTGGGTATTGACTGCAGTGCATGGCTGATGATTGTTGATTAGAATGTGGTGTTCTAATTGTGCCTACATTCTGTCAGTGAGTTGAAGATTAAACTCCAGAGGGGCCTCCTCATGTGCTAATCTTGCTATCTAGATGTTCTCTGGCTGTTTTAGGAGAAAAAGTGTCCATAGCACATGATTAGGCAGTAGTGTTGGATCAATTAGAGCTTACAGGTGGCACCAGACCAAAGACCGCATGCTATTGCCCAAAGTAGTCTCATTGATGACAAGGTATAGCTACTATTCAGGTGTGTGTGTTAGTTATTGTACAAGTAGTGTCTGAGCCATTTAGTATTTATGAGAAACTGGAATATCAAAAAGCAAGTCACTAATATGGTCCATACTGTCTCTGAGGTGGTTAAGAAGAGTGGCTAACTTCTCATCAAACACTCACTGAGGACAAACCACATCTTGAGAGAATCTGCACAGTACGAATGTAGATTCAGACAGTGGTGGATGCTATGATGGCTGTCAGTGGTTTGATTGTAAGGCACCATCAGGAGGTGGACATGGCATAGCGTAGGAAACATGGGAGGTGCAAGAATGTTGGAGCATGAGATGGGTGGGAAATGTGGCTTCACATAGGGAGGTGCGTGAAGAAGCAATTCATGTTGTGGCACAGGTGGCATTGGCATCACATGATGATGTATGTAGAAGTTGGGTTGCTGTTTGTAGAATGGCTGCACATGTGAGTGAAGTTCACGGGCCAATGCAGTAGGTATGACTCTCCCAATGTTAGATGTCTCAGATGGTGTAAAATGTTTATGAGACTGCACATGAGGTTGTGGCACCATAAAGAAGGAAGGTGTGGCCATTTATTATCAACCGGCCCAGGCAGTATGTCATGGATTTCACACAGAGTCATTCACAATGTAGCTGACACAGATGTGATGTCACTCAAACTGGGAGTCAGCAGTATCTGACCTTGCCAAGGAGAGACAGTGAAAAACATGTTCATGGAGTCCATAGTTGTTTTTGGTGCTGGGTGTGAGTGATGCACATGCAAAGCACAGTGCTTGACTGCAAGGAGTCAGCTGTGATGCAAGGCATGGCTTGCACAGAAGGGTGTCTTAGTCTGTCTCTCAGAACTCACGTTTAATGGCAATGGTCGTAACTGAATTTGCAAAATAGGAATGCAGTGGTACTGAAAGATGATGTAAACCTTGAACATATGGTCTGCTAGCAGATGGATGATGAAACAGAGTAATGAAATGGTATGGTGTAGGCCATTGTTCAACCATAATGGCACTGTGGGATGCAATGGTCAGAGGCACTTAGTTTAACATTTGCTCTGGAGGTGGGCAGCCATTGTTTATTGCTGTTCTCTGCTGCACTTTTCTCTGAAGTACCAGGAACAGATTCACTTAGAGTCAAATCTGGAAAGTTTATCAGTAAGTCACTCAGTAAATTTGGCACTTGACATCAGTGGCTATGTGAGGTTGGTACTAAAATGTGTCGAAAAATGAAGGCATTGTCGCTATGTTGTTTAGCACTGTAGTACTGTCCGAGCTTTAGTGGATATAAAGCAGTTCTGCACACAGAATGTTTGTGGAATTCATGAGCAGTTGTTGAGAGATGTTGTCAACATTGCCAAAGAAACAGTGATGTTGTACTATTTGTAACTTCAGTATTCTTGAGGTGTAACTGACGCTTCGGATTTTCAACTTAACGATAAAATCACAGTGTGACACAGAAATTCGTGGTCACCACTGGGAGGAGTGGGGTACTATCGATCGGTGTGATAGCAGAATAGTCATACATTATAGAGGTATAATTTTCACACTGTTTACTTCTGAGCACAATATATATAACTTGTGTAATTGTTTCAAGCACATAGAGTGTACTAACTCTCCATATTTCGGGGACAGTGATCTTCCATTTCTCCAGTCAGAGATGTTATGCTGCCATGTATTTATAGAGCCACCTGATGAGCTTTTGCATTTAGTGCAGTTTAAGATAATAATCAGATAGGCAAGTAAAGAAAATAAGCACATGGATGGGAGAACAAACTGAAGTGGAGGACGTTATTATAGTCATAATGGCGATGATCAAGACATGTACCGGTAGTCAAGAACATAAGTTGTAGATGGTACATGGAATCTCTTCATTGGATTCAAGAAGTAAGAGAAGAATGAGAAGATGATCTAAAGGTGGGTAGGCGATGTTAACTAAAACAGAGGAGCAACATCGATCCTAATAGCTAAATACCATAATGCATTGAGATATATGGATGAAACTGTCATTTGGAAGTGGTTGCCGAATAGCTGATGATGACAACATTTCCACAAAGTAAAACAATGCATATTTTTGCTTATCCCATTCAAGTTACAAAGTAAATGAATCCAATTTTTAACTTAATAACATCTTGGTTTTCCATTTCTGTATGCCTATTTATTTTGTTTTGAATTGACAAACTTGTCATTTACACTTACGTGGTATTGTTCTGCATTATTTTTACAGGTGTATTTAAGACAAATAGAAAAATTGTCAGGGGAGGTTAAAAGATGGTGCTAACAATTTTCTGTTGATCATTATTGTAACTCAATACTAAAAAATAGTGTTTTGTAAATAAATGAGATGTTTCAGTGTGTTATATACTGCAAGTTGATTCTGTATTTCTAGATTTCCGGAAAGCTTTTGACATCGTTCCTCACAAGTGACTTCTAATGAAGCTGTGGGCCTATGGGGTATCATCTCAGTTGTGGAACTGGATTCGTGATTTACTGTCAGGAAGGTCGCAGTTCATAGTAATAGACGGCAAATCATCAAGTAAAACTGAAATGATATCAGGTGTTCCCCAGGGAAGTGTCCTGGGACCTCTGCTGTTCCTCATCTATATAAATGACCTGGGTGACAATCTGAGCAGTTCTCTTAGGTTGTTCACAGATGGTGCTGTAATTTACCATCTAGTAAGGTCATCTGAAGACCAGTATCAATTGCAAAGCAATTTAGAAAAGATTGCTATATGGTGTGGCAGGTGATAGTTGACGCTAAATAATGAAAAGTGTGAGGTGATCCACATGAGTTCCCAAAGAAATCCATTGGAATTTGATTACTCGATAAATAGTACAATTCTCAAGGCTGTCAATTCAACTAAGTACCTGGGTGTTAAAATTATGAACAACTTCAGTTGGAAAGATCACATATTTTGGGGAAGATGAGCCAAAGGTTGCGTTTCATTGGCAGGACACTTAGAAGATGCAACAATTCCACTAAAGAGACAGCTTACACTACACTCGTTCATCCTCTGTTAGAATATTGCTGCGCGGTGTAGGATCCTTACCAGGTGGGATTGACGGAGGACATTGAAAGGGTGCAATAAAGGGCAGCTCATTTTGTATTATCATGTAATAGGGGAGAGAGTGTGGCAGATATGATACGCTAGTTGTGATGGAAGTCATTAAAGCAAAGACTTTTTCGTTGCGGCGAGATCTATTTACGAAATTTCAGTCACCAACTTTCTCTTCCAAATGTGAAAATATTTTGTTGAGCCCAACCTACATAGGTAGGAATGATCATCAAAATAAAATAAGAGAAATCAGAGCTTGAACAGAAAGGTTTAGGTGTTTGCTTTTCCCGCGCGCTGTTCGGGAGTGGAATGGTAAAGAGATAGTATGATTGTGGTCGATGAACCCTCTGCCAAGCACTTAAATGTGAATTCCAGAGTAATCATATAGATGTAGATGTAGATGTAGATGCATTACTAACTTATAAATGTGAAATGAAGATGGCAATCTTCCATATTTTTTTCTCTTTTCTTCACAGGACTTCTGGTGATTTTATCTCTTCTTTTTTTTGCTGATTATTTCTACTTTATACCAAAATCAAGTCTTGCTGCCATAATCATAGCTGCTGTGATATTTATGGTAGAAGTCAAAGTTGTGGTCCCAATCTGGAAGACAAAGAGTAAGTATTCACATGCTAAAATATGTTAATTTATCCGTCAATGTGCAAAGGAAGACATACAATAAGAGTTTTAATCAAGTGTAGTCGAATTAATTGTCTAGATAAAAATGAAATCCAAGGCTTAAATCCATCTGCCTATATGACTGCAGTGTTTTAAAAATTTGCCAATACAAAACTATTAAAATCTGTGTCATGGAAACAAAAGCAATGACTGGAAGATCAAGTTGCTGAGAACCAAACATGCACTTTAACTAAAGGTTCATAAATTTGCCATGTTCTTGATGAGATCAGGGAGTCAGCTTGTGGTTGACACAATAACTTCCCTGTGTTTAGTCAAGCTGGAGAAGCAACATTTGATATTAATATGTGTGCCTCTTATCAGGCTATAGTATGATCTTAAACTCATTATGAAATCTGTTAACAAAGAAAATGTGTCAGTTGAAAACATTGGGTTTTATATACTGACTATCTAGTAAATCAGAGGAGACAGTAACAAGCACTGTGGGACAAGCATTAAAGCTTTTATAAAGAAAAGTTAATTCTACTGTGAGACTGTATTATTGGCTCCAAATGTTAAGATCATCACAATAGGACCACTGTACATAGAGCATATACTTATTCTTCAATATGTCAGATGTAGTTAATGCTGACAATATCCTAGGGTTTAAAAGGTTCACATAATTGTGTTTCAAATTAGTCTACATTTCAGTGATGTATTTTTCTTTCATTGGAGCTATGATAGTAGTGATTGTTACTAAAAGAGACACAACATATTAAGTTCTGTGTATGCTGCAATTGATGTTAACTCAAAATTTAATATATTTATCAATAAAGTTACAAGTCTCTTTGAAGAAACCTTTCCAAAAAAGGCAGTGAGAGAAAACCTGTTAAAATCCGGAAACAAGCCATGGATTACTAAGGGCATCAAAATTCCTTGTAAAACAAGAAGAGAACTATGTGCAGTGACCAAGAGATCAAATGATCCAGTAGGAATATGCACTATAAACTCTACAATAAAGTTATGAATAAGACCATACAAGCAGCAAAGAACATGAGCTTGAAGACAGAAATAGATTACTCGAGCAATAAAGTAAAAACTTTTTGGGATTTTGTAAAGAAGGAAACAAGGAAAAATGCAGTTTGTTGTGAAAATATCCAAATAAAAAGTGAGGGTCATCTTGTCAGCAATCCGAAAATAGTTGCAGACACATTAAACAAACATTTTTAACATTAACAAAAAAGAATAGATTTACAAGACTCCATGAACGAAGCCATCAACCTTTTGAAAGCCAGAGTGTCTACCTCAGTACAACACATGAAGGTAACAACAGTCACTGTTCAAGAAATTGGAAGAGTTATTAAATGTCTGAAAAGTAAAATCTCTGCTGGGATTGACAATATTTCTAAAAAATTATTAAAATACTGCTGCAGCCATGTAAGTAAAGTCCTTTGCCACATTTTTGATGCATCACTTAAGCAAGGAATAGTTCCTGAGAGGCTTAAGTATGCCGCTGTAAAACCGTTGTACAAGAAGGGAGATAAGATGGGTGCTGCTAACTATTGGCCAGTATCACTACTGACAGATTTTCAAAGGTTTTAGAGAAACTAATGCATGCCAGGATAGTTAAGCATCTCAGGGATCAAAATATCCTCAGCAAAAGTCAGTCTGGATTTCAGAAAGGTTTGTCAAGAGAAGATGCAATATTTGCATTTGCTCGCAAAGTTTTGGAATCTATCAACAAAAAACTAAACGTGGTTGGGATTTTTTGTGATGTAACAAAAGCATTTGACTGTGTCAGTCAAGCAGTCAGACACCAGATTCTTTTACAAAAAGCTGCACATGTCAATATAAGTGGTTCATCAGAGAAATGGCTTGACTCGTACCTGTCAAACAGGAAACAGAAGTTGTAGTGGATAGTCAAAATGCAGTTTCATTATCTTCAGAATGGGGTACCATCACATGTGGAATGCCCCAAGACCCAGTTCTGCACCCCCTACTTTTTATTATCTTTATAAATGATATGACTCTCTGTAAGGAACATTGTAGATTCACCATTTTTGCTGATGACACTACACTACTTATTGATAATTCAGTACATAAACTTGAGGAAACAGCAAATAAGGTTTTAAGTGAAACAGTGAACTGGTTTAATATTAATGGTCTTTCTTTAAATTACACCAAAACAAACTATGTTCAGTTCCACACATCATTCAAAGATGACGAAATAGTAGTGTTTGGTGAGCAGGTGATAACCAGGGTGGATACCTCAAAATATCTAGTCTTGCATATTGACAGCAAACTGAATTGGTCAAGCCACATCCTGGATCAGCAACTTACACATTTTGCATTATTTCTTCTTATACAGGTATGGAAACCATAAAATCAGCCTATTATAGTTATTTTCATGCCATTATGCCATATGGATTTATATTTTGAGGTAATCAGTCACAGGCTAAAAAAGTACTGTGTGCACAAAAAAGAACCATAAGTATCAAGTGTGGAGTCCATCCCTGGAATCATTTTAAGAAACTTGGAATCCTTACATCCACTGTGCAATATACATATTCTCTTAGATGTGCTTCATAAGGGAAGAAAAATTCATTTTTAAACTGAATAGTGAGTATCATAGTCACGACATGAGAAGAAAACATGATATCCACTAGGAACAGGCAAATCTAAGTATTGTACAAAAAGGAGCCCATTTCCACTGGCTGTAAGATTTTTAATGCCCTCCCTTCAGGAATTAAGTGTTTGGTAGAAGATGAGCTCTTGTTTAAAAAAACTTTAAGGCAGTTCCTATTAGAAGGATCACTTTATACAATAGAAGAGTTCCTGAACTACAGTGTTTAGCATTCCTTGTATTGTTAAATGCAAATATGTGCCCAAATCTATATTTGTAATCCTGACTATTGTTTATTGTAAACACATATTCTGCAATGGGTATATACGGTATGCATCTCCTGAAAGAAAACTTTGCTTAATAAGCAGCTTGCCGGCTGGGGTGGCCGAGCAGTCCTAGGTGCTACAGTCTGGAAACGCGCGACCGCTACTGTCGCAGGTTCGAATCCTGCCTCGGGCGTGGATGTGTGTGATGTCCTTAGGTTAGTTAGGTTTAAGTAGTTCTAAGTTCTAGGGGACTGATGACCTCAGAAGTTAAGTTCCATAGTGCTCAGAGCCATTTTAATCATTTTTTGCATAAGCAGCTTGTCCACTCTTTGGAGCTAGCCAGATGATAATGCTACATGACTAATTCTAGGTTACATAACTACTTCTGTGAAGTATTTATGCTACACTGCATTGGTTTCATTACTTGATTATAATCTGCAAAATCACAATATTATTTCTTTCCAGAAAATGATCTTATTCCTGGATTTGCAACACTTTTTGCCTGCCTGATACTGCAACTGGAACTGGGCATCCTCGTGGGAATTGGCTTGAATGTACTATTCATTCTTTATAACGTTGCACGCCCAAAAATAACAATTGAGACAAAGAAAGTAAGCATTTACAGTTTGAAATATATTGCCTTATCCTCATCTCACTTGGTAAAAGTAACCTAACAAACGTATTCAGACCAATACAAAACTTAAAAGTGAATTCTGAGCTTCCTAAACTAATATCATACATTACTACACCTTTAATATTGACAGGGGAAAATTTCACAAAAGACAATGTATGTAACATGACAACTGAAATTCTAGGTTATTCTAAATAAATTATCAAAAACATGTATTTGAGTATAATTTTGGAATGAAGCACATGTTAATAAATGTAATTGAGAGATTCAAAAGGATATAGAGAAAGGTAATTTCTGTTTCATCACAGTTGGCTGATAACTAACACAGATAGGAACAGTGGGTGTATGACTCAGGAGTTAGGCTCTGAAGAAATTATTCAAGAACTGAATAATGTATCAATAAAAATCTGCAAAACAGGATACCCAGATGAACTGCTGTACATAATACTACATATCCACTAAAAAGATTTCCATCATAGATGATCAACATGTCCACCCCATTAAATAAAGATATAGGAGAAAATGGGGATTTTTAGACATTTTAACTAGGAATGAAAATATAAGTGTAAACAATGAATGTAATGTAATGATAACAACAAGAGCTGTAATAACTCTTAACATAGTTAAAAGTCATGGGAAATGAAGCAAAAGAGGTAGAAGAGGAAACCACTATAAAAGGAACACAAACACATATCTTTTAGGCACGTGAAGGTTAATGGGGCCATAAAACAGATGGATGCTCAGGGTTTGGGATGTTAGAAAGGAAGGGATGGAAAAAGAAAAAAAAATGGTGTAAATGAAACTCTGGTGACTGACAAAGCAAGATTTTATTGTAGATGGCATTTGTTCTCCAAAGTTCCAATTCAGTTTTACCAACTTCAGTTTATTTCTGGAAAGTCTAACATTTTCTTCCATTTCCATGAACAGTCAAACTTTCATCTATTTGAAAAGTAACATGAGAATATATTGTACACATAAAGTGATAACTCTTGCACTTTCTATAAGTACAGTAGCTTTTTTACATGAATAATTACTAGTAGCATTTTAACAGGTTAACAAGATTCTCATTAATGACAAATTTTTCATTCATTTCAGACTGCAGAGGGCACTGACTACCTAGAGCTCACTCCGGATAGGTGTCTTATTTTTCCTTCTGTTGAATATGTACGCAACCTGGTGGTGAAGCAAAGCATGAGGAATGATATGCCTGTTGTAATTAACTGTTCACATATATTTGTATCAGACTACACCGCAGCCAAGGTAATAACTTATTTTATCCTTTCATTAGTACATTTCTGTGAACAAAAAGACACAGTTCAATGCCTGCAGTTCATTTATGCATGAGCTACAATCCACAGAGAGTGGGATAATAAATTAAAGCAGTAACCACATGAGGGCAAATGTACATAAATCCTCAAGCAATCTTGGAAGTGAGGCATTACATTTGCTTTGGTATCAATGTGTTAGCAGAAATTGTGGCTGACACACTTAGCACCATACCATATACTGGTAATGTATTAGGTGCTGTTTATCTCCAATTTGTGTACAACAAATTAACCACGCTACTGGAGAATATTATCCTTGCATAAATACAATACATTTGCAGGTTGCCAGTTGGGGAATCACCTCAGTTTCTGCACCCCACATGACAGTACCTAAAACAAATGTTTAATTGAAAAGGGGCAATGAAAAATGTATACGAATAAATGGTAACCCCAATGAGCATCTCATGAGCTGAAAATGAAATTTCACTTGGGATAATTGTAAATTTACCAGGAGACAGTCTGGCTGGCCTTGTATTACCTCCAGGAGGCAAAATTCTTTGTGGAAGTGCCATGTAAAAGTGGTATAAATTGTACTTAACTTTTAAAACTATTACCTTGTATTTTAGGGAGAAAAGAGGGACAAGCCAGATAGATTGGAATGGAGGGGCAGGTACCTCAAATCCCAGATTGAGCAGAATGTACCTGGAACATCATGTTCCTAGGTTCCAGCCTGAGGAAGGCACTAACAATTGTGAGAGCTAATCATTGTTTTTGGTAAATTTTAAATCTGTCTGTTGGCAACACCTAAAATTTTGCTTTTGACACAGAAAAATTGCCCACCATGTGGGAACTCACAGTTCAGTTGCTGAACATGCTCATCACCAGGACTTAACGAATCTATGTGCCTCAAGGAACCAGAGGCCACTTGAATCCTCCCACTCAGCTGTACTTTCCTTGTAAAGTTGAGATGGGAAATTGCACCCACTACATTCTCGCATATGACAAGCTATCTGGCTAAGCCTCTACTAACAGTCCTCCCTTTTCCAGTAATTGTGGGGCGTGTTTTTTAAGTAAGGTCCATTTGAACATAAGAACACAACGAAAGGTTATTTCAAAAAAGTAAATTTATTTTCAGAAAGTACATGCTTCACTCTATTTTTCAACATAGTTGCCATGTTTGTTCAAACACGTATCCTACCTCTCAACCAATTTTAAAATACCCTCTTCATAAAAACTTACCACCCGCTCTGATAACTAAGAGTTCACTGCCATTTTCACGTCGTCATCATCACTGTAATGGTTGCCACTGAGGTGTTGTTTGAGGTGGAGGAAGAGATGGTAATCGCTCACCACAAGATCAGAACTGTAGAGTGGGTGGTCTAAAACTTCCCAGCCAAAACCATCAAATAAATCACAGGTCTGACCTGCAGTGGGAGGTCTTGCATTGTCATGGAGAAGGACAATTCCCTTTGTCAGCATTCTGCATCTTTTGTTTTGAATCTCTCTGCATAGCTTTCTCAGGGATTGTCAGTATGCTTCTGCATTGATAGTTGTTCCTCGTTGTATGAAGTCGACCAACAAAACACCATGCCTATACCAAAACACTGACGCCATTATTTTGCACTGGGACAGAGTCTATTTGGCCTTCACCTTTACAGGTAAGTTTGTGTGTGTCTCCATTCCATGCTCTGTTGCTTCGATTCAGGCGTGATATGTAAAACCCATGTTTCATCTCCAATTACAATCTGACTCAAGAAGCCATCACCTTCTTCATGATAATGAGTCGAGAACTTCATCATACGCTCAAATCTTTGGTTTTTGTGGTCCTCTGTTAGGAGTTTCAAGACCCAACGGGAGCACAGTTTCCTAAACTTTAGGTGTTCAGAAACAATGTTGTAAAACACTGATCTTGACACATCAAGCAATTCATTTGAGAGACCTGTTATTGTGAAGTGCTTGTTCTCATGAATCCTCACTTCAACTGAAGCCACCAAATCATCTGTAATGAAAGAAGGGTGCCTGGAGCAGTCCTCATCATGTCACGGCCATCTTTAAATTCTCATACCCACTTATGCACTTTGCTTTCACTCATAACAGTATCACCATACACTGCGAAAATCTGTCAATGAATTTCTGCAGCAGACAATTTCCTTGCTGACAAAAATCGTATTACTGGGTGAACCTCACATGCAGTGGGAGAGTTGATAGTCTTAAACATTTTGAAAGCACAAAACAGAACCGTACAGGTTAGCTACAGAGCTGAAACTGAACACAGTTGTTCCCAAAGCACACCAGTACATGGCACACATGCTTGTTGTGGTATGGGAGTGAACTACTAGTGTCTACGACAAAACATACCTTACTTAAAAACCATGCCTCATACAATTTTCAAAACTTGGTTTCTGCTGGTAGTATTATTTTTCATTGTTGTAGTTTCTTATTTATTCCATAACTTGTTTAGCTTACTCTTTTTTGTTTTTTCTCCATCTGCTTTCTTTTTGGATCTTAATCACACTATGTAACCACCTCTTATCCTCTTTCTCATTCTGTCCTCCTGTCAGGTCAGAACTTCAGTTTGCTGATGCAGTGCTTATCATGGAACATTTTTTACCTCCTACTATCTGAGATGACTCACTCTTTATCAGTTTCCCATCTCCTCTTCATAACAGGTGGGTTGCCTCATCTTCAAAACCTGTCCCTTCTCCCTCCCTGTGACAGGAACTAACTGTTCCAAAATCTAAGCAATAGTTTTTCTACATACTGTATATCAGGAATACTGAAATTTTGCCTTATGTAGATTAGTTCTGGCCAGCTTTTACAGTGATTTCCTAATATCAATGAAATTGCATTCGGCTTTACTTTTCAATTATATAACTACGAGGCTGTCTTTCTTTTTCTTTTTTTTTTTTTTTTTTCCAACCTCCGATTGGCTGTAAATAAAAGTAAAATGTACAGAAAATAATAATTTTATTACCAAAAGTACAGTAAAGTCTTAACTTATTTTTCTACATGATTGCCAAAACAATTGAGGCACTTGTCATACCGTGACACAAGCTTTTCGATGCCTTCCTCGAAGAATGTTGCCGCCAGTGAGGACAGGTAAGTCTTGACGGCGTCCTGAAGTTCTTCGTTAGTAGCGAAGTGCTGCCCACCTAATCATGACTTCAGTTCTCAGAACAGGTGATAATCACTTGGTGCTAGGTCCGGGCTGTACGGTGGATGTTCAGAAACTTCCCATTTAAACTTTCTGAGGAGGTCTTTTGTCATGTTGGCGCTGTGTGTTCGGGCATTGTCATGGATCAAAACAACGACAGATGAAAGCATTCCTCTGCGTTTGTTTTGAATGGCTCTACGAAGATGACGTAAAGTTTCACAATAAACTTCCTTGGTTATTGTCATAGCTTGCTCCATAAAGTCTACCAGCAGCACTCCTTTATGGTCCCAAAACACAGTGGCCATTGTTTTTCTTTCTGTCAGTGAATGTTTAAACTTTTTTGGCTTGCTTGGGGAAGCTGTGTGCAGCCACTGCTTTGATTGTTCCTTTGTTTCAAGATTGTCATAGAGGACCCACGTTTCATTGCCAGTAACAATTGACTTCAAAAAAACGTTTCCCTCATTGGCATAACGTGTGAGAAACAATAATGCTAACGCCGTCCTTTGTGTTTTGTGGTCAGTACTCAGCATTTTTGGGATCCAACGTGCACACAATTTCTGATAGCGTAGGTCTTGAGACACAATTGTGTACAAAGCAGACCTTGAAATGTCTGGAAATTCATCAGACAGTTTGCTAATTGTAAATCTTTGTTTGCATCTCACCGCCTGATCAACACGCTCAACGAGGCCTACAGTGGCGACAGACTTGCGACCTTGTCCACCTTCATCATGGACGTCTGTTCGTCCTTCTTTAAATCTTCAACACCATTCCCGAATACTACCATCACTCATAACCTTGTTACCATACACGTTGCTCATTCTGCGATGGATTTCTGCAGCACTACATCCTTCTGCTTGCAGAAAATGGATTACACTTCGTAACTCACATTTCGCAGGAGCATCGAGCATAGCGGCCGTGTTTACACGGACATAGCTCGGCTACAACTGACACATTGAAGCTGAAAACGGCAGAGGTTGTGGTGGGGGAGCTGCACAATCACATGACGCACAGGTCCGGCCCCTCCCTACCTCTTACTTGCTTAGATGGATGATCGGAGGTTGAAAAAAAAACAGCCCTCATATTTATCTTTGTTTCCCAAATACTGCAAACTTTTATGTAATGTCTCAAAGAGATTCAGTCAAGAACAATAAACTTGTGCCCAGCTATCCGATCATATACAAACTTTGCTATTCTGAACCATATCCATATTACTTGAGTTACTACAGTTTCACTACCATACCATTCACTGAGCATCATTATTCTCACCCACCTCCACAACCGCAATTGCTAAGACAAATGTATGCAGTAGTACTCAACTTGGAAGTGGTTGGTGTGAGTCATAGCATTGGAAAAATACTTGGAAGAAGTACTTAGCTGGCAAAATTCCAGAAAGTTCCAGGTACTACCAACAGGCACATCTAAAATTGGAAAAAATACCTAGCATTCACAACTGTTACTTCCTTCCCCAGTGCAGAATCCAGGAACTTGAGGTTCCAGTTGCCCCTTCTAAGCCTCATCCTAAACCCCTGAAATGATTTCAATCAAATGTGGTACATATACATATATTTATTACAGTCTGGAAATAAATACTGTAGGGGTAAGAACCACCAGTCTCCCATTCAGGTGAGTGTGATGATGTGGAGAGAGAAGGGAGGACTAACAGTTGGAAACACAGTGAGGGAGAAGGAGAAGATAAACACAGACAGGAAGATGAGCAGATGGACAGAGATAGGGGAGGGGGAAATGGATGGTTAGAGGGGAAGGGAGATGGACAGTGAAAGGAAAGAAGAGAAGATGGGCAGACACAGGCGGAAGAAGAAACAGGCAGAGAGATGGGGGAGGAGGAGATGAACAGACATATGGGGAGGAGGAAATGGACAGAGAAAGCAAAGAGTAGGACATTGACAGAGAGATGGGAGGAGGAGATCAGCAAAGAGAGGGGTAGGAGGAGCTTGACAAATAGAGGGGAAGGAAGAGATGGACTAAGATGGAGGATATGGATATGAACCGGGGTGAAGGAGCAGATGGGCAGAGGGAGGAGGGGCAGATTGACAGAGAGAGAAGGGAGCAGGAGATGGATAGAGAGAGGGGCACAAGAAGACTGACAGAGAGTGGCTGATGGAAGAGGAGGATTAACAGAAGATTGGAATAAATACATACCTTGGCAACATTGGGTACGCAGATAGTCTTAAATAAAACTAATTTGAGTGTGTGACTCTCTAGATGTGTTCTTATTCACACCACTGTTTTGGCTGCTGTTTCCATTCATCAGGGTGATGTATTTGGCCAGTACAATATAAAGATCTCATTTACTGGCATTCCATCCTGCTCTAGTGTTGATTGTTAATGAAGTCCATTTTCAATTCTGTGGGAGGAGTGAGAGGTGGGGTCAGTTCGCCTTTACTGAGAGTTATGGATTGATGGATGAGAACCAGGTGAGCACAGTGACAAAGGACTGTACTACTACCAAAGTGCTTATTGGTGATGGAGACAATACCATGTTTACTGCCGTCCCCAGTGGGGCTGCCTCATGAATGCTAGCAATAATGATCGATCCCTGGATTCCTACTTCTATCATAGAATCAAAATCAGGTTCAATAACATTTTTAACAACTTATACTACCAACATAATGAAATATCAGATCCTAATGTGCCACTGGATCAACAGTAAACACATCAACCTGACAAAAGCCACATGCAGCAATGACTGAAACATTAGTATACAAAGAACTCAGATGACATGGTCATTACCCAGGAAAGCTTTATTGAGGACAACAATGACCACACATGCCTTTACTGATATTTAAGCCATCAGCACATGTTTCATGAAGCATGAGGCAAGCATTCAGACTGGACAACACAGCAAGTCTGTATGGCAGAACATCATATTGTGTGGAACGAAACTGTATTGTTTTCACAATCTTGAATATATCTCTGCAGCCATTTACCCTTAAGAGAAAGATACAAGGAATGCCTGATGTTGTGAAATTATGGATGTTGCCTTCCATTGTCTTTTAGCTGTCAGATTGGATTTTTTGTGATCTATCAAAGGCTTTTGACTGTGTAAATCATGGAATACTTCTAGATAAGCTCAAGTACTGTGGTATGAATGGGACAGTGCTCAAATGGTTTAAATCATACCTAACTGGAAGAGTGCAGAAAGTTGAAATAAACGGTTCACATTACATGCAAAAAACTGGTGATTTCTCAAACTGGGGAACAATCAAGAACTGGGTGCTGCAAGGTTCAGTCTTGGGTCCTCTGCTGTTCTTAATATATATTAATGACTTGCCATTCTATATTCATGAAGATACAAAGCTGGTACTTTTTGCTGATGATACAAGTATAGCTATCACAGCTGACAGACAAGAATTAACTGGTGAAATTGTAAATGATGTTTTTCAGAAAATCATTAAGTGGTTCTCTGCATATGGGCTCTCATTAAAATTTGACAAAACATAGTATATACAGTTCCACACAGTAAATGTAATGACCCCATTAATAAATATAGACTTCGATCAGAAATTGGTAGCTAAGGTAGAATATTCAAAATTTCTAGGTGTATGCACTGATGAGGGGTTGAACTGGAAAAAACACACTGAGGATCTGGTGAAACATTTGAGTTCAGCTACTTATGCTATTAGGGGTCATTGCAAATTTTGGCGATATACATCTGAGTAAATTAGCTTACTACACCTATTTTCATTCTCTGCTTTCATATGGCATCATATGCTGGGGTAACTCATCATTGAGTAAAAGAGTGTTCATTGCACAAAAGCATGTAATCAGAATAATTGCTGGAGCTCATCCAAGATCATCCTGCAGACACTTATTTAAAGAGCTAGAAATCTTCACTGTAGCCTCACAATATATATGTTCACTTATGAAATTTGTTATTAACAATCTGAATGAATTCAAAAGTAATAGCAGTGTACATGGCTACAACACTAGGAGAAAGGATGATCTCCACTACTCGAAGTTAAATCTAACTTTGACTCAGAAGGGGGTAAATTATGCTGCCACAAAAGTCTTTGGTCACTTACCTAATAGCATCAAAAGTCTGACAGATAGCCATATAGCATTTAAAAGGAAATTAAAAGAATTTCTTAATGGCAACTCCTTCTACTCATTAGATGAATTTTTGGATATAGTAAGTGGGTAATTTCCCAACCCCCACAAAAAAAAAAAAAAAAATTAAAAATATTGAGTGTCATGTAATATTTTGTCTAATGTAATATCTTATATAGACACCTTTTATTAACCTGACACGGTCCACATCATTACGAAGCGTCGTATTCATGATCTATGGAACAATTACTAATCTAATCTAATCTAAGAGTAGTCAATTTCCAGACTGATAGTGGTTAAAAGACAACCCCTTTTAGTGTGGCAGTAATAGAGTCCTCCTCAATATAAAAACAATGTCAATAAATGGCATCACCTCCTTCTCACCCCTACCCTTGTAATCCATCCGATCAATCAAAAACTGAGCTCAGTAAGTTGCTTGATAACTGACATTTGGAGTGAATGAAATCTCAATATATAAGATATTAATTTGGTATCTGTCCACTCTAATGAAGACCTTTCAGAACAGCAAGAAAAATGTTGGTGAGTATAATAGTGATACAATATGGTTGTGCAGCCAGAAAAAGTTGTCACAAAAAATCGCAATTCTAATTATCAGTACCCAAAAGTAAGGAGCCATTATCTGATTGAGTAAAGTCCTCACAAGAAAAGTAAGAGACATTATATACAAAGATTTGTATTCTGAAATGTTCCATGTCAATGAGGGTCTCCATACTGTGTGACCATGGAAAAACAATGTATCTAATAATGCTTTTTACTTTATTTTTTCTTATAGAAAATGTGTCAAGTCTCAAGTTGCACAAGGCATATTCATAGGCATTTATGTGTGCCCCATACATATGCATGCATGCAAGGAAGTGCACGTCATGCACACACACACACACACACACACACACACACACACACACACACACACACACACACACACACACAGTTTCCCTCATTACATCAATTTATTATGATTAATTTTTCGTCAAGGACTGTAGCAGTAAACTATATTTTTCAGCAGGCTGTCAGAAAGTGCCACTTTATTGCAAATGAGTATATGCAACCCCAACTCAGTTATAACTGTCACACTGAATAGAAACTCAGAGTAAAATATATATGTTTCATTAGGACTTTGCTTTGATACATAAAATGATAAGAAATTGTGTGCTATATGTTGCCTGCTATGATCATCACAATAAATATGTTGTTGTAGCCTAAGGTGACAACATAATATAGCAGTTACCTCATCTCAGGGAAAAGGAAAATTTGGTTCATAATTACTTACAGGTGGTTGACTGCCTTACACTTGACTTTAGTAAGAGACAACAGCCACTTTTCTTCTATAAACTAAAGCCAAGCATAGTAAAGATGTTCCAAGGACTACATCCAACAGAATTTGTTGATTATCATGATGAGAATGAACTGGAGAGTCTTATCAGAGGTAAGATATACTTCTGTTACTATTTGTAATGTTTCTAGTTCTGTAACTATTTGTCTCTGGTTAATAGCCTTCGACAGATGTTTGAACAAGATGTTAAGCACACGTAAATTGTTTACTTTAATTTGCTGCACTTTGAACATAGTATTTGGTAGGTTGACTGCAATGGTTTCCCACTGGGTGATGGGTGCAAGAGTTCCCTACACCAGAATTAATGAACTTATTGCTTTTTGTAGTATTTACATGTTTTGTGTTTCTAACTGTTATAATTTTCTATGTCTGCAAGTATAAAAAGGCTCAAATCTGTGAATTAAATTATGTTTTGTTTCCCAGCCCACAATAAGTACCTCGATCCATGAAATGGTATTTCTGAACACAGTTTTGTCAGTAGTGGATGCCTACCACAAACTAGCTTACAAGAAACCTCTCCTTTGCCAATCTCTTCATCTCAATCTCAGGGTAGCACTTGTAACTTACGTCCTCAATTATTTGCTGGATTTATTCCACTCTCTGTCTTACTCTACTGTTTTTGCCCTCTACAGCTCCCTCTAGTACCATGGAAATCATTCCCTGATGTCTTAACAGATGTTCTGTCATCCTATCCCTTCGTGTCAGTGCTTTCCACACATTCCTTTCCTCTCCAATTCTGCACAGAACCTCCTCATTCCTTACCTTATCAGTACACATAATTTTCAACATTCATCTGTACCACCACATCTCAAATGCTTTGATTCTCTTCTATCCTGGTTTTCCTACAGTCCATGTTTCACTACCATACAATGCTGTGCTCCAAATGTACAGTCTCAAAAATGTCTTCTTCAAATTAAGGCCTGTGTTTGATACTAGTAGACTTCTCTTGGTCAGGAATGCCCTTTTTGCCATTGCTAGTCTGCCTTTGGTGTCCTCCTAGCTCCATTTGTCATTGGTTATTTTGCTGCCTAGGTAGTAGAATTCCTTAACTTCATCTGCTTCATGACCATCAGTCTTGATGTTAACTTTCTTGAGGTTATCATTTCTGCTACCTCTTATTGCCTTCATCTTTCTTCAGTTTACTCTCAGTCCATATTCTGTACTCATTAAACTATTCATTCCATACAAAAGATCATGTTATTCTTTTTCAGTTTCACTTATGGTAGCAATGTTATCAGCAGATTGTATCATTGATATCCTTTCACCTTAAATTTTAATTCCAGTTCTGAACCTTACTCTTATTTCCATCATTGTTTTTTTAATGTACAGATTGAACAATAGGGGCAAAAGACTACAGCCCTGTCTTACACCCATTTTGATCCCAGCACTTCATTCTTGGTCATCCTCTCTTATTATTCCCTCTTGGCTCTTTTACATATTGTATTTTATCTGTCTCTCCCTATAGCTTAACTCCATTTTTCGCAGAATTCTGAACATCTTGTACCATTTTACATTGTTGAACACTTTTTCCAGATCAACATATCCTATGAACATGTTTTGATTTTTCTTTAATCTTGCTTCCATTGCCAACCATAATGTCAGAATTCCCTCTCTGGCCCCTTTATCTTTCATAAAGCCAAACTGATCATCACGTAAAACATCCTCAATTTTCTTTTTCATACTTCTGTATATTATTCTTGTTAGCAACTTGGTCGCATGAAGTAGTAAGCTAACTGTGCGATAATTCTCACACTTGTCAGCTCTTGCAGTCTTCGGAATTGTGTGGACGATATTTTTCCAAAGTCAGATGGTATGTCATCAGACTCATGTATTCTACACACCACAGTGAATAGTCATTTTGTTGCCACTTCCCCCAATGATTTTATAAATTCTGATGGAATGTTGTCTATGCCTTCTGCCTTATTTGATCTTAAGTTCTCCAAAGCTCTCTTAAATTCTGATTCTGATCATGGATCCCATCACATCAGGCAAATCATCCCCCTCATAGAGGCCTTCAATGTACTCTTTCCGCCTATCTGCTCTTTCCTCTGTATTTAACAGTGGAATTTCTGTTGCACTTTTAGTGTTGCCACCCCTGTTTTTAATTTCAACAAAGGCTGTTTTGACTTTCCTATATGCTGAGTCAGTTTTTCTGACAATCATTTCTATTTTGATCTCTTCACGTTTTTCATGTAGCAACTTCATCTTAGCTCCCCTCCACTTCCTATTTATTTCATTCCTCAATGAGTCGTAATTTCTGTATTCCTGGATTTCCCTGAATATTTTTGTATTTTCTTCTTTCATCAATCAACTGAAGTATTTCTTCTGTTACCCAAGGTTCCTTCGCAGTTGCCTTCTTTGTATCTATGTTTTTCTTTCCAACTTCTGTGACTGACCTTTTTAGAGATGTCCATTCCTCTTCACCTGTACTGCCTACTGAACTGTTTCCTTTTGCTGTTTAATAGCCTCAGAGAAATTCAAGCTTATCTCATCATTGCCCAGTATTTCCATATCCCACTTCTTAGCATATTGATTCTTCCTGACTAATCTCTTAAACTTCAATGTAATCTTCATCATTACTACATTGTGATCAGAGTTTATATCTGCTCCTGGATATTCCTTACAATCCAGTATATGATTTTAGAATCTCTGTTGGCCCATAATATAATCTAACTGAAATCTTCCTGCATCACCTGCTCTTTTCCAAGTATATCTCCTCCTCTTGTGATTCTTGAACAGAGTATTTACCATTACTAGCTAAAATTTATAATAGAACTCAATTAGTCTTTCTCCTCTCTCATTCTTTGTCTCAAGCCCATATTCTTCTGTAACCTTTTCTCCTGCTCCTCCCTTACAACTGTATTCCAGTTCCCCATGACAATTAGATTTAAATCTCTTTTTAAGTACTGTATTACAGGAATCCTCATGAACATGAAAACAGTACTTGCTCAACTGCAAATGATTGAATATGAATCAGTATAATACTTTGACAAATGGGATTAGCAAAATGTGTGCTGAAACTTACTTTCTTCTTTAAAGCCCAAGTACACAATTATCTATAATTACAACAGTGACAAATTCAATAGATAAACCAATGCACTCAGTTCCCCAAAAAGAAAGCTGCATAGTATTTTCTCTGAAGCGATTTGTCAACTCAACACTGCAGGCTTTTATCACCCCCTCATGTTAATTTGGGACTGGTTCATTATTAATGAAGCAGTGATGTAATACTCAAAGTACATGGAGCAAAAATCTCAATGGTACAAGCAGATGCTAGGTGCTTCTCCTAACATTCTACACCTGGTCTCAAAGTTCCATTGTGATGCTTGGAAAGCCAGTTACAAAATGCTCATACCTCTCACAAACTAACACCAGCCCACTGTGTTGAAAATTATGAACAAATACTGGTTTTAGACTTTTAAATATGCTTATAAGAGCAATCTGCATAGTTTTGCAGAAGTAAGGGCAGCAACAAATTACATGTTATGAATATAATGAAACTGTATACTCAGTTACTGTACCATTAATCTGTTATTGACATAATTGCAATAATGAACAGTTTATAAGGATCTTAAAGTGAGATTTTATCAGTATCCTGTCATGCATTTTTTATGTAAATTGCTTATCATTCTACTAACCACAAGGCTTTGTTTATGTGTATTATGAAATGAATGAAATCTCAATATATGTAAGAGCTGAGTTTGGTACTCATTCATACTAATGAAGACCATTTAGAACAGTGACATTGATGTTGGTGATTATGACAGTGGTACAATGTGGTTGTGCACCCAGAAAAGTTGTCATGAAAACAACAATTCTAGTTACCAGTACCTAAAAGTAATATGGCATCCTGTGACTGAGTGAAGTCCACACAAGAAAATGGAGAGAAGTTATCTAGAAAGATCTGTATTCTGACATGTTCCACATCAATGAGGATTTCCTCACTATGTGATCATGGAAACACAATGGCTCTAATCATACTTTTTATTTTATTTTTTCTTATAGATAATCTGTTAGTTTGGATTGGGGGTTGATTTGGGGGAGGAGACCAAACAGTGAGGCCATCTGTCTCATTGGGTTAGGGTAGGATTGGGCAAGAAATCAGCCATGCCCTTTCAAAGGAACCATCATGGCATTTGTCTGAAACAATTTAGGGAATTCGCAGAAAACCTAAATCAGGATTACTGGACATGGGATTGAACCGTCATCCTCCTGAATGTGATTCCAGTGTGCTAACCACAGCGCCACCTCACTCGATAATCTGTCAAGTCTCCAGTTACTCAGTGTGTATTTGCAGGCATGTGTGTATGAGCCACAGGCATGCTGACACAAAAGCGCATGTGCATCTGCGCCGCCCCCCCCCCCCCCCCCCGCCCCCAACAAACTCTCTCTCTCTCTCACACACACACACACACACACACACACACACACACTCTCTCTCTCTCTCTGTTCTTTCGTTGCAGTATTATTTGTATTCCATGAAGCAGTTTCCCTCATTATGTTAATTCCTTATGATCTCATTTTCATCGAGGATTGTAGCAGTATATTTGCCAGCAAGTTGTCATGACTGTAGTAGTATATTTTTCAGCAACCTGTTAGGAAGTGTCACTTCAATGCAAATATGTACGTGTATCCCCAATTCAGCTATCATGTGTCACATTAACAATAAAATATTTATGGTTAATTAGGACTTGGTTTTTCCACTTGAAATGATAAGAAATTTTGTGCTGTATGCTGCCTAATATGTTCATCACAATAAATACGAGGTCTGTTCAAAAAATCCTGAAACATTCATAATTTTGTATGAGTGGTGTGTTGGAGCAATATGAGGTTGGCACCCCTGCACACACCTGTGTTTAATACATAGCTGCTGGAATTTTCATTGTTGTATGTGTCAAACAGTATGTGAATTTTGAGATGGCAGAGTTTGAGAAGTAATGTGGCTGCATTAAATTTTGCGTGAAACTCCAGAAAACTTTTACAGAGACACAACAAATGATGCAGAAAGCCTACAGTGATGAGTGCTTAAGCTGACCTTGGTGTTAGGTATGGTTCACATGGTTTAAAAAATGGATGGATGGAAGTTAAAGATGACCCTCATTCAAGACACCCTTCAGCGTCTAACGATGATCCTCATGTCAGGAACATCAATGAGATTGTACAGTCCAATCGAAGACTGACTTTCTGAGAGATCGCAGAAGAATGCAATATTTCAGTCAGATCGTGTCATGAAATCCTGACTCAGCTTCTTGGATTGCATCATGTTGCTGCCTAGTTCACCCCATCCCTCATTACTCAAGACAGGAAAGACCTTTGCCACACAATCTGTGAAGACCTTTTGGATCACACAAATGAGAATGAGATGTTCCTTGAGAGAATCAAAACTGGTAATGAGATGTGGGTCTATGGATATGATGTTGAAACCAATGTTCCATCTTCACAGTGGGTTGAGAAACGTTCTCCAAGACCATAAAAAGCTCAACAGATCAGGTCAAATGTCAAAGCAAGGCTGATAGTTTTCTTTGACTTTGAAGGATTAGTTTATCATGAGTTCATACCACAGGGACAAACTGTTAATTGGTGGTATTATCAGGATCTGTTGCAATGCCTACAAGAAAATGTGAGAAGAAAACAGCCCAAAATGTGATGAGATGACTTGTGGCTCTTGTATCATGAAAATGCACCCACACATTCATCCTTGTTGGTGCATGAGTATTGTACAAAAAAACAAAGTCACTGTGCTGCCTCATTCTCTGTACACTCTAGACCTAGCCCCTTCCAACTTCTTTTTTTTATTTCCAAAGTTGAGGACCCTGTTGAAAGGATGAAGACTTGCAATGGTAGATGAGATAAAAGAAAATTTGCAAACGGCACTTCATGCAGTCCAGCAAGAGAAATACCAAGACTGCTTCCAGAAGTGGAAACAGCATTGGAAATATTGTATCAGTTGTGGTGGGGAGTATTTTGAAGGAGGCTATGCACAACAAGTCAAAGGTAAGCATATAAAAATGTTGTGGATAAAGATCCAGGATTTTCTGAACAGACCTCAAATGTTGTTGTAGCATAATGTGATAACATAACACATGAGTGATGTCACCTCAGGAGGAAAGAGAATTTAGTTATTAATCACTTACAGGTGATTCCCTACATATGACTTCAGTAAGTGACAACGACCACTTTCCTTCTGTTAACCAAATATCAGCATAGAGAAAATGCTCCAAACAGAATTTGTTGTTTATCATGAGGAGAATGAACCAGAGGGCCTTATCGGAGGTAAGACCCACTTCCATTACTATTTGTAATTTTTTCAGTTCTTTAACTGTTTGTGTCTGGTTAATACCGTTCCACATATGTATCTGAACAGAATATTAAGCAGATGTAAATTGTTTACTCTAGTTTGCTATGCTTTAAACATAGTTTTTATTCCAGTATTTGGGAGGCTAACTGCAGTGATTTCTCACTGAGTGATGGGTGCAAGAGTTCCCTACACCAGGACTAATGTATACTTATTGCTCAGGGGCCAGTTCTTCCTCTTTTTGTAATATTTCATGTTGTGTATTTTTAACTGTTATAACTGATTTATTGGAGATTTGAAATATTCCCTGTGTCTGCAAGTATGAAAAACCTCAAATCAGTGAATTAATTTATGTTCTGTTTCACAGCACACAAAAAGGACATGGCTACACAAAATGGTATTTCTGAAGCCAGTTTTGTTAGCAGTGGATGATTGCCACAAAGAAGCCTTCAACAATCATCATGAACTTGTAAATGGTGGTTTCTTAAGTGCCAATGATTTAATATGAATCAGTATAATACTTCAGCAGATTAGCAAAATGTGTGCCATAACTGAAGACATATTTATATTAGTGCTAGTGCAATACATAGCAACTGATTTTCAACACAACTGAAGCAAGGGCTAAAGATGATATTAGGTGGTAGTATGTATGAAGCTGAAAACCAGTCAATACATTTACTTTCTTCTGAAAAGCCTAAGGACAAAACTATCTACAATTACCACAGTGGAAAAATCCGTAGATAAACTAAATGTGATATGCACTTAGTTTCCCCAAATAGAAAGCTGCAGAGTATTTGATTTAAATTAATTTGTCAAAACAACACTGCAGATTTCTATGACCTCTTATGTTAATTTGGGACTGGTTCATTATTAATGAAACAGTGATGTAATACTCAAAGTATGTGGAGCAAAAATCTCAATGGTACAAGCAGATGCTAGATGCTTCTCCTAACATTTGGGTTCAAACTGAGCCTGCTCTCAAAGTATTATTGTGACTGGCTTGGAAAGCCAGTTACAAGATTGTGAAACCTCTCACAAACCAAAATCAGCCCATTATCCTGAAAATGATGTACAAATACTGGTTTAGAATTTTAGATATATCTATAATAGAAATCTGCATGTTCTGCAGAAGTAAATGCAGTGATGAACTGCTTGTTATGGATTTAATGAAATAGTATACTCAGATGCTGTACCATTAACCTGTTATTGTCATAACTACAACAATGAACAGTTTATAAGGACATTTCATGAGTTTTTATCAGTATCTTGTCATACATTCTTGCTGGAAGTTGCCTATTGTTCTACTAACTTCAAGGCTTGGATCACGTGTATTATAAAAAGATTCATATGGTCAGACATTGTGTGCTGAACAACTATGGCCTTCTGTCAGGGAAAGTAAGTCCAAGACTTAGCATGTTCTTATTTTATGCAAAGCAGCTGAGAAGCAGAATTGTCTCCCTTTCTGTTCAGTATATTCTGGTGATTATACACAACTTCCTCTTTAAGGCCACTGTGATTCATTTTTTCAACAGTGTAAGGTTTTCATCTGTGTAACCAGGGTTACTGCTGAAAACATAAAATTAATATTTCTTTTCCTTTCTCTGAGATATGTAGCCTTATTGTTAACTAGCTTTCAAATTTACACTAGTTAACAGGGGAGTATAAAGTTTTTGATAAGTAACATAACGATTTCACATTGCTGCATTACTGATTACTTTAGTTGACTGTCTCTCAAGTAACAGTGTAGGACATATTTCAAATTGATTGTTCTTGCACTGTCATATTACAGTGTTAAAAACAAATCTCCTGTAAAATGTTTCTGATTTTGAAAAGATAGAGTGGTAGTGTATTATCTACCACTGGAGAAAGGGAGATCACTGCTTCAGAAGGCAAAGAGAGTTAGTATGCTGTGTAAGCTTGTAATGATTACATGAGTTATGTATTATGTGCTCAGTAATAAATAGTGTGGAAAATGAATCTCCATAGTGTGTCACTATTCTGCTATCACACATCTGTTACCCCATTTCCCACAGGGGTGAGCCCAAACTTCCATGTCGAGCTATGATTTTGCTGTTAAGTTGAAAATCTACCACATTGGTTACACCATCGAGAATGATGCTACTATAAATGGCACAATCTTACTGTTTCTTTGGCAGTGTTGAAAATATCTCTCAACAAATTCTCATGAATTCCATGAATGTTGAGTCTGCTAAATTGCTAAATATCTACCAAGGCTTGGACAATACAACAGTGCCAAACAACGTAGTGATAATGCCTTCACTGTTCGCCACATCTTTGGACTAACCTTGCATCATGGCCAATGTCAAGCAATAAACTGTGCCATGACAAGTGTCAACTTTACCAAGTGACTTTATGATAAACATTCCAGATTGGACATTGAGTGAATCTATTCTAGGTACTTCACACAAAATTGCTGCAGAGAATCACATTAGACCACAAACAATTTGTGCATGTGGGGTGGTACACCCCACCAATTACAGCCACACCAGGTCTCCCTGTCCATCATCACCCCTGTCGTCTAGCTCCTCACAAAATTAAAGTGGCTAAAGCTGCAGTCTATGAACTTTTGTGAGCTGTCATATTCAGGCCATCAGACAGTGCTTGGTCCTCTTCCATTAAACCAGTTCACAAGAAGAGCAGTACTTGGCATCTATGTATGGCTACTGCTACCTCAATGCACATACACTCATTGACAGCTGAAGTTGCATCATTTTTCTCACATCCTGACTGGGGAAAAAATTTTCAGTGTCGTTGAATGCAAATTCTGATGGCAGCAGAAGCCATATTAAAAACTGTTATAATCATACCATTTGGTCTCTCTGAGTGCCTGTACATGCTGTGTGGACTAAAAAATGTGGCACAGACATGGCAAAGATTTATTAACAATGTACTGTTCGATTTGCGCTTTTGTTATGCCTGTCCAGATGAAGTCATAATCTTTCTGCAAAACAAGCAAGACCAAGACGACCCCCTACGTATCATCCTTGATAAGCTGGACTGTCACAGGGATGACAAGTGGCAACCTCGGCAACCCCACATGACCTTTGTCAGACACCACATTGATGCATCCGGGGTGTGTCCTACTGCTGAGAAAACTTAAGAAATATGCCTCCTCCCACTTCCTAAAAACTGCCAGGACCTCCAATGGTTAACATTACATATTGTCAATGATAGTTTGCATGACAAATTGGGTGGAGGCCACACCCATTTCCAGCATATCAGCAGAGACAGTAACAAAAATTTTCTTCAAAAGCTGGAGTGCAAGATACAGCTTCCTGGCCTCCTTAACATCGAACAAGGGTTGGGAGTTTGAGTCCCAACTATTCAATGACTTACACCACCTGTACCACGCCACTAGTTCTACACAACCGCCTACCACCCCCAAATCAATGGCCTCATGGAACAGTGGCATTGGAAGATGGCAGTTACTCTTCTGTGCCCTTCAGAATTATGGGTGGAGTATCTTCCATGTGTTCTTCTGGGCATTTTCATAGCACATAAAGATGACCTTGATGTGTCACTCATCGAAATACTATACAATGAACCCATCACCATACCTGCTGAGTTCGTGGTGCATGAAACAGTGCCTACAGACCAGTACTTATCAGACTTAATCGCGTACTTGCCCATGCATATACAAAGCATCCATGCTTCACTCGCCTCCCATCACATGACAAAGTGAATTTTTATTCGTTAAGACCGCATTAGATCCACCATTTATAGGACTAATACATGTATTCAAATCAGATACATACACTTTTTATACCAAAATTGCTGAAAGACAAGAAACAGAGTTGGTGAACCAGCTTAAACTGGCATGGACGTTAGTACACCTGTCACAGCAGACACTGCCTCCCCACCATCTTCTATGCACCCAATAATCAATTTACAAATGCCTATGAATCTCCACAATTTTCTGCCTGACAACATATCTGTCACGTTATGCAATACTAACCTTATGACTACTGCTACCTACATGGACAGGTGGTCAGGTGCAAGCACCGTCACACGCAGTTTTGTGCACAGCACTCCTGTCCTTCCAGAAGTTGAAACGTCAGGACTCATCTCCTATTTTTCAGCAGAGGTTCACTTACACTGACAAAGGCCCCACAACACCTCCTGTGGATGTCAAACTGCCAACATGCCTCCCTCTTCAAATACCACCATTGAGCCAGCAACAATTAAAGACACTGCTGAGACTACATCCTTATCTGCTGACAGTGCCAGCAGCAACCTGTTAGCTGCACTACTGATGCTGCAGGTTTTGCACCTTGCTGACTACAATGTGTCTTCCATCACATCCACCATCACACAGCTGTCTACATCACTTCCGATAGATAATGCATCACCACAGCATCTCATCATGTGCTCCACCCTATGGGGAGAAGTGTCTCTGTGGTGGTGTACCATCTCTGACTGGAGAAAAGGAAGATCGCTGCTCCAGGAGGCAAAGACAGTTGAAATGCTCTGTATGCTTGTAATGATTACTCGAATTATGTATATTGTGTTCAGTAATAAACAGTGTGTCACTATTCTGCTATCACACCTCTGGTACCCCTTTTCCTACATTAGTTCTGATTTTTAGTTTTTACGCTGGCAAATAAATAAATAAATTATTTATCACAATAAGTGTTTACCTTCTTTTCTCATTTTTAAAATCTTCTTTGTTTTTAAATACCTTGTATATGTTTAAATATCCTGTGCAAAAAATCATTGTATTGTTTTAAATGGTGCATGACAAACATTGTCCAAGATCAAATTATGTCAATCAAGACAATTTTTGAGTTTTAACCCATCTTTTAGTGGTGCAGTACAGTTATATGTTCACCATTACGAATATATACTGATGATGCAAAACATCATGATCACCAGCTTAATAGCATGTTGGTCAGTCTTTGGAACACAATACAGCAGTGATTCTACATGGCATGCATTTGACAGGTCCTTGGTAGGCTTCCAGAGGTATGTGGCACCAGAAGTCTACACACAGATCATGCAATTCCTGTAAATTATGGGCCAGTTGTTTGTGGGTGTGGAGCTGATGCCCAGTAATGTCCCAGATGATTTCCATCAGGTTTATATTGGGAAAATATGGTTGCTTCAAACCACAGCAGCATAATTCTGGCCTTGTGACATGGACAGTTATTTGACTGGAGGATGTCACTGTCATCAGGGAAGGCATTAAACATGAAGAAATGCAGGTGATCTACAATAATGTTCTCATAGTCCATAGCTGTCATGGTGTCTTCAATTACTACCACAGGTCTCGTGTAAGTCCACATTAATGCTCTGCAATAACTTAATAATGTCCCCACTGATCTGCGCCAGTGATGCAGTGCACACCTCAAACTGCCATTCCGTCAGATGGCATTCCAGGCACAGGAATTGACATGAATGGTATGATCCAAAACAATTGTGCCTGCACCAGGATTGTACTATCACCAGATCTGACACACATCACTGCTTGCCCTGCTTTACAGAATGACCAAGCTGCTTGCCTCAACATTCTGTGATGACATGTGGGCATTCGATACCTTGTGTCCTACTTCAGATATCACCATCCAACCATTTTCCATAGATGCTCATTACAGTAGCATATGAAGAGCCAACTGACTTCACCAATTCTGAGATCTTTGTGCCACAAAAATCTGCCCTTTGTCGAAGTTGCTTATATATGTGGATTTCTAAATCGGCAGCCCATATCATTGCTAGAATGATTCCCCATTTGTCTCTACACCATATACATACTTTCCTTGGCTTATCACGTTCCTGCAACAATGCCAGGCATTATTCAGTGTGAGATAATGTTTAGTTTCTTCAGCGTATAACTGTATTACAGGAGCTCAAGATGGGTGAGAACTCGAAACATGTATTGCCTTAAATAAAGCTATTAACATAGGTGGCTGGCTGCAACATTTTTTCTTCAAGTAGTTTAATCTACAGCCTTGGAGCTAAACTGCATTTATCATAGATAATTTAATATCATCATTTCCAATGCAGTGAAATAATTCTTAGGCCACTGAATTTGTTGAGCAACTTTTCATTTGTGATGAAAGACTTCCATTTTCAAATGCTCTTGATCATTGTGAGACAGAATCTAACGTGCACAAATAAGTTTTAAAGAGTTATACATGTGCTGCTATAGGCACTTCTTGCTGTAGAGCTTCCATATGTGTCCAGATGCGAGCACTAGGTCATTGTTTCTTCTCCTCACAGTGTTTTCAGGGCATAAAACATGTTACTTTAGTGTAAATTTTTCCTGTTCTTCATAAATCTCATACTGCTAGACAAATCAGTCAGTAGCATAAAATTTGCAGCTAAGCAGTGGAGACACATGAAGCGCAGCCTACAGTTTATAAAGAGGTGGATTATAAGATTCATTAGCTGAGGAGATAATGTGAGCAACATTAAGATTATGAAATTCTTATGGTTCCTGTTTCCTCACCGATAATAGGATGTACTGGAAAAGAATGCCTGAAATCTAGACACATTCAAGAAATGCAAACCACTGAGCGGCAGGCAGTGGTAGGTTTATGTGTCACTGGGCAGAAGGTGAACGAGGGAATGAGATGCATGGTTGGTTCCTTATGCCTTAGTAAGAGGTACAAGGTGCAACACAGTGTTCACAATACCTCTGATTAAGCACAAGGTGCCTCTCCTGTTGGGCTAGTGGCTGACATCCTGTCCAAATAGGACAAGTGCAGAGGGTGAGTTTGCCAGTAATTGGGAGCTTGAATGTTAGACAGGTAAAGGAGCCTCTCAGGGAAATAGCATGCAGGGCAGGAAAGAATACAAGTGTGCAGTTGTTTGTGATTTGAAAGAGGTCCTGCCAGTAGACCGGCTGCAACTAGCTGCAAGTAATGCTGCATGTCGGCATGAAAAATGGCTCCTGCACGTGTTCTGAGGTCATCCTCAGTTTGTTGTAGTGGATGGCTGATTTGGTGAAGACAACTAGCATCACATGTGGGGTACAGGCTAAGCTTACTATTTGTAGCATCATACCCAGGGCTAATTGTGGTCCTCTGATTTCGAGCACAATGGAAGCTCTCAACTAGAAGCTCAGATGGCTCTGTGGTGGTAATGGGTGAAAATTTCATGACTTCCACTATCAGGTGCTGAATTTCAAGGTTTCTCTTTATTGGTCAGATGTGCACTACATGCAGGAAGTGGCTACAAGAGTAGAGTAGTACATGTAGCACGGACATGGGGATTTTTTAGATTAGAGAAACTCCCCTTGGAATCAGAGATGAACTGCCTGACAATACTGAAGTTACATCAGCCACAATGTTTGTCCTTGCAGATCAGATATAGAAAACACTAACATGATATTTATAAACTATGGAGCATCCAAGGAAAGATCACAGATTTGGTATCACTTGGTAAACATTATAATGCCCAGATAGTACACACATCAAACAACGTTTTACATCACCCCAGTTCCCAGAACTACTGAAGATAGACATTGACTGTGGATATTGTATCACAGACACAGTCCCTTTGACTGTTCAGAGATGTCACTAAACCTACCCAAAGATGTAAACAACCATGCATAAGCAGCACTTATTAGATGGAGGGGGTCCGACAGCCAATCAGTTCCAGTCACTCCACAAGGAAGGAAGTACACGGCTCATGTTGTCTCTAGTACAACCATGCGTAGATGGCAGTACCACGGTTCAATCATGTCCGCATTGTTACTTTGTGCCAGGAAGGGCTCTCAACATGGGAAGTGTCCAGGTGTCTCGGAGTGAACCAAAGCAATGTTGTTCAGACATGGAGGAGATACAGAGAGACAGGAACTGTCAATGACATGCCTTGCTAAGGCCACCCTAGGCCTACTACTGCAGTGGATGACTGCTACCTATGGATTATGCCTCAGAGGAACCCTGAGAGCAACACCACCATGTTGAATAATGCTTTTTGTGCAGCCACATGATGCCACATTACGACTCAAATTGTGCACAATAGGCTGCATGATACGCAAATTAACTCCTGACATCCATGGCAAGGTCCATCTTTGCAACCACAACGCCATGCAGCATGATACAGATGAGCCTAACAACATGCTGAATGGACCGCTCACGATAGGAATCATGTTCTCTTCACCAATGAGTGTTGCATATGTCTTCAATCAGAGAAACGTTGGAGACATGTCTGGAGGCAATGTGGTCACACTGAATGCCTTATACACACTGTCCAGCAAGTGCAGCACAGTGGAGGTTCCCTGCTGTTTTGGGGTGGCATTATGTGGGGCCGACATACACTGCTGGTGGTCATGGAAGGTGCTGTAATGGCTGTACGATACATGAATGCCATCCTCCAACCAATAGTGCATCCATATCAGCAGCATATTGGCAAGGCATTTGTCTTCATGGACAACAACTCGCGCCCCCATAGTGCACAACTTGTGAATTACTTCCTTCAGGATAACGACATCACTCAACCAGGCATGACCCCTATTGAACAAGCCTGGGATGGATTAAAAAGGGCTGTTTATGGACAACATGACCCACCAATGACTCTGAAGGATCCATGCCGAATCGCCATTGAGGAGTGGGATGATCTGGACCAACAGCACCTTGATGAACTTGAACAGATGAACAGACCTCTGAAGGTCTCACTGTACAGTGGTACAACATGCAATTTGTGGTTTTCATGAGCAATAAGAAAGGTGGAAATGATGTTTATGTTCATCTCTACTCCAATTTTCCGTACAGGTTCTGGAACTATCAGAATTGAGGTGATGCAAAATCTTTTTTGATGTGTGAATTAGGAACAGAAAGTTGGTTGAAACTGGAAGTGAATAGCAGCAAAATCCTAGGTTCAGATTGGAATGTGTATCATAAGGATAAGTTAGTCAGCAATGGTGGTGGCGTGTTTATTGCAATACTGACTTTGATAATATGTAATGAGGTTATCATGGATTCTGAATATGAGTTATTTTGGGCAAAGTTAAGCCTCAAAGATCAGTCAAAAATTGTTAATGGTTGTGTTGATGGCCCACCTAGGTCAGGAGTGTATCAGATAAAACTTGTAGAATGTCATTTATAAGTTTATTGATCATGGAATTGTATTAGGGGGTGACTTAAACTTGACAGATATAGATTGGGATAGCCATGCAACGAAACTGATACCAGGAGTAGGGATTCATGTAGCATTATTCTGAATGTGTTGTACAAAGATTACTCAAAGCAGATAACTAGAGAACCAACTTGTGAAGGTAATATGTCAGACTTACTAGCAATGAACAGACCTTAAGTTATCAAATAACTTAGCACAGAGGAAGGTATCAGTGATCATAAGACTGTGATAGAAACTATGACTATGGGATTTACTAGGACTGTTAAGAAAAGCGGGAAAATATTTTTGTTTAGTAAGAATAGCAGGATACAAATTGCAGAGTATCTGAGTAGTGAGTGTCAAATGTTCAGTGCTGTGGACAAAGATGTGGAGAACAAACAGAAAAAATCCAAATGCATTTTTCACTATGCCTTAGATAAGTATGTTCTGAGAAAGCCCCTAAGGGATGGGAAAGACCAACCATGGTTTAATAGCCATGTTAGAAAACTGCTACACAAACAAAGAGAGCTTCAACACAGATTAAAGAGAAATCAAAACCCAGCTGAAACAAGTCGAACAAAGTGAAAGTGAGAGTAAGGAATCCAATGATAGACGCATCTAATAAATGTGAAAGTAAAATTTTGTCAACTGAACTGAGTAAAAACACTAAAAGGTTTTGGTCTTACATAAAATCAGTAAGTGATTTGAAATCCTCTATTCATACAATCTGATAATACTAGCACAACAGTGGAAGAAACCAGAGATGATGCTGAAATACTGAATTTGGCTTTCCAAAATTGTTTCACTGTGGAAGACCACAACTTGGTCCCTCCTTTCAGTCTTTATACAAACACCAAAATGGCAGATATTGTGATAGTTGATCACAGAATATTAAAGCAGGTACAGTTGTTTAGTTGTGGAAAGGCATCACGACCTGATGAGAAATCCTTAAGATTCTACAAAGGTTATGTAAAAGAACTTGCTCCTCTTCTAGCAGCAGTTTATTGTAAATCACTGGAGCAACACAAGATACCTAGCAACTGGCAAAAAGCACCGGTTGTTCTCATTTTCAAGAAGGATTGTAGGACAGAAGCATATAATTACAGGCCTATGTTGTTGACATTAATCTGTCATAGAATAGCGGAACATGTTTCATGCTCAAGAATTCTGATGCTTTCAGAGAATAAAAATCTTCTGTATAAAAATAAATATGGATTCCGCAAGCAGAGATCTAATGAAACTAAGTTCATCTGTTCTTCCATGAAATCTGTAGCTCTCAGGCTGACACTGTGTACCTTGACTTCAGGAATGTATTTGACACTGGCCCACTCTTCCATTTAGTGAAAAAATACCAGCTTACTGAGTACTGGACCAGGTCTGTGACTGGATTCAAGACTTATTTGCAGAAAAAAAATCAACACGTTAATCTTAACAGAACAAAATCAACAGATGTAATTATAATTTCCAGAGCATCCCAAGAAAGTGTGAGAGGGCTGTTACTGTTTACAATGTATATAAACAATGTAGTAGAAAGCATCAGAAGTTATTTAAGATTGCAGATGATGCAATTGTCTATAAGAAAGGAGTGACAACTGAAGACATTATTGATTTGTAGAAAGACCTGCAGAGGATTGATGAATTGTGCAGGCTCTGGAAGTTGACCCTGAATGTAAATAAATGTAAGATATTGCACATACTCAGGAAAAGAAATTCAGTAGTGCACAGCCACACTACTGATGACAAATTGCTGGAAACTGCATCTACTATAAAATATCTGAGCAACCTTAAATAGAATGACTACATAATGCAAATACTAGGAAAAGCAGCTACCAGATTGAGATTCATAGGAACAACCTTACAGAACTGTGACTCATTCACAATGGGAATGGCATACAAGCTGTTTGTTTGACCTGTTCTTGAGTTATGTTGATCTGTCTGATATCCTTACCAGGTAGGACACAGAAGAGATAGAGAAGATCCAATGAAGAGTGGCGTGTTTTGTCACGGGATCATTTGGTCAGCACAAGAGCATTACAGAGGTGCTCAGCAATCTCCAATGACAGATGTTACAAGAGAGGCACTGTGCATCACAGCAAGGATTATTACTGAAATTTCGAGACAGAAATTTCGAGGAATGGTCGGATAACATACCCCTTTCTCCCACATACATCTTGTGATATTACCATAACAAGAAAATCTGAGAAATTAGAGCTGATACAGAGGCTTACCAACAATCATTCTTCCCATGCACCATTCACTAGTGGATCAGGGTGGGGGGGGGGGGGGGGAGGCGTTCAGTCAGTGCTACCAGAAATACCCTCCACCACACACCATTAGGTAGCTTGTGGAGTATGACGTAGATATGGTATTTAGTATAGTGAGCTAAAAATGTAAAGGACTGCAAAATAAAGTAGTTGATCTCTTGTAGGATTAACTAAATTAGTTAATGAAAAAAAAAAAAACACATTCTTGTACTATACCTGCTGAACATAATTTAAAACAGAGAAATAAATATTGAATGACATAGATGTAAAAACTTGGTATTGTTGAAGCTACATTAAGAGAGTAGCTATTATGTGATAAATGATCTTAAATTCAGTACTACAGGTATGAGCAGTTTTTACAAAGAACGACACATACAAGAATGAACATGCGAAATGATATTATCAATACTCTTCAAATAATTACAGTTTACAAATTCTTAAAAACAAGTTCCCAAACATTTGTGAAAAGATCTGAAACATTATTATGTAACTGTAGGGCAAGAGGAAGCAAATAACACTATGTTGTTATTTCAGAACTATTTTTTTAAAGAGTCACTCAAACACATGATCCATAAATATTATTTAATACTTAATGACAATATTGTGAAATGAATAGACTGCTGCTCATCATACAGTGGAGATGTTGAGTCGCAGATAGGCACAGCAAAAAGACTGTTAACAAGCAAGCTTTCAGCCAAAAGGCTTTCTCCCAAATTGGACGACATACATGTACGCACATATTCATGCAAATGTAAACACACAATACATGATTACTGTCTCTGGCTGCTGATGCATGCTTATAATATTTATCAGCTGTAAAATTCTCAATCATGATCTTATAAAATAATAGATAAGATTTGATTTACAATGAAATGGTGAGCAAATGAAACAGTCACAATGTGTTGTGAGACTATAATGGCCAGTTAGCCAAAATAGGGAATGTAGAGACTCAAAGGCAGCTGTTAATAAATAAAAGAGAATTGTTAATGATTTCAAAACCAAATAGTTTTATGAAGAATATGTGGAATGCCAATTGCAATTATGTACGAGAGAGACACAAAAGTAACAGACTACAATGGCCAATTAGCCAAAATACGAAAAGTGAAGACTCAAAAGCAGCAGTTAAGTAGTAAAACAGAATTGTTAATGATTTCAGAACAAACAATTTTATGAAGAATATGTGGTATGACAATTGTAATTATGTGCAAGAGAGACAAAAGTTACTGGCAAGGGGTTAGTGGCAATGGGTTATACAGCTAGCTGCTGCTACCACACCCTGTTTTGAATTTGTCATGCAAAAATTTCCATACAAAAGAATCAGGATGGAATTCTAGTTTTTATAAGCAGTATTTGATACACAATAAATATGTAGGACAAAGCATTGAGTTAAAATTTGTGCCTATTTACTAGGCAGATGCCTGAGTGTGGCATAACAGGTACCACATCTGTCTAGTAAGCAGGAGACCCACGTCCGAATCCTGGCATTAATTCATTGTTTCATCCTACATCATTATTGTAGATAAAGGTGAGACTCAATATATTTCAGGACTATCAGTTGTATATGATTAATAATATTTCATATGTTTCACAATTTTGCAGTGGTAGTCATGACAGAACAACATGCTAAAATGAAGTTATGTTTCCCATTATGTGACTCAGCAGCAAAAAGTGTATTGTTATGTCCTAGAAGCAAGAGCAACAATTGAGCCAATGGAAGATGCATAACTGTGGCAAAAGAAACCTGGTGAGAATCAACATAGAAATATTTTTTTATCCCCATCTTTAAGAGGCCACCCCCCCTTCCCCCTCCCCCCATAGTCAGGTTAACCATGGTATTTCAGTTGACCAGAGTCACTACCTTCAAAAGCTACAATGATTGTAAGAGGCATGTGGAAAAAATATCTAGCATTATGATGATCAAAGGATTTGCCCCTTGATCATGGCAATGCTTTTGGTCACCGATTATTGAGTATCACGCACTGCTTGGCACAAACAAAATGACAACAGTTTTGTATCCATTCTACTTACTGCATCTAGATCTCCAAATGTCTCCTGTTCTCTACATTGAAGAAAGACCTAATAAAGAGGTATTTGCTCAATGAAACAAAAATTACTGGAGACATTAAGTAGCATAACTTTGGAAGAATTTAAAAACCTTAACCATCAATGGGTGAAACAGTGAATCAAGTACAGTGTTTCTGACACACAGCACCCCAAAAGTGATGAAAGTTTGTAAATGTAAACTTATGTCATCCATTCTGGATGCTGAAGTTTGTGATTGTGGTTCAGCCAACAGTAATAGATTTATAATAAATTGACTAAGCATTTTAAACAGAACATATTTATGGATATGTTTCTCTCCTCCTACCACAGGCAACTTCCCTTTGAAATAAGTGAAATATGGCATTAATGTAGTATCATTTGATTTATAATTGAGTGAAGACAAAGTGTGAGGACCATTCTCAACATGGCATGGGAGGTAACATTTGTTAAACTGAAATTATTTGCTTCTACATCTATATCTGTACTCCACAAAACACTGTGAAGTGCATGTCAGGTTATTAGGGTTTCTTCCTGTTCCATTTATCTATGGAGAGTGGGAAGAATGATTGATTGAATCCCTCTGTGCATGCTGTATGATATGTAGGAGGTTGTAGTAAATCCTTAGAGTAATCATTTAAATCTGGTTCTTGAAACTTTGTTAATAGACTTTTTCAGGATAGTTTATGTCTGTGTTCAAGAATCTGCCATTTCATTTCAGTTCCTTCAGTATTTCTGTGACACTCTTCAATGGATTAAGCAAACCTGTGACCATTCATGCTGCCCTTCTCTGCATATGTTCAATGTACCATGTTAGTCTTATCTGGTATGAGTCCCACAAACTTGAGCAGTATTCTAGGGTGAGTCACAAGAGTGATTTGTAAGCAACTTCCTTTAGACTGTTTGCACTTCCTCAGTATTCTACCAATAAACTGAAGTCTACCACCTGCTTTGCCATGACTGAGCCTATTTGATCATTTCATTTTATATCCCATCAAAATGTTACACTCAGATATTTGTATGAGTTGGCTGATTCCAGCAGTGACTCATTGATATAATAGTCATAGTATAGTAAATTTTTTCATTTTCTGGAGTGCATAATGTTATATTTTTTAACATTTGAAGCAAGTTGCCAATCTTTGCACCACTTTTAAACCTTATCAAGACTTTAGTGAAAATTTATGCAGCTTCTTTCAGACAGTACTTTATTATAGATAACTGCATCATCGGCAAAAAGTCTGAGGTTACTGTTACTACTGTGTGCAAGGTCATTAATAAACAACAGCAACAGTATGTGTCCAGACACACTTCCCTGGGGCACATTTGAAGTTACTTCCACATCTCACAGTGACTCTCCATCCAAGATAACTTACTGCATCCTCATTACCAAAAAGTCCTCATACTACTCACAAATTTCACTTGATACCTGATGACCCATGGATCTCACCGTTGGCAGGGTGGCTTGCATGCCTCAGCAATACAGATAGTAGTACTGTACATGCAACCACAATGAAAGAGTATCAGTTGAGAGCCCATACAAATATGTGGTCCCTAAAGAGGAGCAGCAGCCTTTTCAACAGTTTCAGGTGCAATAGTCCGGGTGACTGACTGATTTGGCCTAGTAACACCAATCAAAATGGCCTTGCTGTGCTGGTACTGCACATGGCTGAAAGCAAGGGGAAACTCTACTGTATGGTTAAATGATGATGGCATCCTCTTGGGTAAAATATTATGAAGGTAAAAAAGGCCCCCCTTTTGGATCTCAAGATGGTGATACTCAGAAGGATATCATAGGGAGAAACGAAACTGGCATTCTACAAATAGGAACATGCAATGTTAGATCCCTTAATTGTGTAGGTAAGTTCGAAAATTTAAAAATGTAAATGGATAGGTTAAAGTTAGACATAGTGGGAACTAGTGAAGTTCGTTGTCACCAGTGAAAGGACTTCTGGTCAGGTGAATACAGGGTTATAAGTACTAAATCGAATAGGGATAATCCAGGAGTAGGTTTATTAATTAATAATAAAACAAGAATGTGGGTAAGCTATTACAAACAGCATAATGAATGTATTGTCATGGCCAAGAGAAACACAAAGCCCACACCAACTACATTGGTACATGTTTATATGCCAACTAGCACTGCAGATGACGAAGAGAGTGAAGAAATGTATGATGAGATAAAATAAATTATTCAGATAGTTAAGGGAGATGAAAACTTAATCGTGATGGGGGACTGGAATTTGACAGTATGAAAAGGAAGAGAAGGAAAAATGATAGATGAATGTGGACTGGAGGAAAGGAATAAAAGAGAAATCCACCTGGTAGAGTTCAGCACAGAGCATAATTTAATCTTCACTAACACTTGGTTTAGGAATCGTGAAAGAAGGTTGTATACTTGGAAGAGACCTGGAGACACCAGAATGTTTCAGCTTGATTATATAATGTCAAACAGAGATATCAGAACCAGATTTTAAATTGCAAGACATTTCCAGGGGCAGATGTGGACTCTTACCACAATTTATTGGTTATGAATTGTAGACTAAAACTAATGAAGCTGCAAGAAGGTGGGAAATGAAAGAGATAAGACCTGGATACATAGAAAGAACCAGAGGTTGTAGAGACTTTCAGAGGGAGAATTAGGGATCAACTGACTAGAAAAGAGGAAAAGATTACAGTAGAAAACGAATGAGAAGCTGTGGGAGATGAAACATTGAAGGCAACTGAGGATCAAATACATAAAAAGACAAGGTCTAGTAGAAATCCTTAGTGGACACAGGAGATACTGAAATTAATTGATGAAAGAAGAAAATACAAAAATGCAACAAATGAAGCAGGGGAAATAGAATATAATTGTCTAAAAAATGAGACTGACAGAAAAACTAAAATGGCTAAACAGGGATGGCTACAGGACAAATGAAAGGATTTAGAACAGGGTGTCTACAGATTTTCACAGGATCAAGTTCATGACCTCTCCAAGATGTTTTCATTACATTATATTCATTATCTCTCAAAAGCATGGGTGGACAATGTAATAACACATTTTTTGTGAACCTGAAAGCTGGTTGAAATGAAAGCTGAATGTAATAATTCTTATATAACTTAAACTGTATGACAGCATGAATAATGTAACTATGTATGACTTGTAATATACCATTCATCAAATGCTATAAAAGCATTAAACTCTCACACAGGGTGGGGTATGACTATTTTAAGATATTTTTATCATCACATCAGTTAAAATACAAATTGTTTTAACACAACAATGTATGATAAATTACAGTTTTCCATAAATCATTATAACAACTTTGAAAGTGCTACATTTACATTAAATGTTAAACTTCACAGTAAAAGATTCAATGTTTTAGTTTCTTCAGGAAACTTGAAATTTCAACATCTATAACTTCAATTTCTTCTTTTGCCTTTTCTATAGTCATTCTTTTTTATTTCTGAGCTCTTTTATTTCTTGAACTGTACTTCTTTTAGACAGATTTCTTCTTTTTTAAGGCTTCTACTCTTTTTAATGACGCATCATTGTATTTGTAATGTCCACACTCAGTTGTTTTTCACTATTAAGCGTAATACCTAATGACTGTATTTCATTGTAAGTATTTCTTTCTGCCACAACTGTATCTTCTTCTAACAAGGATCTCCTTCAGTGCTAGGTCACAACAGGCCTATCATGTTTACAGCATTTGATGCCCAATGTGTTGTCTACCATGGCTGCTAATTGCAACAGGGGGAAGGACAGGACATGTCCAATGATGCGCACAGCTTAGTCAACAAGTAACGCACAACAGTGCTACAGTGCTATTGGTGTTTATACAAAGTGGGATAATGGCAATGATAAACAAAGCAAGCATTGCATTATATTTGCAACAACAGTTGCCAAAGTTGACATTTCGTCAGAAAGGAACCCATGAAATTTCACAGTGTGAGAAAGAAGTGGCAGATGAAATATCGGCATTTCTGCAAAATGAGTCAGTGGAATATGTGGTGTCATATATGCTCAACTGTATGGATAATGTACATGAGGAGCACAATGATGGTGATATGTGCTTAACAAGTTAAAGAATACTGAAAGAGGTGTGAAGCCATGTAGTTCTTCATCCTAGTTACACAAGAAGCCACAAATCCTGTCTCCAGAGTAACATAGTAAAGGACAAGCATTGTCTAAGGAACAGGTGCTGAACATAATTACGTATACGGAAGATCACCTGCCGCATTGAAAAAAACAATTATGAACAGATTCCGAATAAGTCTGCAGTAGTATGACCATGTAGTGCATAAGAGGAACTATAGATATTCAAGAGAGGACAAGGTACACTTGTGACAAAAACTGATACAATTTATGAGATGTGTATGACAGTGACCTACTATGTTATACACATAAAAATGTGTGCAAAATAGACTATAGTGTTTCCAAGGGAAGCAGTGCATGGTTGCATAACTTCAAACAATGCTAGAGAAATGGAAGATTTAAGATAGTGAAATTTCGAACATAGTGTCATCTTGGTAATGCACAACAAACTGCATAATCTGCCAGAAAATTCGCAGATGAGATAAACAAATCAATCCCATCATTCAGTAAGGAATTCATTTTCATCTCCAGCAAATTGAGATTTGAAGAGAAAATGCATATGAAGGGAACACTGGAAACTAGAGGTACCAAGAGAGTTGCTTCAAGATCAACTAACATCACTGCCTTAACACATTCACATAAATTACACTGACAGTTAATCTGGATGGTAAAGTGGTTGGAAAGTTATTTGTGCTGTGAGAATAGGAGGTACTCTTCCCCCCTACAATTGTTTTGTCGTGTGTGTTATCTTGCAAGGGCAGTAGAGAATATTTTCATTGCAGCAAGCAAGAATTGGAAAATTTGCATAAGGGAACAACAACAATGGTGTAAGCACTGCTTTTGGCCAATAGCTGATCAAAATAACTTGCTTTTGCTTGATTCCTGGTCTGTGTATAACAATTATACTCCTTTAGAGCAAACTATCATTTGCAAAAAGTGTGTGACATCGCAATTCATACCAACTGAAACCACTGGACAAATTCAGCCTTTTTTCTGTGCCTATAAAACATATTATCACACTATCTGCAGCTACATCTTAAAGGATAGCCAGTTTCGTAATAAGAACCATAATAGGTTGTTTCACATTTGTTTGCATGCCATCACATTCCATCAGTTCTCATCACCCAACTATGTTAATACGATTCTATACACATTCTTTAATTGTGGATTCCTCGATGAACATCCTTTGTGGTTTTTAACTCCCAAGGAGTTTGCCTTTGATCTTTACAGTGCAAAACTTTGTAACCACTGTGGTGCACCATCTTTCATTTGGTGTTCATGGTGCAAGTTAATGGTTTGTTATGAACATTTTTTGAATGCTGACGATGTCCATTTTGTGAAGTTTAATAAAACACACATCCCATAGACGGTTGATCTCTGCACCTCCCAGTCACGCATTTTCAGTCACCCTCCTGATGTGCATGGTGATTCATGAGCAGCTAACATTTTTCCTGTCATAATTGTTAGCACAACACTTTCAAATGAGCATTACTAAAGACTGAACTTGCCACCTTGAACTCAAGGATTCCTTGTAAGTTCTTGACTATAACGTCTTTGTTTACATTAAAACCTCTTTCAGCTGTTGCATTTCCATGAAACATGCATAACAGCTTTTGCACGAACTTGATGAAGTCATGGTTCACACTTTGCAGTAAATTCACCAGAAAGTCATCAAGTTTGTCCTTCTTAGGGTTTAATTTGTCACTTGTTTTTCAGAATATTCACAAATTTTAAAAGTATTCTCTCTTCGTTACATCAGCTGTTGGTGGAGTCATGTCATTTTGGCACAAATTCTTTCAATGTAATTGCTGCTCAATGATTTCTCAAAATGGACCTCTGCATAGCTTTGGGTGATCAACATGAGTCACCTTTGACTATCTTTAATTTCAAAGGACTCTTCTCAGCGATTCTGAGATACAAACTTTGCAAAATACCAGTGCACTCACTTCTGAAAATAATCATAAATTGCTCAATGAAATCATACTTCTAAATTTCTCCATCTACATCTGCCCCTCAAGTTTGCAAACTGCAGTAGCAGAAACTCTGTTTACATGGTTTGCACAGATAGACAGACAAGTCCTTTACAGATAACAAAAACTTTTAAGATAGTAAATGTGGGCATATGTAAAGCAATACTGACACTATGACTTATCTTAGAATATAGGTTAGGGAATGGCAAACCTAACTTTATAGCATTTGTAGACCTCGTGAAAGCTTTTGACAGTTGACTGAATACTCTCTTTGAAATTCTGAATGTAACAGGGGTAAAATATAGAGAGTGAAAGGCTATTTACAACTTGTACTGAAACCAGCCAGCAGTTATAAGAGTCAAGAGGTATGAAAGGGAAAGTCATGATTGAAAAGGGAGTGAGACAGGATTGTAGTGTATTCCTGATTGTTGCAATATGTGCATTGAACAAGCAATAAAGGAATCAAAAGAAAAATTTGTTGGAGGAATTAGAGTTCAGAAATAAGAAATAAAAACATTAAGATTTGCCAGTGGCATAGTAATTCTGTCAGAGACAGCAAAGGACTTGGAACAGCAGTCGAATGAAATGAACAGTGTCTTGAAAGGTGATTGGATATAAGATGAATATCCACAAAAGCAAAACAAGGATAATGGAACATAGTCAAATTAAATCAGGTGAAGCTGAGGGAATTAGATTGGGAAACAAGACACTTAAAGTAGTAGATGAGGTTTGCTATTTGAGAAGTAAAATAACACATGGTGGCCAAAGCAGAGGGGATATAAAATGTAGATGGTAATAGCAAGAAAAGTGTTTCTGAAGAAGAGAAATTTGATAACATCAAATATAGATAAGTGTTAGGAAGTCTTTTCTGAAAGTATTTGTATGGAGTGTAGCCATGTATGGAAGTGAAACATGGACAATGAACAGTTTAACCAAGAAAAGAAAAGAAGCTTTTGAAATGTGCTGCTACAGAAGAACACTGAAGTTTACATGATTAGATCACATAACTGTCCATCCCCAGTAGCTGAGGGCTCAGTGCGACAGAATATCAATCCTAAAAGCCCAGGTTCGATTCCTGGCTGGGTCGGAGATTTTCTTCGCTCAGGGACTGGGTGTTGAGTTGTCCTAATCATCATCAGTTCATCCCCATCAACATGCAAGTCGCCAAAGAGGCATCAAATTATCAAATTGAAAGACTTGCACCTGACAAATGGTCTACCCAATGGGAGGCCCTAGTCACACAACATTTACATTTTTTCACGTAACTAATAAGGAGATATTGCACAGAATTGGGGAAAAAAGATATTTGTGGCACAACCTGACTAGAAGAAGGGATCAGTAGGTAGGACACAATCTGAAACAATCAAGGGGTCTCTAACTTAGTATTGAAAGGAAGAGTGGAAGGAAAAACGTAGAGGGAGTCCAAGAGATGAAAACTGTTTGCAGATTCAGAGGAATGTAGGTTGTAGTAGTTATTCAGAGATGAAGGGGCTTGCACGGGATACAGTAGCACTGAGAGCTGCATCAAACTGGTCTTCGAACCGAAGACCACAACAAATAGCAACCCCATATAATCGAACTTTTGACAATAATCGTAGGCATTGTACTGAATCAAACCATTTTCAGAAATCTAGAAATACTGCATTTACCTGACTGCCTTGATCCAAAGAAAAGTGAGAGTTCAGTTTTGCATGACTGATGTTTCTGGAATCCATGCTGGTTGGCATGGAGGAGGCCATTATGTTCAAAATACCTCATTATATTTGAGCTCAGAATACATTGTAGTCCTACACTGGAAATACAGAAGGATGGTGTTGGTTATTTTCAATATGATAGATTCACAACAATTAGTAATACACTGATGTTTATTAAATATGAAGAAAACTCAACTTAAATTATGCTTCTTATTGTGGGAATGTCCAATACAATTAAACGTTTAAATTATTACAAATCCTCTAAAATTATAAACTCATGTCAGTGTGCCTCTGAGTGATGCCTACGTTGGGGTCTAGAACTGGCCTATGACACCTACAGAGCCTAAGTCTTGGAGACACTGTAGCTTGTGGACTTGGCAGTAACTGGAGACTGCATACAACTCAGCACACTGAAGAGAGTGATCCACCATAGTTCAGTGTTCCGGTATTTAGCGAGGCAGCAACCAACCCCTATCCACACAGTTGATGCACATGGGTTGGCAGCTGCGTCCCCTGGCAGACATCAGTATAGCTCATACTGTCGACCCATCAGCTGATGCACTATAAGTGTTTCAAGTGTGGCTTATTGATTGTGGTGTGGTACTCTCTGCAGTTGTGGGCACCATCATCAGATTCTAAGATCCTACAACAAATCAATGTTAAGGATATTGAATGGTAGTTTTATGGATCACTATTACTACCCTTCTTGTAGATGAGTGTGACCTTTGCTTTTTTCCAAGAACTGGGCATGGTTTTTTTGTTTGAGGGGTCTACAATACATTATAGTTAGGAACAAATTAGGTGTAGAATCTGATAGGGACTCTATTGGCCCCTGGAGCATTGTTCAGTTTTAACGATTTCAGCTGTTTCTCGACATGACTGACACTAGTACTCATTTCGCTCTTCATTTCAGTGGTGCAAGGCTTAAATGGGGGCAATTCTCATGGGTTTTCCCTTGTAAAGGAATATATGAAAACAGTTAAGCGTTTCATCTTTTGCTTTGCTACCCACAATTTCAGTTTCTGTCTCATACACTAGGGACTGGACACTAATTTTGCTTTCCTTTACATATGACAAGAATTTGTTTGGATTTTGTGAAAGTTCATTTGACAATAATTTGCTACAGTAGTCATTGAAGGTTTCATGCATTACTCTCTTGACATCCAAATGCATTTCATTCAGCATCTCTCTATCTATAGACCCATGCTTTGTTTTACACATTTGGCAGTAATCTCTGTTCCTTTGGAAGTTTTTTTACAGTGACTGTATACCATGGAGGGTAACTCCCATTTGAAATGTTCTACTGGGTACATATCTATCGAGTGCCTGGCCAATTGTTCTTTTAAACTTGAGCTACAGTTCCTACTGCCCTCTGCTAAAAGTTTCAAGAGCCTCATTGAGATGTGACACTACTGATTTTTTATCTATTTTACTGAATGTATATATCTTTCTTTCAGTTGGCTTTTGTACTTTGGTAATCACTGTTGCCACAACCGCATTGTGGTCACTGATAACAATTTTGATATGGACACCCTCAGAGAGCTCAGATCTGTTTGTTGACATAACGTCCAATATATTTCCATCATAAATGGGGTTCTGAACTATAGGTTCCAGGTAGTTTTCAGAAAAGGCATTTATCAATGTTTCACAGGGTCTCTTATCACACCCACCACTAACAAAACAGTAATTTTCCCAATTGATTGTTGAATTATTAATGTTTCCAGTGATGATTACAGTATGACTGTGAAACTTACTTACAAATGAATTGAGGCTTTAGCTCAAGTTTTAAGTTTCATCAGGAGATGAGTCTGATGCCAACAAAAGGATAAAGTTATCATTTTATGCCCATCCTTGATACTGAGTCTCCCCCAAACAGTCTCACACGCAGCTTCAATTTCCATCCCAATCAATTTGAGTTTCTTGCGTACTGCGACAGATACACCACCTCCATTTTCTGTTTGCCCATCCTTTTCACATACACTTAAATTTTCTGCAAGAATCTCACTGCTGTCAATGTCAGGTTTCAACTAACTTTCTGTACCTACCTTTCAACCAGCTTCACTGTTTTCAGGAGTGCTTTAAGCTTTGGAACTGCATTACGAATGCTTCAGCAGTTAACCATTAGGATTTTAATACCCTCATCTGTGGGAGGCATTTCTTTTGATCAGCATCTGATACCTCTGGGAAACTATAGCTATTGTTAAGTGGATTGGATGAAGAGTTAACCTAATCTACAAAAGCTCTTGTGTGTTCACCACACACAGTCAGCCTCCAGAGAAGCAGCATCTGATGTACAGTGTACACCTGACCCATTTAGAGGGACCCTACAGTTCTCAACCCTATGGTGCAAATCCAGGTAGATGCAAGCTATCTTGTCACAGAACCTCAGAACCTTTGAAGTCTCTGGCTCAGTCCTTCCACTCGACTTTGAATAAAATGGTCACAATCAGTTCTGGGAAAACTGCTTGGAATTGTGAGCTCCAGGCATGAGGCTGGTCTTCTCAATCTTCTCTGCCAGTAGCTGGAATGATCCAAGTATGACCTCAGAGCCCAGGTGGCAGGCATCATTTGTTTTAGCTTGCACTAAAATTGCTGTTTGTTGCTTCCTGTTCCCTCAATGGCTGCTGGAATAGCCTCTTCAACATGTTGAATGAGGCCCTGAGATATACATACTAAGTGCACCTGGTGTCCTTTCCTGTACTTTGCTTCCATTCCCCTAAGGGATACCTTCATTCAACTGCCGATGATTAATAAAACCATACCCCTTTGCATCTGCTTCCTCTTGACGCCAGACAAAACAGGTTTCCCCAAAATAGGTGGAGTGAGTTCTACTGGCTCAGCTTCCATTTCAGTGAAAGACTGCACCTCCCCAGTTGACATCCACTCTGTGCAGGAGACATAGATCTATGATTGACAGGCCGCTCACAGTCAAGTGAATGAGTAATGATAGATCTTGTACTTTCTGCAGGAGAGACAGGATCCACAGGAGTGAACAGAAGTTGAGGCACCTCTGGTACCAGTGCCACAGATACCTGACTCTTGGGAGCTCTTCTAACACACTAATTTGCAGCAGCTGCCTATCATTTTACAGTAGTCAGGGCAATTTTTGGCTGATTGGAAAACCTCAACAAACTCATCCTATGTTTGTGAATAGGATTTACAGTGGGGCTGCATTTTGGCTGGTGCAGTGTATTCAGGACAGTGAACAAAAACTTTAAATTAAGCTTGCTGATTATTTTTTAATCTGTTGAGCCAAAAGTTGCTAATTGCATATAAGCATTGAAGCAAATACACAAAAACAGATTTCTATTAAGGCAACACAAAAACTTGTGGTAAAACTCATTAGTTTCCTAAAACTCTTTGAGGTTAATCATAGCTTTTAGCAAACTCAAAAATCAAGTTAATTTATAATAAATGTAGATAATATAGAGCTTCCATTCTTCAAGGGAAAAATAGCTTTAACACAATATGTTAGTTAGAATATCTGCTACAGCAACTGAAACACTAATGCTGATCTACTACAAACTACTCTTGGATTATGGAATGGACAATGGTAATGTGGGTACCAGAGGTGTGATAGCAGAATAGTGAGACACCATAGAGATATGATTTCTGTTATGTTTATTACTGAGCACAATATACATAACAAGTGTATTCGTTACAAGCTTACAGAGACAACTTACTTTCCTCACATCCTGGGGCAGCAATCTTCCTTTTCTCGATGCAGAGATGTTACGCTGCTGCAGACACCCCATCCCTTCTCCCAGTAGTGCAGAGCACTTGGGGAGAAGCTGTGGTGGGTTGTCTTGTGTTGGAAGTGATGTACACAGCTGTGTGACTTTGTATGTGATGGAAGACAAAGTCACCAATGTGTACTGGGGAGCACAAGGCACACCCAAAGCACAACATCAATGGTGCAACTAACGGATTGCTGCCAGTGGCGTTGGCAGATAAGGATGTATTCCCAGTGGCACCTTCAATTGTAGCTGACTCGACAGCAGTATTTGAAGAGGGAGGTATGTTGGCAGCATTGTCTTGTATTGTTCTGTCCACAGGAGGTGCTGGCAGAGCATGTGGCAGTGTAAGCTGGGACAATGATGCTGAGCATACCATCTGCTGACAGACAGAAGGTGAGTCCTGTTGTGTCAACTTCCAGTGAGGCAGAAGTGATGTGCATGAAACTGTGTGATGGTGTTTGTACCTGACTGCCTGTCAGTGTAGGTAGCAGTAATCACAAGTAGAGTATCACATAACGTGACAAACATGTCATCAGGCAGAAAATCATGGAGATTCACACACAATTATAAATTGATTAATGGGTGCATAAGAAGGGGCAGGGTGGGAGTGACTACTGTGACAGGTCCACTAATGTCCATGCCAGTTGAAGTCAGTTCACTGACACACTGTTTTCCAACAATTCTCAGGTATCACTGCATCTGTATGTAGGGGGTGCCACACGGATGTTTCGTACATGTGTGCGGACATGCGTGAGTAATTCAGTTAAGTCTTACTCTATTGGGACCCTTTTTCAAACACTACAATTGCAATGGGTAGTATGAGGGGCTCCTTACATAATATTTTGGCGAGTGACACATCAAGGTCATCTCCATGTGCCATGCAGATGCCCAGGAGGACCGACAGAAGTGCCACCATTCACGATTCTGAATGGCACATGAGAGCAGCTTTCATCATCAGATGCCACCATTCCATGAGGCCGTTGAATCTGGGGTGGTAGGCAGTTGTGTAGAGCCGGTGGCATCCGAATAGGTGGCTAAAGCCATTGAACAGTTGAGATTCGAACTGTTGACCCTGATCCGACAATAAGTAGGCTGGACTACCGAATCTGGCTATCCAACTGTGAACAAAAGTTCTTTCTACCGTCTCTGCTGATATGTTGGATATGGGCGTGGCCTTCATACAGTGTGTCACGTGATCTGTCATTGACAGAATGTAATTGTAACCACATGATTTGGGTAGTGGTCCTACAATGTCAAAGTGAACGTGCTGAAATTTACCAAAGGGGACAGTGTGCAGCTGCCAGATAGCGGAATGCATCTACCAGTGGATTATGATCTGTATATATGGTAACAGGTCTCCCCCCAACATCATCTTGAAAGTGAAGAATGGCTTCGTATATGACTAGTAGCTCTCAGTCAGATGTTGGCCATTTTTTCTTGGTGTTGGTAAGTTTGGGTCAAGAAACCCCAGCAGCTGAGTGAGTCCATCGATCTCTTGCTGTAAAGCAACCCCAATCACTAGATCGCTAGCATCAGACGCGATAATTAGATGTGTGTCAGGTGTTGGATGGGCGAGTGTCATGGCGTGTAAACAGGTGTCCTTTTATTTTGTCAAAGGCCGTCTGCATATGTGGTGCCCATAGAGGCATCGTTTATCAGATGTATTCTTGCCCCAGAACGGTTGCGTGAATGGCAGTACAGTCTCAGCGGCATATGGTAGATGGTTCCTGTAGAAATTTATGACCCAGGAGGCAGAGGGCGATGTGATTTGTTTTCGCTGTTAGCACTGTCTCAGGAGTGCATTCGAGTGGGGATTGACATCTTCACTAACTTGAGATGTGTCTGTAGTAGTGGCGCCACAGTAGTGATCGGTATCAAGATGGCAAAGATCGGCTCACTTTGTAACTTCGTGTCGAGTGGTGTGTCGATCGGTGGCAGCGTAACCGAGGGCGTTACTGTGCCGGTAGTGTATCGCTGAGCACACCACAGGTCTGCTGCTGGCCATCCCACTGTAATAGGAAGGCGCGATTTAAACCCGGCAGTAGTTGGTAGTGCCGGCGGAAATCAGCTCCCAGAACTGGTTCAACTGTTGCTCCCACTAGGAATGTCCAAGGGATTTGTGAATCAGGCCAAGTGTGATATGTGCTGTTCCAGCAGCTGCGATTACAGTGTCTTTCACCTCCCGCAGTTGCGGGAGACGACAGCGACAGTGTAGCTGGCGCGACAGCAGGCGATAGAGTGCTCACATCAGCCCTGGTATCAACGAGGAAATACGTTTGCAGGCGTCTATGAAGGACGTATAGTCGGCAGTCAGTCTGCCCATTGAAACGCTGCGTCGCTGCTCTTTTGCCGTGGTATGCAGAGGAGTCTTGTTAATGAAGAGCGGCCTAGTGTGCCTACATCAGGTCGCCGTTCTAATTTCGGTAGGCGCAGGGTTGTCTGCACTGCTGTGCGTCTTGCTCCAACCTAGTGTGAAACCAACAGTAGCGTTGCTATGTGTTGGGCGTGGAAGCAGGCGGTTCACTTGGTCGGCGCGGCTTTTGTTTATACACAGAGTTGCGGCGGTAGTCAGCTAGGTGGGCAATGACTTCGGCTGTCGTGGTAAGCGATTGTTGTACGCCAAGCCGTGAAAGGCGATAGTGGTGGGTGGCACAGCCCTGTTTGTGTCGGTCCAGTCGTCGGGCAGTCCGCGGCTGCGCGGAATATCGGGGCAGCTCGGAAGGGATCGTGCAAATTCGGTTTCGATGCAGGTGCACTGGGCGTTGATTGCAGCGTAGCGCTGTTGAGCGTTGACTAGAATGCAGTGTTGTGATAGTGCCTATATTCTGTCAGCGAGGAGAAGTTTAAACTGCATAGGTGCCTCCTCATGCGATCGCTGTCTACATGTTCTCTGGCAATTGTAGGAGCCAAAGCGTCCATAGCGCCCGATCAGGCAGTAGCGTTGGATCAATTAGACTTGCAAGTAGCGCCAGTGCGAAGACGGCACGCTGTTGTCCAAAGCAGTCTTGCTGATGATGAGATATAGCTGCTGTTCACACATGCGTGTTAGTCGTTGTAGCAGTAGCGTGTTGGCAGTTTCGTCTTTGTAAAAAGCAGGAACGTGCAAAAGCAAGCCGATAATTAGGTCCGCACTGTCTCCGAGGTGGTTAAGAAGAGTGGCGAACTTCTCGTCGTCCCCAATGATGCCACTGCTGACGTCAATTACTTGCCTGAGGGGAAATCAAATCGCGGGAGGACCCGCGTGAAACAACGATAACTTCGGAGGGTGGTGGATGGTATGATGGCCCTCAGTGGTTTGACTGTAAAGCACCATCGCGAGGTGGGCGTGGTACAGCGCGAGAGACGCGGTTAGCGCGGCAGGTTTGGTTCGCGAGACGGGCAGGAAATGCGGCTCAACGTAGGGAGGCGCGAGATGAGGCGACTCATGTTGCGGCAAGCGCGGCGTCGGCGTCACGCGGCAATGTGTGTAGAACTCGGGTGGCTGTTCGAAGAATGGTAACACGTGTGATTTAAGTTCCAAGGCCGACACGGTAGGTACGACTTTCCCAATGTCAGATGTCTGGGATGGCGGAAAATGTACGTGGGCATGAGGTATAGTGTCCTAAACAAGGAATACGTGGTCCATTTATTAACCAGCGGTACAGGCGGTGTCTCATGGAGTTCTGCAGACATGCAGACGTTCGCGACCCAGCTGACGCCGATGCGACATCACTCGAATCGGGAGGCAGCGGTACGTGACCTTGCCGAGGCGAGGTCGGGAAAAACGTGTTCTTGGAGTGCATAGTCAATTTTGGAGTTGCATTCGGGTGTTACACATGCGAAGCACACTGCCGAACTGGAAGCGAATCGGTTGTGATGCCCGGCACGGCTGGCATGGCTGGGATATAAGTGACGTCACAGTCTGTCTATACTCCATTCACCGAAGCAAGAGACGTATTGTAAACACGGCAAGGCGCGTGACCACAGCGCTGCTGTCGAGGGGTGTACAAGGCAGGGCCGTCAGAAATTAAAAATGAAAGTCGTGTTTTTTATAATTTGGCACCTGAACGTGTTAAAGTGATCCGAGAACTACCTTCCGACACCTTTCTTTACATTATATTAAAATTTATTGTCACTGAAAAAGAGAAGTACACTCCTGGAAATTGAAATAAGAACACCGTGAATTCATTGTCCCAGGAAGGGGAAACTTTATTGACACATTCCTGGGGTCAGATACATCACATGATCACACTGACAGAACCACAGGCACATAGACACAGGCGACAGAGCATGCACAATGTCGGCACTAGTACAGTGTATATCCACCTTTCGCAGCAATACAGGCTGCTATTCTCCCATGGAGACGATCGTAGAGATGCTGGATGTAGTCCTGTGGAATGGCTTGCCATGCCATTTCCACCTGGCACCTCAGTTGGACAAGCGTTCGTGCTGGACGTGCAGACCGCGTGAGACGACGCTTCATCCAGTCCCAAACATGCTCAATGGGGGACAGATCCGGAGATCTTGCTGGCCAGGGTAGTTGACTTACACCTTCTAGAGCACGTTGGGTGGCACGGGATACATGCGGACGTGCATTGTCCTGTTGGAACAGCAAGTTCCCTTGCTGGTCTAGGAATGGTAGAACGATGGGTTCGATGACGGTTTGGATGTACCGTGCTCTATTCAGTGTCCCCTCGACGATCACCAGTGGTGTACGGCCAGTGTAGGAGATCGCTCCCCACACCATGATGCCGGGTGTTGGCCCTGTGTGCCTCGGTCGTATGCAGTCCTGATTGTGGGGCTCACCTGCACGGCGCCAAACATGCATACGACCATCATTGGCACCAAGGCAGAAGCGACTCTCATCGCTGAAGACGACACGTCTCCATTCGTCCCTCCATTCACGCCTGTCGCGACACCACTGGAGGCGGGCTGCACGATGTTGGGGCGTGAGCGGAAGACGGCCTAACGGTGTGCGGGACCGTAGCCCAGCTTCATGGAGACGGTTGCGAATGGTCCTCGCCGATACCCCAGGAGCCACAGTGTCCCTAATTTGCTGGGAAGTGGCGGTGCGGTCCCCTACGGCACTGCGTAGGATCCTACGGTCTTGGCGTGCATCCGTGCGTCGCTGCGGTCCGGTCCCAGGTCGACGGGCACGTGCACCTTCCGCCGACCACTGGCGACAACATCAATGTACTGTGGAGACCTCACGCCCCACGTGTTGAGCAATTCGGCGGTACGTCCACCCGGCCTCCCGCATGCCCACTATACGCCCTCGCTCAAAGTCCGTCAACTGCACATACGGTTCACGTCCACGCTGTCGCGGCATGCTACCAGTGTTAAAGACTGCGATGGAGCTCCGTATGCCACGGCAAACTGGCTGACACTGACGGCGGCGGTGCACAAATGCTGCGCAGCTAGCGCCATTCGACGGCCAACACCGCGGTTCCTGGTGTGTCCGCTGTGCCGTGCGTGTCATCATTGCTTGTACAGCCCTCTCGCAGTGTCCGGAGCAAGTATGGTGGGTCTGACACACCGGTGTCAATGTGTTCTTTTTTCCATTTCCAGGAGTGTATTTAAGCTTTCAGGAAAAGTTATTTTTTCGCGTTACTCCATATTTATCACTCCATATCTGCTAAACTGTGTGTCGCACAGCAAAATAATTTTATAATTGCCTTCAGTACTATATGTTGATGACGTCTGCAAATTTTCTGCCCAACAGAGAGGTAATAGTGAAGTAATAAATTAAAATCTCGCGTCTGATGCAGAACTTTACCAAATGATCATCCGAAATATAGTAAGCGACAAACTTTTCCCCTTTAAATTTTTTTGTGAGGGTGTAAGCGAGAAAAGTTTCAGAAAGGTTTGATTTTAATTTTGTAGTTTGTTCGAATGCGATGGGTGCAACCGTTTGTCCTTTATGATCGATGCATTGTGCGGTTCGCAGGCGCGGCGCGCAGTCACTGTGGCTGTCTCAGTTGCAGGTGTGAGCTCGTTAGTGGGTATTGTACAGCGGCGATTTCAGTATATCTAAGTTCATCTGTAAAGACGCTTGAAAGACTAGTTATCGATTATTAGAGTAAGTATATGTGTTTGTAGTCAGGCTGAGCATTCACTGTTTATGTGCGCATCCAATAGCATCGCATGGTTTCTTATTTTATATATTCACTTATTTCATTAGCATCACATACGGCTATCCTCATTATGTCATCCACGGATTCAGCGAACGAGGTCGACGTGTCAGTTCTGAGTCCACCAGAGAAGCGGGCAAAGAAGAAATCATTAAGTTCTTCTGAGAAGCACATGGTGCTCAATGTGTATAAAACGGAACTGTTACATCCAGAGCAGTCGATGAGTGACATTGTTTCGAAAACAGCTGCAGCTACAGGTGTTGGACGTTCTTTAGTGTATCGTGTGATAAGTGAGTATAAGGCCACACACTCTTTACAGTCTCGCAAGAAAGGAAAATTACGACAGAAACTTTCTGAAAGTGTTGATGACTTCGATAGAAATGCGATACGAAGGAAAGTACACGATTATTATTATTATTATTATTTTGGTAACGAATTGCCGACAATTGACAAAGTGCTTACAGTCGTGAACGAAGATGCAGATCTGGGCAATTTTCGGAGAACTATATTTTATAAGTTATTGAGAGAAATGAATTTCAAATATGTCCGGCATGGTCGGGATAGCATGCTAATAGACAGGGATGACATCATTTTATGGAGGCGGCGCAGTCTTCGAACCATTAAACGGTTGAGAGGTGAAAGCAGACCCATTTACTATTTGCACGAGACGTGGGTGAACGCAGGAAATACCTGAAGTTACGTCTGGGTAGATGACACTATAAATTCCTCAAAACAAGCGTTTCTGTCCAGATTAATTATCCACCAGAAGCAAGGGCCCATCAGGTAAAGGGAAACGTCTGATTATCGCATACATTCGCAGCAAAGCAGGGTTCGTTGAAGGATGTTTGTGGGCTTTCGAATCCAAGAAAAGTGGAGATTATCATGAGGAGATGTGCGCCGAAACCTTCGAGAAGTGGTTTCAAGATGTTCTTCCTCAGCTTCAGGAAAGTGCAGTTATTGTTCTTGATAACACGCCGTACCATTCTTGGAGAAAAGAAAAAGTTCCAAATGCGAATTCCAATAAGCATGAAATATCAGAGTGGCTAAAATCTATAAACATCGATTTCGAAGACGGTATGTTGAAGAAAGAACTTTTAGATATAGTTAAAAATCACAGAACAGCGCACAACGAATACGCAATAGATGAAATGGCGAAGAATGCAGGGAAAACTGTTCTCAGAATTCCTCCACACCACTGTGAATTAAACGTCATCGAGATAGTGTGGGCCAGAATCAAAGGCTATGTTGCAGAAAAAAGCAAAACACACAAAATGCCGGAAGTTAAAGTACTGCTAGAAGAAACAGTAAGAACAGTGACTGCAGAGGATTGGAACACGCGCGTCCTCCATGTCGTAGAAAAAGTGGAAACTCAAATGTAGAAATTAGACTGCATTATAGAGGAGAGAGAGGAGCGGTTTGTTATAAACCTCAATGAAGTTCAAGTTCGACAGAGTGAACCTTGTTTAGTCCTTTATCATTATTATTACTGGTATTGTTATTAAAATTAACAATTGTGTTTGAATGGAGCGTTTTGTTAGCGACCTGAATGAAAATAAATCTGCTTCGACAGAATGAACTCAGTTTAACATTATTTTAACATTATTGTTAAATTTATTTCGTACATTGTTGCCCAGGTTTCTCACGGTCCGCTGTGAGCTCGGCAGCCGGACGAACGCCGCCAGCTGCAAAGTGTGCGCCAAGGATTTTCCACACCCCTACGTATCACGTGGACACCGAATGCTTTCTCTGGAAACGAGCGCGGTCGCTCACATGATACTGTTTTTGTTTCGTCCCAGTTCTCGGTGAATAGACTTTAGTGGAACTCGCGTTTAGTTGCAACGTTCGGAACTGGATTTGGAAAATCTAAATGCATAGGTACTGAAAGATGATGTAAATCTTGATCCCGAGGTCCGCTAGCAGATGGGTGACGAAACAGCGCGACAGAGTGGTATGGCATGGGTCATTGTTGTTCAACCGTAACGGGACTGTGGGAGGCGTCCGTATGGTTCGGGTCGTTAAAGCGAGTGTCATTAGGCTCATAATCACTAGCACTGAAACAGGCGATGATCGGCTCTGTGCGAAGGTCGAAATCGCTTAGAGTAACGTTTGTTACGGAGGCGGGCAGTCACTGTTTATTGTGATTCCCTGTAGCACTTCTGTGTAAAGTACTCCATGTCATATCTCGAATGTTTATCGCGAAGTCACTCGGTAAATTCGAGACCCGTCGTGGCACAGTTCGGTGTTTGACATCGGGAGCGATGCGAGGTTGGTCCGAATATGTGGCAAACAATGAAGGCATTGTCGCTATGCCGTTCGACACTGTACTATTGTCCAAGGCTTGGCGGATCAATTTTGCACACAGAATGTTTGTTGGACTGATGGGCAGTTGTTAAGAGATGTTGTGGATATTGACCAAGAAACAGTGAGGCTGTACCGTTTGTAATGGTGGCATTCTCTGTGGTGCAACCGACGCTTCAGATTTTCGACTTAACAGCAAAATCACAGCGCGACGCAGAAATTCGGGTTCACCACTGTGGGAAATGGGCTACCAGAGGCGTGATAGCAGAATAGTGACACACCACAGAGATAGGATTTCTACACTGTTTATTACTGAGCACAACATACATAGCTAGTGTAATCGTTACCAGCGGACAGAGCACATTATACGCACAAACAAATTTGACACTCGGTGCGGTGTCTGATGGGAGCGACTGCCTTTACAGTCGCCCCCAACAGCCAGTGCGCCGTATGTCAACTTGATGATGATGGTGAAGTCCCTACTCCGTGACAGAGCGTAGGGGAACGAGGCGGGAGACCCGCACCGCCGTACTACGCAGGGTCGTAGCTTGTGGATATACTCTCCTCGCCTCCCGGTGCACGATCTTCCTGTTCTCCAGTCAGATATTTTACGCCGACACAGTAGCTTCCGAAAATTTTCAAAACGCATGTTTATTTGCGTTGATATACAATGACATTCAGGGCTGATGTTATGAACCACAAACGCTGATTTGCTACGAAATACGTTATGTATTATCCAAAACATTCGTACTTCTAACTTACGAAAATATGGTTTTGTAAGCTTCCGAAAATTCTCGAAAGTAACTTATTTCTCACGTAACTAGAATAGGGCTATTGTTCTCAAAAATTGAAAGAGCACAGTTAAATTTATCCTACAATTGACAGTAACAGTATCAGTTTATCGCGGCACTCGCAATTGTTCGAAATTCCACATTATAACAATGATACAACAATCAATGAAAGATTATACACAGAGGCGAAGTGAACAGCCAAACACTCGAATCTACTACTTACGATTGGCACACGAATCTTGCACATAAAAACGGTCTCATGCAAAGAATAATCGCGATGTCGGCTTTTTTATACAAATAAACGTGCGAATTGCACGGATTTTTCACTTAGTTGTTTCTGTGCAAACTTCTACATGGCGTGCCGAAAAAGAACACTGCAGCGTGAATTTATCTCAGTCAAAAACGCTAAAATTTATAGCACCAACAAAGCACGTCTTCTGCCTGTTGCAGCTTATATCCCAATTTAAAGCAATGAAAAATAACTCTAAAACGATAAGGAAATTTAGAACAAAGTGTCACATGCATGAAACTGAAACAAACACTATGTCAGTCTATACACTTTCAAGGCCATCGTTAAGCAAAGAAAATAATGTGTTGGCAACCCTTGCAGTGTGTGCTGCTTTTGGCAATTTGTCGATTTGGCCGAAGCCAACTGGGTGATAATATACGGTAGATGATGACAATCACTTGGGCTGATGACTTCTTTCAGCAGAAGATGTGAACTGATTATGTTTGGTATCTATATATATATATATATATATATATATATATATAACAGTACTCTGGAAAATACTGTGTGAAGTGTCTGGCAGAGGGTACATCACATTGTATCAGGGCTTTTTCCCATTCCATTCACGTATGAAGCATGGGAAGAATGATTGCTCAAATACTTCTGTATGCTATAATTAGACTAGTTTTCTCTTTGCAATTTCTATGGGAGTGAAATGTTGGGGGTTGTGAAGTATTATTAGATTCATCACTTAAAGTTGGTTCTAGAAACTTTCTAAATTGCTTTTTACAGAACAATTTTCACCTATCTTCAAGTATTGGCCAGTTCATTTCCTTCTGCATCTTTGTGAAACTCTCCCATGAGTCGAACAAAGCTGTGGCCATTCATGCTGTCGTTCATTTCAGTGTCGCCTGTTTGAGCTATTTGGTATGGGTTTCACGCCTTTGAGGAATACTGTAGGATGGATCACATGAAACTTTTATATGCACTACGGTTTGTAAACTGATTGTTGCACTTCCCTTGCGTTGTACCAATAAGCCGCAGTCTCCCACCTGCTTTACCTATGACCGAGCCTATGTGATCATTCCATTTCATACCCTTACAAATTTTGACATCCACGTCTTTGTATGAGTTGACCCATTCCAACTGCAACTGACATTATAGTTACTGTTACTACGTTTTTCCTTTTGTGACATACACAATTTTATAGTTCTGAACTTCTTAAGCAAGTTCCCAGTTGATGACTTACTTTGAATTCTTATCAATGTCTCATTGAGTATTTGTGCAGCTTCTATGGGACAGTACTTCTTTGTAGATAATTGCATCATCTGCGAAAAGTCTGAGGTCCTCAGTCCAGTCACAAATTTCAGTTAATACCTCACACGATCATACTTCTTATAATAAGCGTAGATGAGGTCGTGTGTCAAATTCCTTTCAGAATTGGAGAAGTACTGCATCTACGTGATTGCATTAATCCGTGGCTTCCAGTACGGTATGTCCTGTGAGAAAAGTGCGAGTTGGGTTTCACACGATCGATGTTTTCGGATTCATGTTGGTTGGCACAGAGGAGGTCCCCCTGCTTGATATACGTCATTACATTTGAGCTCAGCATTTATTCTAAGATTCTACAACAAATGGATGGCAAGGATAATGCGTGATAGTTTTGTGGAGCGCTTTGCTACCCTTCTTGTAGATGAATATGATATGTGCTTTTTTCTAACTACCATGCTGGGCGCCCCCACCCCCAAAGCATCTACTGCAGATTATAGTTAGAATAGGGGCTAATTCTGCCATAGATCAATTACATAATCTGCTGGTGACTCCATCAGGCCCTGGAGCGTTAAGTTTGAACGATTTCAGCTGTTTCTCATTGTCACTGGAACTAATAGCTATTCTACTCATCTTTTTAGTGGCACAAGACCTAAATTGAGGCAATACTCCTGGCTTTTTCTTTGCAAAGGAGTATTAAAAAATGTTGTTAACCAATTCCGCTACACTCAGTTTCAGTCCATTTCTCACACGTGAGTGACTGGACACCGATTTTGGTGCCAGTGACAGCCCTTAGATACAACCATAATTTCTCTGTTTTTTGTGAAATATCGTTCAACAGTATTCTGTTATGGTAGTTCTTGAAGGCTTCATGCATTTCTCTCCTGATAGCAGAATGAATTCCGTTGAGGATTTATATATCTATAGCTGTTTGTTTTGTTTCATACTTACTATGCAGTAATCTCCGTTTCTTTAGAAGTTTCTTAAAAGTGACTGTTTAGCATGGAGGATCCTTCCCACAACAGACAGTTCTATTGGGTATATATATATATCCTGTGTATGGTTAACTGCTCTTTTAAACTTAATCCATAGTTCCTCTACACGCTGCTGACCTGATCTTAAAATTTCAACTTTCTCATTGAGACATGGCACAGTTGTGGTTGTGGTCTTTAGTCCAAAGACTGGTTTGATGCAGCTCTCCATGCTACTCTACCCTGTGCAAGCCTCTTTATCTCCAAGTAACTACTGCAACCTACATCCTTCTGAATCTGCTTACTGTATTCATCTCTTGGGCTCTCCCTACGATTTTACCCCCCCCCCCCCGCCCCCCCCCTCTCATGCTTCCCTCCAGTACTAAATTGGTGATAGCTTGATGCCTCAGAATGTGTCCTACCAACAGTTCCCACCTTCTAGTCAGGTTGTGCCAAAAATTTCTCTTCTTCCCATTTCTATTCAGTATCTCCTCATTAGTTACGTGATCTACCCATCTGATCTTCAGCATTCTTCTGCAACACCACATTTCAAAAGCTTCTATTCTCTTCTTGTCCAAACTGTTTATTGTCCATGTTTCACTTCCATAGATGGCTACACTCCACACAAACATTTTCAGGAAAGACTTCCCGACACTTAAATCTATACTCGATATTAACAAATTTTTCTTCTTCTGAATCGTTATTCTTGCCATTTGCCATTGCCAGTCTACATTTTATATCCTCTGTACTTCGACCATCATCAGTTATGTTGCTCCACAAATAGCAAAATTCATCTACTATTTTAAGTGTCGCATTCCCTCATCTAATTCCCCCAGTATCACCTGATATATTTCGACTACATTCCATTATCCTCGTTTCGCTTTTGTTGATGTTCATCTCACATCCTCCTTCCAAGACACTCCCATTCCGTTCAACTGCCCTTCCTGGTCCTTCGCTGTCTCTGACAGAATTACAAGGTCGTCGGCAAACCTCAAAGATTTTATTTCTTCTCCCTGGACTTTAATTCCTACTTCAAATTTTTCTTTTGTTTCCCGTACCGCTTGCTCAATATATAGATTGAATAACAATGGGTATACGCTACAACCCTGTTGCACTCCCTTCCCAATCACTGCCTCCATTTTGTGCTCCTCCACTATTATAACTGCTACCTGGTTTCTTTATAATATTTAAATAACCTTTCGCTCCCGCTATATTACCCTGCCACCTTCAGAATTTGAAAGAGCTTTTTCTAACTCTATAAAAACTATAAAGGTAGGTGTTTCCTCTCCTTAACCTATGTTCTAAGATAAGTCGTAGTGTCAGTATTGCCTCGTGTATACCCACATTTCTCTGGGATCCAAACGGATCTTCCCCGAGGTCGGCTTCTATCAGTTTTTCCGTTCTTATGAAAAGAATTTGTGTTATTATTTTGCAACCATGGCTTATTAAACAGATAGTTGTGTAATACTCACGTATTTCAGCACATGCTTTCTTTGGAGTTGGAATGATTGTATTCTTCTTGTAGTCTGAGTCGCCAGTCTCATACATTTTGCTCACCAGCTTGTCATTTCTGGTTCTCCCAAGGCTATCAGCAGCTCTAACGTAATGTTGTCTACCTGCGGGGCCTTTTTTCTACTTAGGTCTTTCAGTGCTCTGTGAAATTCTTCACATCTCATTTTCATCTACGGCCTCTTCCATTTCCATAATATTTCCCTCAAGTACATCTCCCTTGTATATTATTGGCTCTGAGCACTATGGGACTCAACTGCTGAGGTCATTAGTCCCCTAGAACTTAGAACTAGTTAAACCTAACTAACCTAAGGACATGACACACATCCATGCCCGAGGCAGGATTCGAACCTGCGACCGTAGCGGTCCTGCGGTTCCAGACTGCAGCGCCTTTAACCGCACGGCCACGTCGACCGGCTCCCTTGTATAGATCATCCATATACTCATACCACCTTTCTGCTTTTCCTTCTTTGTGTAGGACTGTTTTTCCATTTGATATCCTGTCATTCGTGCAGGTGGCTGTCTTTTCTCCAAAGGTCTCTTTAATTTTCCTCTAGGTGGAATCTATCTTACCCCAGAGACATATGCTTCTACATCCTTACATTTGTACTCCAACCATTCCTACCGAGCCATTTTGCACTTCCTGTAGATTTCATTTTTTAGACGTTTGTATTCCCTTTCGCCTGCTTCATTTACTGCATTTTTATATTTTCTCCTTTCATCAGTTAAATCCAATATTTCATCTGTTACCCAAGGATTTTTAATAATCTTCGTCTTTTTACCTACTTGATCCTCTGATGACTTCACTATTTCATCTCTGGAAAATAGAAATGAGCTTTTGGCGTCATTGGCCGGGAGGCCACTTACGGGGCAGGTCCGGCTGCCATGGTGCATGTCTTATTACATTCGACGCCACATTTGGCGACCTGCGCGCCGGATGGGGATGAAACAATGATGAAGACAACACAACACCCAGTCCCTGAGCGGAGAAAACCCCCGATCCAGTCGGGAATTGAACCCGGGCCCGTAGGACGGGAATCCGTCACGCTGACCACTCAGCTATCGGGGCGGACATTTCATCCCCCAAAGCTACCCATTCTTCTTCTATTGTATTCCTTTCCTTTGTTCTTCGTTCCATAATGCCCTCTCTGAAACTCTCTACAGCCTATGGTTCTTTCAGTTTATCCAGGTCCCATCTTCTTAAATTCCTGCCTTTTTGCACTTTTTCAGCTATAATCTATAGCTCATAACCAATAAATTGTGGTCAGAGTCCACATTTGACGCTGGAAATGTCTGTCCCAAAATCTCTGTCTTACCTTTACATTATCAACCTGAAACCGTCTTTCATGATTCTTAAATCAAGTGTTAGCTACGATAAAATTTTGCTCTGTGCAAAATTCTACCAGATGGCTCCCTCTTTCATTCTTTTCCCCCAGTCGATATTCAACTACTACTTTTCCTTCTGCTGAATTCCAATCCCACGTGACTAATAAATTTTCGTCTCCCTTAACTAACTGAATAATTTATTTTATCTCAACATAGATTTCTTCAGTCTCTTCAGCATCTGAGGAGCTAGTCGTAATATAAATTTGTACTACATGGTAGGCCAGGGCTTCATGTCTATCTTGGCTAAGATAATGTATTCACTATACTGTTCATAGTAGCTTATCCACATTCCTATTTTTATTCATTATTAAACCTACTCCTGCATTACCCTTATTTCATTTTGTATTTATAACCCTGTATCCACCTGACCAGAAGTCCTGTTCCTGCTGCCACTGAACTTCACTGATTCCCACTACAGCTAACTTTAACCTATCCATTTCCCTTTTTAATTATTCTGATCTATCTGCCCGATTAAAAGATCTGGCATTCCACCTTCCAGTCCGTAGAATTCCAGTTTTGTTTCTCTTGATAATGACGCCCTCTTGAGTAGTCCACAGCTGGAGATCCGAATGGGGGACTATTTTACCTGTGGAATATTTAACCCAATAGGATGTCATCATCATCATTTAACCTTACTATAGATGCCATTTGTTTCTTATAACTATTATTGCTACAACTGCCTCATGATCACTGATACCAGATTCAATGTTGACATCCTCAAAGAGATCAGGATTATTTTTACCAATAGACCTAATATATTTTCATCATGAGCGCGGTTCCAAACCATCTGTTCTAGATAGTTATTAGAGAACGAATTTAGTAATATTTCACAGGAAGTCGAATTTAGTAATATTTCACTGGAAGTCCTGTCATTGCACCGACTAACAAAACTGTCTTTACCCCAACAGATTGTTGGATGATTACAATATGACTGAGGAACTTACATACTAGCAAACCGAAAACTGACTTGTTCTCTAAATTTTTCGGTTACAGAGAGATGAGTCTGCTGGTCGAGAGAAGGATCCAATCATAATTTTATGCCCTTCCTTGACACTAAAATTTACCAATGCGATCACATGTGCAGCTTCAGTTTCTACCCCGGTCGATTCGAGTTTCTTGTCTACTGCGACAAAGACAACACCTCCATTTCCCATTAGCCTATCCTTTCGATATGTGCTTAAATATTCCCCAAAAGTGTCTCTGCTACCAACTTCGGGTTTAACTAGCATTCTGAACCTAGTATTTTATGTGCGCTTCACTGCCTTTTTGGAGTGCTCCAAACTCTGGCAGTTTGTTGCGAATGCTTCAACAGCCAATCACTAGGGTTTTAATACTCTCACCTGTGGGACAGGTTCTTACACTAATACTTCTTTCTCTCCATCGGGCATGGGTGCGTAAGTTGGTTTAAGTTAGATTAAGTAGTGTGTAAGCTTAGGGACCGATGACCTCAGCAGTTTGGTCCCATAGTATCTCACGACAAATTTCCAAATTTGGACTGGATGAAGAGTCACCTAATAAAAAAACGCTTGCAAGGACCCCACACGCAGTCAGCTACCTGGGTAGCAGCCTCTTATTAAAAAAGTGCACACCTGATCCGTTTAGGGGAACCCTACAGTTGTCACCACTAAGGTGTACACCCAGGAAGTCGCAGCCTAGTTTCTTACAAAACTTTCGTAGACTCTGGTTCAAGCCATCCACTCAACTAAAAACCAGAAGGCGACAGTCAGTTCCAGGGACACTGCTGCAGATTGTGACCTTTGTTGATACATCATGGACACCTTCTCTGCCAGACGCTAGAATGGTCCGAGTATGACCTCCAAACACAGATATACAGGCATTGTTTGTTAAAAGATGCGTCACAATCTGCAGTTGGTTACACCCTATTCCCTCAGTGGCTACCAGAACAGCCTCTTCAACATGTTAAATGAGGCGCCCAGGTACACATACACTGAGTGAATACGGTGTTTCGTCCTACCACTTGTTGTCATTTCCCTAAGGGACATCATTATTCACCATAAGTTTGAACTGCCAACCGTTAACAGACTTTTAACCTTCTGTGTTTGTCTTCCCTTGACAGGAGACTCACCATTCCCAAAAGGTAATGGAGGTCTTACTGGCTCATTTTTGGTTTCAGTGGAAGACAGAAACTCGAACTTGTGTTGGTTAGGAGGTTGGTTGTAGCCTATCGCGATTGCGGTTTATCGTATCGCGACATTGCTGCTCGCGTTGGTCGAGACCCAATGACTTTCAGCAGAATATGGAATCGGTGGGCTCAGGAGGGTAATACGGAACGCCATACTGGATCCCAACGGCGTCGTATCACTAGCAGTCAAGATGATAGGTACCTGATCCACATGGATGTAACGGATCGTGCAGCCACGTCTAGATCCCTGAGTCAACAGATGGGGACGTTTGCAAGACAACAACCATCTGCACGAACAGTTCGACGACGTTTGCAGCAGCATGGACTATCACCTCGGAGACCATGGCTGCGGTTAACCTTGACGCTGCATCACAGACAGGAGCGCCTGCGATGGTGTACTCAACGACGAACCTGGGTGCACAAATGGCAAAACGTCATTTTTCCGGATGAATCGAGGTTCTGTTTACAGCATCATGATGTTTGGCGACATCGCGGTGAACGCGCATTGGAAGCGTGTATTCGTCATCGCCATACTGGCGTATCACCCGGCGTGATGGTATGGGATGCCATTGGTTTACACGTCTCGGTCACCTCTTGTTCGCATTGACGGCACTTTGAACAGTGGGCGTTACATTTCAGATGTGCTACGACCCGTGGCTCTACCCTTCATTCAATCCCTGCGAAACCCTACATTTCAGCAGGATAATGCACGACCGCATGTTGCAGGTCCTGTACGGGCCTTTCCGGATACAGAAAATGTTCGACTGCTGCCCTGGCCAGCACATTCTCCAGATCTCTCACCAATTGGGAACGTCTGGTCAATGGTGGTCGAGCAACTGGCTCGTCACAAAACGCCAGTCACTACTCTTGATGAACCGTGGTACCGTGCTGAAGCTGCATGGGCAGCTGTACCTGTACACGCCATCCAAGCTCTGTTTGACTCAATAGCGGGCGTATCAAGGCCGTTATTACGGCCAGAGGTGGTTGTACTGGGTACTGATGTCTCAGGATCTATGCACCCAAATTGCGTGAAAATGTAATCACATGTCAGTTCTAGTATAATATATTTGTCCAATGAATACCCGTTTATCACCTGCATTTCTCCTTGGTGTAGCAATTTTAATGGCCAGTAGTGTATTCCAACTTCGTTCATCCATGACTTGAAAATGGTAACACTTCGTGACTGCGAACACATCACATATGTTTTAAATCTTTACGGAACATTTTCTCGCTGACAGACCCCACAAAATAACCGAAGGAGAAAAAATATCACTTACTACATTTTCGCTGCTCGTGTGATCAAAATTCAGCGTCTGCCATGAAGTTTTAATTTTTTACTTCTTAAGTAGTATGACATTCGCAACACACTTTGTACACTTTTCTACATGGGCTGATAAGCCAAAACATTATGACCACCTACTTAAAAACGTGTTGGTCCACTTCTGGAATGCACTTCGGCAGTGATTCTGCGTGCCGCGGATTCGGTAAGTACTTGATAGGTTTGTAACACTAGATGCCTATCCACATGTCACTCACTTCCCGTAGTTTACGGGCGGCTGATTTGTGGATGCGAAGCTGGTGCTCGATAGCGTCCCAGTTGGGTTTCATCGGATTCAGATAAGCCGAATTTGATAATCAAGACATCAACGTGAGTTCACTATCACGCTCCTCAAACCACTGCATCACGATAGTGGTCTTGGAACACAGACAGTTGTCCTGCTGGAAGGTGCCATCGCTGTTGAGGAAGACATCAAGCATAAGAGGTTACAGGTGGTGTCTAATAAAGTTCACGTAGTCCACAGCTGCCATAGTGCATTTGGTTACTGTTACAGGTTCCATGGAGGCCCAGATGAATTTCCCCCTAAACATAATATTGCTCCCATTGGCCTGCGTCCGTGTCAAGCTGCATATTTCGAGCAGCCTGGATGAGGGCGTATCTGGACATGATTATTGACCTGGTTTAATAATAAAGAGGATTCATCTGACCACACGACGTGATTCCATTGATAAACGGTCCAATATCGATGATCCCGGGCCCACTGTAATCATGATTCACGATGTTGCCGGATCAACATGGGAACACGTAGGGGTCCTCTGATGCGGAACACCGAACTGTGTGCGCAGAACGGTGTGCTCCTACACACATGTGCATTTGGCAGCACTGTGCTCTGTCGTCAGATCTGCCACATCGCCCCATATTCTGCTTTAGAGAAAGGGCAAACCCCTGATCCATGTGTTCTGTGATGAGTTATGGACGCCCAACTTGTCGCCTACTCGTGGTTTCAGTGCTCTTCAACCTCTGGGTGACCAGGAACAGAAGAACTGGAAGTGGATGGCCGCGAATGTAACTGCGATTTATTCATGCTACTGAGCATATTTTCGATACGAATAAAATGTTTGCATGTGCTGCTGCTTCTCACACATTGGCTGGCTTGCAAACATTCATTCACTGTGGAAGTAGCTAGTTTACCCCTATTTTCATTTTTATAAAATTCCTGTTAATAAAAATTCTTTCGCAGTCAGCAATTGAATGTGGAAGTGATAAACATGAGAGCGCAAATGCTGGCAGCGCTGGGAATTCTCTCTCGCCCAACAAAGCTTTTACGTTGATTGTGTTCCCCCAAAATACGTCCAGTTCTGAATAGTTCTTAATATTTTCGTCTATTCTTCCGATAGAAAGTTTCCTCCAATCATCATCGATTTGTCGTAGATGCTTATCAAAATCTAAAGAGACTGTTCTTGGCCATTTTGACATAAGACGTATATAAGAGAGAGAGTTTCTCTCTTTCTTTGTTTGAAAGAACACTTTTCAATGCCAAAACTGCAAGTAATGGCAATAAATCATCATCAAAGTTATATCTCTTCTTCAGTTCCGATTATCCTGCTTGCGTGAAATCCTTACATCTGCGGTAAAAGTCTTTCACGGCATCCCGTTTCTTATATATTCCTGGTTTCTGAATTGCTTTCAGAACTTCAACTCCTACATTCATTTGGCTGTCAGGAAGAAACTTTCACCTGTTGTTAGGGTCAATGTCAGTCAATTTATTGGATACGATATACTTCCAGTCCATGTATCAAAGCAACTTGTCCTTGTACTCTTCTATCATCTTTTCATGCAAGTCAATAACAACAACTTTACCACTCCGGAAATACTTATTTAAATCTGTAAATTTCTGTAAAATATAGGCCAAAAATAAATAATTTAAAAAATTGTTATTGGGGGATCGGCGAATTTCTTCTGCCGCAACCAGCCCCTCTTCCTGGTATTAAGAATCAAAACAGAGACGCAAAACATTGCAGTGTCCTAAAATTCTCACTGCAACGGCCCGCAAAGATATCTGTGATGGATCCAACATTTTATGAATTTTGAAATTCATGCACTTGTCCCTGTCTCTTAGCACTATCTTTAAAATGATTATCAATGTTCCTAGGTAGGTCTTCACAACGTCTGGGAAGAGATTTAGAGGCTTCACTGGCACATATGTAAAGCGAGCGACGTATACGTTTCAGAAAAATTAGCCCAGAACATTTTTCAGTTATTCGAGTAGCAACAGAGGTTTTGCCCCCATCATAGAATTACAACCATCGGAAACAAATGCCATAATACTGTTTTCGGAAACATTGTACTCAGAAAACAAAACCATTAGACTAGAATAAAGGTTTTCTCTTGTTGCACTTTCGTTTGACTTATCATTATCACCCTGCTTGCGAATTTCACAAAGATTTAAAAATTTACTTTTAACTTTATTTGTGTCTATATCAAAATATCTAACCACGACACCCGACGTTTTTATAGACCCTACGTCTATTGACTCGTCAGTAAGAACACTGAATTTTGTATGTCTCAGTTTTTCTGCAAAGTTCGTTCTTATGGCTCTTTATTATCACGTTCGTTACGATCTGGGAACATTTAGTGCGACTCATATATATAGCATCTGCGATTTTAGAATCGGCAAAGCAACTCTTAACAACGTTCTCCCCATGATCTACAATACTGAAAGGAAGATTATGTCATGCCAAGAATCCTGCCAATTTAATTTCAGCGCCGGCCGCGGTGGTCTAGCGGTTCTAGGCGCTCCAGTCTGGAACCGCGCGACTGCTACGGTCGCAGGTTCGAATCCTGCCTCGGGCATGGATGTGTGTGATGTCCTTAGGTTAGTTAGGTTTAAGTAGTTCTAAGTTCTAGGCGACTGATGACCGCAGATGTTAAGTCCCATAGTGCTCAGAGCCAGTTTTTTTTTTTTTTTTTTAATTTCAGCAATGAGAGCCTAACTATTTTAAGGCACATCACTTGTAGCTGATTTCATAAATGTACTCAAAATTGTCTGACTTTTAGATGCTACCACCTTCACCTGTTTGACATGATTTTCACTTTTCGAATGTTTTTTAACACATTCCAATTCAGACACGAAAGTTACGTTACAAATTCTATGTCTATCCCTTTCAGTGTTCTACTCATCAGCGCACAACCAACCTTTAAATTCAAGATTAGTTTCCCAGACTTTTCTATACTTTTGTTTTCGCCTCTTACATTGAAACACGCCTGCTGTAGAATTCTTGGGAGTAGTAGGGTCACTATCACTTTCTTCTGTTACCACTGACTCAATTTTGCACAACTTTACACATTATGACTCGCTCACTGTTCTCAACTAAGCCATCAAGTTAACTGTAATCTTTTTCACTTATGTATGAACACCGTTCAGGGTGCAAAGCAGTCAATATGGTGAATTTCTCTGGGGATTCATCTCGGGGAATAACCCAAGCTGACTTGTGCACCTGGAGCGTAATGAACTTAGGGAATCCCACGGATGGACGGACTCGCAATGTAGGCTGCTCACTGTATTTGTGAAATAAAATGTCAAAAATTAAATAAATCATAGGATTAAAACAATAAGAAAGGTCAAGCCTTAACAATAATAAGCGTTTCAAATTATCGTACAATAGATTTGCGATCCGAAGTGTGGCTCGTACGTTCGTGCAAAATCTTAAATTATCTTACATGTACGATCCACTGTTACCAACTGCAGCACACAACGTAAAAGCCACCAGTAGGTGCACTTTTACGTATTTAAAGCAATGGAAAGAGTGTCACATGTGTTAGACTAAAACAGCCGCTACGGTCGCAGGTTCGAATCCTGCCTCGGGCATGGATGTGTGTGATGTCCTTAGGTTAGTTAGGTTTAAGCAGAAGTTCTGGGGAACAAACGTAGCTTTTGCTCACCTAGCTCAAATTCATCACTTCTAAATCTTCTACATAATGCACATTTTACGCCGGTAATGGGCGTTTCAACAAGTGGTAGCTCACGGTCCTACAGATGTTTGTCCATTACCGCAGTTTAGTGCATGAGTTTTCGCGCGCAAGGACATGATTGGCTAAATTTAACGCTAAATAACTCATATACGGTACAACGTATCGAATATTTTTCTTACGAAATATTTCTCAGCTGTCTCCCCTGCAACTGTCTTACAAGCTTTTCAGACTGTTGCTGGCCGCCCTGTGTAGGGGCTATCTAGTAATACCTGACGTCAGTTGTAGAGTTTTTGACTTCATGGTCGGTCATTCTTAACCATCCACACAAAATATAGAGTAGCCCAGTACAAGGTTATGTATTTAAAAAAATAAAGGAATTACAGGTGAATTTATATACAGTACACTTCAGATTCTACCATCAGTTTAATGTGCACTATTGCTGTTGATCTCGCCCGAACATTCTAATCATGTTATAAAAAATGACGGCATACATGGCACTGCTACATCAGCAACAGCCAAACTTAAGAATGGTATCAATCCAAGTTACTTACATTACCTTCTGCAGTTCATCGTCATTGTTGTAGCACCGACATCACATTCTAAATATCCACCAGCTGTTGTTGCTGCTACTCTTATCTGTACATTGTGCGTTTCAGTTACCCGTTCTGAACCTTAAATCTAATACAAAGCATCCGCTGAGCAGTAGTTTTTGAACATTCTTAAAGCAACGTTCTACAGTACGTAGAATTTCCAGCCATGAACAATGCACTCTATTTCTCGTTGACACTACGGAGTACCTGTACTGTCTCTTCCAACTATTTATTACATGGCATTTTCGCCTTTCCCAACTCTGTTAAATGTAATTATTCCGCACATCAACATCATTACACACGTTTATAAAATTATTTTTTCAGCATGCATTTCACACTCCCGTACTTTTTAACCGCATTATGGGAAGGAGAGGAGAAAGGAAAACTCTAACGACCAAGTCTTTCGACTACTGTTATCGAAGGAAAAACTTTACCCTTAATAACTGTGAGCTGCTCAAATGTAAATCGATCAAAGTGAATATGATTGCAGCTGAACCGATCTGTTATAATGTCAGTACACACGCTATGTCATTTTCGTTCATTAGAAAAAAAACTCACAAATTACAGTACTGTGGCATTAATAGTGGGATCCCATAGGATTTTGCATATCTGGATATTTTATAGCGACGAAGATATAGGAACGGATTTGATAAATCGTATCGCAGCAGTATTTATGATATAGGCCTATATTTATTCACCATGTCTGAGTAAAAGCGATTTCAGGTACAGTACAAGTTCAAGCCTTTCTTATGTCCCACTCTTTTGCGATGGGTGATGCTACATCTTCAAACACATTACGTCTTTCAGTACGATGGAACACCTCTAACCTCCCCTCGCCATACACTGACACACATGCATTGAGGTATGGAGTTTCGCATGTTTTTAAATCAGCAGCTACCAAATCGAGCGATCGGTCGTATTGGAAAAGATTACGCCACGTTCTTGTCTTAGACTCCTATACATGATCTACACTTTCCTATAATTCTCCCAAAAAGAACTTAAGTCGACCATTCTCCTTCCATAGTAAGTTCATTATTAGACGCTTGTTCTATTTCATATCGCTTTGACACTTACGCCCATATATTTAATCAACGTGACTGTAAAGCAGAAGACTGTACGTATCCGGAACTGTCACTAATGTATTTATGGAAGAAAACACACACGAGGATGCTGTAATATTCTATAATGGATTTATTTGAATGTGATCATGTGAAACACCTACTATATAATGCTTTCGCGTCGGCGGCTCCACATATGTCAGTATGTATGATGTGAAATGGGTCAACTGATTTGAGTTGACTCTTGTTGACTCCAGAAATCCTGTTGTGTGCTGTTACCTATGGATATGTGACAAGTTACAATTACAATTTGTACAAATGTTTTAATTAACGCATAAAACGAGAAAGACAATAGATGTGGATGTGGGGCAAGTTACAGTATTAAGGTGTAATTATTCATGATAAGAAAAGAAAACAAAAAAACAACTAAAAACTAATGGTATTTAAGAAAACATTTAACTTGGCTATTTTCGACTTACAGTACGAAATATAACATCTGAAGCACTAACCAGCCATAAATTTATGGTACAGAAGAAAATTTTCATCTTGGTATTTTAGACCGGCATTCATAAATTCTTCAACTAAATGCAGCACTTCTGAAGTAACGTTTTCACTTTTGCTCTGAATCCTTCTCTATTCGGCTTAAGCTTTCTGATAGCTTGTCGTATGGAAGAACTCCCATGCGCCTTACATTGCTGTTGACTAATTACAGATACTTCACCGAACTGACGGGTCTGGTGATGGTGCAGGTTATTATTTTTCGCAAATATACGTAAATTTCCATAAATGAAAGACACTTTGGTGACTACATATAAGGCAGTGCAGGGTACTGAATTCCAGCAATAGATGTTTATCCCATGCTAGTCTGCGAACGTTTTCTATAAATTTGCGAATCGTGTAACTGAGTCGGGCTGTGGGTCCAGCCCAGCATCCCCGAAGTTAGACGTCGCAGAAAACAGACACACACACACATCAGGGCTGGCCAGCACCGCCGGCCCTAGTCGTTAATCCGCTGAGCGGATTAGACATAGGGGCGGCACGCCTCCCTGAATGCTGAAAGTGGCATGCTAACGTGCATGGCTATCCATGAGGATTGGCTTATTAAACTGGCAGTTCGAAGATATTGACACCTGTTAACAACTGTCTTCTTCGAAAATGGAATTATTACAGTCTTATTGCAGTCTGAGTATATTTTGTCAGTCTCATATACACACGAGGTAGAATAGTTTTCACATGGTTGATCCTACAAACGATCTCAATAACTCTGTTGGAGTTTTATGTACCCTATGTGCACTGTTTCAATTTTTGTCTTTCAGAGATATGAGACTTCCTTCTCACAGTATCTTCCATATCATCAACATATACTTCTTCTTCTCTTCCCATGATAGAGCTTTCAAGTCTGTTTCCTTTATATAGCACTTCTACACATACCTTCCACCTTTCAGCACTTTCTTCTTTACTAACATTTCGCTCGCCATCCTTATTGTTATTCACAGAGCTGAGTCTCTTCTCATCAAAAGTTTATTTAATTTTCCTTTATGCGGCAACTATCTTTCCCATACTCTTGAATGTCTCTATAGCTTTTCTTTTCTCTTTTCGCCATTCCTGCTTAGCTATTTGCACCTGCTGTCAAACACAACTTACAGACATCAGTATTCCATTTTGCCAGCTGCATTTTTACATGTTTTCCTTCCGTCAATTAAACTCAGTACCTGATGTTTTCTCTAAAGGTATAGGGCCAAAACGACTGAACGAGGTGAGGCAGTGGTTAGCACACTGGACTCACATTTGGGAGGAAGACGTTTCAAATCAGCGTCCGACCATCGAGATTTCGGTTTTCGGTGATTTACCTAAATTGCTCCAGACAAATGACTGAATAGTTCCTTTGAAAGGGCAAGGCCGAAATCCTTACTCATCCTTAAAAAAAAGTCAGAGTATTGGGATGTGTAACTGAATGTTATTATCAATTCAGCCCAAACTTCCAATATAGTAGAAAACTTATTTCTACTATAGTTCACTAAAAAGGTAGCAGTATGTACTCTCGTCAAAATCTATTTAATACTTGCTTGACAGGGCTTCACTAGAATGAAGATATGGTAATTATCAATACAATTTATAAAAAGTGAAAATAAACTTTTAACTTAACTTTGGCAGCAGTTTGATTTGTGGCACTTGAGATCCTATAGCCAATATAGTGAAACTAAATAACTTTGCGGTCTCGTGGCAGTCTATGATTTAGTCACTGCGACTGAAAGTACCAAGCAGACCCCCGTTAACTGCTTCTATTTCTCCACAAACAGCGACTGCAAAGATGGAACTGCATTCTTCTCAATGTAACTCCCGGGACTGTGTTCCACAGAGTAATTGCAGGAGATGCCGGCAGTGTCAGAAGAGGTGAACTGCACGAACTGAATGAGCGTCGGTGGCGTATCGTCTTTTGTCGGCGTTGGCAGAAGAATCTCCGTCTGTGCGAGTACTAGGCGGAAGCAATACGCGCTCTCTGGAAGAAAAATCGCAACACCAAGAAGGAGTTGAGCGACATAAACGATAGTTGGTAGGCGTGTTTCAGCATCTAAAAGATGATGTCTGTTCAGATTTCGCGTCAGACGCATAAGAGTGGCGCTTGTAGCGTCACTATGAGGATGCATATCGAGTTTGCTTTAAATACGCCTTGTAACAGTCGTGAGCGTTAGTTATCTTTGAAAGTGTACATGGTGAGTCGATGTCAGTCAAGAATGCCTTTAAGGCGACGAGACGCCATTATCAACAGCTCACTGAGTTCAAACGAGGTCGTGTAATAGGGCTAAGAGAAGCTAGCTGTTCCCTCTGCGATATTGCAGGACTTTGCATGAATGTAGCCATTGTTCATGATCGCTGACAACGATGGTCTCGAGAATGTAAAGTGGCAAGAAGACCACCCTCCGAATGGTCACGTGGCACTACAGATTTTGAAGACCACTGCGTTCAGTGTACGGTTCTGGCGCATCGTACTGCATCTGCAGCAGCAATTTGAGCAGCAGTTGGCACCACAGTGACGTAACGAACTGTTAAAAATCGAATACTTCAGGTATATCTCCGAGTCGGATGCCCTGTAGCGTGCATTCCTCTGACTCCAATCCACCGCCATCTGCGACTTCAACAGCGTCAAGCGAGAGCTCACTGGAGGGCAGGGTGGAGGTCTGTTGTGTTTTCTGATGAAAGCTGGTTCTGCCTCGGTGCCAGTGACTGCCGTATGTTGGTTAGAAGGAAGCCAGTTGAGGACATGTAATTAACCTGTCTGCGTGCTAGACTCACTGGACGTGCACCTAAAGTTAGGGTCTGGGTTACTACTCGTATTTCGTATGACAGCAAGAGCACTCTCGTGGTTACCGCACGCACCCTGACTGCAAGTTTGTATGTCAGTTTGGTGATTCGACCTGTTGTGCTACCATACATGAATATTCCAGGGGGTGTTTTCCGGCATCATAATTCTCGCCCACATACGGCTGTTGTAGCCCAACATGCTCTACATATTGTTGATATATCGCCTTGGCCTGCTCGATCACAAGATCTGTCTCCAACCCCGCACATATAGGACATCATCGACGACGACTCCAGCGTCATCCACAAATAACATTAACTATCCCTGTATTGAGCGACCATTAACCGCCCCTGCATTGACCGACTAAGTGCAACAAGCAAGAAACTCTATCCCACAAACTGACCTCCTGCACCTGTACAACACAACGCATGTACATTTGCATGCTTGCATTCAACATTCCAGGGGTTACACCGGTTACTGATGTACCAGCATTTCACATTTGGAATGACTTATCTCGTACTTAAATAAACCTGTGATACTGCAACATTACTCATTTAAATATGTTATAAAGACAAACGAATTCTCAAAATTTCTTTACACTGATACTTAAAGTAGAAGAAGAGTTTTGCTATTTTGGCAGCAAAAGAACTGAGGACGGTCGAAGTAGAGAGGATATAAAATGTAGACTGCCGATGGCAAGGAAAGCGTTTCTAGAGAAGAGAAATTTGTTAACATCCAGTGTAGATTTAAGTGTCGGGAAGCCTTTTCTGAAAATGTTTGTTTGGAGAGTAGCCATGCATGGATGTAAAATATGGACAATAAATAGTGTAGACAAGAAGAGAAAAGAAGCTTCTGAAATGTGATGGGTAGATCACATAACTAATGAGGAGGTACTGAACAGAATTGGGAAGAAGAGGAATTTGTGGTACAACCCGACTAGAAGAAGGGATCGGTTGGTAGGACACGTCCTGAGGCGTCAAGGGACCGTGTTTTGCCTCTCCACGGGTTCCCCTTCCGTATGGTTTGCACTAATGCCATATGAAATAATTACACAAGTAAATGCAGTAAATTGTTCTGTACATCTAAATTTTATAAGAACGATTTAAACAACTAGGTGTTCTCATAGCATTCTCTCACGACTTTTACTAGCTAGAGACGTCTGTCGGTGGGAGCTGGTATCAGCTTCTAAATAACAGAAACAGTTATAAGTACAACGCTAGCAATAAAAATGACTCCACTACTTAAAGCTTGACCTTTCTCTGGTATGCTAAGGAGCACTTCACTATCTTTAATCGTACAAGAGCTAATGAAAAGAGTTTTATTTTTATTGAAAATGTATTAAAAGGATTGATTTAGTTATAAACAGAAACCTCTTACATTAGAGGCACATCGCTGCGAGATACTGTGAACATTACGCAGGGAATTATGTTTTGTCACTTGTGTACCACAGCTTTTATAAGTTACAGAAACAATATCACACCAACACCTTCAGCTGCTGTTCAATGGCCGGCCGGTGTGGCCGTGCGGTTCTAAGCGCGTCAGTTTGGAACCGCGTGACCACTTCGGTCGCAGGTTCGAATCCTGCCTCGGGCATGGATGTGTGTGATGTCCTTAGGTTAGTTAGGTTTAAGTAGTTCTAAGTTCTAGGGGACTGATGACCTCAGTAGTTAAGTCCCATAGTGCTCAGAGCCATTTGAACCATTTTTTTTGCTGTTCACTGCATTCTTTATTGTGCGAGCAGTTTCGGTCGAGACCATTATCCAGCACCTGTTGTATGCACGCTGGAAAATTATAGTAAAAAATACGAAAAATACGTACAGATTTTTGTTGGCAGCATTAGTTACATATACAGGGTGTTACAAAAAGGTACGGCCAAACTTTCAGGAAACATTCCTCACACTCAAAGAAAGAAAATATGTTATGCGGACATGTGTCCGGAAACGTTTACTTTCCATGTTAGAGCTCATTTTATTATTTCTCTTCAAATCACATTAATCATGGAATGGAAACACACAGCAACAGAACGTACCAGCGTGACTTCAAACACTTTGTTACAGGAAATGGTCAAAATGTCCTCCGTTAGCGAGGATACATGCATCCACCCTCCGTCGCATGGAATCCCTGATGCGCTGATGCAGCCCTGGAGAATGGCGTATTGTATCACAGCCGCCCACAATACGAGCACGAAGAGTCTCTACATTTGGTACCGGGGTTGCGTAGACAAGAGCTTTCAAATGCCCCCATAAATGAAAGTCAAGAGGGTTGAGGTCAGGAGAGCGTGGAGGCCATGGAATTGGTCCGCCTCTACCATTCCATCGGTCACCGAATCTGTTGTTGAGAAGCGTACGAGCACTTCGACTGAAATGTGCAGGAGCTCCATCGTGCATGAACCACATGTTGTGTCGTACTTGTAAATGCACATGTTCTAGCAGCACAGGTAGAGTATCCCGTATGAAATCATGATAACGTGCTCCATTGAGCGTAGGTGGAAGAACATGGGGCCCAATCAAGACATCACCAACAATGCCTGCCCAAACGTTCACAGAAAATCTGTGTTGATGACGTGATTGCACAATTGCGTGCGGATTCTCGTCAGCCCACAAATGTTGATTGTGAAAATTTACAATTTGATCACATTGGAATGAAGCCTCATCAGTAAAGAGAACATTTGCACTGAAATGAGGATTGACACACTGTTGGATGAACCATTTGCAGAAGTGTACCCGTTGAGGCCAATCAGCTGCTGATAGTGCCTGCAAACGCTGTACATGGTACGGAAACAACTGGTTCTCCCGTTGCACTCTCCATACAGTGACGTGGTCAACGTTACCTTGTACAGCAGCAACTTCTCTGACGCTGACATTAGGGTTATCATCAACTGCACGTACAATTGCCGCGTCCATTGCAGGTGTCCTCGTCGTTCTAGGTCTTCCCCAGTCGCGAGTCATAGGCTGGAATGTTCCGTGCTCCCTAAGACGCCGATCAATTGCTTCGAACGTCTTCCTGTCGGGACACCTTCATCCTTGAAATCTGTCACGATACAAACGTACCGCGCCACGGCTATTGCCCCGTGCTAATCCATACATCAAATGGGCATCTGCCATCTTCGCATTTGTAAACATTGCACTGACTGCAAAACCACGTTAGTGATGAACACTAACCTGTTGATGCTACGTACTGATGTGCTTGATGCTAGTACTGTAGAGCAATGAGTCGCATGTCAACACAAGCACCGAAGTCAACATTACCTTCCTTCAGTTGGGCCAACTGGCGGAGAATCGAGGAAGTACAGTACATACTGACGAAACTAAAATGAGCTCTAACATGGAAATTAAGCATTTCCAGACACATGTTCACATAATATCTTTTCTTTATTTGAGTGTGAGGAATGTTTCCTGAAAGTTTGGCCGTACCTTTTTGTAACACCCTGTATACACAAAGCACACTGTCAAAAGTATTATATTTATAAATAATATTTAATCATGCAGAGACAGGTGCATGGAAGATTAATTATGGGCAACTATGCAAGGAATGCACAAAATAAAACGGTAAAGAAGCATTAGCAATCATTAAGTAAAACATAGCTAATCTGTAAATGGCATAGATTTAGTTCTAATCAATTAGCCCTCATGACTAGCATTATCTCTGTTGCAAAATATTTTTGTTGTTTACCGGTTCGAGTTCTTCATTCAAAATGGAATTTCGTTCTTCAGCACAATATGGAAAAAATTCTATCTCTGCCACGAGATCCATACATCCACCTTTCTCTGCTTTATGTAGAATAAAGAAGCTATTTTCATTTTATCTACTACATGCTTTTCATTTCATCTCTTAAATGCGTCGCAAATATTGATGGATTGCATTTGTCGGTGTTATAATGTTATTTGTTTCGTGTACATATTGTTCTACCGGTTTGTCCTTTGTAATTCACATAAATTTCTGCTCTTCGATTTTAATGGTTATTTAATATTAGTCACTCAATCTACTGTCGCAGCTAACGTCTCGACCTAACTAAATCCCTAGTACACACTGCATGCTGTAATTTGTAATCTGCCAAGCAGCATTACGAAAAGTAGAACTTAGCTGGTTCATAAATAGGCCAAGACTGACACATGTTTAGGCATCAAATTCTAACAGCTTACTTTTTTTGTTTGCAGAACTCAAATTTTGACTTTCAAATGACGAAGATATATAGGGTACGTGAGGGTAAAGCAGAGAGTGAGATAAAATCACGCTATTTTTTGTTGCTATATTGTAAATTACTCTACAATTAATAATATTAGAGAAGGAAAGTTGCTACTCACCATATAGCGGAGATGCTGAATCGCGATAGGCACAACAAAAAGAGTCACACAATTATAGCTTACCGCCATTAAGGCCTTTGTCTGCAATAGACACACAAACACACACACACACACACACACACGCACACACACACACACACACACAAACACACACACACACACACACTCTCAAGCAAACGCAACTTGCACACACGTCTGCAGTCTCAGATAACTGTGAGGTGGTGCAGAAGCTAGCATACTAGATTCGCACTCGGGAGGACGACGGTTCAGATCCGCGTACGGCTCTTTTAAGTTTTCCGTGATTTTCCCAAATCGCTTCAGGATAATGCCGGGCTTCTTCTTTTGAAAGAATACCGTCCATTTTCTTCCCCATCCTTGAAACATTCTGAGCGCGTGCTCTATCTCTGATGACCTCAACGACGATGGGACGTTAAACCGTAATCTACATTTTGTCTTTCTTTCTCAGCATCTCAAACCGAGCTCTGAGGCCACATCTTGGTTAAGTAAATAGCCGTCAAATAGAGCTGGTACTGCGTCCCCTTTATTTGCTGAAACACAAAACATGAAAGCAGACATGCTTCACTCTCAGACATGAAATATAATACTGCTACTTGTGTTTCGTGAATACAGCTGCACATAAAACAGTAAAATCCTGCAAAGAGAAAGAAAAAAGAGTGGTCTCCAAAACTTGTCATGTGCAAAACAAAACAAAAAATGGTCTTAGAGTTTCAAACCATATGGAAAGACGTGTTTATTGGTCTTGGTAGTTTCGGTAAGTCCGATAATTAATGATAAGCTTCCACCCAGTGTGGTAACGCTGACCAGTGATGAGACACACGTGAAACATATAGACATTAAGACGTCATACTTCATACTCAGTGTCTCTTCCTCCCCTAACTAGCCACATCACATTGTACTGTTATAACAGCAGTTAGGATCTCCAGTTAGTTTTGCACTATTTTGTTGGTGTAATAACAATAGTAACCGGCAGAGACACTGAAAATTATTATTCCTTTTTCACACAGAAGATGCAGTAACTGGGCCACACTGCTTTGCATAGTTTCTGCCGTAGCACACAAAAAATACCTTTCCGGTCATGCTCTCCTACTCGAGCCACTACCTGTCCAGAGCACCTTACACGTCCTTGGTGTTGGAAGAGGAACTTTAGAAACGTTGTGTACAAAGAACTTCGATTTCTGGTTCACGTAGAGGAAAGTGAATTTCGTTTACAGTTTTATCGTTCAGTTGCATAGTGACTGCGTTTCGAAAATAGTGACTGTATCTTTCAAGGAGGCAGTTCATTTACATCTTGCAAACCTACCGTCTGGCACTTGAGGTGGTACCAGCCACGCAGAGGCGCTCAAAGCGTCAGGTATTCACACCGAAAGCGTCTTTCCGAAGGCCACGTAGTAATAGCCTGTGCCATAAAAATATGGGCTACGTATCTAAGATATGGATGATACCAAATTCACTGTAATTTTGCAGCTTTAGTAAGCTCCACTCCACTGTCAATGGGCTTAAACCAATGTGAGGAGCAGGGTTCATAAAATATTGCAAACCGCAGTTTACACGAATGGAGAGCAACTGACAGAGGAAAATTTGGTGAATGGAGACTTTTGGAAATCCAGTGAGGGAAGGAGTGCATTCTGTACTGAAGGGTTCACCTTGTCACCACAACGACGGTAGAGTGGGCGTTACAAGCCGTATTCAAGCCACAGAAACAGCAGACTCGATCACATCCGCAGTAAAGGCAAAGGAAGAAAGTTGTAGGTCACCTTTTTAACACTGAAATGGAAGAATACAGACATAGGTGCGTTGAAATTTTATGGGCAAAGAGTAACTACAGTAACAAGCCGGTAGATACAAGGTAGTTGGTAAGACCAAGAAAGTTGCTCTGGAAGAGGCGCGCAGGTCCAATTCGTGAAGTGGTTGCAGCTTCTATGTGATTGTCAAGCACCTATTATTTCAGTTTGCGTTGTAAGTTAATTTCACTATTTATTAAATTCTTTACATCAGTGGGTAGTTGGTCAAAGATTGTTACGTCTTAACACATCGCTCATTTCTGTGACGCAGTAAGGTTGAGTAAAGGATACCGTAAACCACTTCACTTTGTGGTCATACTGATTTCGGTTATATCGTCCCCTTTATTGTCCTACAGAACTATGCTCGGCCCTGTCGCATCGCTGCCGACGAGACGGGGAAAAAGCCCTGTCTTCGAAAAAAGAAATACAAATTTGCCAACTGTATTGATCTTTATTTTTCAGTTCTGTGACAATTGTTGGTATTTCTTTGGACTAAAGCTTAAGCGTTACCTTTTATTTTTTGTATAACTGATTTTCAGAATGATTCACATAAAAAAAACTTTACCCGGACAGGACAGAAAGTCCTGCGGTACAGACGGGCCGCCGTGTCATCCTCAGTCCATAGGTCTGACTGGATGCGGATGTGGAGGGGCATGTGGTCAACGCACCACTCTCCCGGCCGTATGTCAGTTTAAGAGACCAGAGCCGCTACTTCTCATTCACGTAGCTCCTCAGTTTGCCTCACAAGGGCTGAGTGCATCCCGCTTGCCAACTGCGCTCGGCAGTCCGGATGCTCACCCATCCAAGTGCTAGCCCAGCCCAACAGCGCTTAACTTCGGTGATCTGACGGGAACCGTTATTACCAATGCGGCTAGGTCGTTGGCCGATTCTGCATAAAGACAATTTTTTCTACAATCTGTTTGATAAAACAGTTTACTAGAGTGTTACTTGTTAAGAATCCAGCGAACACTTTAATGACCATGGTGGACATAAAATGTTCAAAAATGGTTCAAATGACTCTAAGCACTATTGGACTTAACATCTGAGGTCATCTGTCCCCTGGACTTAGAACTACTTAACCCTAACAAATCTAAGGACATCACACACAGCCATGCCCGAGGCAGGATACGAACCTGTGACCGTAGCAGCAGCGCGGTTTCGGACGGAAGCACCTAGAACTACTCGGCCACGGCGGCCGGCCTGCACATTTGTTTGAGTAAAATACTAAATTCGTAACTCTGATAGCAAATGATAGATGTCTCTGCGAGTCTTCTTCCCGCCTCCTTACTTTGTCTTCAGACTGAGCTTGTCAACATGTAACCGTACCCTGTCTATAGCTGTTAGCAAGGGCGCGCTTAACAGGGACAAGGAGGGGGCTGCGTGGGGTGGATGTGAGACGTTTCGTTCCTAGCTCTCAGCGAAAGGAAAAAATATGGTGTATTCAACTTTTTTCAGGAAAATGGTTTAAAAGTCGGTATTATGCAGATTTTTAACAGGTTACATACTAGAACCTTTTTATGGCTACTTACAAGTCACCGTTCGTCTTCCAACGTATTAAGTATACGCCATACTCCAAGGTATTGCCTCCCCCCCCCATCCCCCACCCACTCCCACCCTAACCTCTACAAACTATCGTATGGGCGCCCTTCACTGTGGGCTCGATAATTATCTTAGCAGCCTTATTTAGGCATGTTAATTATTTTAAACGTGATCGCTACCCTATGTCCTTGTCATATAAATGAGTTTCGGATGTATTTTTCAGCGACAAAATACGAGAGGTCGCATGCGGATTAGTCGGCGGTGAGATGCCGAGAACTTCTTGTGTTATTTCGTTAACTGCTTCTTTAGCATAAGCTAGAACCTCCGAGAGATATTTACACCGATGATATTTACACCGATCATTTTCATTAACTTGTGCAATATGTTTTTGTAAGTATTGCACGGGATTAATCGGTCACCGCCCGTCGGACAATGACGTCAACCAGCCTATTTACTGGCATGATGCGTCGGGAAATATTAAACAGGATTTGGATGACAGGTGGAAACAAAGAAAGAGGAAAATTTAATGAAACCCGGATTTTTACCGCGCCGCACTGTGCTCTTAAAAAGAAATCGATCATTAATGTGACTCGTCTTCTGATTGAGACAATTAATTTACGTAAAATTCATATACCACATTCTGACGTTGGCCTATGAGAAATTTTCAGTAAGTATCTCACTGTGACTCAGAATGAAACGCTACTAAGCGAGGTCCAGGAGTGCTGATTGCAGCGACTCAAGTGATGTCAGACGGCATATGAATATCGCCACACAGGGGAAGAATGCAAATGACGTAAAAACAAATAGTTTCAAAGATGAATACGAAATGTGATTCAAATTAGAGATGTTAATTAGTTTAGTTACTGGTATGTCCAAAACGCATGACTGCGATCTCTCGCCGTAATGTCGAACGAGACACTTCTACACTTTTAGCACAACTTTTTAGTAAAAACTGTGGCGACAAGGTAACCATTTGCATGACTGTCCTTAGCGACATTTTATAATTTTTGCTTACCGGTGTAGCGAGTTATACTTAACTTCGTTCAGTATTTTTCCTCAGTCTCTTTTTTTCTCTCTCTCCTTCTAAAAAACGCACACCACATTGCTTCATACTCACAAATTATTCTACAAAGTAGATTATAATAGATTATAAGTGGTTGTCATGAAGCTTTTGTTTCATTTTGAGTTATAAGTTAATTTTACCATCTATTAAACTCTTTACGTCACTGGGTAGACGGTCAGATATTTTTATTGCTTAATAACTCGTTCATTTCTGTCACGCACTAAGGCTGACGTGACACCCCACCCCTCACTTATCTGGTTTTGGCGTGTGTTCACCCCAGCTAATTGACTAACACATCAACAGAGAGTGCAAAACTGCCGCAATATCGGATAACGCAAAGAAAGTAATAAGGCCCTGTGACCCCTGATTGAACTGCGGTGGCAGTATTGACATTAATTGATTCAGAATTGATCACTTTTAATTAAAAAGGGGTGCACATTGATGTTATATTCAGCTACTGGACACCAGATGTAAATGTTGAACATAAAATTAATTAAGAAAGTGATTTGGGATTTCAACTACTTGATTGAAAACAGATGCAGTTGATTAGCACAAATTTATTTTCACTCCTGACCTTCAGTCATCACATTACAAGACTCTCCTATTACGCAGTGGTAATAAATTGCGTTTACGTGGAGTAAAGCGCGATAAATCAAAATTAATTCCTATCGACTGACCCAGGTGTAATGCGAAGTGCGAGAAGAATTCCCCAATACACGGCCCACGAAACCCTCGTGGAAACTTTGCCGACGTGATCCAACAAATTAATCAGCCGGAGCAGGTGCAATAACACCGAATTCAGCGTGGCGGGGCGTCGTCGTTGTGAGGACATCGGCCGGCCTCGTGGTGCTGCAAGGCTGCGCTCGTCTATTCACTCCTAGCTATCTTGCTCAGTACATAGCTGAACCAAAACTTTCTATCTCCAAGCTCAATCGTTCCATTTGCTAAGTCCTAAACTGCAGAGATGCTCGCTCTTTCTCAGGCAAGCTGATTAAAGAACGCCACGTCCTCACTCTAGGCAAGCTGGGAACGGAAGACCTCTACAGAGACTTCTGCCAGTCCACTCTTCGCCTCGGTTTCCTCTCCAGCAAATCACTTACGCCAATTGCAGCACAAGTCGCGTTAATTATGCGCTGCTTCCCAGTGCTGACCAATGCCTGCTCTGGGAAGTGAACAAATCCCCACAAAATGTCCCTTTCTCTCAACTTCTGCTATTTAGCTCCTCCCAGGCCACCCATCAAGGTTAGCGTCTGCACAAAACACCAATATTTCCGGAATTCTGACTCCCAGGAGAGTACTTCAAGTTCCTTGGTCCCACGTTCCCATTGGTGGCCGGCGTATTTCATTCTGTCGCTCTTCACCTGATTTACTTCAGACTCTGTGGATTGTGAATTCAGCGTGAAGTTGTGATAGTCACGAACACGCATATTTTGGCGTCTGTTGACCGCTCCACCGTAGCTTTGCGCGGCTTTCTCGCATGTTTCACTGAAAACGGGACGACGGACATTTATCAACCGGCATACAAGTTCTCCGTCTGCTTCCTGGTACACCAGCATGGGGTCAACCACCCACTCACTGTCACTCATCTTAAGGCAGCTGGAGGCTGCACCCTGTTACCGCTTTCTCAGAGCTTGAGCCGCCCTAAGCTGCCTATTGTCGCTTCACTTCGCCACTCCCCAGCTGGCCACGTTCAACTCTAAATACTTCCCTGGGATAAACTAGCCTCCAGTAAATCGACGCGTTTCCAGAAAGTTTTCATGTCGTGTGAATTACTTTAAAACCATCACCTGACATTAATTATTCCAATACGTCCATACTGTACCCTCTACAAGGTGCATTGTGCCTTGTCAGTCATTTTTGTTCTGTCCTACTGTTCACTCAACGTGAGTTCGGTGATCTTTAATGACTTCATGTAAGGTGCATAGTTCTTGCCATCTTACATAGCCCCTCTCTTCAAATCAATTATATAGTACAGGTTATGACTCCTATGGTGTTACCACCTGTGGTACAAAATTAATATCTCCATAACTGGTATCTTAACCCGATCGCGTGATTAGTTACGGGCGACTGATTACCACTGCCTCCTCTCTCATGCACAGTCTCACTCATTCCTAGGGTATCTGCCTTCAGTGGCTGGATTTACTGTTAAAGACGTGATCATTATTTAGTCTTAAATTTACTTTAATCTCTTCCGATTCCTGAGACAATTATTGGCCAGAGTACTCAAAGAAAACTACAATTATATTACAAGGATACACGTCACAAAGGGCAAATACACATGTTTCAGCACCTACGTGCTTGTCATTTGAATGGCAAGACTCGCAATTATAACTTAAGGTCCATTCACTCTCACTTATCCATCCCTACTCGACTTAAATTACTAAAAACATACATGAACAATATTCGTGTAACATTTTGTGAAGTTGATAGTGGTTGCTCTCATTCAATTATATGTGAACGCCCATTTGAAAATAAAGGTTTTGTTTTGTGTGTCTCACTGTCTCTAGACGTTTATACTGTGCATGGTGTAAGTGTCATCTTTACACAATTCAACAAGGTCTGGCCCAGTCCAGTGTCTGGATTGTGTACACACATGTACCTTTTTATATATATAAAACACAACCAAACTGACAAGAATCATTGCGTATTGAGCAACCACTGTTGTGAATTTGTAACAAGGTATAAGTATGAAATCTTATTCTAACACAAAGAGACGTGGCATGACAAATATATGACGTTTTAACAAATGGCACATTTATAAAATCATAACCTTCTTATAACATAATTCAGAAACAGAACAAATGAGTACTTTACGTTCGTTGAGGCGCATGTTATTCATTTGAATCCACACTGACACACTCACACACACGGCACAAGTTTCTTGCAGAAACGGAAGTGACATTAGTTCTGACTAGCAAGTTGAGGGATGGCTAATGGGTAAGAAGAGAGCAACGTCGATTACCGAGATGGCGCCACAGGCACCCGCATCTTCTTAAGTCAGGATGGCTCTCCCCTCACCTAAGAGCTCATTGTTGACATCCTGTCCGACAAGCACAAGACCCCATCGGTGCATCTATGATCGGTGACCTCTCGCGGCTCAGCCACTTGTCATTGTTCCTTCTACAGACGTTTTAGCGCAAGGGAGGGACCGTGATCAGACAAGAGCCTATTTTTTGCTCAGGCCCTCAAAGTTGTTGTCATTAGGCACATAAGGTCAGCTGGGCTGTCGCTCCACCTGACGTGGCGAGCAACAAATACAGAAACCTTCTTGGACCTCTTCATTGCTGCCCCTTATCCGCACCGTGTACAGAGACCAGGACCGACCTCTTTGTCGTACACAGAGGTGCTGGATGTCACCTCTCCTTGGCTGCTGAGTTGACCACCGTCCCCGTCGATTCGGGGCGTGGTCTTCATGCCATCACCATGGTCAGCTGTGTGCTCCCCTCATTGCTGTCGTCCTCGTTCCTTGTCAGCTCGTGTGTGGTGTGCCAGGTGTCGTAGCTTCAACTCCCTCTTGCTCGGTTACGCCACCTTAACACACTAAGACAACTAATTTTAGTACATGGAAAGTGCTCATGTTTAACCATCAGTACCATACTTTTTTTTACCTTTGATTGAAGACAATGAACTTGTTTCATTACAAAAGAAATAATTTTACTTGTTTGTAAATCAACTTCAGGATCAATTAAAATAGAAATGTAAGAGAACTTTTTTATACATAAACATAAAAATGTACAAGACAACTTGCTTCACAGTCATTCACACACACACACAATCAAGGGATAGGGAATCAAGATTATCTGGACAGGATCCCATCACCATTTATAACTACCAATTCCTACGACTAACACGGTGCTAGCCAACCCGACTACATATTTACTATTTACTACTTTTTTTATCTCTAATCTTGTTTTTTCTTCTGAATTCCCTATGTGGCAGACGTCCCTCTTATTGTGCCTGCGAATATGTATAAAACACAACAAACATGTGGCAGTCTTACCAAGATTTTTGTTGGAAGTTTGGATAGTGTCCTTTATCGTGTTCTATTGCCACACTTCTTCTCTCCTCTATTTTCTTCCCGTTTTCTCGTTTTGTCACGAATTGGTTTATAAGGCCTGTGAACATGTTTCGGATTAGCAATGTTACAATGGCACAACACAAATATAGCTCACTGCTCACACTCGCAGTTGTTACACTATCTTGGTATCAACAAGTATTTCTGGCGTATCAATGCTGCTGGTCGCTCGGTTCATTTTAACATGCACTGGGTGTGCTAATTCACGCAACTGCGCATAGCTGTCCACCCTCTACGTATTCAGGGGCATACGAGATGCGTCGGTGCGTCCTCGTAACGACCTACGGGACTGGCCACCTTAAATATGCTCTCCAATGACGGAGATACAATTACGGGGAACTTTTCTGTAATTTACAGATTTCCTAATCTATCTTTTTCTAGGGGTACGCCCAGAAATACTTGTTTTCCATTATTTAATCATGTGTTTTTACAAAATAATCTAGTGCACTTCGCTTTCACGACATCGAGAGGCGAGATATCATTATTAATAATAAAAACACAAAATATCGGCACATATAAACGAGACATTCTACCACTAAGATCAGTATATACACAAACAAACAAGACACTTTAACAAAAATCCTTATTCTGAGCCTATATTTACTACAATTCCATGTACAAAGTCTGCAGTTCTTCATTCCAAAATTGCCTTTACATGTGCTATCGGATCCACCCCCAGCGATTTTCCTGTTTGTATGGATTCTACTTCCAATGCTTTGGCATGCGCTATTCTCCGCACGCGCACAGTCCCGCTATTCGCGGCGAAGAATTTGTGGCACAACTTCCTTTGATTGTTTGACAGTCGGTGTGTCTTAATGAGTACCTTTTCCCCAACCACAAACTGTCGTACTCGCGCCCCTTTATCCGCTCGTGCTTTGCGCTTCTCGCCCGCACGGCGGATACTTTGTAGGACTTCCTCCCCGACGGTCCCATGTCGCTGCCGTGTTCTTGGAGGAAACTCCACTAACTGACGGAGCCTGTCCGGCGGGTCCGGGTTCTTTAGTACCATAATTGGGGCTAACAGTGTGGTGCTGTGGGGTATATCATTAATTACCTCCTAGAAATCTTTGATGAAGATGTCCCATGTGGCGTGCTTCTTACTGCAGTACAATCTACAAATGTTTCGGAAATCCTTCATTGTTCTTCCTGAGGGATTAGAACTGGGGTGGAAGCGGGATATGAAAACTGGTTTAATTCTATGACTTTCATGTGTTCTCTTCCATACCTCCGACCTGTACTGTGGCCCACTGTCTGACAAAATATACTGTACTGGCCCTACCTGTGCCAAGAAATCTCTACGTAGCGCCCTGCTCACCGTTGTCCCGGTTGCTCTTTTCAATAGTGTCAGGGTGACGTACTTAGACGTTAATTCTAAGACCACCATGATGTATCTATAACCCCTTTGTGTGGTTGGTAACGGACCCATCAAGTCCGTCGCCGCTGTTTGTCTTAATTTCTCCGGAATAATGGGGTACAGAGGCGGCTGAATGGCTGCAGTACTGGTTTTAGCCTTCTGACACTTCTTACATACAGCGAGCACCTTGCGTATTCGTCTCTCCGTGTTTATGAAGTGACAGACGCTTATTAGTTTCAAGAAGCACTTCCTGGGTCCGAAGTGAGCATAACTGAGATGTGTATACCAGATGAGCTTGTTTATTGCTTCCTCTGGCACACACACGACCCACAACGTCTCACCAGGATTTCTTCTGTAAAACAGGACCCCCTTTCTTAACAGATAATGCTGCCTAAGTCTGGCTTGCGTTCTATCTTTCCACTTTTCTTTTATTCCTCTCAACACAGGATCTTTGTGTTGTTCTCGCCCAATATCACGCATTGTCACTGTGATATAATTTTCAAATGCCATTTTTCGTAGATAGAACAAGGAGAAATGTTCATGTTCCAGTTCTTCAGCCTCATAATCGCTTATCCCCAGAAGGGAACGGGATAGTGCATCCGCTATTACATTTGTAGGTCCCGGTACGAAGACTATTGTGAAATTGAATTCCTGGAGGACAGCAACCCATCTCGCAAGCCTGCCATGCGTTAATTTGGCCGTAAGTAAGAACTCCAGAGCTCGATGGTCGGTATAGACATGTGTCTTACGTCCGAACAAAAAGTACTTGAACTTCTGGAACCCCCACACTATCGCGAGGGCCTCCAGTTCGGTTACTGAGTAGTTCCTTTCGCTTTTACTCAGCACCCGACTCCCGAACGCGATCGTTTTGTGTATCTTTATTCCATCTTCTTCATATTCTTGGAAGACCATTACGCCTAGCCCGGTTTTCGCGCTATCTGTGGCCATACAGAAGTCATGCGCCAGATCAGGTTGTGACAGAATCGGAGCCTTTACCAGAGCTGATTTTAGCATACTGAATTCGCTTTCTGCATCATTGTCCCATACCCACGCCGCATTCTTTCCGGTTAATTGACACAGTCGTGGTGTCGCCAGTGCCTCTATATATATATGAATTTTTTGTAAAAATTCACGACACGGAGAAAGCCTCTCAGCTGTTTCCTTGTGGTAGGCGTTGCAAATTCGGCGATTGTCCTCATTTGCTCTGGGTCTGGCATAATTCCTTCCCCTGAGATGACATGACCCAAAAAATGTACTTGTCTTCCTCCAAAACAGGACTTTTCTATATTTACCGTCAGCCCATGTTTTCTTAATTTGGAGATCACTTCTCCTAGAAGATTATTGTGAGATTCCCATGTCTTTTCCGCAATGAGGATATCATCAACGTAACATGTTATGCTATCCCTTAACCCCTCATCCAAAATTGTTCCTAATCCTCTTATAAATGCTGCAGACGAAATATTCAGGCCAAAGGGGAGTCTCTTAAATTGATAGCATCTACCAAATGCAACGAACGCCGTGTATTTTCTACATTTTGGATCCAACTCGATTTGCCAGAAGCTGGATTTCAAATCCAGTGAGGAAAACACCGTAACTCCATGGAATTTCTGCAGCAATTCATCGAGCCTCTCAGGTCTGTCGGTTTCCGGAACTATGATCGTATTGATCTGCCGGGAATCTAACGCAAGTCGAATTTCCCAGTTCCTTTTGTCTACGATCCTGAGGGGGCTGTTATATTGTGACTTTGCTGGCTCTATCACATCCTCCCTGTGCATCCGCTGAAGTTCGATAAAAATACGATATTTGTACGACCACGGAATCGGGTATGGCGGTACTCGAAACGGTTTGTGCCTCTTTACGTCAATTTTATATTGATAGCCCTTTATGGAGCACGTCTTGGGGAGAAAAGCTTCAATATTCCTTCATAGCACATTGTCTAACCCTTCTTTGTCTGCGTCTCTTATGACCTTTATGCCCTGCAATTTCTCGCCTATTTCCTTATGTATTTCCACTAACTGTGCTTCTTTCGAAGTACTATCTCTATTGTCCTGTCCGCCGTCGGTTTCACCTGTTGACTCCTCCTGGTTTCGAAACTGTAGTCTGACACAGCTCTTTTGTACCTGCCCTGGGATTGCCTGTTCATCGAAACGAAGATGGATTTTGTCACCCTCTCCTAATGTGACTTCTCCTCGACCCAAATCGATTATGGCTTTGTTCGTTGATAGGAAATCCATACCAATGATAATATCGGTGGACAGTTTAGGAATGACAAAAAGATTAGCAGTTAACTGATGTCCCTGACATTCGAATTCTAAACGTGTCTGTTGAGATATTTCTATGCTCTTTCCAAGTAATGCACCCCTGACCTTCGTCTTTTGTGTGGCAAGAGTCGGTGGGTTCAGCACATTCTTACATGTCTTAAATACCACTTCTGAGATCGCTGAAAGCTGGCTTCCACTATCAATTATAGCGGTCACCGTTAAGTCACCTATTTTGATTTTGACTACTGGGTATATTTCTTTATTTTGTTGCTCTTTCTTTTCTTCGAGGGGTAACTCGGTGACATCCTCGTATTCGATAATGTTTATGTTACTGACTAGTTCCTAGGTTACGGACGTTTTGCAACTCCTGCCCGCGCTCTGGTCTAGTCATTCGTAATCCTGCCCGTTAAGGTGGGATGGACCAGGCTTCGGAGGGCGGACTTTGACTTCTTCCTGGTTGTTATTTTGGTAACCATTATTCCTGTTCCTTCCTGATTGCTGATTACCGCCCCAGGTCCTTTGTGATTTACTATGTTGCACCGGAGAGTGTCGCTCTGCTTCCGTGTATCTTCTTTTCGAGTTGCCATTACTCTTATTTTGATTGTGGCCGTTGTAGTTCGGTGCTGGCCTACTATCCTACTGGGATCCATTATTGCTACGGTTGTTATTTTGTTCACGCTGTCGGCGTTTCTCCCGCGCCTGTTCCTCTTGAAATGCGAATTCCAGTTCGCGCAAAATACCCTTAAATACCTCAGTATCGCTACCACAACGACCGGCAAGTGATTGTTGATACGAGATGGGAAGTTTCATGAAGCATAATCTGATGATTTCCGCACCGCTACATGGGTTGTCTAGGTACTGGTTCCTTTTTGTCATAATTTCAAAAAAATTGACCGGACTCCGGTACCTTGCCCCTTCCATATCTCTGGACGTCATAATTTCTGGTTTGATCCTTTCTTGGGTTTCTTTAGACCAATACTTGCCCAAGAAGGCATTCTTGAATTCTTCGAACGAGACGCTCGTCTTCGCTACATTTCTCATGTACTCAGCCGTCGCGCCCTCCATATAGGACCACACAAAATCCAGCTGGTACATCAATGGCCAGTGTGGGGGCAAAGATAACTCGAATTGTCCCATAAAAGTTTTTGGATGCAAGCTATTACCTTCGTCCTTGTAGTGATGGAACTTTCGGACTGTTACAAATTGCTTGTAGTCAACCGGTCATCATTCCGGTTACCATTTCACCCGTTATTACGATTCGTATGAACTTCGGAACGTGGACTAATTCGTTCCGACACGCTATCTGTATGTTCGACAGTTGTTCGGTACATCTAATCAGCCGACAGCAATTGTGCTCACTGGACTGCTGTGCGCTGTCCGTGTTTACCTCGGTCGTTGCCTCAGAGCTGTGAATGAAGGCGTGGCTCCCGTTGCTTATAGTGTCAACTTCGTCACACCGTGAAGCGGTTATCTGTGTTCTGGCAAGTGACGGTTCAATCGACGCAATAATTACACCCTTCTCCTTTCCTGATGTCTCTGTAATGAGACGTTTTACCTCGTCCTCTAAATTTCTTTTTAATATCGCCACCTCCTCTTTCAACACCTCGTTAGGCCCTATGTCCTGTTGCCCTTGTTGCATTTTTCCGACTCGTTTTATCCGGCTTTGTAGCCTTGATAACACGATCCTTCCTACTTTTGCCGTGCTTTCCGTGGAGTCCCGAGTTTCTCTCGCTCTTTTCCTTGCACCTTTCACAATTAATTTGGCTTCAATTGCCGATCGTTTGATGATGGGAATCTCTTTCTCTATTTTGACGCCGATATTCTTTACCTCCTCTTTTACTTGCTCTTTCAACTCCGAATTCACCTTTTTAATTTCGGCATTAAGGTTGGCGCTCTGCTCTAAGTTCAACGTTTGCATCTGTTGCAACAGGTCCGTAATATTTTTGAGAATAGCCGCATTTTGATCCTCGTTCTTGTGTGGTTGAAAACGCGATTCTTCTCCTCTGTTCTGAGGAACCCTTAGATATCTAGACAAGTACTGTCTCCGCGCCCCCGTCGGATAACTTGTGAATGAATAGTTTGAAATTGGTCGGACACCGTTTTGTTCCAACACACTCTGGCTTCTTAGGCTGGATCTTCCATACTCATGGATTAATCCTGTACTCCCTGCGTCCCACGAGCCCTCAGTAATAGTGCCTAAATCAACGTCCTTGCTATTCAGCGGACTAAATGGTTCAAATGGCTCTGAGCACTATGGGACTTAACATCTTAGGTCATCAGTCCCCTAGAACTTAGAACTACTTAAACCTAACTAACCTAAGGACATCACACAACACCCAGCCATCACGAGGCAGAGAAAACCCCTGACCCCGCCGGGAATCGAACCCGGGAACCCGGGCGTGGGAAGCGAGAACGCTACCGCACGACCACGAGATGCGGGCTCAGCGGACTAAACCAGTCGTGAGACGCAGTTTCAGGAAGTTGCAACTCGCGTTCGTCACGCTCATCGGTAGAGCTTTCCCTACTATCACCCATGTTCTCCAGAGTAACAGTCTGATTATATTCTGCTGTTGTCTTGGCTTTTCTCCTCGTTATCATTTGCACTTTTATGTTACACGAAAACTCAAAACCCAGGTACCCCTTACACTCAATAATTAGATAACGCAAAACATATATCAGGACACAAATTCATACACTGGGTGTGAGCAGTGACCCGACAAATAGTTCATGAAGAATTCCCCCAAAAAGGCTAGTACCAATGATTGTGTTCTGTGTGCTCAGCATCGGCTGATTTCGGCACTGCACGTCATAAGTACTCCAACAAATCACAAATACAATGCACAGGCACCTATAAATGTGAATTTTAAAGGACAGCACATGAAGAAGACAATATAATTTATTGTATCTAATGCTACCCGTTTTTCAATTAAAAATGGCTAAGCAATGGATCACGTGGAAAAATTTCCTTTTTCAAGACTACTTCCTAGCAAGTCCCGAAGTATCGTATCCTGGCAGGAACGCCATATGTATCACCCCACGCGTCACTTATCTAGTTTTGGCGTGTGTTCATCCCAACTAATTGACTACCACATCAACAGAGAGTGCAAAACTGCCGCAATATCGGATAACGCAAAGAAAGTAATAAGGCCCTGTGACCCCTGATTGAACTGCGGTGGCAGTGTTGACATTAATTGATTCAGAATTGATCACTTTTAAGTAAAAAGGGGTGCACACTGATTTTATATTCAGTTATTGAACACCAGACGTAAATGTTGAACATAAAATTAATTAAGAAAGTGACTTGGGATTTCAACTACTTGATTGAAAACAGATGCAGTCGATTAGCACAAATTTATTTTAACTCCCGACCTTCAATCAACACATTACAAGACTCTCCAATTAGAAAGTGGTAATAAATTGCGTTTACGTGGAGTAAAGCGCGATAAATCAAAATTAATTCCTATCGACAGACACAGTCGTATTGCGAAGTGCGAGAAGAATTCCCCAATACACGGCCCACGAAACCCTCGTGGAAACTTTGCCGACGTGATCCAACAAATTAATCAGCCGGATCGGGTGCAATAACACCGAATTCAGCGTGGCGGGGCGTCGTCGTTGTGAGGACATCGGCCGGCCTCGTGGTGCTGCAAGGCTGCGCTCGTCTATTCACTCCTAGCTATCTTGCTCAGTACATAGCTGAACCAAAACTTTCTATCTCCAAGCTCAATCGTTCCATTTGCTAAGTCCTAAACTGCATAGATGCTCGCTCTTTCTCAGGCAAGCTGATTAAAGAACGCCACGTCCTCACTCTAGGCAAGCTGGGAACGGAAGACCTCTACGGAGACTTCTGCCAGTCCACTCTTCGCCTCGGTTTCCTCTCCAGCAAAATCACTTACGCCAATTGCAGCACAAGTCGTGTTAATTATGCGTCGCTTCCCAGCGCTGACCAATGCCTGCTCTGGGAAGTGAACAGATTCCCACAAAATTTCCCTTCCTCTCAACTTCTGCTATTTATCTCCTCCCAGGCGACCCATCAAGGTTAGCGTCTGCACAAAACACCAATTTTTCCGTAATTCTGACTCCCAGGAGAGTACTTCAAAGTCTTTGGTCCTACGTTCCCATTGGAGGCTGGTGTATTTTATTCTGTCGCTCTTCACCTGATTTACTTCAGACACTGCAGACCGTGAATTCAGCGTGAAGTTGTGATAGTCACGAACACGCATATTTTGGCCTCTGTTGACCGCTCCACCGTAGTTTTGCGCGGCTTTCTCGCATGTTTCACTGAAAACGGGGCGACGGACATTTATCAACCGGCATACAAGTTCTCCGTCTGCTTCCCAGTACACCAGCATGGGGTCAACCACCCACTCACTGTCACTCATCTTAAGGCAGCTGGAGGCTGCGCCCATTACTGCTTTCTCAGAGTTTGAGCCGCCCTAAGCTGCCTATTGTCGCTTCCCTTCGCCGCTCCCCAGCTGGCCACGTTCAACTCTGAGTACTTCCCTGGGATAAACTAGCCTCCAGTAAATTGACGCGTTTCCAGAAAGTTTTCATGTCGTGTGAATTACTTTAAAACCATCACCTGACATTAATTATTCCAATACGCCCATACTGTACCCTCTACAAGGTGCATTGTGCCTTGTCAGTCATTTTTGTTCAGCCCTACTGTTCACTCAACGTGAGTTCGGTGATCTTTAATGACTTCATGTAAGGGTCATAGTTCTTGCCATCTTACACTAGATCAATGTTATATCTATGAATGTTACTTTTGTTTTTGAAATTAGGGTGTTTGTTGACTACAGATTTCATTCTGGGCTCTTGTTAGCATGTTCAACTGTTTAAAGAGCTGTCTACTACCGTTATAGAGTGAGCACTACATATTATCATTATTAAACGCTTGTGTGCAACGAACACTATCGACCTCAGTGATGAATTAGCCCGGAATACGATGTCATTAGACATTAGCGAAGTAAATTAGGAAATTTAAGTCACCTTTTTGACATTTTCATCTCCAATACCTGACATTATCTGCAACTCAGAAGCTGCACAGCTTCGACGTTTAAGAAGATCTGTAACATGTGATTTCCAGTTCAGTTTCTGATCAACATAAACACCTAAGACTTAAAAGTATTTTGTTCACTTATTGATACACTGTCAGGTATTATTCATACTGGTGTGGTCAGGCTTCCTGCAGCATGTAATTAGGTGTACTGTGTTTAATCGAAGTTCAATGAACTAGCTATTAATTTTCAAGAAAATTTTTACATTTTCATGTGCTGAATTTTTTCATTTACTATTGATTACAATACTTGTATCGTCAGCAAAGAGAGTTATTTCAGATTCTTGGATACACTGATAAGCCAAAAGTTATGACCACTGCCCACCGCGAGATTGGATGCCGTCTGGTGACATTTCAGGCACGTGACGCGCTATGAAAGGTATGTAAGCGCAGCAGAGACGGGTGTGGGATCACCCTAGCGAAGATATGGACCGTAAATGGGGCAATCCTCTGAGATAAGCGAGTTTGCCAAAGGACAAATTATTGTTACGCAAAGCCTGCGAACGAGTATCTCGAATACGGCGAAAGCCGTCGAGTGTTCACCTACTGCTGTCTTGAGCATCTACGGGAAGAGGTTTTTACCGTGCTACAGTGGTTTGAGGTGCATTATAGTGAATTCACGTTGATGTCTCGCCTTCCAAATTCGCCTGATGTAAATTCTATGGGATCCGTCTGGGTCACTATCGGGCGCCATCACCGCATACGCAAATCAGCGGCCCGTTATTTACGCGAATTAAGTGACCTGTGCGTAGGCGTTTAAAGTCACATACCTCCACAAATCTACCAACAAACTGTCGAATCCGTAATATGCAGAATTAGTGATGTATGTCTTTGCAAAGACAGACAAACTAAATATTAAGTATGTGGTTATAATGTTTTCGCACGTCAGCGAATATGATGGCAGGTGATTTGTATATAAAAAGAATAAGAGTGCACCTAACAGCTATGAAGACGTTGTTTCGTTGCGTTCACTTCCTCAGGTTATTAATGCGACAATCTGCAACGATTTAGTTAAAAAGGTGGCGCCACGATTCAGTAGTCCTTTCTGAACTTTCACTTTACGTGGTTCGATGAAAAGTTATGTGGGCTGACGAACGTTGCGTATCGACGGCTGTCAGCGATGCAGGTGAGAACTGTTCCTCATTAAAGAACGGCCAATGGCAACATGAGTAGTTTACGACTTATAAGGGTGACTTGCATTATTGTTGTTACTTATGAGCCACGTGTCAACAACGTCTGAACACATTTCCTGCTTATTTTCAGGCACGATCCGTAGGTAGGTCAGCGATCAATAAAAGATTTTATACAGAACCTTTCTTGCTACTTTGTTTGAAGAACACGAGTAACAAACCTGCTAAAACATTGCTTCAATAGGACCCTGTCACTTGACTGTTAACCTTATAAGATTTCGTTAACAGCAAATCATGATTTACTGATTTTGTCACGTCCTGAGAAAGATTCCTTTAGGCTATCGAATGCAGATTCCAATGTAACAACATAACTCCGGATTGTCATCATTTTGCTGCATATAGACTGAAACCTTCCCTTCTCCTCTATATCTCCTTTGTTACGCAACATTCCCTTCTACAATAAGCTATTAAACCTTCCCTTAGGATTTCTATCTCTTGCTTAATAATAACAAATGAAATCTTCCCTTTGAAATTTATTCTCTTCCTCAATCTTCGCATACAAATTTAATTGCTGCTTATTAACAGTGATTTTCTGATTATTTCGACGAAACATAGAATGTGTCGTCGTCGTGGCCCTCAGTCGTTAATTGTAATAACCCAAAACTGTTCCTTACCTTTTTTTTATTGTTACTGGATCGCCATCTGACTGCTACATTGAACTGCGACATGAATATACTTACTCTGTTTTACTATACTCTATTAGCTGCTGGTGGGCTGTCATAATAAGTGGCTGTATTTATTACCAAAGCTGACGTTATTCTTTAATAGCAAAGCTGACGTTATTCTTTAATTAATTTGACTGAAGTTTCGTAATTCATAGTGAAACTTTTTCTTGACAACAATAAAATTTTGCAAAGTTTTACGTTGATGGTTCTTGAGATAGATTATAATCAGTAATGCAATATTGCTGGCAAAAATTTATTATATTCTGAATGAAATGATTTTACAAACGTTCAAATGGGACTTATATTTTACAATAATCTTACAACTAGCGTTCCGCAAACATACCTTCAGTAGTCTTGAGTTTCTCAAAAAAAATAATTTAATAATATTAGTTCCTCTTATGATAATAGTTAGCTGATGTCTCTGTACATCCGTTTATAATCTCTTGTAAATCATAGCTGGTGGCTGGCAGACACACCGCTCCTCTCAACCTCTCGCTTCAGACCTGCTACCGACTCGCTTCACATCTCGCTTACTACTGACTTCCTACGAACGCTTAAGTGCTGTCACTGTTGTCAACAATGCTTTCTGGTGCAGACAATCCCTGCTACCATTACAAAATACATCAATGCGCGGTCTTTCCCGTTTTTTTCTTAAAATGTATCCATACGCGGTCTCTCTCGACCCTTTTTAAAATTATATCAATGTGTGGGCTTTCCTGCCAATAATACTTTGGTGCAGACATTCCCTGCTACCACAATTATTTGCACCATGACAAATATTAATTATTCCTACTTAATCCTATTGGCGAAATATAAACATCTTTCATAAATTGTGGTTTGACAATTGAAATATACACGTCTTACAAGACTTTTATGGCTGATTTCAGTATCCTCGTAGTTCTGCTGTACTTTGTTCTTGATTATTATATTATTGACAATCCTACCACAATGAACAGAAACATCTGTAGAGAGAACTAGCTATTTGTTTATTTATTTGGAGTTCAACAGTGTCACACTAGGTATCTGTTATAGAGCCATCATCCCGTAGTAGTTTTGTATCTAACCTTTCTTACGGACCCTTGTGTGCGGTTGTATTGTAGAGTTTATAAAACTATGAAAACACCTGACAGAGTTCTTTTAGGAAACCACTTATTCATCAAAAATGGGCAGGCTAATATTAAGTGTTTTGAATCAGCAGGGTAAATAGCCTAAAATTTAACTATATCACCCTAGTCGTTTTTGAGATTATCTTTTCGGGTGTATTCAGAGTGTCATCTTGTGCAGCTATTATTAAAGATTTAAAATGCTCGTTCGTTCTTCCTCTTTCTCGTCACTTGTGAGACCCCTTTTACAGCCTGAGACCGAGATTAGAGATAGAATCTTCTCTTCACAACCACCATCATCGTAGTGATTATATTTATTATTATTTATTATGTTAAAGCCGCTCACCGTCTCAAGACGATAGGAAAATCGTCATAGTGGATTACTCTGTATCTTACAATTACATCATTAGCTGGAATGCAAATCCTTCACTACACAAAGTAATTACAGAGAAATCGTTGTAAACACCGAGGTTATTATAATAGGGGGATGAAGAAACATGCCCTCTGTTGCGACAATGTCGAGGTTCCCACCAACACAAGAAAGGATAATCGGAGACTGCCCTTCGTGAACATGATCCTCTGACCCAATAAAGTGTTCTGCAAGAGGCGAAGTCCGTCGTCCAGCTCAGTCCAAGGACAGAGTTCTGGTATTCGTTGGATATAACATGCCAGATGCGGACGCGCGGTACTAGTACTGGGATCTGCAGGAGATTTAGGCACCATTGTGTGCTGTGTAATCTCGTTGAGTAAATTACGGCGCATACGCGTTCTTGCGATTTCAGCGCTGCTGCCGTAAGTAATTCAAATCCAACAGTCTCACGCTGTCACAGAGGGAACACGTTTTCTTGAAAATAGAAAATGAGGTTTATTGACCGTTGACATACACTGCTATATGTGGCACGAAGTCAGTCCGAGTGGAACTTGCTTGGATGAAGGCTAGCCAATTTCATTTTTTTTCAGTGGTGTAAAATGTACAGTTACATGATTCTGGTAAATCGAATAATTGTCAGACTGCCTAAGGAAAGATCTATAATACTGATCAATAGTTTTTTAAGTTTTAAAAAATAAACAGCCAGTGCTTTCTGTGACACCTACTAATCTTTTACTGGTTTACTTGCATAACCTAAAGCAGTAACTATCTAGAACAAATAGTTCGGAACCCCATTCATGATGAAAACATGTTAGATCTTACGGAACAAAAACAGGCCAGACCTCCTTGAAGATGTCCGCATTGAAACTTCTATCACCACATAATCGTAAGTGGTGATTATACAACAATGATGTGCAAAGCAGAGAGACAACGAAAACAAATAGACTACTTTACATGTTGAGTAGACTATATATAGAGGCAGTAGTGTAGGCTAATATCTCAAACAGAAACTTGAAACAATAAACTCTGGACGGGAGAATCTCGGAGAACTGTGGCTCAAATTTAGAAAGCACTGGAAAGATGCGTACCTATCTTAGAACAGTTAGTTATGGAGGAGCCATCTGTGGCATGCACACTCTGTACAGAAACTTACAGAGAAACAGAGACTACTGTGCACTAGGCAAACACCAGAGTTGATGGCTATATATAGACAGATGGTTGATCAAAGTATTTGACTGTGTAAAGGGCAAAGTAGATTTCAATGATTAGCATAGCATTACCATATTCACAAAACCCAGAGGCACCAAAGACGGTGTCAACATGCTCAAGAATGACGTAGGAATTGAAATAAGTGGTATCAAAGCTAAATCAGAAATGCTGAACTGCTTTCAAATGTTCCTTTACGGAGGAAAATGCAGGAGTAGTGCTCCAGTGTAAATATCGCACCACTGTAAAGATGAATGATAAGGTCTGTAGATATTAGTAGCATTGAGAAATATCGGAAATCGTTAAAAGTGAACACAGCCGAAATACCCGATGGAATCCCTACCAGGTACTATAAATAATTTGCGGCTGAGTTAGCCCATCCCTTAACCATAATACACCGTAAACCCCATGAACATAAACTGTTGCCCAGTAGCTGGAATAAAGCGCAGGTCACAATCTCAGATCTATCAACAAAGAATGGTAGCAGAAGTAATATACAGAGCTATCATCCAATATTGTCGACTTTCATTTGCTATAGAATCTTTGAAGATGTTCTCAGCCCCAACCCAATGGGTATTTCAAACGATGTCCTTCTCCATGCCAACCAGCCTGACATTCGAAAATATCGGTCTTGCGAAATTCAGATCGTGCTTTTTCTTACATAATTTGGTATTTTGAAAGCCATGGGTCAAGGGTGTCAGGAAAGTGCTGTATTTCTCGACCCACGAAAAGTTCCGACTCAGTACTGCACCAACGTTAATTAACGAAAGCGTGAGCATATCGGGCGTTAACTAAATTTGTAACACACTTTGAGGATTTATAGTCAGGGAGGACGCAGGAAGTTGATAATGATGACTTCGTAGAGATCTCAGACTAGGGATGGGGAAAAAACGACCGTTTAAAACCGATACCACTGCTTCAGTTCTGAATACCCGGTGTTTCTCGGAATTTCTTTGGTCTCGCTTATAGCAGTTGTTTTTTTTAGATTTTACTAATAAACGAGTAATAAAACCAAAAGACAGTATCAATTACTACAGCAGCAGCGCTAATTTTTTCGTTTTTAAGTAAGCCTTTTTATAAAAAGAAGTAATTTTTAATCGTAAAATTTCTATTAGTTTAAAATATTGCGCCATTATAGATAATGGGAGAAGCGATCAGTGCTGTTTTGTATTCTTTGGTGCCCAAGAACAGGATATCTCGCAACAGCAAAATCTACAGGACGGAAATCGTCTTAGCCAGCACGATACTTAATTGTTTCCATCCTCCACGGTAGAAGAACCTTGTTTTGAACATTTTGGTGCACAGGATATAAGAGAAACAAAATCTTCAGGACAAGTTAAAATATTTGGACAAGCTCTTTAGAAGAAATGGGTATAGGTTCTACGGAATCTACTCTGTACTTAAAATGGAAACAGAAATTTGACGACATTACCACTTGAGATCAATGTAGTGTCTCCTGTGTCTCAGGTATATCCAGGGAGATCAGGATAACATAAAAGAAGTATGGAGTGAAATCAATCTTTCAACAAAGTTCCAAAGATAAATAAGTCAAATCTAAACATCACCACGATCAAACAGTCCTTAGGGATGTGTAACACCCCTTGTGAACAATGTGTTACCATATAGCTATGTAAGATAAAACGTTCGCGGTATTAAGGAATGATATGGGAAGCATTCCTATCATGTAACGTACAGGCGCTTGAGAGGCCTCCTGTGACACATAATACTGACTGTCAGTACTAACAGCTTGGAAGAACTGCACGTTTGTCATCAGGTGAACAAATTGTGCTTATATGTCGGTAATAAAGTGGTAGTGCGACCTCCAGACCAGATGAGAGGAAACGAAGATTACAAAAACTCGGAAGTAATTACTTTTTTACAAAAAAATCGTTGTGTGGATTGTTTGATAATCTAAAAATAAAAAAAACTGTATCGTTATAGATCCCATTGATGATGCATTAAACAACAGAAGACGAAACGCGTATGGGAAAAATAAATTAAGTGGCAGCAGGAAAAGGTGGTTCTATTAACAAAACAAGTATATAAGAATATAGGGTGTTTTTTCAAAATTTAGGAGTAGTCCATTTCAGAGAACCACTTAATAATTCTCTGTAAAACATAGATTTACAATCTTTTCTACTGCGTTCTCTCTGATGGGATAATGCCAGTACCATGTGCAAAAAGTGCCAATTTTGCTTGTCGAATGTTATGTGGAAGGTCATTCACACATTCATCAAAAAGGAATGGACCCAAAATTGACTCTTGTGAGACTCCCTTTGTGATTTCTCCCAGTCACTAAAATTTGGTAACTTTCCAAAACTGACTGAATTATTCAGCACTACTTTTTGCAATTTGTTCGTTGAGTACAATCTAGACTAGTTTTGTGTAAAGCCATCAATTCAATAAAACTTAAGTTTTTCTAACAGTGAAGCATGATATTCACAGTGAAACTCCTTGAAAAGATAAAAAAATACTAAATGACGATATTTCATTATTTAAGGCTTTTAATATTTGGTGAGTGAGTGTGAAAATAGCGTTATTAGTCGAGTAACACTTCCAGAGTCCTAACTGTAATGTGCTAAGTAAACTTCTTCTACTTAAATGTGGAACTACACTGGAGTTCATTACGTTTTAGAATATTTTACAGAAAAATGTCAGCAAACTGGATGACAATTATTTAAGATTTTGTTTATCTCCTTCCTTATAAATAGGATTACCGACTGCATATTTTAACCTGTCTGGAAAAATTTCCTGTGTTATTCATACATTACAGTGTTACTAAAGACATTACTTATTACGTAACAACAACTTTTCAGAACTCTTTTTGAAAGACCGTCAGCACCACAGTAGTCTTTGTATTTTAGAATTTTTACAATTCTATTAAATTCGGTGAAGGATGTTGGTGCTACTACTAGCTGCTTAAATTTTTGTGAAATGACATTTTTAATTTATTCTTCTGCTACTTCAACTGAACCATTTACTCCTGCTTTTGCTGCTACCATTTAAAAAATTATTGTTTAGAGGTACTTTCAACATGTGAATCATCTGTCACAAAATTATCATTTACACTGAAGAGCCAAAGAAACTGATACACTTGCCTAATACCGTGTAGGGCCCCGCCGGCACGCAGAAGTACCACAACACAACGTGGCAGGGACTCGATTAATGTCTGAAGTCGTGCTGGAGGGAATTCACACCATGAATCCTGCAGGGCTGTCCATAAATCGGATAGAATACGAGGAAGTGGTGAGCTCTTCTGAACACTACTTTGCAAGGCACCCCAGATATGCTCAATGATGTTCATGTCTGGGAGTTTGGTGACCAGCGGAAGTGTTTAAACTCAGAAGAGTGTTCCTTGAGCCACTCTGTAGCAATTCTGGACGTATGGGGTGTCGCATTGTCCTGCTAGAATTGTCCAAGTCCGTCGGAATGGACAATGGACATGGATGGATGCAGGTGATCAGACAGGATGTTTACGTAAGTGTTACCTGTTAGAGTCGTATCTAGACATATCACTGCAACTGCACACGTCTCACAAAATTATAGAGCCTCCACCAGCTTGAACAGTCCCCTGCTGACATGCAGGGTCCATGAATTCAAGAGTTTGTCTCCATACCCGTACACGTCCATCTGCTCGATATAATTTTAGACGAGAGTCGTCCGGCGAAGTAACATATTTCTAGTCATCAACAGTCCAATGTCGGTGTCGATGGGCCCAGGCGAGGCGTAAAACATCGTGTCGTGCAGTGATCAAGGGTACACGAGTGTGTCTTCGGCTTCGAGAGACCATACCGATAATGTTTCGTTCTTTTACAGAAGCTCGAAATTTGGCTCGGACTTCAGTGAGAGATGTTTATAGCAGTTTCAGCAACGAAATTTTGTCTCGAAGTCTGGAAGAAAATCCAAAGAAATTCTGGTCGTATGTGAAGTATGCTACGGGCAAGACACAATCGATACCTCCTCTGCGCGACAGATATCATCGAAGACAGTGCTGCCATAGCAGAGTTACAAAACAGTCTTCCGAAATCCCTTCACCAAAGAAGACGAAACAAATATTCCAGAATTCGAATCAAGAACAGCTGCCAACATGAGTAACACAGAAGCAAATATCCTCGGATTAGTGAACCAACTTAAATCACTTAACAAAAGCAAGTCCTCCGGTCTAGACCGTACACCTGTTAGATTTCTTTCAGATACAATAGCTCCATACTTAACAATCATGTACAACCGTTCGCTCTACGAAAGATCGTACTCGGAGACTGGAAAGTTGCACAGGTCACACTAGCATTCAAGAATGGTAGTAGGAGTAATCTACTAAACTACATGCCCATATCATTAACGTTGATATGCAGCAGGATTCTGGAACTTATATTGAGTTTGAACATTATGAGTTACCTAGAAGAAAACGGTCTATTGACACACAGTCAACATGGATTTAGAAAACATCGTGCTTGCGAGACACAACTTGCTCTCTACTCGCACAAAGTGTTCAGTGCTATTGACAAGGGATTTCAAAATGATTCCGTAGTTCCGGATACTGTACCACACAAGCGACTTGGAGTGAAATTGCGTTCTTATGGAATATCATTTTAGTTATGTGACTGAATACGTGATTTCCTGTGAGAGAGGTCACAGTTCGTAGTAACTGGCGGAGAGACATTGAGTAAAACAGAAGTGATTTCCGGCGTTCCCCAAGCTAGTGTTACAAGCCCTTTGCTGTTCCTTATCTACATAAACGATTTGTGAGACAATCTGAGCAGCCGTCTTAGGTAGTTTGCAGATGACACTGTCGTTTATCGACTAGTAAAGTCATCAGACGATCAAAACAAGTTGCAAAACCATTTAGAAAAGATATCTGTATGGTGCAAAAATTGGCAATTGACTCTAAATAATGGAAAGTGTAAGGCCTCCACATGAGTGCTAAAAGAAATCCGTTAAACTTAGGTTAAATCTGTTGTTGTTGTTGTTGTGGTCTTCGGTCCTGAGACTGGTTTGATGCAGCTCTCCATGCTACTCTATCCTGTGCAAGACCTCTTCATCTCCCAGTACCTAATGCAGCCTACATCCTTCTGAATCTGCTTAGTGTATTCATCTCTTGGTCTCCCTCTACGATTTTTACCCTCCACGCTGCCCTCCAGAACTAAATTGGTGATCCCTTGATGCTTCAGTACATGTCCTACCAACCGATCCCTTCTTCTAGTCAAGTTGTGGCACAAACTCCTCTAATCTAAAGGCCGTAAAGTCAACTAAATAACTAGAAATTACAATTACGAACAACTTAAATTGGAAGGAACACACAGAAAATGTTGTAGGGAAGGCTAACCAAAGACTGCGTTTTATCGGCAGGACACTTAGAAAATGTAACAGATCTGTTAAAGAAACTGACCACACTATGCTTGTCCGTCCTCTTTTAGAATACTGCTGTGCGGTGTGGGATCCTCATCAGATAGAACTGATGGAGTACATCGAAAAAATTCAAAGTAGGACTGCACGTTTTGTATTATCGCGAAATAGGGGAGAGAGTGTCACTGAAATGATGCAGGATCTGGGGCGGACATGATTAAAACAAAGACGTTTTTCGTTGCGGCGGAATCTGTTACAACGTAAAGTCAAGCGCCGGCACGCCAGTCGGGAACGACAGAGAAGAGATGGCTGTGAGAAGACGTCAGCCAATCGCACGCTGAGCGACCCGACAGATGAAAATGTGTACCCCGACCGGGACTCGAACCCGGGATCTCCAGCTTACATGGCAGACGCTCTATCCGCCTGAGCCACCGAGGACACAGGGGATAGTACGACTGCAGGGATATATCTCTGGCACGCCTCCCGCGAAACCCACATTCTTACCGTATTGTCCCGCACTACATTCGTAGTGCTCCCGCCCATTATACTCATTACTCGCGGCGCGTTGCCGATTCCCGTAACAGTTAGGGCACTGTTTGAGCATTCGCACAGAAGAGGAAGATGGTCGAGTGGCCGGTGAGCCTTAACTATATATATATATATATATATATATATATATATATATATATATATATATATATATATATATACTAAGATGGTACCTGTTCTTTCGGACATGTCCGAAAGAACAGATACCATCTTAGTACATATACCTATCCAGGACGACAGTGCGACAGCAGCGACTCCTGTGTGAAGAAGACATAAGCGCCGCGACCGACTGGAGACGTCACAGTTGAATAGTAGCTTCATGATCAGCGAGTTCTGTAGCAGCATCGAGACTAGTTACTTTGTTTGTACTATCTATGTAGCACAGAATTGTGTATACTGAAGAAATTTGCTTATTCTGTATGTCGCCCTTTGCTCTTGCAATGCCTCTGTGTGATTGCTAAATTAAGTATTTTCTCTTTTCATTTTGTATTAAAGCTCATTAATACACCTTGTTTGATTTGATTGTCTAGCGAACCGAGTACAAAGGATTCCTAGACACCCCATATATGACGACAAGGCTGTGACATAATATTTGGCGACAAGAGGTCAACGATTCCCATAGCGGCAACCCAGTGTCTAGCTGCCAAAATTTTGTTTTATCATGTGTCTTTGTGTTTTGCTGGCACCTTAATTCTAATTTGTCTTTTCTTTTCAGGGGTGTGTTTACATGTTTTAACAGTGTGTCTTATGTTGCTAATCAGTGTTTTCAGGTGGGCGTTGCGGAAATTTTCTTTGCTTGTGTGCTTATTTTTCTAGCCTGCCTTGTCTGTTTATTGCATTTGCTCATTCCAAAATGAGCAACCCACCTCTTCCACCCCTTGCTCAAGCGGCACAGCTGCAAGCGGTAGATGCAACGCAGCTAACAGAGATGTTTCAGTTTCAGACGCAGCAGATTTCCACCATAATAAATATGGTACAGCAGCTACTGGTGAACCACGCCACTAACACTGCGCTACAAGCAACAACTGTAGCTCTGAGTGCCATATCGCCTTTACGCCATTGCAATGCAAAAGAAGAGGAATAGCTCGAGTCTGTAGCGCCTAGAACCGCTCGGCCAGCCCGGCCGGCAAACTCTTCACTAACATCACTCCGAGTGAACTTTCATATGATCCGGTTGTACGTTTACTAACTAACGAGTATGACCAACAAGCGAATGTCAGTTGGGCTCTGAGCACTATGCGACTTAACTTCTGAGGTCATCAGTCGCCTAGAACTTAGAACTAATTAAACCTAACCAACCTAAGGACATCGCACACATCCATGCCCGAGGCAGGATTCGAACCTGCGACCGCAGCGGTCACGCGGTTCCAGACTGAAGCGCCTTTAACCGCACGGCCACACCGGACGGCTAACAAGTGAATGTGGTGGCATTTAGGTACCTAATGTTTCGTTGCAAGAAAAGGTCGGAAGAAACTTATCCGGAGTGAGTCACAGATTTGCAGGGTGTGACGAGGAAATGCAATTTCAAATGTGCTTGTGGTGCTTTATATTCAAATGTTATGTTGCGTGATGCGATCGTGTACAATGTCACTGATGTCTGGGTTAGAGAACAGATTTTGATACAGTCCGATCCATCATTTCATCACGTAGTGCAAATTCTAGATCAGTGTGATTCAGGCGCCGTAGTGACCGATAAATTTGAGCAACCAACAATTTGTCGGGTTAAGTCGTCCCTTGCTCCCGACCAGCACGGTAGGCAGCAACGGCCCACGCGCACCAAGCCGCGTAAACAGCTCTCTACACAGGCGAACAGAGTTAAGTCACGCCCTCGGTGCTTTCACGGCACAACCGCCAAGACTGCCCGTCCCGCAAAGACAATGTTACGCTTGTGGCAAGAAAAGCCACGTCCAATCCGTGTGATAACAAAAGATCCTAAAAATTCTGCCCACTCACAAAATTCTAATTACAACGCCCATGTAACCAATGTAGTGTATTCAAGCCAGCTGCAGGCATTAGCAAAACTAGCAGGCAAACAGTTTCTTCAGTGCTATGACAATCCAACAAACTTTTTGTACATTTGGATATTAGTGGAAAACGTGTGAAATTTCAGTTCGAAATGGGTGCCTCTGTTACATTGCTGAGATGTAAGATGTACGTGTATGAACTGTTACGCTCCCCATGCCTGTCTAAAACTAGCATGCACCTGACGGCTTATAATGATAAGACATTCCCGTTCTAGGAAAATGTATTTTGCCTGCCATGTACCACTCGCATACGCGAACTATGACTCTCACTGTGCTACACCCATGCGATTGTGCGAATATATTTGGCCTTGATTTGTTCGATTTGTTCGGCTTTAAAATTCAGGACAATACGTTGAAAGTGACAGCATTCAATGCAAAAGACATTGTAGCTGGCTTGCTGAAAGGATCCCCTGAACTCTTTCCTGAAGATTTAGGCAAGGCTAAAAATTTTATTGGACATATTACTATAAAAGACAATGCTCAGTCGAAATTGTTCCGGGCCAGAACAGTTCCCATTGCATTACGGGACAAGTTAGCAACTGAACTTAAAGAATTGCAGGATAGCGGAACAATTGCGCCCATACAAACTAGTCAATGAGGAAGTCCACTGGTTTTGCTCCCCAATCCTTCAGGTCGCATTCGCCTCTGTGTTGACTTTAAGTGTACAGTCAACCCACAAACTGTGATTGATACTTACCCATTGCCATGCCCAGAGGATCTCATGGACGGATTAGGCGCTTGTCGATACTTTTCTAAAATTGATTTGCGCGATGCATATCTTCAAACAGCAAAAGATGAAGAATCTTAAAAAGTGCGTGTTGTGAACATTCATTTGGGCTCGTTTAAATATTTGCGTTTGCCTTTTGGCAGTGCCTCCGCACCCGCCCATTTCCGACGGTATTTGGAACAGCTGACTGCTCGAGTACCAAACTATTCATACTATTTGGGCGATATTGTTGTAGCAGGTCGTACACCTGAAGAACACATTGCAAATTTGTGTTCTTTATTTCATGTGTTATCTGATGCAGGACTAAAGTGTAGACTGAACAATTGTCATTTTTTTAAGCCCTAGTTGCAGTATCTTGGCCCTGTCATAAACAGTCAAGGTGTACATCCTCTTAAGTCACATTTGGTAGCCACAGGGGACCTGCCAGTTCCACGCAATGTCACAGAATTGCAGTCAGTCTTAGGGAAAAATTAACTATTCTATTCGGTTCATAACTAATCCTGCACAAATCGCAGCTCCATTGCATCGCTTGCTGTCTTTGTTTGGACAGATGTATCCCGATAAGCTTTTCAAAAACTTCAAGATGCATTGCTCGGTGATCGAAGCTTGGTTCAGTTTGATCCTGACAAACCAGTTCTGTTGAAAGTTGACGCTTCCTCTTACGATATCGGTGCAGTGCTTTCGCACAGATTTGGTTATAAAGACAGGCCTATTGCTTTCGCATCAAAGGTGTTGTCCAAAGTTCAGTGTTAACTCTTCAAAATTAGAGAAAGAGGCATTGTCTATTGTGTATGATGTCACAAAATTCCACCACTATTTGTATGACAGAAAATTCTACTTAGTAACAGATCATAAGCCATTGCTGTCCTTGTTTCATCCGATGAAGCCGGTTCCTGTACGATCTGCCAAACAATTTCAAAGATGGGCTTTGTTGTCTCAGTATCAGTACGAGATTGTGTATCGTCCGACAGTTCAACATGGTAATGCAGACGCAATTTTACATCTTCTAATTGGCCCTGATACAGACTTTCAAGCTTCTGCTGCACCTTGTTGTCACATCAATGCTCACGATTCTGAATTACTTCAATCTTTTCCTCTGAACTGTAAAAAAACTGCACAGGCCACGGAAGCTGATTCCGATTTAAACATTTTGCTAGAATACATTCACAACGCTCCAACAGGTCGTGGTGAGCGGGCGCGGACCGCAGGGGGAACGCTTGGTACCCCAGACCGTAGATGAAACCCCCAGGAGCGGGTTTGGTGGGCGCGGACCGCAGAGGGAACACCTAGAACCACAGCGGACGGAAAACGGAGCAGCAACGCTCCAGCAGGTCGCAGGGAATGGGCGCGGACCACAGAGGAAGCGCCTGCAGCCGTTGGTGGAGGGGGAAGGCCATAGGCATAAATACTGGACCAGGTCCACTCGAGGAGCAGTCTCAGGTCGCACCTGATGAAGGTCACGAGCTACGTGACCGAAATATCGTGCAGGTACGACGCTGACATCCGGCAGAACACCCGACAACTCAAGATTACATTCACACATCTTGCCCTCGCTCTCTGGACAATATAAAGAACTCTGTAGTGCGCCAATACTTCGCACACCGACATAGCCCCCCTATACAGCAAGGTGTGATTCTTGTTCAAAATTACAATGGACAGTCACGTGCGTTGATCCAGAGAGATCTGCAAGAAGAAGTGTTGCAGTTACTTCGCCGAAGACATTGGTGGACTGTTCGTACGAAACAGTTAGCCTGTCGACACTGTACTTGGCATGGTACGGACACCCACACATGACGTCATAGTGTCACGCATGTGCAGAAAACCAGTCTGCTCCGCCACAAAAATTCTCTGCTTGGCCTAAGTCGGAACGTGTGCACACAGACTTTGCGGGGCGTTTATGGAACACTCTTTGGTTGATCGTGGTAGACTCTTATAGCAAGTTTCCTTTCGCTGTGTCAATGAACTCGACAGCAGAATTAAGAAGTTGTCCTCTATTTTTTGCCTCGAAGGTTTACTTGAAGTCATAGTGTCGGACAACGGCCTTCAGGTCACGTCAAAAGAATTTGAGACATTCTGTGAACGCAGTGGCACACAGCATCACTAGTGCACTGTTCCGCCAGCCAGTGTGGCCGAGCGGTTCTAGGCGCTTAGCTTCAGTCTGGAACTGCGCCATGGCTACGGTCGCAGGTTCGAATCCTGCCTCGGGCATGGATGTGTGTGATGTCCTTAGGTTAGTTAGGTTTAAGTAGTTCTAAGTTCTAGGGGACTGACGACCTTAGATGTTATGTCCCATAGTGCTCAGAGCCATTTGAACCATTTGAAGTGCACCGTTACAACCACAGTCAAACGGCGAAACGGAACGTTTTGTCAGAACCTTCAAGCAGCAGATGGCCTAACTTCGCACTGCACACACCAGGGATCGAGCATTGCAACTGTTTCTCGCCCCCCCCCCCCCCCCCCCCATCGTTCGCATCGATGATATGGACTATCGCCGGTGGAATTGCTTTACGGTCGCCGGCATCGGACACTGCTCCACCTGCTCCAGCCTCCTCAGCATCCGGCGCCGCAAGTATCGCTTCATGCTGCGTGTTATTGTGTTTTTCAGGGGGTGTAGCGGCAGCAGACTGTGGGCGCTAGGCGACATCCTTCGTCGACTTGGCGCATGCAGGTATCTCATTTCAGGCCTAGACGGACTGCAGCTCCGACATCACAATCAAATTCGCCGCGACCGACTGGAGACGTCACAGTCGAATAGTAGCTTCAAGATTAGCGAGTTCTGTAGCAGCGTCGACACTCGTTACTTTGCTTGTACTACCTATGTAGCACAGACTTGGAACTGTTTATACTGAAGAAACTTGCTTATTTTATATGTCACCCTTTGCTTGCGACACAAGTTTGTTATTGCAAAGTTAAGTATTATCTCTTTTCATTAAGTAATAAAACTCATTAATACGACTTGTTTTATTTGGTTGTCTAGTGAACCTTGTACGAAGGATTCCTAGACACCCCGTGTTTGACGACAACGATGGAGACGTAATAGAATCTTCTCACGAAATTTCTATCACCAACTCCCTCCTCCGAATGCGAAAATATTTTGTTGACTCCGGCCAGGGTGAAACGATAGCCGTAACTAAATAAGGGAAATCACAGCTCGCACGGAAAGATATAGGCGTTCGTTTTTTACGTGCTCTCTACAGGACTGGAATAATACAGAATTATGAAGGTCAAAGTTTTGAACATAGCTGCTTGGTTCAGTGACTGTTTACAAATTAAAACTGAAACAAATGGGCTCTCGGTCACAATTTTCAGTGATAGTTACCAGGTTTCAACACTTCTGAGAGTGCTTTCATCAGAATTTAGACATTTAAAGTGATCTATAACATAACAAATTTATGGGAAGAAAAAATATTTTTATGTAAAAAAGTGTAAGTACTGACTGACAATACAAGACAGTACTTACGTGTCACGTATAAAATAAATAACAGGCCAGAAGGGCTTCAGTCACAAAATATTCGAAAGAAATGTGTAAAGGCGAGCCTCTAAGGACTGCTCATACCTCTGCCGCCACAGGTTGCAACCTGGGGCTGCGCCATGTCCTGTTGTGACCGATTGGTAACTAAAAATTCAACCAGAGAAATTTTAAATTTTATAATTTTCAATTCTTTTGCGAAATGCAGAGATCTAACTTGTAGTGTTCGTGAGATATGAATCGGGGAACAAGAGCGTAACAAGTAAGTAGCCTTAAAACAAACATTTCTCTAGTAAAATTACAGGATATATGAAAGTTTGTAGTGCCAGAAGTATTGTGTTAACACCATCAGCCTATTTTATTTCATTTTATTTTTTTTTACTTAGCAGAAATGGACACCCGTATAGCCGTTATGTTTTTGACTGTTACTGCCCAACTAGTCGTGTTCAAAATTATCTGCTCTAACGATTTTATACCATTTTGGCAGTAAGACGATCGTGGGCTCTCGCACTAGAAGTGGGAAGTTTTTGAACAGACACAGTCAATCTGAAAAGTTTCGAGACTGATTTTATTTCTGGTTAATAAACGACACCAGCACAGTAATTGCTGTAGTGGCTTCAGCTAACAACAATAGATAGCACATGTCTATTCGATCTGTGAGTTGTTAGCAGGCTGTGTTACGTAGTGGACGTGCGGCCGTAGTGTGTCAAAGTTGTCGTGTAGCAAATCACAGCGGAGCAACGAACCGAAGAACTGTAAATGAAGAACATAATGAACTGACCATTCAAACGATCCAAAAGCTGTGATTCTTGAGTTTCTCCCGGCGTATTTGATAATCAAAATATTCACGGGTGTACTGCCGGTCTACAGTGTCCAACGGGCACAATATTTCGGCGATCATACATGTCGCCATCATCAGGTGAACTGACAAACTGAGCTCCTGTGAACGTGCCGGTACGGAGATCCGTACGCTATGGTTGCTCAGGGGGAACTGGGTTCGGTCGCGGCGGCGGCCGATTTAAATACCCTCCGCCCGCGGCGCAGTCCCTCCGCCGTCCGCGCCCCGCGCCACGGTCGCGCCGTGGAACAGATTGCGACGGCGTCTGAGATGACGTCGGAGTGATGGCTCTGTCCGCCGTGGTCGTCACAACTATACGTTTGCTCGATTTACTCTTGATTAATCCAATCGCTGGTTCCTAAGCCTTGCTAAGATACACAGTCACGGTTTATGAGGTTGTCATTGGTGCGAATTTCGATGGCCTCTCTAACAACGCTGTCCCAGTATCTCGACGTCTGTACCAGAATCCTCGTGCGTTCATACTCCGTAGCGTGATTTTCCGACAAACAATGTTCAGCGACCGCCGACTTGCTCGGATACATCAGTCGAGTGTGTGTCTGGTGTTCACGGCATCGATCCTCGACGGTACGCATCGTCTGACCAATATACGACTTGCCACATTGACACGGAATGTGGTACACGCCGGCCTTCCTCAAACCTAGGTCATCTTTGGCGCTCCCAACCAGCGCACGAGTTTTATTCGGAGGACAAAACACAGTTCCGACCCGGTGTTTCTTCAAAATGCGGGCGATTTTCCCCGAGAGTGCGCCTGTATATGGAATAAACGCAGTGCCTACCTCCTCCCTCGTGATTTCATCCATGTCCACAGGTTGTGCTGTAGTGGTTGGGCGGAGAGCACGTTGAATCTGCCACTCTGAGTACCCATTTTTTCGAAATACAGTTCTCAGATGTTCCAATTCCTGGGGTAGACTCTCTGCGTCAGAGATAGTGCGCGCCCTGTGCACTAGAGTTTTAAGTACCCCATTCCTCTCTGAAGGGTGGTGGCAGCTGTATGCGTGCAAATACAGAAATTCAGATCAGTGTGCGTTGTCTTGCGATACACCCCATGACCTAGGGTGCCGTCAGCCCTTCTCTTAACCAAGACGTCAAGGAAATGTAATTTACCCTCCGTTTCAGTCTCCATAGTGAATTTGATGTTGGGGTGTATGGAGTTTAGATGTGTAAGGAAGTCAAGGAGTTTATCCATACCATGTGGCCAGATGACGAACGTGTCGTCCACGTAACGGAAAAAGCAAGTAGGTTTCCATTCGGATGACGATAGGGCTTCCTCCTCGAACTTCTCCATGTACAAATTCGCTACCACCGGTGAGAGTGGGCTACCCGTGGCTACTCCCTCCGTTTGTTCGTAGTATTCTCCATTAAAAATAAAATATGTGGAAGTCAAGCATGCCTAAAAAGTTCAGTGGTTTTCTCGTCAAACTTCTGATTAATCAATTCTAGTGACTCTCGCAGGGGTACCCTCGTAAACAAGGAAACGACGTCAAAACTCACCATGATATCTGACTCATCCAACCTGAAGCTATCAAGGCGTTTAACAAAATCCACGGAATTACGGATGTAATGAGCGCATTTACCCACATAAGGACTTAATATTCCCGTCAGGTATTTGGCCAACAAATATGTAGGTGCCCTGATGTTGCTGACAATGGGGCGTAATGGTACCCCAGAGACACACTCGACTGATGTATCCGAGCAAGTCGGCGGTCGCTGAACATTGTTTGTCGGAAAATCACGCTATGGAGTATGAACGCACGAGGATTCTGGTACAGACGTCGAGATACTGGGACAGCGTTGTTAGAGAGGCAATCGAAATTCGCACCAATGACGACCTCATAAACCGTGACTGTGGCTATAATCTTAGCAAGGCTTGGGAACCAGCGATTGGGTTAATCAAGAGTAAATCGAGCAAACCTATAGTTGTGACGACCACGGCGGACAGAGCCATCACTCCGACGTCATCTCAGACGCCGTCGCAATCTGTTCCACGGCGCGACCGTGGCGCGGGGCGCGGACGGCGGAGGGACTGCTATGTAGACTCATTGTTCTGCTGGTAGATGTAACTACAAAGGTTTGGTGTTCGGCGATTGCAGGTGTAGAACCCTAGAATTTCGACGATATGAATTGATATAATTCTATGTAGACTCGTTATTCTATTGGTAGATGGAATTATAAAGATCTGTTGTGTTTTGACGCTTCGCGACCCCAGGCGTGGGCAAGTCGTTAAGGCGCGGTAAGCGCCCGACCCCTTCTGATGGAAAGTTTGCATCTGCATTGGCACGGAAGTTAGTTTATGGATCACTATTTCGAACTTTACGTAAATTTGCTTTGTTCATTTTTCTAAAGTTGGTACAGCATATGTCTGTGGCTAGTGACACCAAATAGCACGTACCAAAGTTTTGTTCACTGCCGCAGGAGCTCGTTTTTTGCAGTTCATACGTTGCACTAACCTAATATTTACAGTGCGCACAAGAGTGTCTTATTATGTGTTCATTTAGTCACTCGCGCTCGGTAACAGTTTTAAATTTAAAATGCACACTCAAAACCGCACGCTAACAATTATATTCTGTTCATCATAAGAATAAAGCTGATGTAAACATTACGCTATGTATTTTTCCGCTTTTGCTTGAATCTCATTGGATTTTGTTTCACGTGGAGCGGAACCTTAGTTGTGACCAGTACAGTCAAGTACGATATAAGGATACGTTTTATGGACTGAGCGATAATTCGCGGGACAATAGCTTTACTGGGGCATTAAATTTGGACAGCACTGGCCAGCCAGCTGTCCAACTAGCCTGCAATGATGTGATTAGTTGCAGTTCAGACGTAAAAAGAGACGGGCAAAGAAACGATATAGCTTCGAAAGTCATTTAATCTTTAAAGAGAATCAAATAATATTCGCCAAAACTCCAGCATTACCGCGCTCCTCTTAGGTGACCAGACGGAAAGCATAAAATGCACTCGTTCTCACCTGACATAGTATACTAATTACAAACAAGAGCGGTGAAAATTCCTAACTTAATCACAGGTTAATGTTTCTGAAGGAGCTGAGTGTGATGCAAAAGCATGCTGCAGGTATTTCACTGTAGCGTTGAATACTGAAGCCACTGAAGGTATTAATTACAGTCAGTCGTCTCGTAATCTTTTAGCTCATTCCTTATCCGAATTCGATTAATACATTTCAGTACTGAAACTGTCATCTGCTACACTGATAACGAGATCGACCAACAACAGAATCCACGAAGACACCTAGGCGCCGAATTTTATTGTCTTCTTTTTTGACGTGTCATTCTATATCCCACCAACGTTCAGCAATGACTTGTGAAAAAGCTGCGTGCGTTAGTTCCAGTACGCCTGGCAGCTTAACAGTCTTGTTATTTTTCGGTCCAAGATCAGTTATGTTGGTTTCGTATTGTAATGGTACAGTGGCAAGTGTTAAAATGCAGGATTTGTATGGTGTGCTCGATGCTGTAAAAATGATTGTTTTTCATGTTCCTACGACACGTATCTACATCTGTGGTATAAAACAATGGACATAGTCCACTAAAGAGGATTTAGTTCATTTTTGCCTGAAAAAATGTTTTCTTAATTTAAGCAACCTTTATTAACCGTCTTTCATAAAATATCGATAATTGAGAATTTATATTTGAAATGAAAACAGGAATTTCGCGAGCGATATGTAATTAAAAATAAGAAGGCGTACATTATTCATAAAAAGTGATCAATTTTACAAATAGAAGATGTAGGTATTTCAGATTGAAGGAGAAAAATAATTGACTTAGGCGATAGTTGAGCTAGTGAACCATGTACTTGAGTCATCAAACTACTTCACTATCCACTCCGCTACACACGAATAACTAATTCTTTCTCAGCTGTATGCAGCACAGTATCTCGGAAAACTTCAAAGCCGATTATCTCTGTAAATGTAACGACAAACATTAGAACAACCTATCTCTCGGCATTTTTAATCGTGTTCCACACGCGTTTTCCACTACGGAACAGGAAGCAGCCTCAGCCATTTTCATACTGCGTATTAACAGAACGACAATCGGAGCACAACAGAGTAGGGGCTGTGACTATGTACGACTTTTGAAATAAAAGCTACATAACTAAAGCGTTATTTAAAAAAACGTTGATGAACGTTAATACAGTAGAATATCTTAAAGTTTCATTGAACATAACTTAGTAATAATATATCCAGTACAGAAGTAGGACCTCCATCCAAGAGCGTAACAGCACCAGTGTACGTGTGCTACGGCTTCTGACAAATCATCGCGTTGAAATCATAATTAAATAAAGACCTTAAGCTGTCGACAGGCGTTGATATACATCAACGGGGACAGGTGAAAACGTGTGCCCCGACCGGGACTCTAACCCGGGATCTTTGGCTTACGTGGCAGACGCTCTATCCATCTGACCCACCAAGGGCACAGAGGGTACTCCGGCTACAGGAATTTACTTCTTGCACGCACCCCGTGAGACCTACATTCCCGAGGTCAATGTGCGATTAGCCTTAACTATATGAAGATGGTATCTGTTCTTTCGGACATGTCCGAAAGAACAGATACCATGCAGCTCTCTTAGAATGAAATGATAATTAAATCAAGACCTTAAGCTGTCGACAGGCGTTCATATAGTTAAGGCTAACTGGCCATTGACCTTCTTCTTTTGTGCTGGATGCACACGCATTGCCCGAACTCTTACTGGACTCGGTAAGATTGTCTGCCGCGAGTAATGAGTGTAATGGGCAGGGGCACTACGAATGTAGTGTGTGGACATTAAGTTGGGAATGTGGGTCTCACGGGGAGCGTGCAAGGGATAAATACCTGCAGTCGCACTATTCTCTGTGCCCTCGGTGGCTCAGCTGGATAGAGTGTGTGCCATGTATGCAGGAGGTTCCGGGTTCGAGTCCCGGTCAGGGCACACATTTTCAACTGTTCCCGTTGATGTATATCAAGACATGTCCGAAAGAACACACGCTTGATACGGACGAACATTGACTGATGTGTGGATCTTCTGCAGAGGTGTGGCAGCTGATTCAGAAGATTTTTGCCTTTTTTCTACGTACGGCTCCCCATGTCATTACACCGAAATCTCTTCTGTTCCCAGACGAGACATACTTCCCACGTACGAAGACCAATGCTGTGATCTGGATAAAAGGCCTCTCCATCTCTTATTTGTTCTGTGAAGGTGATAACAGTGTTCTTGACTTTTGGACGTTCCTGCAAGATAGCTTTACTTTTCTCGTGCACCGTCCGCGATACCGTCAGTACTATGCCAACTTTTTGGGTAGTGCCTTCTTCGATCCCCCCCCCCCCCCCCCCCCTGCAGCTGGGGTGTCCCAGGTACGAGAAGGTGATTTCAGTGAGATTGTGTCATACCAGGACTCAGTCCAATGTACCGGCAAATGCAATATTCTTCGTGAAGACGTGCCTGGAACACGCCTGACTGGCTTGAGATTCAGTGTGAGCCTACCCACAAGTTGGCGGGACGCGGATGCCATTTTGTACTGCCAGGAGGGCGTTTTATTTAATTTCTGTAATTCCCTTTTCATTTTGTTTGTTATTGATGGTAATTACACATGACTGTTTTTCACCTGGAAGGCGTCCTATGTGATCTCAACAAATATATATATATATATATATATATATATATATATATATATATATATATATATATATATATATATATATATTGTATGATACATGATCTGAAAAAAGAAACAGATACCATCTTCATATAATCATTGCGTTTGTGTTTGTTTACATCAGGTTGTTCTTATGATGAATGGAGTATAGTCTCTGTAGCACTAGACAGTGTTGTCGGCGGCAAAATTGACCGGAGAACGTTTATAGAAGCACTACGTTTGCATACGTAAGAGTGTTTCATGAATGTGTGCGTGTTTTTTATCGTACCGTCGATACCAGGATACTGAGTTTACTTTTTCATCACTATCTCTTCGCGTCACATCTTGGTTTATTTCACTTCGCGTAGCAGATCGTCACATTTAAGTTTCTTTGACAGTCTGTTCTGCATTCCGAAGCTGCGTTTCTCACGGCTATTTAGTCTGTGCAACTTCACTTACACAATTGTTCGCAGAGAACTTAGTTTCGTCCTTGCATTACTTCGTGTCGTGAAACTTGGATACAAAAATTTACAATTTTTTTTTGCTCTGGTTTTGGCATATTCGTTTTCTCCTGTGTATGATCCTACGGTCAGATAGTTTTTCTTGCTCCACTGTCTTACATATTGAGCTAATTCGAAAAAAAAGGGTAGGACACAGATTTATGTAACATCGCCTAATAGGCGACACAAGGCTCCTAACACTAGAAGACGAAAAATTAAGCGACAAAGCGTCAGCAAAACGCTAGTGACACAAACGTTCATGGCAAAGAATAAAATCCTAATCGATTTCATCCTTCACTTAAATAAAGCGTGGCTCATCCCTGCTTAGATACCATGACATACATATACATCTCACAAAAATGCAATAAATATACAAAGAAAAATACAGTAACATCTTATTTTTAATACAAATCATAAAAATGAGAAGCAAGTTATACATTTTCTATCGTAAATATAGCACCTGCTTCCTATCTTCTAAAGCTAACCATGAAATTCTGTGCATACTGTGCACTGTCATATGAACATACTATTATTTGGAATCAGCATTTCACAGAAGTCTTTCGTTTTGTTTCGTGCCTAGCACCTCGTTTTTGTACAATGAAAGAATTGTCAGTATTAGGCATGTTCTAGGTTCCTCTCATTAGTCCAGGTTTATCAAAATTATTTCATCTGATAAGAATAAAAGACTTACATTTTGGTTAATGTTTATGACATGAATATTTTCCTTCATTATGACACTTCATACTAAAGATTTTCAGCTTTCTGCTGATGAGACACACTTCGTCAACATAGCATAGCCATGCAATCTTTTATGCATTATTAATAATAGTATCTTTTCAATTTATGACCACACGAAATACACCTAATATAAGATTAAAAAAACAGTAAAACATACAGATACGTACATGGCAAAATAATTATACAAGAACAGGTTATTCACAAGATTTTCAAAATGCTTAAACATATATCTTTACTGGCTAAATCTTTACAGATCGCGATGGTGGTACAATCATTTGATCTTGGTAAATCAATCGTGGATAGATATTTTACTCCTTGAAACTTCTGTAGTTGTTCTTCCAAAACTTCAGCCCGCGTTATCACTGTTTCAATAATTTTGTTTATGTTTCGAGCGTCAAGCACAGGATGCACTCTTCCACCTCCTTTATTTACTGGCGTACTGTAAGGTGACATGGATGTTTCTATAATATTCTAGCCCAGCGTTTTTTAGCATTTTCCGTTTAACTGCCTCCCTTCTCGACTGTGGAATAGAATAAGGTTGACGTGAAAATGTTTCATGTGGAACAACATTCATCTTGTAAACGTATCCTCATATGACTCCAGGTTTACAAGAGAACATATTTATGAAAGATAATAACAAATCAGACAGCTCAGCTTTCTCCTGTTCGCTAAGGTATTCTGACTCTCGTGTCTTAGTGAAGATCTTATTAGAAAGGTATATCGTCATTAACTTGATTAGATATGGCCTTGCTATGTAGTCACAAAGATGATTGTCTGTCCACAACACTTTGCTACCAGTAGTCTTCAATTTAAGGTTCTGGAAAAAAATTAGCTTAACATACCTTAGTGCGCAGCAAATTCAAAGTAAATGCGTTGCCTCCAACTCCTATTTGGCAGACTCCACTCCTGAGGTCGATCTGTGCATCCCCCCTTCGTATAAATTCCATAACTAACAGGCAGAACACTGCCAAGACCATAACGAGTAAAACGTGCAATATATGGCTCCGCTTTCAAATAATACTTCAATCTGTGCCTGCTTTTCAATCCTTTGTGTCCGTGCAGCAATGGCTCCGGAGATAACACAATTCTGCACAAGCAAAATCGGAACCTTTCTGGTCTCACAAGTATTCTTAAAAAAATTTGAAGCAAGTACATATAATTTCGCCCCTGTATCTATAATGACGGTGGTTCATATTTCATCTACTGCTTCGTTTACTGCTGCCTGAACTTGCTCTTGATAACATTCTGTATTCGATACTGGACCGTTATGTAATTCATCCCTTATGTCAGTTCCTTCGTTATAACGAAACTTGTTCGTTATAACATTATTCATTTCCCCGCCATTCCATTGCGCGGTCGATATCCGGCAGCAGTATAGGGCCGCTTTTAGTTTGACGCCTGACTGCTGATCCGTAACCTCAACTACTTGTATTGGTTTGTTATTATATTTGGCTCGATGCTGCTGTTCTTGCCACCCGGGAGGCGGCAGTGAAAAATTTACCAGCAGTGGCCCCTGAAAATTAGGCTGCCACTGAAAATGGGTTTGGTTTTGGTTTTACCCCAGTATGCCTGATTTTGCGAGTGCCTGTTATTTTTACACCCGTGGTGATATCTGTGGTTATTATTATTTCAACGCCCAAATCGAGAACCATTCTGGTTTCCTGCGTGCGCACTGTCATTCCTGCGCTCGCCAGTGGGCGTGGCACAGTTGCCGTTTCCACCGTGATTGCTACCATTGTTGGTAATGGTTCGCGTTATGTTGGGCTGTCATTGCGGTTGCCATTCAGACTCTCCACGCTTCTTAAATTAAATCAAGCGAATGCTCGAGAGACAAAAAGTTTTCCAAGGTGTCTTCGGGTGCGTGTGTTAGCTTTTCCAGAATATTGATTGGCAATTTGTCTTTTACAATTCCCATCACATCTTTGTTCGGCATGAGACTATCATAATACCGTTTCTTTCCAATGTACTTCTCAAAATATTTCCGAAGACTTTCTTGCTTGGCATTGCAAGTCTTCAGGTTGAATACTTCACTTCTTAGACGCGCTTGAATTTGCTGACCAGTATTTGTTTAAGAATGTCTGTTCGAATTGTTCACGCGTCGAACAGAATTTTTGCCGTTGCCACGGTCCATAATGCGGATTCACCCTGCATGTACGAGGTGGCAAACTGAATTTTATGTCGTTAGTTGCACGTCTTTGTTAACATGCCCTTGCGTACAGTGGCCGAGCGGTTCTTGGCGCTACAGTCTGGAGCCCCGCGACCGCTACGGCCGCAGGTTCGAATCCTGCTTCGGGCATGGATGTGTGTGATGTCTTTAGGTTAGTTAGGTTTAAGTAGTTCTAAGTTCTAGGGGACTGATGACCTCAGAAGTTAAGTCCCATAGTGCTCAAAGCCATTTGAACCATTTGAACCTTGCGTACAAATATCACCTGATGTGGAAACTTTTTTCCTGGAATAAACACCTGACAGTGCCTGTGCTTAAGAAGGCTTTCCTCCAAAAGCGCCCGTAGAATCGCTAAATGCATCCAGCACATGCCCCATGATATCCTATTTCATTTTGTACTTGCGAGCTGTACATCGGTACATTCCCGTATGTTTGCGGCATGTGCATGGGCGGCTATTGTGTCACGCGGTGTGTTAACAACTCTTTCGGCCTGATCTTTGAGATCGGATACTTGTGCGTTAACATCGTCTCGCCATTAGCTGCTAAAATTTTTCGCATTTCGGCAAGTTCTGTGCAATTAATTTCGCTTGCGGTTCCTGGCTCGGAGACAACTTCCGCGCTTACGCATTGCACTGCAGGATCTATTTCTTGTTAGCGTTGTTCGTTGTTTCCGTATCTCTTTTTGGAAACCCATTTTTCTCCCTGAGCAGTTAGATCTTGTCGCCTTCTGACCCTGCCCAAGTTTCACTAGCTAGTGAGGTTCGAGACTAGTCTCTATTTCATATTGCTTGTGTTTTATGTGACATCATCTGATAATTTATTTACGACACTGGCTACCACGCTGTACGTCTTAGTAAATTTGAAATTTCTGTTTGACTTCGTCCAATGTCGTAGTGATCCGTGTTTTTATATCTTCCATTAGGGCAACGAACTTTGTTTCCATTATTTTACACTGGTATTTCGTGATTGAGATATTTCGCTGTTTTAAATTTTCACATTGTTCTCTGAATTTATTACCAGTCATCAGATTGCCGTTGAAGTTTATTTTCGATTCTATCCGATATTTCTTTCGCAATAGCTTAACTTTGTTGCCGAAAATATTCAGATTGCATCTTTGGCCATATCAAAACTATGTTCTTTGACAATTTGCGTAAAACTCGCAATAATTCTCGCAATCACATCGTCTAATGGGAAGCTGAGTGTGCTGGCGGCAAGACCGGTTCGCTAATTTACGATTGTACATGTACTCCCTGAGATAAGGCATTTACATTTTCTACTCCAGATCCTGACATTTCCGTACCAGAATCTGCCTTCTGTTCAGTCGGCACGAGTGCATTGTCGCCATCAACTGGAGTCTGGTTTGTCTTTCCTGGAATGTCCCATGTGTCTAGCTCGAACAACCATTCCGTCTTCAAGGTCTGTTAACTCCTGTCGTGCGTGCATAATCAAGTCGGTAACCTTTTCACATGAATCAGCTGAGTACTAAAGTCAGCTCCATCAATTTACTACCGTGTTATAGTTTGTGTACGCTATACTAAAATCACGGGGGGAAGTTGCTGTGTAAAATAGAAAAGAAGAGAATCGAAGCATTTGAGGTGTGGTGCTACCGAAGAATGTTGAAAATTAGGTGAGCTGGTAAGGTAAGGAATGAGTAGGTTCTTTAGAGAATCGGCGAGGACAGGAATATATGGTAAACATTGACAGGAAGAAGGGACAGGATATAAGGACATTTGTTAAGACATTACATAATAACTTCCATGGTAATACCAGGAACTGTAGAGGGAAAAACTTCAGAGGAAAACCGAGATTGGAATACATCGAGTAAGTAAGTGAGGATGTAGAGATGAAGAGGTTGGCACGGTTGAGGAATTCCTGGCGGATCGCATCAAACCAATCGGAAGACTGATGACTCGCGAGGAAAAAAAAAAAAAAAAAAGGCGATATTACATCCGCCTGTATATTTGGATATCGCTGATGACGTAAAGATTAACTTAAAAGATAGTATTTTCACTCTTGCTGTTTTGGGCCCAAGATGCTACGAAATGTTAAATGCACTCTACACAGAGTTTTGGAGTTATGCTTCGTGCGAATGCACTAAGAGACACTGTAATAGAGTTGATTTCGTTTATTACAAGTTACACTCAATCTGAAGTAATACTTGCACCAGAAACCTTGTTACTTCCTTCCTCAAACCCATTGGGCAAGTGTTTGAAGAGCGTTGATGTTTCCAGTACTAGAATCCGACTATCTGAGTATACTGGCAGTATTGCACTAATTTTCACGATTTTTAGAATAAAGTGAGCTGCTTTGAAACCACAAATCTACCTTTCATTAATTAAATAATATTAGGTTGGTGCGTAATTTGGTAGTGTTTTTCCGCAAATTTAATGAACACGACAGAGGCACACAACAGAGACTTGAGTCATCAATAATATACTCTCCTTCACTATTTACAACTGTCTGCCAACGCTGGGTTCACTTTTCGATTCTGCGACTGTAGGAATCAAGAGGTTCTGAGACGCAGAACTCGTCGAGCAACGATCAGAGTACATATTGATCCGGAAAGGGAGTTCCTTTAGTTTATTCATTAGAGGGCGAAAAAGGTGAGAATCCGAGGGTGCAAGATCAGTTGAATAAGGTGGGTGCAGAGTCACTTTCCAATCTAGTGCCTGTATAATGTTTTTTGTCGGTCTGGCAGAAAGTGGGCGCGCTTTATCGTGGATTAGCATCACTTCATGTAGCTTCATGTAGTCTTTTCTGGTCGTTGTTCTTCGACTGCGTTTGGAAGACGTCTCAGTTGTTGATATTAAATTTCAACCGTGATGTTTACACCTAGGGTAAGGAGTTCGTAGTGCATCGCACCGACGCTGATCTCTGTGTTGTTCACAAGCCCATGGATGACGAGCAAGCAGAGATACACGTATGGCTACCTGCTGATTTTTGTGATTTTAGCTTAGAGCATGCGATATACATACACACGATATTTGGACCTTTCCCATAACAAGCAAACGTCTCATGATGGTGGAATGATGACAGTGTATCACACTTGCCAATTCTCGGGTATGCTGAAGTGATCATTGTGAGTTAATGTGTTTAAACGATCTTCATGAAACCCTGAAGGCCTTCCTGAAAGTAGAGTCACTAATGCCAAAACGATCCTTCTTAAACGAGAAAATCTTTTTCTCGCCGTGCTCTATCCAAGGCGAAAATGTTTCTGGCTACCTCTGCTACTGTCACCCCTCTATTCAACTCAGACAGAAGAATATGTCGGAAATGTTCCGATTTCTCCACTTGGTACTCCATTTTCTAGCATCCACTGCTCCACTCACTATCTCCATATGACAAAATGACAATACGTAAACTCAAATAACAACAGTGAACTACAAATAAAAAAACGACAGTCGATAAATGAACCTATGGCAACCCGTATACCAACATCCAAAACAAAAACTCTACGAACTTATGCGCCAACATAGTACTTGCTTACCCACATGCATCGTATGATGGTAACATCACCTAATTTTGCCACGTAAATTGAAAATTATGTGTTCATAACCTCAATGACAAAAGCTTTACACCATTGTAGTATAGTAAACCGCATTCGGAACGACGTGTTTGGGAGAGATCCTTGATGCGGTGACTCATTGAAACTACATATTTTCGTAATACATATGTATATATTTGAAAAACCTCAAATGCGGTAGGTTAGATTCAAAGGTAGAGGTCTCTTCTGACGCTAATCGGTGGTGGGAGGAGGAAGGTGGAGTCACAAAGTTAAAAAGTTTTTAATTTTTGTAGTGTGGCATTTGCCACTTCATATCATATATTCGTAGATCTGTCTGTTAATTCCAAAAACTGAGGTCAGAGTGTACAGTATTCTTCTCGTTCTTTTCAAGGCAGACGTAGCTCATTTACGTTCATTCGGCATCTTTTTAATTGTAAACGCCGCATTGCAGCACTCGTCTCCGAGCACAGAGGCGCTGTCGTGTCCGCCCCACCCTTGGAGATGAAAAGTTAACTTACAGCATACATGGAATAAATTGCAACCTAATCCAACCACCTCGACCACGCCAAATACTGACGGAGATCGGATGCATCGCGACCATGCTGTCGGTCGACGTCATCGGGCAACCTCAGGCGACAGCGTCTGACGACCGTTCTGAGTGCCACTATGAATGCAGCCTAAAAATGTCCTCTAACTCTTGTAAAGAGCACTGGTATCTTTGATGTTGTAAGGTATCGATATTGCACCCGTTACGTATTAATGGATTCTGGAACTTCGAAGCCGAGCGCGCCTTCTCTCTGAGGGAGCCTTGTCTTGCTGCATTATGACAACAATGCCCCAGCGCTAGTGGTCAAACGCAGCGTTGCCATCCGTCCCGATGTATCGGTACCGTCACCGTTATTAACCTTCTTGCCCGACATCCCAACTAGACCCAAATTTGTCCCTATTTTGCAAAATAATGTTACGAACTTGGCTGAAGTACTGCAGTAACACCATCTGTTAGTGGAGCATCGAAATGTAGCAGTTAGTATTATTTACGTGAACAAGTCTATGTTGACAAGATCGTCTCATAGATGGCGTTGCGTGTTGTGTATTCTGTATCGACGATGCAAGCGTCTTGTAGACTGAGAGTTGTCATTCGAGAAAATGCCAGGTTTCTCCAGTGGTACGGTGCTGGAACTATTTAAGCAGCGCCATGTGGAAGAATCTAGCGACCCCCACGCGGATCCTCTACGACCTGATTCCTCTCCCCCATCTGCTCCTATTCCTTGAACACATCCGCATACACTACACCTCCCGCCGCCTTTGTCCCCCTCATCCCCTGGTTGCTCCTCTCCTCTCCAACCCCCGCCCTCTGCCGCACCTTCATCGTTGTGTCCCCGCTACCCTCTATCTCTACACCCTTCATCTCCTTTCACAAGGTAGCTTCTGTCGACTCCCCCTCCTGGATATTGCCCTCTCTCCCTCCATTTATCCCTCCTATCAACTCTGATCCTCACCTCCCTTCCTCTCTCCTTTCGATGGGCTCCCTCTCCCCTCGCTTCCATCCTGTTTTTTCCCCACCTACCCTTTCTCTGCCTCCCCTCTCTCCCCCAAGTCCTTTTGCATTTCCCTCCTCTGCCTTTCCCCTTTCCCTCTTGCATCTGCCCTTCCCCCCCTCCTTCTGTTTACTCTCCCTCCGATGGTTCCCCTTCCCCTTCGTTTTTCCTCTCCTCCCCCTTTTCTCCCCTCACCTGTCCAGCCCCCCCCCCCCCCCTCCATCTACCCTTGGCTGTGGTTGTCATCTTCGTGCCGACTTTTTAGTGCAGTGTTTCCAGTGAGTGTTAAGTGTTGTGTGTCTTTTCTGAAGTGTTGCGAACGGACATCATACTGTCGCTGGGTGTGATTTTTATATCTCTTGCGAACAGAAAACAGACTGTCACCCTGTTTTTTAAATTGTCTATTTTACCTGTCTGCTTCCTTTGTATTTTATTGGCATCGCCAACCCTTTGTTTTATGTTTTAACTTTCCACAATTTTCCGCCGTTTTACAATGTAAGTCACCGTTTTATCGCCTAGTTATATTGTTTCTTATATTCTTCTTATGTTTTAAAAATTCTTTAGGCTGAAGAGCAGCGTACTAAACTGCTGCCAGCCCGCCCACTTTGGCAGGAATCTAAATTCAATAAAGGAAAAAAAAGAAGAATCTGGCAGTCCCCATTTGAATAGCAATCTGATGAGACGATTCTTTCAAAACATAATATGAACAACGAGTGCAAGTTACTATACAGGGCGTGAAGTGTATAGTGACGTGTACTTCGAAGACTTAAGTGTTATTGTCGATTGTTTACCGTGTAATAACCTTATCATACCTTATCATAGCTTACGAAAATATCTAAGGATGGAAAAAGAATGTGTCACTTTTCGGATGATTATAAAAGAGTGTGGCCTTTTGTCAAGAAGGACGTATGGATCAGGAAGCGTTGTGTGAGATTTGTAGCTGTTTCATATCAGTAACTCACAGAGGTAAAGCGGATGTGAGACGTCACATTTCCGCAAAGAATAATACAAACAGATTAGTGATAGCACCGACATCAAAGCCTATTTCTACATTCATGGCTGAAGTAGATATCCAGGAAGAATTGTTCGTTGCTGCTGCAGAACCAACAACAGCTTATAAAGTTGTCAGGTATTATGAATCCTTCAGTTCCCTTGACTGCATCATAAAACTGAATGCCACAATGTACCGTGACTCCAAATTCACCGCAGAGCAATCTGCAACTAGGGCCAAAGCTACAGCGATTGTTAAAAATATTCTCGCACCACATTCCGTGTCCAAATGCATAAAACAACTGCAACAAGTTTCATTTTACAGTATAGGCACTGACGCATCGAACCATAAGGGTGAAAGATGTTTCCGTTAGTTGTTCAGTACTTTACTGAAACTGACGGAAACTAACAGAAGCTGTTGAATTTTGATTCGCTGAGTAGCGAAACATCTGAGACAATTGCAAAGTTCTGTCTAAGCTCTTTAAGATAACTGCAGATTGCATTAGATAAATTAATCGCCTTTTTTTGGAGACAGTACCAATATCAACTTCAGAGGACTTAATCGACGCGGCCAGTGGAATGTGTTTCGCTGAATTAAAGTAGAACCAGGAATAAATGTGGAAGTAATTGGATGCCTTGCCCATATTCTACACAATATTACATGAAGCACTGCTGGAGTCTTAAATGTTGAAATTGAAACAATCGTCACGAAAATATTTAATTATCTTTCAGTATACATGATTAGCACAGAGAAGCTAAAAGAATCCTGCTTATACGTTGATTTCGATCATTAGACTCTTCTGTCTCTCTCAAAAACAAGATGGCTGTCGTTAATGCCCGTAGTTGAGGGAATTCTTAAGCTTTGGATTCCATTAAAACAATTTTTTGTCGCCGAAGACAGGCCACATATAATAATTCCAGATTTTTTTCAGTAGTCTGATCAGTGATATGTACTTCATGTTTTTACAGTGAACTTGGCTCTATTTGAAAAAAAATATGAAAGTCACAGAGAAGAACAAAGTGTCACCAACTGAAATAAGAAATATGTTAACTGACACTCAGAGATAGCTGAATGAAAGGAAGTCTGCCAATTTTATTGACATAAAAACCCAGATGAATTTGAACAAGTTAAGAAATGAGAACCCTAACCAAGAAATAATTAATTACATTTCGAAATTTGAGGAATAGACAATGGCTATTTATTCCACAGCATTTGATTACTTAGAGAAATGGGTTATTTCTTTAATAAAAATCAAGTACTTAATTGGATGACACTATCTAAAACCCAATATTGGGTGATATTGAAAACACTATTATATACCCGACTAAAAATGGTGTGAAGATTTCATATGACAATTGTTTTCAGGAATGTAAGGATCTGAAGAGTTTTTTTAAAAACTAAGCCTGACTTGGAAGAGTGGGAGTCCAAACACTCTGTGGAAGGAAGATGAATCTACTTTCTTAAGGAAATCAAAAATCCTAAACTACTACTATTCCGTCGGAACAGACCTTGGAAGGCCCAACGGCACCGACCGGCCGCCGTGTCATCCTCAGGCCAAAGGCGTCACTGGATGTGGATATGGAGACGCATGTGGTCAGCACACCGCTCTCCCGGCCGTATGTCAGTTTACGAGACCAGAGCCGCTACTTCTCAATCAAGTAACTTCTCAGTTTGCCTCACAAGGTCTGAGTGCACCCCGCTCGCCAACAGCGCTCGGCAGACCGAACGGTCACCCATCCAAGTGCTAGCCAAGCCCGACAGCGCTTAACTTCGGTGATCTGACGAGAACTGGTGTTACCACTGCGGCAAGGCCGTTGGCCAAAAATCCTGAATACCAATGCCAAATGCTAAAATAATGTGAATATCTGTTTCCTATTCCCGCACACAACGCCACTGTGGAAAGAGTATTTTCGTTGATGTCGACCAAGTGGACTTATGAGAGATATAGACTGCTGTCAGGGACTGTGGAATCAGTCTTACAGTGCTAGTTTAACTACAAGCTGACTTGCAAAGAGTTTTAGAAATACATAAGAGGGAAAAAAGACATGCAGGGAAAGGTGAAATTTCCGAAAACTATGGTGTACCAAGTACTTCTGCCGCAACAAGTTTCATGTATTTGTGTTCTGAATAAAAAGTTAATATACTAAATAATTTGTTACTTCATTTCTGTAACCCCATCTCAGAGTGTTAGATACGGCAACCCAATTCACACGCCATCTTGATGTGTAAAGTTGGAATGGGAAAAACGGACTGGTTAAAATCGATACGTGTATTTTAGTTTCAAATAAACAGTATTTTCGGTATTTGTTTGGTCTCAGTTAGAACAAGTGTTTTTTATTTTTACCAACAACCGAGTAAAAAATTGAAGTATCAATTAGCCATAGCAGCAGCGCTAAACTTGTTCTTTTTTTCTCAAATCGTTTTTTAAAAAACGAGTAGTCTTTATTCGTAAAATTTGCATTGTAATGTTACTTATAATCCGTCTTGATTGCAAAAATGTTTATTCACATGACCGGTTACGGTTCCTCTAGAACCATCTTCAGATCTGCAATTTCGGTTACAGGAGTAGCCCATCCAACCACAGCAAACTTCACATGCTGTTTTTTCTGTGGTTGGACATGTTACTCCTGTAACCGAAATTGCAGATCTGAAGATGGTTCTAGAGGAACCGAAACCGGTCATGTGAATAAAAATTGTTTGCAATCAAGACAGATTATAAGTAACATTATAAAACCAGTGATTGCATTTATCCCATCAGACATTACTACAGAAAATAGGTAAAGTTATCAGTGCTTGAAAGTCTCTTCGGGTTTGTTGCTGGATCCTAAAATCAACTGGATTCAATATTTCGGCGATCCAACTTTCGCCATCTTCGGGAGAATGCTGCTTCTGCTGCTGAGTCCAGCTGAGAACTCATGCCATGGCTTTTTTTTCTTTATTGTAATCCGCTCTTCAGTCAAGTGGCATACAAATAATCAAAGAGCAAATTGATACATAAAAAAGGAGGAAAAAGGGGGATATAAAGACATAGTAAGTGGAGACAATGGAAGTTAAAATATACATTAACACGTGGAAGTTTATTGGGAGACAAATAAAAAGGTTACATACAGATAAAATAACACAGTCGGCGATTTGTGAAGCACTTAAAATACACTGAAGTCGCACACACAAGTTAAAAGTCGGCCACAGTATAAAAACACACAGAGCGAGAGACACTTAAAAAACCACTACAAGCAGTGGAACACACATGAAGAATAAAGTTCTCTAGTAGGAACCTGCCGAGGGATGGTAGGCCTGAGAGGAGGGAAAAGGAGGGGAGAGGACGGTGCAATGGGGGGGGGGGGGGTTGCTGGAGGCGGGGGGGGGGGGGGGCAGGTGGCACACCAAGAGGCAGGAGACAAGCAGGGCAGTAGGGAGTAGAGACACAGAAGCAGGCCATGGCAAAGGGGAGGGCGTAGGAGGGAGGAAAACTGCTCAGGGAAAGGGAAGAGGAGGGGAGAGGGAGCCCTGAGGAAGAAGAGGAGGAAGGTGGGGTTAGAGTTGGTAGCTTATCATCCAGGAGGGGTAGGTGCTGAAAGTTGCATTGGGAAAGGAGGTGGAGGGTGTGGAGATGAAGAGAGGGCAGGACACAATGGTACAGGCGCGACAATGGGCTAGGGTCGGAGAGGAAGGGGGATCGAGTCAGTTGGATATGTACAGGGGCAGATGTGTTCGAGGAAAAGGAGAAGGTGAGGGAAAGGGATGAGGTCGTAGAGGATGTGCATGGGGGACAGAAGGTGACACGGAAGGCAAGGCAGAGTGCATAACATTCTAGGATTTGAAGAGCTTTATCGAATCTAGGAGGGGTGGAAATCCAAGTGATGCTGGCATAAAAAAGGATGGGGCGGATCAAGGATTTGTAGGTGTGAAGGATGGTGGAAGGATGCAGTCCCCATTTCTGTCTGGACAGGAGTTTCAGGAGATGGAGTCTATTGTGGGCTTTGTTTTGGATCATAAAGAGATGGGGAGCCAAGGTGAGGTGACAGTCAAGGGTGAGGCAAAGGTATTTGAGGGTAGGAGTGAGGTGGATAGGATGACCATAAATGGTGATGTAAAAATCTTGAAGCCAGAAGAAGTGGGTGGTACAACCTATGATTATTGCCTGGATCTTGGAAGGATTGATGCAAAGAAGCCACAGCTTGCACCAGGCAGAGAACTGGTCAAGGTGGCTCTGAAGGGTACGTTGGGATTGTTGGAGTGTAGAATAAAGGGCCAGGAAGGCGGTGTCATCAGCTAATTGGAAGAGATGAAGATGTGGGGGAGGTTTGGGCATATTGGCAGTATACAGGATATAGAGGGAAAGGATGGAGCCTTGGGGCATGCTGGCAGCGGGATAGAAAGTATGGGAGTTGGTATTGTGGATAGTGACATACGAGGGACGATGGGAGAGGAAGGAAGCAACAAGATGGACGAAATTGATGGGGTAAGCATTGGTCTGGAGTTTGAAGAGGAGCATGGGATGCCAGAAACAGTCATAGGCGTTCCGGAAGTCGAGGCACACAAAGACAGCAGAGCGTCGGGAGTTAAGTTGGAGGGACAGGAGATTGGTTAGGTTAAGGAATTGGTCGCTGGCTGAGAAGGAGGGCCGGAAGCCACACTGGGTAAGAGGAAGAAAGTGGTGCTGGTTAAAGTGGTGTTGATTTGGTGGGAGAGAATGGACTCCAAGACCTTATTGAACATGGAGGAGAGGAAGATGGGAGGATAAGAAGAGGGGTAGAGGGGGGTTTGATGGGTTTAGGGAACAGCAGGACACGGGAAGTCCTCCACAGGTCAGGGTAAAAGCCCATGGAGAGGGGGATGTTGTACAGGGTAGCAAGGGCAGCCAGGAAGAACAGAGGGGACGCCTTGAGGTGGCAGTAGGTGATACCATCATGACCAGGCACGGTGTTGCATTTGGAACAGAGGACGAGTTTGATGTCATGTGCGGTAATGTGAATGTTTATGTTAGAAGAAGGTGACTGATCTAAGTACAGAAAACTGGGGGCAAGTGGCAGGAGAGAGATATCAGTGCATTCAAGAATGGTGGGGAAGAGGGAGTAGTCAAAATGGGGATTGTCAGGAATGGAGGAGACCTTGGAGAGGTAGGGAGCAAAATGGTTAGTCTCATTGAGGTTGTCAGGGAAGCAGCAGCTGTCATGGAGAAGCGGGTAATTTGGGGCATCAGTAAGGTGGTGGAAAGCAGACCAGTGCTTGGAGGAGTTGACAGGGAAGGTTGAGTTGAGGCATATGTCTGGCGCCAGTCCCAGCATTTCTTTGATGTGAGGAGGTTGTGGATGTGTTGTTGTAATTGCTGCTGGTGGAGGAGTGTATCCAGTAATGGGTGTGGAGGAAGGAGCAGTAGAGCCTAAGGGATACATGGAGAAGAAGGACAGCCTGTGGAGACAGCATAGGGCAGAGAGGGCGGATGAGTTTTGTCTTAACATGGGCCACCACATCGTCAGTGATGGTCTTCTGGAGGAAGGAAGAGGGATGAGTGATGTCAGTGGGATGGTGAAAGATAAGTGGGCATCTTTCGACCTGTGAGGCTATGGATTCCCGGTAGGCATTCCAGTCAGCAAGGCGGTAATTGTGGACAGACTTGAGAAGGGCAGCAGGACAGGGGCAGGAGGGGGCCATGGGCAGAGGAGATGGTGAGAAGTGTGGGGAGGTGGTCACTACCAATGGGACAAGGATGTCTGTGGCGATGTGACCAAAGAGGTTGGGGGAAATTAGGATGACATCTGGGGTGGAGTTACTTTCAAGACAGGTGTGCTGTGCGAGAGGAGCAAGGTCACCATGGAGGGTGGAAAGGAGCTGATGCCACTGCCAGAGGGTGGCAGGGTCATGGCTGTGGATGGTGAGGTCAGTAGCAATCACATAGGTGGGGAAGGTACAGTCAACATGGGAAATGAAGTCATAGGGGAGAAGAGCTGCAGGATGGATACAGATAGTGGCACAGGTGATGGTGAGGGAGGGAGAAAAGGTGCTGAGGAGAAGGTGTTCAATCAGATAGTTGAGGAGGGGCCGTGGCTGGCTGCTTGAGGTGGCTAATAACGACCCTGTCTTGTGCAAGAGGAAGGGGGTTCTCAGTGCAGTGAAGGTGATAGGGAGAGGTGTGGACAACATGGTTATGTTGGAGGAAGGTTTCATTAAGAATAAAGGGGTGGACTTGGTGCTGGGACAGGATATGCATGAAGAAGTATTTTGTGACAGGGAGTAAGTGAATGTTTAGGTTGAGAAGATGATACTGTCGATGCACCAAGAGGTGGGAGGGGGGAAGGAAGTGGGGGGAGGAGAGAGTGGGTCGGCAGGGTGGCCGTGCTGTTCTAGGCGCTACAGCCTGGAACCGTGCCACCACTATTTTCGCAGGTTCGAATCCTGCCTCGGGAATGATTGTGTGTGATGTCCTTAGGTTAGTTAGGTTTAAGTAGTTCTAAGTTCTAGCGGACTGATGACCTCAGATGTTAAGTCTCATAGTGCTCAGAGGCATTTGAACCATTTTTTGAGGAGAGAGAGGCTTATACAAGAGTGTGTAGGTGGGTGAAGGGAAAGGGTGGCCTGTTTGTAGTTGTAGATGTCACAGGTATTCAAACAGAAGATCAAGCAGGCAGCAAGGGAGATATGCTGGAGGGTGTGGGGGTGTGAGAAGGGGCAGATATGCTGCAGACTGATGGTTAGGAACCAGTTGATGTCTTCAGCTGTAGGGGGAGGGCAAAGGGAATTGTTGAGGTGGATAGGCTGGTCGATGGGGCGAATGGGGATAGTAAGCTAAGGGTTGGTGGGAGGGGCCTTGCCTTTGCATTTGGAGGAGTAGGTGCGATGGGGTTCAGCGCAGGTGTTGTAGGAAAGAGGAGAGGTGGGGTTAGGACACTGTTTAAGGGAATTGGGAGGATTTACAATGGGGCAGGTGGGGGGGGGGGGTTCTTGCAATTTTGGGTGAGGTGGTCATTGTACAGGAGACAGCACTGGGAGCAGTAGGGTTGAGGAGGGTAACAGGACAGGTGGCAGTGGTTGAAAATCAGGGCTCCCTGAGTGTGGAGGTGATCTATGGAGGAGGTGGACTCAGTAAAGGCATGCATGAGATGGTAGGGCCAGAGGAGTTGAAAATATAGCGGACTGAGCAGATTTCAAGGGCGGGGTGGGTGGTGAGTTCCACCAACACCTCTGCCTCCATGATCACAGGGCTGAGTTTTGTGGCAGTGAGGGTTGTCGGATGCCAAGGGGTTTGGGTTGATGAGGAGAGGGGGATGTAAGGAAAGGGGTGAGGGATGCATTGGAGTCAAAGGTGATGTGAGGAAGGTGCTGGAGGATATCAGTGTGGAAAGAAGGAGAGGGGGATTTGATGAGAACAGTCTCTGTGGGGGATAAGTTGTGTAATGGGGGCACTGCGGATGTACTTACAGATTTCGAGGGTGAGGGTGCAGGCATCTAGGAATTTGGGATTGGGGTTGGCAAGGATGAAGGTACATAGGGCGGGGGCTGGGGAGGTGGGAGGAGGGGTGGAGTTCATGTGGGTTTCAGAAGGAACAGGGGTGGGTGGTGGGTTTTTGGAGGAAGGGGTGGAGGTGAGGTCACTGCTTGGGGGTTTGGGAGGGTGTTTTGCGGATGAGGCCTGGGAGGAGGGGTGAGGGATTCGATGGATTGGTAGGTGGTGGGAGACAGGCCTCTCTTGTAAGGCAGGAGCACTGTGAACAGAGGTGGGGCACTGTATGGTGCAGTGGGTGGTTACTCTGATGGGGGAAGCAGGAGCGGCTGTAGCAGGGTAAGTGGAGAGGGGGGGAGAGGCTTCCTGGCAGGTGACAGTGGGGGCAGGGTGGGAGCAGGAGCAGGAGCAAAGGCAGTGGCAGGAGCAGGTGCAGGGGCAGGAGGAGGTGGGGATACAGGAATGAGGCAGAGATAGAAGTGGATGGGACCGTGAGGAGGGGAGGTGGAGTAGATGGGTTTAGCTCAGAAGAGGCATTCCACGAGGTAACAGTGGGTGCAGGTGAAGGGGAGGTGTAAATGATGGTGGTAGTTGGAGGGGTGTCCAAGACGGAATGCGTTGTTCACTGGTGAGAGGAGTCACCGAAGTGGGAAAAGAACTAATATGTGGGGCAGCAGTGACGATTACCGGGTGGCGGCTGCTGCGAGCACCAGGCGGCGGAGAGCAGCGGACGGCGACGGTGGCGAACACCGGGCAGCGGCGGCTGGTGGGGTGGCGGCGGCTGATGGACGGATGGACGGATGGTGGCGGCAGCGGACGACGGGGGCAGTGGCAAGCACTGAGCGGTGGCCGGTGTATGGACGGACGGAAGGACGGCAGTGGCTGACGGCGGGGAGGGGCTTTTCCAAAAACGTTGATTGCACCCTAAGAGTAGCCCAGGCTGAGGAATCTTACTACACTACTGGCCATTAAAATTTCAACACCAAGAAGAAATGCAGATGATGAACGGTTATTCATTGGACAAATATATTATACCAGAACTGACATGTGATTGCATTTTCACGCAATTTGGGTGTATAGATCCCGAGAAATCAGTACCTAGAACAACTACCTCTGCCCGTAAAAAAGGCCTTGATACGCCTGGGCATTGAGTCAAACAGAGCTTGGATGACGTGTAGAGGTACAGCTGCCCATGCAGCTTCAACACGATTCCACAGTTCATCAAGAGTAGTGACTGGCATATTGTGACGAGACAGTTGCTCGGCCACCATTGACCAAACGTTTTCAACTGGTGAGAGATGTGGTGAATGTGCTGGCCAGGGCAGCAGTCGAACATTTTCTGTATCCAGAAAGGCCCATACAAGACTTGCAACATACAGTCGTGCATTATCCTACTGAAATGTAGGTTTTCGCAGAGATCGAATGAAGGGTAGAGCCACGGGTCGCAACACATTTGAAATGTAATGTCCACTGTTCAAAGTGCCGTCAATGCGAACAAGAAGTGACCGAGACGTGCAACCAATTGCACCCCATACCACCACGCCGGCTGATACGCCAGTATGGCGATGACGAATACACGCTTCCAATGTGCGTTCACCGCGATGTCGCCAAACACGGATGCGACCATCATGATGCTGTAAACAGAACCTGGATTCATCTGGAAAAAAATGACGTTTTGCCATTCGTGCAACCAGGTTCGTCGTTAGGTACACCATTGCAGGCACTCCTGTCCGTGATGCAGCGTCAAGGGTAACTGCAGCCATGGTCTCCGAGCTGATAGTCCATGCTGTTGCAAACGTCGTCGAACTGTTCGTGCAGATGGTTGTTGTCTTGCAAACGTCCCCATCTGTCGACTCAGGGATCGAGACGTGGCTGCACGATCCGTTACAGCCTGGCGGATAAGATGCCTGTCATCTCGACTGCTAGTGATACGAGGCCGTTGAGATCCAGCACGGCGTTCCGTATTGCCCTCCTGAACACACATATACCATTTACTGCTAACAGTCATTGCATCTCGACCAACTCGAGCAGCAATGTCGCGATACGATAAACCGCAGTCACGATAGGTTACAATCCGACCTTTCAAAGGCGGAAACGTGATGGTACGCATTTCTCCTCCTTACACGAGGCATCACAACAACGTTTCACCAGGCAACACCGGTCAACTGCTGTTTGTATATGAGAAATCGGTTGGAAACTTTCCTCATGTCAGCACGTTGTAGGTGTCGCCACCGGCGCCAATCTTGTGTGAATGCTCTGAAAAGCTAGTCATTTGCGTATCACAGCATCTTCTTCATGTCGGTTAAATTTCGCGTCTGTAGCACGTCATCTTCGTGGTGTAGCAGTTTTATTGCCCAGTAGTGTATTTGGAAGTAAGGGTATCCCACCCTCGAGATGTGATGCCAAGGCTGCAAATCGACGTCTTATATAGGCCTCCGTACCGTACACGGCGCATGCGCCGCCCACCAGTTGCTTCCCTCCAAGGCAGGGCATGTGGCGCTGCCCCTAGTAGAATACCGGCGGCTACAGCACTAAAAAACTATTTTCGAACTCTTGGACTGGCCGCACCGACGAAAGTTCTAGTCTGATGCGTGACAGTATAGGTTTTCACGTCCTGTTAAGAGCCAACCCATTAATCAAATTATTCGCCAACCTAATTTCAAGTGCCTCTTTATAAATAATGTTCTAAAATCCGGAAGTGTGAAAAACTATCACAGTTTCGTCAAATTTCACCCCATGTTCCGCAATGTTATGCTGCCGCCGATTTTCCCGGGTGTTGTAGCCTCTTATGACGACAATGTTCCACGCACCTGTCCTGAACTGTATGAATCGAACATTCGATGTAAGCCTTCCCACATAGACACGGAAATTTGTGTATGCCAGGCTTACTGAGCCCCAAATCATCTTTCACGAAGCCAAGTAGTGGCCTAATCTTGGAAGGTGGATGAAACACACTCTTAATGTTAAAACTCCTTAAAATTCTTCCAGTCTTAAACGAAATGACCCCAGAAAAAGGAATAAAGGCCACCAATCTATGCTCCTCTTCATGCAACTCGGGGTATGATCCAAACTGCATGGCCCGACGAATCTGCTTCTCAGTGTATCCATTTTCCTTAAAAACAGCCATCAAATGAGCAAGTTCTTGTATTAAACTGTCTGCGACGGAAGTGGCATATTCTCTGTGTACCAGGGTCCTAAGGGCGCGCCACTGCGTTGATATAGTGGATGACAACTCTTAGCATGCAGATACCGATCAGTGTTCGGCTTTTGGTGAACACCATGTCCCACAGTACGGTCTGTATTTTTGTAATCCATCACTTCCAAGAATGGAAGCATCCAATCACTTTCAATCTGTATGGCAAATCTAATGTCAGAATGAAAAAGTTGAAATGGTCCAAAAATGAGAGCATCATATCCATGTGGCCAGGCGAAAACATATCATCTACATACCTTCAGAAGCACGTTGGTTGCAAAGCTGAAGTCCTCCGTGCCATTTCCTCGAAGTCTTCCTTAAATAAATCGGCGACTCTGAGTGATAAAAGACTATCCACAACCACCCCGTCACTCTGCTCAAAAATGCTGGCGTTAAATGAAAACTACGTGGACGTCAGCACATGACGACAAAGCTTCACCAACTCTTCATCCAGTTTTTCACTAATCAAACTCAGGGACTCTTCCAGAGGGACTCGTGTAAACAGATATACTTCATCAAAACTCAGGAATGAATGTGAAGCACTCAGCCTCAAAGATTTCAATCGTCGAATAGAATACACCATTTTAGAGACATGATGTTCACACTTGCCAACATGTGGACTGAGAACAGAGGTTAAATACTTCGCCAGGTTACAAGTGGGTGCACCAAAAAAATGGAGCAATTTTTATTCGTAAAATCTGCATTGGTTTGCAGTTTTGGATTATCACAGAGACTGGGAAAAGGGATCAGCAGTATTTTAATAACAATACCGACAGAAACGAGCAACAAACACGTGGCATAAGAATTGGTACAGCATTACTGAAACAATAGTGTCCCTGTTGCCGTGTGTCATGATTCAAACTTTGTCAGATATTTCTATGAAATAATAAAAGGAGAAGGAAATTATGGTAACTAATAAATTAAAAATTAACGCCTCGTTGAATCGGGGTCACAGGAAGCACCTGATGAAGACGCCGAGGTACGACGTCGAAATATTGTGTTAGAAAAACGCAGAACACCGCAGTACACCCGATTCAACGAGACGTCACAAAATCACCGCGAAAGTCTAAGAAATTAAAAATTAACAGTTCATTCATAGCTTGCAACAAAAATAGAAAGTAACTGATCTGCTGTCTGAGTCTACATAATACGCCTTGAAAACGCACAAATTAACACAAAAAACGGAATTCTTCAACCCCAGTTTTAGCCTCTAGCATTAACTATTCGTAATACCCAAATAGTGCCAGTCGTATGATACCCGATTGCAACATAATTTTTGAGCAGAGATTCAAAAAATTGGAATGGATTTGGAGAATAATGGCGATTCAATTATTAGTTTTCCAGAAAAGAAGGAATGGTGGACGACCAAAGTTTCCGTTTATTAAACTATTAATTTGATATTTTTATGCTTTGTATCTTGAAACTTGGAGAGTCAATTTTTTTCAATCTTTCTTTGAGTTCTGCGTTTTTTTAAGAAACAATAGAAAAAAAGAACAGAAAATCGTTTATTTCAGAAATAGGTTATTTTGAGCAGTTTTAAGAGTCGGTTTAAACTGGCGTGGAAGAAAACACGATTCAACCGAAAACAGGTTGTTTCAGCGATAACCACCATCCCTAGTGTGAAGTAGTCGTCGTAGCTGAGTTCCCACATTGAGCGGTGTCGCGCAGCCACGTCGGGGATAAACAGCGAGAAGGACTCGGTAGGAAAATAGCTAACAGACGAAAGTCGCATCGTAGAAGAAAAGGGTTCAGGAATTCAGTTAATTCGAGGAAAGGAGTGGGGGGTTGGTTATGAGATTTGTGCTAGAAACAGTGCTGTATTTGTGAATCAGTAATTGTCGTGGAGAAACATATTCGAGAAGTATAAGAGACATGTGTTCGTATAAGGCACATGGTGAGGTTAAATTTGGTAACGAAGCGTGTTCTCGATGCAAAGCTCTCATACGTGAGTACGACAATCCAACAGCAGCAAAACAAGCATTAAAAGACGAATAACAGTGAGCAGAGATTTACACACTGTAGCTGCATACAGCAAGGTTCCGAGGCCTGACCACTGGAAGGAACGCCGGCCGATGTGGCCGAGCGATTCTAGGCACTTCAGTCCGGAACCGCGCTGCTGCTACGGTCGCAGATTCAAATCCTGCCTCGGGCATGGATGTGTGTGATGTCCTTAAGTTAGTTAAGTTTAAGTAGTTCTAAGTCTAGGGGACTGATGACCTCAGATGTGAAGTCCCATAGTGCTCAGAGCCATTTGAACCATTTGAACTGGAACGAACAGCCCACACTGTTAGCCGTCGATACACTTCCTCCACCTGCCTCATACCAGCAGTTTCCACCCACACAAAGTAGCATAGTAATTGAAAGTCAATACGTCAAGCAACACACAAAAACACGACTCTTCAAGTTACCTTGGGAACAATCGTACTTTGTTGGCTACAATTTAATTTCGCGAAAGTCCGACTCTTTTTTCATCAACGCCACCTCCAACTAGCTACAATGTCATTCACTTCGTGCGAAATCTGTTCTGCCCAATCTCCTTTGCACGTTGTAAGACATTACTCTCCTATAACATCGCATTTGGCTAATCGACATGCCACGGGCGCTTGGGGGCACCAACAGAATAATTTTATGGATCACTAAGAATCTTTCACTTCAACTTGATATTCTTAACACACTTAAAACACTGCTTTCGCCCACAGGACCTACGAAACTTCTGCTTCACGCAGCTGAATCCTCCATTTTGCGAGCTCTAAACCATCCGACCAATTTTAACATTTAGATTTTTCTACTATGTCAACCTCAGGAACAGAAATTTTGACCTTTCATTGGTGAATTCCCGCTCCCGCTATTAGAACTGCTCAGGAAACTACTGCTTGCCGCCAGGTCTGTCCAAAAGCTTATTACCAAGAGGTGCTGTAAAACACCTGTATCACGGGAAAGTCACTAGTCAATGAAGGAAGCTCCCAACTCCAACACCTTTAGGTGAATTAGGAAGACCGGCAGACATCTGCAGGCAGGACACAGTCCACTGTCGTCCAGACAACAACAACTGTCTCTGGCGTCTATTGCAGCCAAGAGGACGAACCCTCAGGATCTGCCAGGCGTGATATACAGGGTGGTTACGTGATGATGTTGCAGGCTTTCAGGATGATGGAGAAGAGTAAATGTATCAATCTGAGGTAATAGACCCTGTTCCGGAAACAAGTGAGTCGAAAGTTATAAGCGAAAATTGTTCTGGCACCTCTGACAGTGGACCAGTATACACAGTTTTTATCAGAGATACTACAGAGGTTACTGGAACATATCCCTCTTTTTATTCGTCAGCCGATGTGGTTTCAACGTACGGAGCCCCACTTCCCTTCGGACTGAGGATTCGTGAACACATCGGTTAGACATTCCCTGAAAACTGGATAGGCAGAGGAGTAGGTTCTGTTTCAGGGCCAGCATATTCACATAATCTCATCCCACCTGATTTCTTCGTGTGAGGCCACGCAAAAGAATCGTGTGTACGAGACGCCTATCGAGACTGAAGATGATCTCCTGGCAAGTATTTTTGCTACCTGCTACACTACCCAGACAACACCCGAGTTATTAGAATGAGTACGACAGAACTTTGTGTGATCTACATCTACATCTACATCCCTACTCCGCAAGCCACGTGACGGTGTGTGGCGGAGGGTATCTTGAGTACCTCTATCGGTTCTCCCCTCTCGTATTGTTCGTGGAAAGAACGATAGTCGGTATGCCTCTGTGTGGGCTCTAATCTCTCTGATTTTATCCTCTTTGCGAGATATGCGTAGGAGGGAGCAATATACTGCTTGACTCCTCATTGAAGGTATGTTCTCGAAACCGACAAAAGCCCGTACCGAGCTACTGAGCGTCTCTCTTGCAGAGTCTTCCACTGGAGTTTATCTATCATCTCCGTAAAGCTTTCGCGATTACTAAATGATAGTGTAACGAAGCGCGCTGCTCTCCGTTGGATCTTCTCCATCTCTTCTATCAACCCTATCTGGTACGGATCTCACACCGGTGAGCAGTATTCAAGCAGTGGGCGAACAAGTGTACTGTAACCTCCTTCCTTAGTTTCTGGACTGCGTTTCCTTAGGATTCATCCAATGAATCTCAGTCTGGCATCTGCTTTACCGACGATTAATTTTATATGGTCATTCCATTTTAAATCACTCCTAATGCCTACTCCCAGATAATTTATGGAATTAAATGCTTCCAGTTGTTGACCTGCTATATTGTAGCTAAATGATAAAGGATCTTTATCTCTACGTATTCGCAGCACGTTACACTTGTCTACATTGAGATTCAATTGCCATTCCCTGCACCATGCGTCAATTCGTTGCAGATCCTCCTACATTTCAGTACAATTTTCCATTGTGACAACCTCTCGATATACTACAGCATCATCCGCAAAAAGCCTCAGTGAACTTCTGATGTTATGCACAAGGTCATTTATATATATTGTGAATAGCAACGGTCCTACGACATTCCCTTGCGGCACACCTGAAATCACTCTTACTTCGGAAGACTTCTCTCCATTGAGAATGAACTCTTCAATCCAATAACACAATTCGTCTAATAGTCCATACGCTCTTACTTTGTTCATTAAACGACTGTGTGGAACTGTATCAAACGCCTTGCGGAAGTCAAGATACAAGGCATCTACCTGGGAACTCGTGTCTATGGCCACCTGAGTCTCGTGGACGAATAGCGCGAGCTGGGTTTCACACGACCGTCTTTTTCGAAACCCATGCTGATTCCTACAGAGTAGATTTCTATTCTCCAGAAAAGTCATTATACTCGATGATGCTATGCCTGCGTTGACGCTCGTGGGCGCAGTTTTGAAGAACTTTTCTACATGTAGTAGTTTATGCAACCTGTCCAGGTAAACGGAATTCATTATTAGCGCACTGTAGACTTAGGTTTTTCTGTCTCTCTGACGTTAAGCTACGAGCGCCGTTGCCAATCTATCGACAGCGGAAATTATATGAGGGCATTGGGGAGTATCCAACGGGAAATCTGTACATCATTACGGTTCGAAAGATAGGGCCTTAGAGTGAATGTTGCAGGGAACTTGAGTAGAATTTCGCTTATACCTTTCGAGTCGGTCGCTTCCGTCTAGGGTTCCTTACGTCAAACTGGTACATTTACTCTTCTCCACCACTCTTGAAAGTTTGTAACATCATAACGGAGTCTCCCTGTATAGCAAAGAGTCTGTCATTTGTGAAAAACATCATGACCACCCCTGAGCAGTGGTATTTCACTATGATGGACCAATATCCTCTAACTACAGTACCACCGTGGCAAGCGTCGTTGTGGCATGGGCCATCGGATGGATCCGCACCTTCATCCCTCTGGTGCCGCTGCAGACAATTTCGTGCTTCAGTTGACCGCATTATTGTGGGGAAAGCCTGAATCTGTTATGTTTTCGTTGCAACTTTCTAAAATTGTCACTAAACCGTGATGGGTATCTTCGTCCTTTCATTATCTTCCTGGCACAACTTTATCAGCTTACGAATTATAATATACTGCTATCGATTACCCACATTCTGCTTCCTGAGGTTGAGTACTTGGTATTTACTCTACAATAACTTGCACCTAATTTCTTTTTGCGCCTCTTAAGCAGAAATATTGCTGACTTTCTTAGATTTTCCTTCGAGCCAGTCATCAAAATGGTTTTGTGTCTACATAAACTACTGAATTGAATAATTTCGGCTTGTAGCTTGCCAGACTTGTCTACTTATTCTAGGCAATAAATAGAATGCGCATCATGTACTCCCGCATTTACTACATTAAATTAGCCACCATGAATTATCTTCTGTTTCCACTCATTTTACTACAGACGTTGTCTTTGTGTGGCCAAGCGCAATTCGCAAATAGAAAGCTAATAATTAATGGAAGTGTTTCCGTCGTCCGTAGTTCATTGCCCCTCCCACCAGCTCACACATTCCGTGGCTGACAGGTAGGCTTACAATGATGGATCACCTGCTCATATCGAAAGAGTACTGGGAAAGGAACTAAATGTAGTCTCACATTCAGAATTATCGCGATTTAGGAAAATTGCAAGGTAGCTTGTTTACTGAAATGGATTCGCGATTTTCTGTCATAAACGTCGCAGAACGTAGCAACTGACGAGAACGCTTACAGTGGAACCGAAGATAAATCTGGTTTTCCCCAGAGAAGTGTGATAGCCCCATTGCTTTCTGGATCTATAAATGATTTAGGATACGCTCTGAGATTATAATGTCGTTTATCAGGAGAATAAAACGAATTAAAAATATTTAGCCAAGACATCTGAATTCTGGGAAAAGTGGGAACTGAATCTGAACAATAAAGGCGGTGAGATCCTTCACATGCGTAATAAGACAAGGAAGAATGATCAGGAAAACGGCCCACTGACAACGAGGCCACAAACTCGGATTGCATCAAGGATGGGGAAGGAAACCGCCGTTCGGGTTTAGCCGAGCGGTCTCAGATGCTGCAGTCATGGACTGTGCAGCTGGTCCCGGCGGAGGCTCGAGTCCTCCTTCGGGCATGGGTGTTTGTGTTTGTCCTCAGGGTAATTTAGGTTAAGTAGTCTGTAAGCTTAGGGACTGATGACGTTAGCACTTAAGTCCCATAAGATTTCACACACATCTTTTTGGGAAGGAAATCGGCTGTGCCATTCCCATTTCATGGAATTTGCCTGGCGCGATGTAGGGAAACAATGGTGAACCTGAATCTGGATGGCCGGGCGCGGATTTTAACCATTGTCCTCCCGAATGATGCTAAAAGAATTGCATAGTTTCTGTTCCATGTGAAATGACACAGCCGGCCGAAGTGGCCGTGCGGTTAAAGACGCTGCAGTCTGGAACCGCAAGACCGCTACGGTCGCAGGTTCGAATCCTGCCTCGGGCATGGATGTTTGTGATGTCCTTAGGTTAGTTAGGTTTAACTAGTTCTAAGTTCTAGGGGACTAATGACCTCAGCAGTTGAGTCCCATAGTGCTCAGAGCCATTTTTTTTGAAATGACACAAATTTAGACGTAGTTGATTCAGTTTAATCCCTAGGGACTACAGTTATGAACAACTTAAACTGGGACAATCATGTCTAAAATGATTTAGGGAAGGCGAATCAAGAGTGCCTTTTATTGGCAGAACGCTCAAAAGTCGCAACAAATCCATTAAAGAAACTGCTTACACTATGCTAGTCCGTCCTGCTGTCAGAGTATTGCTGTGCAAATTGGGTACTTGCCAGAGAGAACTGACAGAAGACTTAATAAAAGCACAAGAAGGGCAGTTCGTTTCGTGTTATGATGAAATAGGGGAGAGAGTTTTACGGCTATATAAGCGAGTTGAGATGGCTGTCATTAAAACAAAAGGCCTTTTTTTCATTGCGATGTTATCTTTACGAGAAAACTAGAAACGCGTCAGGATAAAGCCAACCCATCAGTTTCATTTTTATTAATGGTACTAGCTACTGAGTCAAGACTTAAAGAGATTTTTTTCCCTTTTTGTGTTAGCACAGCCGGCCGCGGTGGTCTAGCGGTTCTAGGCGCTCAGTCCGGAACCACGCGACTGCTACGGTCGTAGGTTCGAATCCTGCCTCGGGCATGGATGTGTGTGATGTCCTTAGGTTAGTTAGGTTTATGTAGCTCTAAGTTCTAGGGGACTGATGACCACAGATGTTAAGTCTCATAGTGCTCAGAGCCATTTGAACCATTTTTTTGTGTTACCACAATGCGGGTTTGATACGGAAATAAATATTACGTGATGATTACAAACTTCACAATTATCCTCCAACTACATATACTATCCACTGACATTAATGTTCCCACCTGTCAAAAACCTGAATAACCGTCTTTTGCAGCGTAGGCCGCTGCGAGACGCGCATGAAGAGAGTCAGCGAGGTTATTGGAGGTACCGACTGGGATGTGGAGCCATGCAGACTGGAGTGCCACACCAGCTGCGCTATGTTTCCCTGTTTAGGATCCAAGGCGCAAACAGAGCGATCGAGGTGGTCCCACACATTCTCGATTGGGTTTTTAAATCAGGGGAGGTCGGTTCCCAGCGGAGTACGGTAGCCTGATCAACTCGCCTTATGCTCTTCGAACCACGCACATAAACTGCGGGCTGTGTGACACGTTGGTCCCCAAGGATATGGGCAGAAGCAGAGATTCTCTCGCGTTGTTTAGGACTTCCAGCGTTTTCGCCCATGAGTGTCCCACACAGAATTGTTGTGAATTTATTTAAACTAAAAAATTAAGAGTTTGTCTCAGGTAATACCAAACTTTTCGGAAGGGAGATCGCTCCCAACGATAGGTGTACACTTGTGTTGAACCACATGCCTTCCACAACAACGAGATCACTCAGGAAATGCCACGGAAACAGTCACCAGACCACAGTCAACATGGGTTTAGGAAACATCCTGTGAAACACAACTAGCTCTTTATTCACGTGAACTGTTGAGTGCTTCGACAAGGGATTTCAGATCGATTCCGTATTTCTCGATTTACGGAAGGCTTTTGACACTGTACCACACAAGCGGCTCTCAGTGAAACTGCGTGTTTATGGAATATCGTCCGTCTCAGTTATGTGACTGGATTTGTGATTTCCTGTCAGAGAGGACACAGTTCGTAGTAACTGACGAAAAGTCATCGAGCAAAACAGAAGTGATTTCTGGCGTTCCCCTAGGTAGTGCTATAGGCATTTGCTGTTCCTTATCTATGTAAACGATTTGGGAGACAATCTGAGCAGCCGTCTTCGGTTGTTTGCAGATGACGCTGTCGTTTATCGACTAATAAAGTCATCAGAAGATCAAAATAAACTGCAAAACGATTTAGAAAAGATATCTGATTGGTGAGAATATTGGCAGTTGACCCTAAATAACGAAAAGTGTGTGGTCATCCACATGAGTGCTAAAAGGAACTCCTTAAACTTCGATTACACGATAAATCAGTCTAATCTAAAAGCAGTAAATTCAACTAAATACCTAGGTATTACAATTACGAACAACTTAAATTGGAAGGAACACATAGAAAATGTTGTGGGGAAGGCTAACCAAAGACTGCGTTTTATTGGCAAGACACAGAGAAAATGTAACAGACCCATTAAGGAGACTGCCTACACTACGCTTGTCAGTCCTCTTTTAGAATACTGCTGCGCGGTGTGGGATTCTTACCAGATAGGACTGACGGAGTACGTTGAGAAAGTTCAAAGAAAGGCAGCACGTTTTGCATTATCGCGAAATATGGGAGAGAGTGTCACAGAAATGATACAGGATTTGGGTTTGACATCATTAAAAGAAAGATGTTTTCCGTTGCGACGGAATCTTCCACGAAATTCCAATCAGCAACTTTCTCCTCCGAATGCGAAAATATTTTGTTGACACCGACCTACACAGGGAGGAACGATCACCACGATAAAAAAGGGAAATCAGAGCTCGTACGGAAAGATATAGGTGTTCATTCTTTCCGAGCGCCATACGAGATTGGAATAATAGAGAATTGTGAAGGTGATTCGATGAACCGTCTGTCAGGCACTTAAATGTGATTTGCAGAGTATCCATGTAGATGTAGATAACACTCCCTCCTCTGGCCTGGACCCTTCTCACGGTTGTTGCAGAGTGTTCGCTTTCAGACTGTAAGTAGGCTGTTTAGGTTCTTTTATTGGTAACGCCACCTCTGTATGAAAATCACTGGCTGTGCTGTGTGCAATCTGTGGCTGCTTTGCATTGTTGTAATACTCGCCATTGTAGTGTTAGGCAGCTGGCTGTGAACAACGCGTAGCGTTGCGCAGTTGGAGGTGAGCCGCCAGCAGTGGTGGATGTGGGGAGAGAGATGGCGGAGATTTGTAATTTGTCATGAACTGCTATATTTATACATGATGATATCAAGGTAAATACATTGTTTGTTCTCTATTAATATCTTTCATTTGCTAACTATCCCTATCAGTAGTTAGTGCCTTCAGTAGTTTGAATCTTTTATTTAGCTGGCAGTAGTGGCGCTCGCTGTATTGCAGTAGCTTGAGTAGCGAAGATTTTTGTAAGGTAAGTGATTTGTGAAAGGTATAGTTTAATGTTAGTCAGGGCCATTTTTTTGTAGGATTTTTGAAAGTCAGATTGCGTTGCGCTAAAAAAAAATATTGTGTATCAGTTTAAGGACAGTCATGTAGAATTGTTCAAAGGGGACGTTTCAAGACGTTTCCAGCCATGCACGCTAACGGCCTCAGTCCGATGGAGCATCAAAAGTGATTCATCTGAAAAGGCGACATGGCTCCTCTCAGTGGAAGTATAGTTGCTGTACTGAGGTACAAATTCCAGCCTTCTTCGCCGAAAATAGCATTCAGCATGGGTGCATGAACCAGGCGCCTGCTGCGGAGACCCGTACGCAGCACCTTTCGCTTAATGGACGCTGAGGAGACACTGTTGGTAGCCTCTTGGTTCATCTGGGCAGTTAGTTGCTCGACAGTTGCACGCCTATTCGCCCATAAAACATGTCCACGGTGGTCGTTGACTCCCGTCGTCTATGGCATTTGTTGAACTGCAGTTGCCTCAATGTCGGTTTTGGATAGCGATGACAGACTATGTATCCTCCACTCTTGCACTGCTAGTGCTCCCACCTGCCGTCGGCGAGTGGTTATTGCAAGCTGATGTAGAACCTAGGCGATGGTCACATTAATGTGACTGAACCGTGTATTTAATTGCGTTCTGGTTTGCTTTTGGTATCTGGCTACTTTTCACTCAGCTCTCGGCAGCAAATTTTCCCTGTGTACGGAATTGCACAGGGACCGGCGTTTACCTGGAGACTTCTGAGAAGCGTGCCGTGGTCGTGAGCGTTCTCGGTATAGTGAATGGTGCCTCCTTACCAAGTGCAAAGATCGTGTCCAGAGAATCTGGACGGTGGCAAGTACACAGTACATGTCCAGAGTTTTTGGGCGGTTGTGCTGGGTGCAGATAATATCTGGCGGAGGCCGTAGTAGGGCAGTTGCTCACTCATTGTGCTTGCTTACGAATTCCACCGCATCGCGGACGGTGCCGACCCAGCGAGCAGAGAACCACTCTTTAAAATTTGGCCAATAGTTTGGACTGCAGGTAATATCTTGCGAAGGAGGTGGATCGCTCATGAATTTCATCACCGACAGCCGGCCGCGGTGGTCTAGCGGTTCTAGGCGCACACTCCGGAACCGCGCGGCTGCTACGGTCGCAGGTTCGAATACTGCCTCGGGCATGGATGAGTGTGATGTCCTTAGGTTAGTTAGGTTTAAGTAGTTCTAAGTTCGAGGGGACTGATGACCACAGATGTTAAGTCCCATAGTGCTCAGAGCCATTTGAACCATTTTTCATCACCGACACCCTGGTGCCAGTACTTGGAGGTTATCGACCCGAGCTTTTAAGATGGGAAACAGTGCACTCGATGATTGGGCGTCGCCTTAAGAACTGGCGAGACTGGCAGAACTGGTGGGGCCTTTCATAGGGGCAGAAACATTGAATTTGTTTAAACTGAAAAATTAAGAGATTATATCAAGAATCAACAAACTTCTCGGTAGAAACAAACTTTTCGGAAGAGAGTGGGAAATGTTTGCCACACGGCCTCTCGTTGGCAGTGTTTCTATCATTGTGTCTGATTGGGCTACCAGTAATTTCTGGTGGTCTTCGCGTAGGGAACTCAGAGGAAGGCGTTCCTGAGATACTCCTGATTGCGATGCAAAGAAGGAAACTTCCCTTAAACAGGAAGTGAAGCACAATAGCACTCTTGGTGGGGATCGAGCGGTAGCAACACTCTTCGGCTGAACGGTGATCGTGGAGAGAGATTCAACCTCTGTGCTGGCAGTGGGCAGCACTTGCAGTGTCGACACCATCTGCAGTTCTGCAGTCACTGAAGTATCAGCCAAACTTTCGCCTCTTAATGTTGATAAGTTCTAGCAGCAGGGCGGGGCGAGTTGTTAGTGATGAGGTAGGAGTAGGCACATTTTCGATTAAAGCACAGGGGATATTATTTTAAGTCATGCTCTGGCAGTGATAGCTTAACAATTACTCAGGTATTTAGGTTCCTGTATTATTTTCCTATTTATTTAATTTAGCATACAGCGTTACACGTGAAACACAGTCAATAATACATAAAAAGTACGTACACAGACATAAATACAAGTAATACATTAAAAACTTGTGTTGTTTTCTAATGTCCAGTCTTCTTATATAGTCAAAGTTCGATGCTGCAGCAATGAAAAAGTCGTTTGGATTACCGTGGTTAGTTCTCAGTTTACGCTCGTTGGCGCCGTGCCGGATGGCAGAGTTCGGTGCTGTACAGTCACAGCTTGGGCTGGGCTGCTTACCCCATTTGTCCGTGCTGTATGCACACCCTCTGTGTCGTGTTCGGATGCGATTTATATTCTTCCACTCAAGGTGCGGGAGTTCAAGGCTCTGTTCAAAGTCCTTGGGTCCCTATAGTGGATCAATAAGGTATTGCACTTCAGGTGGCGCATTTTTTCCAGATTTCATGCCATTCGCTCTCAGTGATGAAGTTACAATCAGCAGTCTGCTGGGCCAGTCGCTGGGGTGGGTTGTCGGAACGAAGTTGGTTTGTTCTCAACCTGAGAATGTCTTCATCGATTGGAACTTGAACATTATTAATTATTTTGGACTATTTTCCTTGACAGAGGAGTTATGCTGCTGAGTGTTGGAAGTCAGCATAATAGAGTAGTTCTTATGCAACCAGAAATGATTTTCATGGTTGTATTGAGCTGCGTATCAATTTCATTTACGCGAGGAGTGCTCAACCACTCTGGAGAACAATTTTCATCAGAAGAAACACTAAACTGAGCGCTGAAGTTCGATGTGTACCTGCTGGTGCTTCTCAGCTAATACTGCAGTTTCTGGATAAGGTTGTTTTGTGTGCTTAATTGCCAAGAAATTTTTTTCTAGATGCTTCATGAAAGACATCATTCTATCAAGAGTCATTCTATGACAATTTGGGTGACTCTAGTAGAGAAGCACTGTGTCATGTAGAGCGGCAGTTTATCTGCAGCTTTGTTGTGTGAGTGGAAACTGCTGACTTCGCTTTATAGAAATTGGGTATGGGTCTCCACATGGTGGAATATTAATGTATTTTGTGAAACAATACTCATCCGACCAAATGCTCCATTGTTAAGGTTTTATGGTTCCGGCAGAACGATTTCCTGTTACGAGCATTTGCAATGCCGATGTGTGGTTTTGATATTCCAACTTGTCCTACAATAATGGAGCTTATGGAGCTCACTTGGTGTTGTTTTGGTGCTGGTTGGTTTCACGAATGCAACATTCAGAGTAGCAGCGACTTTTGCAGCTGCCTTCCTCTAATTTTTCATCACAATCCTCTTCAACGACCGTCTTTCAAGAACACTCGAGACACACTTTCGTCCGAATTGTGATTTAGCGGATGATGTTTTACCGCTTTCCTTGTGTGCTTGTATAGATCTTAGATACGGTGCATCTTGAAACACAAAATACTTTGGTTACTTTGATTGCGGTAGTACCCACCATACGAACACCATCAATCGCCCACATTCGAATTCAGTTAGCTGCAATACCATGCATACTCACTCATTTGATTGGGTTTTTCTGTTTTTTTCATGTTTCACAAATAACTGCTGGATTGTCATACATGGTGCCCATTTTGAACATGTCGATATCTATGTCCTTGTTTCCATTCCTACAGATCAACTATCAAATGCAAATAGCCCATGTTTCCAGGCGAAATATTTGCTGCGCTATCCCAAAACTGAGGCCACATTGCCAGAACTATATCTTAAAAAGCTTTATCAGAACATTTTTTGGTATACGCTGCCTCCATTTGGTGTTTTGCTCTTCTCACACGAAACATAGCAATAGCTGGAACCCCGAACGTTATGTAGGTCACTTTGCGGGGGTAGGTCACTTACCTCGTCACGCTGCCCCAACAAAACCAGAATGGCTCCGGAGCACACACGTATTACAAAGATAACTTAACATGTCTTGTATAAGGGGAGATAAGACACATGGCGATGGAAAGCTACTGTCATTCGGATTTAATTAGAAAAAAATAATATCTGCATTATCACGGATGATCCTCTCGATATTCTATACACTTATCATTCCAGAGTCTGTCATGCAAAAATAAATCACACAAGATGACGCAAGAATGGTGCCTATTACATCTCCCCTGTTAATGCTTATCATTAGATTCGAATCTGTCGGTGCAGAGCAAAACAAAATTCATGTACTGATACGTGAGGCGCGGTTGTTCGTGACTACAGGCGTTTAGATTTTGAAGATTATTTACGCTCTTTATTCTCTTTATCCATCGTTCGTATTTAACTGAAAAATACAATGTTTTATTCTAGCAGGTACCTTAGTTCCGTCATTGATCGTCTAAACTCAGTTTATCTAAAACCATTCTGCTATAAGATAATTACCGCAATTTTACGAGTTATTCAGCAATTCGTGGGAGTTCCTGATGCTACGTTTCAGTCTTACAGTTTTGTAGGTTCACTAATTGCTGAGTACTTTTTGAGGAGTAAAGGGCATCTGTCCTCTTCAATATCAACGAGATATAGAGACAAATTTCAGATGAAGGTAGAACTTCTGTACCACGGCTTTTAGCTCAAATCTGTAGAGTGGAGTTTCTCGGTACTTTGATTCACGATTAAGGGTTAAGTGCAGTATCTTTTAAAAAAATGTGAGTGATACATTTTCTCCTCACTCTCGGCTGTCGACTATGTCTGACAAATCGGTGGTCACTGACAACATCGTTGATACTCTCATGCTTTCACTAGCACATTTGCTGTTGAACTTTCGTCACCAACAACCGCGTAGTACGTTCTCAAATAAGTAAGTAAATAAATAAAAATATTACAGAGGCAATTAGTTATTATAGAAGACATATTTCTCCTGCGAATGTCAAACTGTTATCTTTAATCATAATATAGGGTAGTGGAACTTTTGCATCAAAATCTCTGGTGCCGTGGCTATAGGCGTGAGGTGCCAGTAGTGTCAGTGTCGTCGTAACTGCCGTCTGCTTCACGTCTGCTGTGCAGCGAGCTACACTAATTTAAGTATTAACTGTATTTTTCTTACTTACTTTAATTGTCGAGTGCTATTAATAGTTCCACAGATTTCGTGCTTGTTTTGAATACAGTCAGAGACTCCCGTTAGTCAACCACAGTGCCAGTAGTGCTAGTGTTTGTTTTCAATACAGTCCAGAGACAGGTAGTGCTATTTTCATTGTTTTCTACAAGAAGTGCCTAGCAACCACAGTTTAGTGAATAAACAGCCGCCTTTAGTGAATTAGCAGTCTAGTTAAAAGTTGATTAATTCTCTACAGTAAATTGATTCCTTAGGATGGATAAGATGTGTGACTGCTGTGTACGGACGCAGGAGGAGCTGGCCACTGTTCGCGAACAGCTGAGCGTGTTGATGGCCGCGGTCAGCCGTCTTCAGGCTGCTGCCTCGGAGTGTAGCGGCAGTGGGAGTCTGGTGCGTCGCAAGGTACACCCCAGGTGTTACATGCTTCACCCACTGTCCCTGCTGTCGAGACATCTTCGCGTGTACTGGGCGCGGTTGGGCCACCCTCTCCCCAAGGGGAGTGGCGGGTTCAGCGGCGTTCGCGGCGCACGAGGCGGAGGGTCAATGTGGAGGCTGGCCGTGTGGCATCGCCCGCTCTGCCTGTGAGTGGACATGTGTCTGCTTCTTCAGCAAGGTCCGAGCAGGCACACGGGGGGAGGGGTTTATTAGTTATTGGGAGCTCCAACGTTAGGCGGGTGATGGAGCCCCTTAGGGAAATAGCGGGAAGGTCGGGGAAGAAGGCCAGTGTTCACTCTGTCCGCTTGCCGGGGGGTCTCATCCGAGATGTGGAGGAGGCCCTACCGGCGGCGATAGAGAGCACTGGGTGCACCCGACTGCAAATTGTTGCTCATGTCGGCACCAATGACTCCTGCCGTCTGGGTTCAGAGGTCATCCTCAGTTCGTACAGGCGGTTGGCGGAATTGGTGAAGGCGGAAACCCTCGCTCGCGGGGTGAAATCAGAGCTAACTATTTGTAGTATCGTTCCCAGAACCGATCGCGGTCCTCTGGTTCGGAGCCGAGTGGAAGGCTTAAACCAGAGGCTCAGACGATTCTGCGGAGATCTGGGGTGCAAATTTCTCGACCTCCGCTATCGGGTGGAGAAATGTAGGGTCCCCCTGAATAGGTCAGGCGTGCACTACACGCCGGAAGCGGCTACAAGGGTAGCGGAGTACGTGTGGAGTGCACATGGGTTTTTTTTAGGTTAGATACTTCCCTCCCTAGGCCCGACAAGACGCCTCCTGAGACGCGGCAAGGTAGGAGTAGACAAAATGCAATAGGGAATTACAATATTAATGTGCTAATAGTAAATTGCAGGAGCGTCTACAGAAAGGTCCCAGAACTGATCTCATTCATAAACGGTAACAACGCCCATATAGTACTAGGGACAGAAAGTTAGCTGAAACCAGACGTAAACAGTAATGAAATCCTAAACTCAGATTGGAATGTATACCGCAGAGACAGGATGGACAGTGAAGGGGGAGGCGTGTTTATAGCGATAAGAAGTGCAATAGTATCGAAGGAAATTGACGGAGATCCGAAATGTGAAATGATTTGGGTGAAGGACACGGTTAAAGCAGGATCAGACATGGTAATTTGATGTCTCTAAAGGCCCCCTGGCTCAGCAGCTGTTGTGGCTGAGCACCTGAAGGATAATTTGGAAAATATTTCGAGTAGATTTCCCCTCCATGTTATAGTTCTGGGTGGAGATTTTAATTTGCCGGATATAGACTGGGAGACTCAGACGTTCATAACGGGTGGCAGGGACAAAGAATCCAGTGAAATTTTTTTAAGTGCTTTATCTGAAAACTACCTTGAGCAGTTAAACAGGGAACCGACTCGTGGCGATAACATATTAGACCTTCTGGTGACAAACAGGCCCGAAATATTTGAAAAAGTTAACGCAGAACAGGGAATCAGCGATCATAAAGCGGTTACGGCATCGATGATTTCAGCCGTAAATAGGAATATTAAAAAGGGTAGGAAGATTTTTCTGTTTAGAAAAAGTGACAAAAAGCAGATTACAGAGTACCTGTTGGCTCAACACAAAAGTTTTGTCTCAAGTACAGATAGTGTTGAGGATCAGTGGACAAAGTTCAAAACCGTCGTACAATATGCGTTAGATGAGTATGTACCAAGCAAGATCGTAAGAGATGGAAAAGAGCCACTGTGGTACAACAACCGAGTTAGAAAACTGCTGCGGAAGCAAAGGGAACTTCACAGCAAACATAAACATAGCCAAAGCCTTGCAGACAAACAAAAATTACGTGAAGCGAAATGTAGTGTGAGGAGGGCTATGCGAGAGGCGTTCAATGAATTCGAAAGTAAAGTTCTATGTACTGACTTGGCAGAAAATCCTAAGAAATTTTGGTCTTATGTCAAAGCGGTAGGTGGATCAAAACAAAATGTCCAGACACTCTGTGACCAAAATGGTACTGAAACAGAGGATGACAGACTAAAGGCCGAAATACTAAATGTCTTTTTCCAAAGTTGTTTCACAGAGGAAGATTGCAATGTAGTTCCTTCTCTAGATTGTCGCACAGATGACAAAATGGTAGATATCGAAATAGACGACAGAGGGATAGAGAAACAATTAAAATCGCTCAAAAGAGGAAAGGCCTCTGGACCTGATGGGATACCAGTTCAATTTTACACAGAGTACGCGAAGGAACTTGCCCCCCTTCTTGCAGCTGTGTACCGTAGGTCTCTAGAAGAGCGTAGCGTTCCAAAGGATTGGAAAAGGGCACAGGTCATCCCCGTTTTCAAGAAGGGACGTCGAGCAGATGTGCAGAACTATAGACCTATATCTCTAACGTCGATCAGTTGTAGAATTTTGGAACACGTATTGTGTTCGAGTATAATGACTTTTCTGGAGACTAGAAATCTACTCTGTAGGAATCAGCATGGGTTTCGAAAAAGACGGTCATGTGAAACCCAGCTCGCGCTATTCGTCCACGAGACTCAGAGGGCCATAGATACGGGTTCACAGGTAGATGCCGTGTTTCTTGACTTTCGCAAGGCGTTCGATACAGTTCCCCACAGTCTTTTAATGAACAAAGTAAGAGCATATGGACTATCAGACCAATTGTTTGATTGGATTGAGGAGTTCCTAGATAAAAGGACGCAGCATGTCATTCTCAATGGAGAGAAGTCTTCCGAAGTAAGAGTGATTTCAGGTGTACCGCAGGGGAGTGTCATAGGACCGTTGCTATTCACAATATACATAAATGACCTTGTGGATGACATCGGAAGTTCACTGAGGCTTTTGCGGATGATGCTGTAGTGTATCGAGAGGTTGTAACAATGGAAAATTGTACTGAAATGCAGGAGGATCTGCAGCGAATTGACGCATGGTGCAGGGAATGGCAATTGAATCTCAATGTAGACAAGTGTAATGTGCTGCGAATACACAGAAAGATAGATCCTTTATCATTTAGCTACAAAATAGCAGGTCAGCAACTGGAAGCAGTTAATACCATAAATTATCTGGGAGTACGCATTAGGAGTGATTTAAAATGGAATGATCATATAATGTTGATCGTCGGTAAAGCAGATGCCAGACTGAGATTCATTGGAAGAATTCTAAGGAAATGCAATCCGAAAACAAAGGAAGTAGGTTACAGTACGCTTGTTCGCCCACTGCTTGAATACTGCTCAGCTGTGTGGGATCCGTACCAGATAGGGTTGATAGAGGATATAGAGAAGATCCAACGGAGAGCAGCGCGCTTCGTTACAGGATCATTTAGTAATCGCGAAAGCGTTACGGAGATGATAGATAAACTCCAGTGGAAGACTCTGCAGGAGAGACGCTCAGTAGCTCGGTACGGGCTTTTGTCAAAGTTTCGAGAACATACCTACACCGAAGAGTCAAGCAGTATATTGCTCTCTCCTACGTATATCTCGCGAAGAGACTATGAGGATAAAATCAGAGAGATTAGAGCCCACACATAGGCATACCGACAATCCTTCTTTCCACGAACAATACGAGACTGGAATAGAAGGGAGAACCGATAGAGGTACTCAAGGTACCCTCCGCCACACACCGTCAGGTGGCTTGCGGAGTATGGATGTAGATGTAGATGTAGATGTACCAGTAGCCAGTCTGCATATATCTAGGAAGGACAATGCATTTTGATAAGTCTCGTGATCATGAGTACGAGCAAATAATGGGCAGAGTTTTCTGTGTTGTTCCCTCAGGAAGCTAACAATAACAGAATAATGTGTAGGAGGAAAGCTGTCTACATACTTTGGCGAGTGTCAGACGAAGCTATCCATGCGATACAATTCGTTTTACAAAAGTAGTGCAGCGTGTACAAAAAGGCACAATACAACTTCAGTGACGTATAACTCGATTTGTAATTAACCTAGAGAAAAAGGGTATAGTTTGTCTAATGGAGCAACTCAAAAAATTTTTATGTAAGGGAATGAATTAATGTTTGCTTTTCCAGGTGAAAAGAGCAACATGACTGAAAAAAAGCTTTTTATTTATTGTTGCTCGGTGGTAGGAGCAAGGAAAAGGCACAGTGTGTGGCTTGGTTTATTCAGAAGTCAGACAGCCAAGTTCAGAGAACTTTCAGAACGAGATATCGGAAACCACCACCCTCTCGGCTCCTTATAAAAAAAAGAGCAAGGGCGTTATGGAAAGAGAGAGTGTGGATTTGAAGTACCATGCAAGCAAGCCAAGGAGTGACGAAAATAAGGAGAGAATTTGACAAGCTTTCCAGAGATCACCACAGAAGTCTGTTCTTAAAGCATCATACGACACTGCACTGGGTACTCCCATCTACATCTACATCTACATGATTACTCTGCAATTCACATTTAAGTGCTTGGCAGAGGGTTCATCGAACCATAATCATACCATCTCCCTACCATTCCACTCCCGAACAGCGCGCGGGAAAAACGAACACCTATACCTTTCTGTTCGAGCTCTGATTTCTCTTATTTTATTTTGATGATCATTCCTACCTATGTAGGTTAAGCTCAACAAAATATTTTCGCATTCGGAAGAGAAAGTTGGTGACTGAAATTTCGTAAATAGATCTCACCGCGACGAAAAACGTCTGTGCTTTAATGACTTCCATCCCAACTCGCGTATCATATCTGCCACACTCTCTCCCCTATTACATGATAATACAAAACGAGCTGCCCTTTTTTGCACCCTTTCGATGTCAGCCGTCAATCCCGCCTGCTAAGGATCCCACACCACGCAGCAATATTCTAACAGAGGACGAACGAGTGTAGTGTAAGCTGTCTCTTTAGTAGACTTGTTGCATCTTCTAAGTGTCCTGCCAATGAAACGCAACCTTTGGCTCGCCTTCCCCACAGTATTATCTATGTGGTCTTTCCAACTGAAGTTGTTCGTAATTTTTACACCCAGGTGCTTAGTTGAATTGACAGCCTTGAGAATTGTACTATTTATCAAGTAATCGAATTCCAACGGATTTCTTTTGGAACCCATGTGGATCACCTCACCTTCGTTATTTAGCGTCAACTGCCACCTGCCACACCATACAGCAATCTTTTCTAAATCGCTTTGCAACTGATACTGGTCTTCGGATGACCTTACTAGACGGTAAATTACAGCATCACCTGCGAACAACCTAAGAGAACTGCTCAGATTGTCACCCAGGTCATTTATATAGATGAGGAACAGCAGAGGTCCCAGGACGCTTCCCTGGGGAACACCTGATATCACTTCAGTTTTACTTGATGATTTGTCGTCTATTACCACGAACTGCGACCTTCCTGACAGGAAATCACGAATCCAGTCGCACAACTGAGACGATACCCCATAGGCCCACAGCTTGATTAGAAGTCGCTTGTGAGGAACGGTGTCGAAAGCTTTCCAGAAATCTAGAAATGCGGAATCAACTTGAGATCCCCTGTCTATAGCGGCCATTACTTCGTGCGAATAGAGCTAGCTGCGTTGCACAAGAACGATGTTTTCTGAAACCACGCTGATTACGTATCAATAGATCGTTCCCTTCGAGGTGATTCATAATGTTTGAATACAGTCAATGATATAGGTCTGTAGTTCGATGGATTACTCCTACTACCCTTCTTAAACACTGGTGCGACCTGCGCAATTTATCTGCTTCTGTACAGACTGCAATTGTTACAGAAAATCAAACCAAATGCTAAGCCACAACCTGTTGATTTGAAGGGAAGAATAATGGCAGCTATTGAGACAGCTGATGCTGACATAACTATTGGAGCAACCTGCGTTCTGGCGCACTCTGTATTGTTGCCAGATGTATCATAGATGGCGGCAATGACTTTATCCAAGATGGCAGCGTGTACACTTGGCAACAGCTCGTTACGTTATCCAAGATGGAAGCTGTGACATCAGCTGATGACACAAGTACTGTTATGAAAGATGGCGGGAAAGTGCCACTCCCCCTTGCCACGCCCCCCTGCCACGCCCCCCCCCCCCCCCCCCACCTGGTGGGAAGCAGAAAATTCCGTCAGGACAATGCAACCTCTACTAACCTAAGAAAATGGCGGGAAAGAAAGGTCACTAGGGTTACCACCACTAACCTAAGTCATCCAATCGCCACCTCATACTAGGAACTGTCGGCAAGTATGAATTTTGGCAGGAAGATAGGTCACTTAGGCTATCTCTACTAACCTAAGAAAATGGTGGGAAAGAAAGAGCACTTGAGCTACCTTCACTAACCTAAGTCACCCGACAGCCACCTTGTCCTAGGAAATGGCGGGATATTTGAATAAGAAAGGTCAACTGAGCTACCTCCACTAACCTAAGAAAATGGCCAGGAAGATAGGGCAGTTCCAGTAACCTAAGTCATCCAACCGCCACCTCATCCTAGGAAATGGTGGGGAGAGGACTCGACCTGTGCTAGACATAAGTCTTTATTTTGCATGCACTATTTATTTAAACAGTTAGAGGCAGTACCACTATCAAGTGTGTTCACCACGAGGTCTGGCTCTAGTGCATGGTACCACCACCAGAGGGCACTGTCATCCCCTCCATGACGTAATCCAAGATAGCATTCTTGTGGTGGAGAAGAAGGGCCTCATAACAAAAAATACAGGGGTATATTGTTTATTTATAAAAAAAAATCAGTTTGTTGGGGTTGGATTTCTCCTGCTCATCATTTTCTGCTGTCTGGAAACATGTAGGTCTTGTAAGAAGTAATTACATTGAGCAAACATGATGCATAACGCAATGTTCGGCACTGTACTCTGGGTGTCTTAACCTAAAGTTGAGCCCTTTGATAGCATTAAAACCATTGTTCTGTTAAGTGGTTTTCCATGTCACCTGCATTTCCTTAAACTATTCTACAGCCATTGATATCAAATTAAGTAATTAGTTATGTCCTCCCACCATTTTGTGGTACACTTTCCGATTTCACTTGCTCTTTAACGCCATTTATGATGCATTCTTCTTTGCCACCCACCCCCTTAAACTTTTGTACTGTGTTTCATATAAAAATTATACATTTTAACTAGTGTTCTTCACTTAAACTGCTGTTCTGCTCCATGTCACCCACTCATGCACAACCTCCCCTTAACTATTATACTGCTAACACTATGTTGACATAAAAATTTAAGCAATTTCATTAAATCGATATTTTTCAGTGTATGGGGCAGTTTTTTTAAATTTGCAGCATCCTATTGGTCCATGAAATCGATGGAATACAGTTTAAACAAAAGATTGTTGATAAAAAACACAATCTGCGACTCGACACCTGACACTGCAGCTGCCCCCGCTGCCGTTGGGGCTGCCCCCGCTGCTATCACCATCCCCGATCCCACCTTGGCCGCGGCCGCTACAGCATTGTGCTGGTGTCCTTGGGTCGCCTCCCCCAGCCTAGCGGATTCAGGCTGCTCGCAACCAGGCTGCTCGCAACAGTCTGATTCTGCAGCATCTCCTACTCTGCCATCACGTCCTAGCCAATTACGTGAGGTACAGCACACACCTCTGTCCACCTTGCCACAGAACTCCAATTCATGCTCGCAGCGACCCCATATGCGATACGATTCCAGGTGACACATGTGTTTACCATTTCCTCCACTATATCTGTGGATACTGATGTCACAGACAGCGCTATAGAAACCTGTTCCAGAATAGCACAGGCTGCTTTCCCCCTAGCAATCCTAACGGAACATACAAGCTGTGTCCAGCCATGGATACCTGCCCCAGAATGACTGACATACTGCTGCGAAACATCTGCTTGGCGACTCTCCATCTAGAAGGTTCTCAATGTTATTCAGATGTCACATGGCTTTGTAAAATAAGAGCCAAGTGGACCTTTCGGAAATTGTATAGTGTCCCAGAAATAGTTAATGCTCGCTTTCTTGATGTCTCAGCTAGTATGCACTGAAATTATTGCCCCAACAGAACCTGTTTACGAAAATAGTGCGGAATAACGCCGAGACCCTAATGTGGCACCCCATCCATCATGTGTTACCCTTCATGCTTTCAACATACACAAACGTTCTCACCACAGTGTAGAAGTTCCTATATCCCAGCACAAAGGACGTCTTGTGAATGAATGGGGGATTATGATTGGCTCTTATCAGATTTACCGTCCGCATTACTGGCGCCGTCTTTGTCGAAGCACCGTCTACCTTCTCTTGTTCTTTCTGCAGACAAGACTTTCAGCAGCAAAAAACTATTTTATGCATATAGCCATGTTGCACTGACAATTAAACACTGTAAACTGCCCCTATATATCATCAAATACGGAAACACTCTTACTCAATTACACTGCTCTCCCACCAAGGACAGGAGCTTGAATATTAGAACGTGAAACTGATCTCTGGCCCATCATTATATCGCCACATATTGTATCAATCTAGTAAACATGCAATTCATATCTTGCGCCATACAAAAATCGCTCCTTTTACACCATTCATACATACACTGTGAAGACAGACAGCACAGCATGTATACTCACAGCACAAGATATTTCCCTGTGAGGTTGGCAGGCATTCACTCCTGGTGGGTGACAAGAGAGCCCTCAGCAGGCCGAAGTCACTCTCAGAACTGTTCTACAAATTTGGCCTCATTTCCCCCTCTACACAAACATGTTACTGTTTCTGGTCCAGACCTGCATCCCTGCTTGCTTTCTTCTACACCCATCTCCAGACTCTGGGATTACAAGAATAAATATATTTTCGCATGGTTTGCACACAGCAGTATCCTACCAATCACCCACTCAACGTAATTCCAAAGATGCAGACTGGGAATTATTTCTCAACAAACCCCAAACTTTAGCTATGTGGAGCGCGCTCTAGACCGTTGAGTAACTAGGCAGCTATCCTGTCTGCTAAGACATTTATGAGAGAACTCGAAACAAATAGAGGAAATAGATATTTCCACTGGCAAATACCGATGTCAGTGATGTAGCAGATTCCAAATCATCCCTATAGTTTACAAAGTCAACTGAGGAGTTTCTCATATCTAGAGAACTGGCAAATGTGTCTTCCACCTGCTAGATGTGCATGCCACATTCGATCTTTTCTCAACTAAGTGTAAACTGAACAATTTACATGGGAAGGGATAATGGTTCAGTGCAAACACATGTCCATTTTGAATCTCATCAAATTTCCACGTGATCACCAATGCTATCCAACACATACTAATTATTAGTTCACTATTCGGTTGTCTAGAGGACAACACGGGTAATTCCCCTACATTCCTGCACTCCAATAGGTCTCTCCATTCGGAGGGCTTCTACCGTTAACGGGAAACGTGAATCATGCCCGCACAGGTCACCAGCACTGCACATCAAGCACGCGCAGATAGAATCATCACCCTAGGAAACCGGCCACATATATATTTTATGCGTGTACCTACAACTAAATGTTATGATAGAGGTCTCAGTTGAATGACATTTGAGAATGAGCGAAGTATCATAAATACTCCCTGTTGTGGCTCTGTAAATAGAAATATCTGTACCATTCTTGTGACTGACATACTCTTCCCTTTGCCGTCACAGTACTTTACATCGAATCTATACATTCCTTATGACTGGACATAGCCATTTCCTTTTGCACATGGAACAAAAACAGATACATTATAAACCTGATGCTCCAGGTGTACCTATCACGCATCCCTTACTACTACGAAGTATAATACTTCATCAATAATTGATCGCTAGTGATACAAAATAATACTGACCGAAAATCAACGATGGGCGGACATGTCTCATAAGTTTTTCTTCACAGTGCTACCACTGTGTCTTAGAAAGAGAAACGTAATCTTCCAGATGTTAAAAAATCCGATCGCAACAACTAGTTGCATGCTGTTTCGTAGCCATGTCTGAGGGGCAGTGATATATCCACTGGGCTATAGGCAATGGTTGATTGAGAACGGATCACAAACAGTAGTAGACGGTGTGATGATTGAGGTCGTAAGAAATGTACACAACCTTTTCAGATCTCTAATGCCACGTTATCCGCTAGAAATGCTGTCTGGGAATTGGAATCAAGTCTTTCCATTCAAGTACATACCTGTGTTAGATCCTATGCAGAAGTCCATTAATGATTACAGCCACTAGTGAATCGCATTTCTGGCACTCTCATATCTCGAAGTGAGTCACCTTTCTCGAATGTATCTGCTACACCTCCTTTTAGGTAGCCCCTATGCATCCTGCAAATACCTCCTCAGACTCTACACTATCATCCCTGCACCTTTGTGCACGTGATCGTTCCATTGTAAGTCGGAACTGAGTAGGGGTCAGAGGAAACTATATCTACCACCTCCTCCAATCCGTGAAGAAACATGCGAATCTTAGTTACTGGGACAGAACTGTGTTTTGACCATTCGACAGAAATAAAGCCTGCTCCACCAACATTAAGTAGTATAAAAGACAGTACGGGAAGGACATGGTTTTTGCTGTAGCATTGTGGTGCTTCTCCAGACTACATACATATTCTACAGATCCATGTCCATTCACATCTATCTCCCCAACATGCTACCTTCGTTATTCTGTACCATCCATCAGAGAAAAATTACGACCTAGAAAAGTTCAACTAACTTCATCCGATAGATAACTAGATAAGATTTTTACTGCATCTTCCTCCTCCCATATATCGAAAACAAACAGTATTGCCTGTGGGATACGGTCATCCTCCTACAGTACACGTGATGGAACTTTAAACTGGTCTGTGCAGAGGATCAATACCTGTATATTTAATAGGATCGTCCCATGTGCTCAATGCCTGCACACATGCGGTATTTTTTTCGATATATGGGAGGAGAGAGATGCAGTGAAAATCTTATCTAGTTATCCATCGGATGAAGTTAGATGAGCTTCTATAGGTCGTAATTTTTCTCTGATGAATGGTACAGGGTAACGAAGATAGCATACTGGGGAGATAGATGTGAATGGACATGGATCTGTAGTATTTGTATGTAGTTTGGAGGAGCACCACAATGCAGTAACAAAATCCATGTCCTTCTCCCATTTCCCATAGTATCTTTTATACAACTTTGTGATGAAGGAGCAGGCTTTGTTTCCGTCAAATGGTCAAAACACAGTTCTGTCACAGTAACACCTTCGCATACTTCTGCACGGATTGCAGGAGGTGGTAGATATAGTTTCCTCTGACCTCTATACGATTTACTCGTGGCTGTAATCGCTATGGACTTCTCCATAGGGTTCAACACAGGTATGTACTTGACTGGAAAGACGTGATTCCAAGTTCCAGACACCATATCTAGCAGTTAGGGCAGCATTAGAGATCTGAAAATCTTGTGTACATTTCTTAAGATCTCAGTCACCCACTACTGTTTGTGACCCTTCACAATCAAATATTGTGGATATATTACTCTGAACCTCTGACATTGCATCAAAACAGAATGCGTTACAAATACTGGAGAAATATCTAGCAGGGGTGGCCTGGGGGAGATGCAAATACCGGTTTCATATCGCACACCTTAGCCAAATCGCTTTCAAAATGCAGTAATTTTATCACGAGTTTGCACCGTCGGTGACGTGTTGGTCTGATATTATAGACTCCTACAATCACCGTCTCGGTATTTGTCTGGAAAAAACCACCTCATTCAGAGGTAATGCCATACCTCGATTAGCCATTATAGCTTTTAACATGGATACTTGTGTGCACCTATAGAACCAAGATCGCTAGTGACAGTAACATACAGTAGTTGTTGCGATCAAGTTTTTTAACATCTGGCCGATTAAGTATCTCTTTCTAAGACATAGTGGTAACACTCGCAAGGAAAACTTATGAGACATGTCCACCCATCATTGATTTTCGGTCAGTATTATTTTGTATCGCCAGCGATCAGTAATGGATGAAATATTATACATAGTAGTAGTAGGGGATGCATGATAGGTTCGCCTTGAGCATCAGGTTTATAATGTATGTGTTTGTGTTCCAACATGTGCAAAAGGAAATGACTATGTCCAGTCGTAAGGAAGGTATGGATTCCACATTGAGTACTGTGATAGCAAAGGCAAGAGTATGTCAGTCACAAGAATGGTACAGATATTTCTATTTACAGAGCTACAACAGAGAGTATTTCTGATACTTCGCTCATTCTCAAATGTCATTCAACTGAGACCTCTATCATAACATTTAGTTGTAGGTACAGGGATAAAATATATATGTGGCCGGTTTCCTAGGGTGATGATTCTATTTGTGCGTGCTTGATGTGCAGTGCTGGTGACCTGTGCGGGCATGATTCACGTTTCCTGTTAACGGTAGAAGCCCTCCGAATGGAGAGACCTATTGGGGTACAGGAATGTAGGTGAATTACTCGTGTTGTCCTCTAGACAACCGAATAGCGAACTAATACTTAGTATGTGTTGGATAACTTTTCTGATAGCGTGGAAATTTGGTGAGAATCAAAATGGACATGTGTTTGCGCTGGGCCATTATTCCCTCCCATGTAAATTGTTCAGTTTACTGTTTCTTCACATTTCCTGTCGTTATTTAGTTGAGAGAAGATCGAATGTGGTGTGCACATCTAGCAGATAGAAGACACATTTGCCAGTTCTCTAGACATGAGAAACACCTCAGTTGACTTTGTAAATTATAGGGATGATTTGGAATCTGCTACAACACCCACATCGGTATTCGCCAGTGGAAATATCTATTTCCTCTATTTGTCTCGAGTTCTCTCATAAAGGTCTTCATAGACAGGATAGGTGTCTAGTTACTCAACAGTCTAGAGCACGCTCCACCTAGCTAAAGTTTGGGGTTTGTTGAGAAATAATTCCCAGTCTGCAGCTATGTAATTATGTTGAATGGGTGATTGGTAGGATACTGCTGTGTGCAAACCATGCGAAAATATATTTGTTCTTATAATCCCAGACTCTGGAGATGGGTGTAGAAAAAAACATGTAGGGATGCAGGTCTGGACCGGAAACAGTAATGTGTTTGTGTAGAGGGGGAAATGAGGCCAAATTTGTAGAACAGTTCTGAGAGTGACTTTGTCACCCACCAGGAGTGAATGCCTGCCAACCTCACAGGGAAATATCTTGTGCCGCGAGTATATGTGCTGTGCTGTCTGTCTTCACGGTATATGTATGAATGGTGTAAAAGGAGCGATTTTTGTATGGCACAGGATGCGAATTGCATGTTAACTAGATTGATACAGTATGTGGTGGTATATTGACGGGTCAGAGATCAGTTTCACGTTCTAATATTCAAGCTCCTGTCCTTGGTGGGAGAGCAGTGTAATTGAGTAAGAGTATTTACATATTTGACGATATATAGGGGCAATTTTCAGCATTTAATTGTCGGTACAATATGGCTATCTGCATAAAATACTTTTTGCTGCTGAAAGTCTTGTCTGCAGAAAAAACAAGAGAAGGTGGATGGTGCTTCCACAACGAAGCCCCAGTAATTCGGAGAGTAAATTTGATAAGAGTCAATCATAATTCCCCATTCATTCACAACACGTCCTTTGTGCTGGGATATAGGAATCTCTACATAGCGGTGAGAACGTTTGTGTATGTTGAAAGCATGAAGGGTAACACGTGATGGATGGGGTGCAACATAAGGTCATCATGAGGAATGCATTCGGTGTTATTCCACGCTACTTTCGTAAACAGGTTCTGTTAGGTCAATAATTCCAGCACATACAAGCAGAGACATCAAGAAAGCGAGCATTGCTATTTCTGGGACAATATACAATTTCAGAGCGGCCCACTTGGCTCTTATTTTACAAAGTCATGTGACATCAGAATAACATTGAGAACCTTCTAGATGGAGTGTCGCATTACTTAATTTGGTATCAATATCTGTGGAATAGTTTAAGGAAATGTGGGAGACATGGAAAACCCCTTAACAGAACAATAGGTTAAGCACCAACAAAGGGCTCAACATTAGGTTAAGACACCCAGAGTACAGTGCCAAACATTAAGTTACACATCATGTTTGCTCCATGAAATTACTTCTTACAAGATCTACATGCTTCCAGACAGCAGAAAATGATGAGTAGGACAAATCCAACCCTGACAAACTGATTTTTTTTATAAATAAACAATATACTCCTGTATTTCCTGTTATGAGGCCCTTCTTCTCCACCATCAGAATGCTATCTTCGATTACGTCACAGAGGGAACGACAGCGCCCGCTGGTGGTGGTAGTGTGTACTAGAGCCAACCTTGGAGGTGTACACAGTTGATGGTGGTACTGCCTCTAACTGTTTCAATAAATAGTGCATGCAAAATAAAGACTTATGCCCAGCACAGGTCGAGTCCTCTCCCTTCCATTTACTAGGATGAGGTGGCGGTTGGATGACTTAAGTTCGTGGAACTGTCCTTTCTTTTTGGCTATTTACTTAGGTTATGGAGGTAGCTCAATTGCCCTTTCTTATTTAAATTTTCCGCCATTTCGTAGGACAAGGTGGCTGTTGGGTGACTTAGGTTATTGGAGGTAGCCCAAGTGCCCTTTCTTTCCCACCATTTTCTTAGGTTGGTAGAGATAGCCCAGTTGACATATCTTCCTGCTAAAATTCATACTTGGCGCCAGTTCCTAGGATGCGGTGGTGTTCAGATGACGTAAGTTAGTGGAAGTAACCCAAGTGACCTTTCTTTCCCGCCATTTTCTTAGGTTAGTAGAGGTTGCATTGTCCTGATGGACTTTGAACTTCCAACCAGGGAGGGCGTGGCGTGGAGGGGGGGGGGGGGCGTGGCAGGGAGGCGCCGTCTTGGATACATCTGGCAACAATGCAGAGTATGCCAGATAGCAGGTTGCCCCAATATTATGCAGCTATTGAGATGGTTGATGCTGACGTATTAGAACAGATTTAGACCGAGTTGGGATGTCTACGAGGTACTCTAATGCCAGAAGGGGAGATCATGCAGAAGTTGGTCAAAGAACCAAAAGAAAATTTTTTAATTTGGGGCATCAGGCAAACTTTATTTTTTTCTTTAAGTTACGCAAAAGTCGAGTTATATGACACTGAATTTGCATAGCACTTTTTGGGACAACCTGTATTTAATTTCAGTCATCATCTTGGGTTTCATCACGATGTCGTATTTAGCATGTGACATATGCTATAAGCAATTACTTTTCTAGTTATTTTGTTTCATATAACTGGGAAAGACTTGACAGGCAGGACTCTCTTCCAAAGCATCTAAAATGTCTTTTGTAACAGTGAAGCCACTGTGAAGGTATGGTACATTTCAAACACACATGAGAAATTTGTGATTGAGAAACAGAAACTGTGAATGTTGCATAGAAGGTATAACACCATAATAGTTTGATGTGGAGGAAATATGGAAATAAATAGTTTAAAACGTTAACAAGTCGTCTGTCTCATTCATGAATGTGAAATAGTTCCAGTAACCAGAAATGGAAGAATCCTTCAGTATATCAGAACATTCATCAGTACCTTCAAATCTGAGTCTACATTTATTCATTAGTGTGGACACGTAGCTTGAGGTCTAATTTATTGCGTATAGAGGACACTGAACTGAGGCAACTCAACGGGTCATGTTTGATTGTCTCATATGCATAAGGATTTGATGATGTGAGCAGGGAAGCACCGCTTTTGCAGTTATGGGTGATTGTGGGAAAGTTGAACAGCAATAAGGGAGCAGTTGAATTTAATATCCCCTTATGATGATTCGATTATCACTTTTAGTGTCACATGACTTTTCTCTCTGAGGGACTGCAGAGGGGTTTAGTATCTAACATACGACAGCAGCTCATAGCAAGGTGATCAGGAACTTAAAGACAGAACCTCCACTCCTATCACTACTGGTCATAACAAAAATATGTGAGGAAGGACAGGGTTTAACGTTTTATCGACGGCGTGGTCATTAGAGCTGGTGCAGCAGGCTGAACTGAAGAAGAAATGGGGAAGCAATCACACAGTCTCCATTTTCATAAAACCATTCCAAAATTTGCTTTAAGCGATTTAGGTGAAACCACAGGAAACCTAAATATAGATGACTGGAGGGGGATGTTCAAAAATGGTTCAAATGGCTCTGAGCACTATGGGACTTAACTTCTGAGGTCATCAGTCCCCTAGAACTTAGAACTACTTAAACCTAAATAACCTAAGGGCATCACACAAATCCATGTCCGATGCAGAATTCGAACCTGCGACCGTAGCGGTCGCGCAGTTCCAGACTGTAGCGCCTAGAACCGCTCGGCCACTCTGGCTGGCCCGAGGGGGATGTGAACACCAGTCCTTCTAGTGCGAGTCCATTATCTTAATACTATCTTTTCTCGATAGAAGGCAATAGAGAAATGGTGGAGGAAAATAAAGATTACAATACAGGGTATCCCTCTGAAACATCTCACATTTTAAAGACCCAGAAAAAAAATCAGTAGATATGACAATGAAATTGCACCTTTCGCTAAAGCATTTAAAAGAATTTATTTAATAACCATAAGTACACTCATACATGTGAACCATTTGCAGCACGAAGAATTCAAGCATGTATTCAATTTCTAGCCAAGTTCTTCCTAACATGTCCTCCGTCACTGTTGCAATCGTACCAGTGATAGACATCCTAACATAGGAATATCACTTTGGTCGCATACACATAGTCCTTAACGAATCTCTAAAAGAAGAAATCCAGCGGGATAACGTCGGGTAAACATTTTGGCTAGCAATGGTTCCCTAGGCAATGGCTCCTCCGCATCCCATCCAGGAACTTGCGAACAACCACTAACCTATGTGGCTGGGGCCTATCCCGATGAAAGATGACGTTGGGTTTTAAGTCGTCTATCTGCGGGTATAATAACTCCTCTAACATGTCCAGATACACTGATCGATTCACGATGCTTTCTGCAATGAAGATTGGTCCAACAATTCTCCCGCGCATTAGCCCACACTAGAAGATCACCTTAGAGCTATCACGAACGTGTTCGATAGTAGCATGCGGACGTTGCGAACCCCAGATCCGAACAGTATATCCGTTAGCCGTTCCTGACACATGGAGCGTTGCCTCATTTGACATTTAACATCTTTCCAAGAAACTGTCGTTCATGTCAATACTCTGCAGCATTTCCGTACTACGCGATGCAGTGTTACTCGACGTGCGTTAAGTTACCTGTATGCCTGCCGAACTGACGTACGTGGCTTCTGAGAAACGCTTATCTGATGTACTCCACTGTTTCTTCCGAAACACTACGACTTCCACTGACAGAATGTTTTAGAGCACTTCCAGTTGCCAGAAACTTACGGTACCATTTCTTAATTGTTCCACACCTGGTGAACCACATCCAGACAATCTAAGATAATTTCTTTTCAAAGTAATCGGCAGCTTTATTTCTGAAAACCTCACTACTGCTGCGCGTGCTGCTGTGGCTTCGCCATTTTTACGTCATGCGATCATGCTCCATTCTGGCGGCAACAGTTGACACGTCTGACGCGGGAATATAAATTCCGTGAGTTGCCCTAGTGTATGGTGCAGTTTCGCTGTCATATACTATGTGATGAAAGGCATCCGGACACCCCAAAAAACATACGTTTTTCATATTAGGTGCATTGTGCTGCCACCTACTGCCAATTACTTCATATCAGCGGCCTCAGTAGTCATTGGACATCGTGAGAGAGCAGAATGGGGCGCTCCGCGGAACTCAAGGTCATCGAATGTGGTCAGGTGATTGAGTGTCATTCTTGTCATACGTCTGTATGCGAGATTTCCACACTCCTGAACATCCCTAGATCCACTGTTTCCGGTGTGATAGTGAAGCGGAAACTTGAAGAGACATGTACAGCACAAAAGCATACAGGCCGACCTTCTCTGTCGACTGACAAAGACCGCCGACAGTTGAAGAGAGTCATAATGTGTAATAGGCAGACATCTATCCAAACCACCACACAGGAATTCCAAACTGCATCAGGATCCATTGCAGGTACTATGACAGTTAGGCAGGAGGTGAGAAAACTTGGATTTCGTGGTCAAGCGGGTGCTCATACGCCATACATCACGCCGGCAAATGCCAAACGACGCCTCGCTTGGTGTAAGGAGCGTAAACATTGGACGACTGAACAGTGGAAGAACGTTGTGTGTGGTGATGAATCATGGTACATAATGTGGCGATCCAATATCAGGATGAGTGTACGGCGAATGCCAAGTGAACTTCATCTGCCAGCGTATGTAGTGCCAAAAGTAAACTTCGGAGGCGGTGGTGTTATGGTGTGGTCGTGCTTTTCATGGAGGGGCTTGCACCCTTTGTTGTTCTGTGTGGCACTATCTCAGCACAGGCCTACATTGATGTTTTAAGCCGCTTCCTGCTTCTTACTGTTGAAGAGTAATTAGGGGATGGCGATTGCATCTTTCAACACGATAGATCACCTGTTCATAATGCACGGCGGAGTGGTTACACGACAATAACATCCCTGTAATGGACTGGCCTGCACAGATTACTGATCTGAATCCTATAGAACACCGTAGGGATGTTTAGGAAAGCCGACTTCGTGCCCGGCGTTACCGACCGACATCGATACCACTCCCTGCGCAGCTCTCCGTGAAGAATGGGCTGTCAGTGCCCAAGATACCTTCCAGCACCTGATTGAACGTGTGCCTGCGAAAGTGGAATCTATCACCAAAGTTAATGGTAGGCCAACACCTTACTGAATTCCAGCATTGCCGATAGAGGGCGCCACCAACGTGTAAGTCATTTTCAGCCAGGTGTCCGGATACTTTTGTGTACATAGTGTATATACCGTAGTTTTTCCGTGAGCCTTTGAAATGTGGGAGGTTTGATAGGAACACCCTGTATTAAGGTGCAAGTTGGTCTCAATATTTGTTTCAGTCTGTAATTTAGCCCACCTTTACAGAACCTAATATGAACTGAACTCCAACTGATCTGAATGCAGTTTGACTTTGTATTTAATGCGCAACAGAAGTAAAACAATTATCTGGCCCTAATTAAAATTTCCACTTGCCTCTCGTCTTGACAACACTGTTGCAGATTTCTCGAAAGCACAACAGACAGCAAGCAGGCAGCTACTAAGCTAGATTCCTGTTTTTAGATACATAGTCAAAAATGGCTCTGAGCACTATGGGACTTAACATCTATGGTCATCAGTCCCCTAGAACTTAGAATTACTTAAACCTAACTAACCTAAGGACATCCCACACCACCCAGTCATCACGAGGCAGAGAAAATCCCTGACCCCGCCGGGAATCGAACCCGGGAACCCGGGCGCGGAAAGCGAGAACGCTACCGCACGACCCCGAGCTTCGGACAAATACATAGTCAAACTGTTGCATGTGGTAATGCGTAATGATAAACTGTAGGGTGAGGAGAGTAACTGTTCTTATGATATGATGTGCCAAGACAACGATTTTAGAATGGAATATACCGGGTGATAAAAAAGTCAGTATAAATTTGAAAACTGAATAAATCACGTAATAATGTAGATAGAGAGGTACAAATTGACACACATGCTTGGAATGACACGGGGTTTTATTAGATGCAAAAAAAAATACGAAAGTTCAAAAAACCTCCGACAGATGGCGCTTCATCTGATCAGAATAGCAATAAGTAGCATAACAAAGTAAGACACAGCAAACATGATGTTCTTTACAGGAAATGCTCAATATGTCCACCATCATTCCTCAAAAATAGCTGTAGTCGAGGAATAATGTTGTGAACAGCACTGTAAAGCATGTCCGGAGTTGTAGTGAGGCATTGGCGTCGGATGTTGTCTTTCAGCATCCCTAGAGATGTCGGTCGATCGCTATACATTTGCGACTTCAGGTAACCCCAAAGCCAATAATCGCACGGACTGAGGTCTGCGGACCTGGGAGGCCAAGCATGACGAAAGTGGTGGCTGAGCACACGATCATCACCAAATGACGCGCGCAAGAGATCTTTCACGCGTCTAGCAATATGGGGTGGAGCGCCATCCTGCATAAACATCGCAACATCGTACGTTCCAGCAGGTGTTTATCAGCTGGGGATGATGCGATTCTGTAACATATCGGCGTACCTCTCACCCGTCACTGTAGCTGTCCAGTACCATCTGTCGGTCATTTTGTGAACGTTGTTTTTTTGGTTCAAATAAACCCCATGTCATTTCAAGCAAGTGTGTCAATTTTTACCTCTCTATCTACATTATTCCGTGGTTTATTAAGTTTCAAATTTATACTGACCTTTTGATCACCCGGTATATACGAAAAAGCTGAGTAATACTTCGCGTGATCTTTACACATAACATTGCTCGGAACAATACTACGCTTGACAAAGTGAACAATGATTTAAAAATGGTACAAAGTTAACAAAGAATTTTTTAAAAATGAAATAGCTTAATAAATTAATATGCAAATCCATAACTCAGCGAAGTAGGATGGTCTCTCTCTCTCAGCTCTGAGCAAGTTAACTAGCTGACAATAATCATTCCTAATGGCGCAGTGCTGCTGTCTTACCTGAAACTACTCCTCTAAAAAAATAATGACATAATTCAAAATATCTCTTCCTTTCACCATTCAATGAGTACATGATATTCGTCCAAGCTGTCCTTTCTTCATCCAATCCAACAGATACAATCAAATCCCTACAACACTATTAAATACGTCTATCATCTATCACACTTCAACTAAGAATATATCAGATTGCACAGAGGCAAAGACTGTGTCAACACAAGACCAAAGATTGTTTAACAGTAACGTAACTTGCTCTCTCTCTCTCTCTCTCTCTCTCTCTCTCTCTCTCTCTCTGACGTGCACATCGACGACACGCAAAAATCAAAAGACATGACCACTTTACAAAGGTACAGATTATCGATTGCGGATAGCGTCAGAAATCCACTCTCATCGAATGTGAGCCCACTGCTTTAACCACTGCACCAAATCACTTAGTTTTTATTAATAGTCCAGATCGCTTGTTTTGTAATTTTATCAGCTGCCGGTTTCAGTCATAGCAACTAGGTAATTGTTAGGAAAAAAAGTCTACTCTTAAAAGAGATACGTCATTTTATCTGCAACTGGGAGGCTTACTTGTTAGATCAAACAATGGACGACAATACATATAGTGCCAGTAGTGCTAGTGTTTGTTTTCAATACAGTCCAGAGACAGGTAGTGTTATTTTCATTGTTTTCTACAAGAAGTGGCTAGCAATCACAGTTTAGTCAATAATCAGCCGCCTTTAGTGAATTAGCAGTCTAGTTAAAAGTTGATTAACTCTCTTCAGTAAATTGATTCCTTAGGATGGATAGGATGTGTGACTGCTGTGTACGGACACAGGAGGAGCTGGCCACTGTTCGCGAACAGCTGAGCGTGTTGATGGCCGCGGTCAGCCGTCTTCAGGCTGCTGCCTCGGAGTGTAGCAGCAGTGGGGAGTCTGGTGCGTCGCAAGGTACACCCCAGGTGTTACATGCTTCACCCACTGTCCCTGCTGTCGAGACATCTTCGCGGGTACCGGGCGCGGTTGGGCCACCCTCTCCCCAAGGGGAGTGGCGGGTTCAGCGGCGTTCGCGGCGCACGAGGCGGAGGGTAAATGTGGAGGCTGGCCATGTGGCATCGCCCGCTCTGCCTGTGAGTGGACATGTGACTGCTTCTTCAGCAAGGTCCGAGCAGGCACACGGGGGGAGGGGTTAATTAGTTATTGGGAGCTCCAACGTTAGGCGGGTGATGGAGCCCGTTAGGGAAATAGCGGAAAGGTCGGGGAAGAAGGCCAGTGTTCACTCTGTCTGCTTGCCGGGTGGTCTCATCCGAGATGTGGAGGAGGCCCTACCGGCGGCAATAGAGAGCACTGGGTGCACCCGACTGCTAATTGTTGCTCATATCGGCACCAATGACTCCTGCCGTCTGGATTCAGAGGTCATCCTCAGTTCGTACAGGCGGTTGGCGGAATTGGTGAAGGCGGAAACCCTCGCTCGCTGCTAACTATTTGTAGTATCGTTCCCAGAACCGATCGCGGTCCTCTGGTTTGGAGCCGAGTGGAAGGCTTAAACCACAGGCTCAGACGATTCTGCGGAGATATGGGGTGCAAATTTCTCGACCTCCGCTATCGAGTGGAGAAATGTAGGATCCCCCTGAATAGGTCAGGCGTGCACTACACGCCGGAAGCGGCTACAAGGGTAGCGGAGTACGTGTGGAGTGCACATGGGGGTTTTTTAGGTCAGAGAATTCCCTCCCTAGGCCAGACAAGACGCCTCCTGAGACGTGACAAGGTAGGAGTAGGCAAAATGCAACAGGGAATAACAATATTAATGTGCTAATAGTAAACTGCAGGAGCGTCTATAGAAAGGTCCCAGAACTGCTCTTATTAATAAACGGTCACAACGCCCATACAGTACTAGGGACAGAAAGTTGGTTGAAACCAGACGTAAACAGTAATGAAATCCTAAACTCAGATTGGAATATATACCGCAGAGACATGCTGGACAGTGAAGGGGGAGGCGTGTTTATAGCGATAAGAAGTGCAATAGTATCGAAGGAAATTGACGGAGATCCGAAATGTGAAATGATTTGGGTGAAGGTCACGCTTAAAGCAGGATCAGACATGGTAATTTGATGTCTCTAAAGGCCCCCTGGCTCAGCAGCTGTTGTGGCTGAGCACCTGAAGGATAATTTGGAAAATATTTCGAGTAGATTTCCCCACCATGTTAAAGTTCTGGGAGGAGATTTTAATTTGCCGGATATAGACTGGAAGCCTCAAACGTTCATAACGGGTGGCGGGGACAAAGAACCCAGTGAAATTTTTTTAAGTACGTTATCTGAAAACTACCTTGAGCAGTTAAACAGAGAACCGACTCGTGGCGATAACATATTAGACCTTCTGGGGACAAACAGACCCGAACTATTTGAAACAGTTAACGCAGAACAGGGAATCAGCGATCATAAAGCGGTTACGGCATGGATGATTTCAGCCGTAAATAGAAATATTAAAAAGGGTAGGCAGATTTTTCTGTTTAGCAAAAGTGACAAAAAGCAGATTACAGAGTACCTGACGGCTCAACACAGAAGTTTTGTATTAAGCACAGATAGTGTTGAGGATCAGTGGACAAAGTTCAAAACCATCGTACAATATGCGTTAGATGAGTATGTGTCAAGCAAGATCGTATGAGATGGAAAAGAGCCACCGTGGTACAACAACCGAGTTAGAAAACTGCTGCGAAAGCAAAGGGAACTTCACAGCAAACATAAACATAGCCAAAGTCTTGCAGAGAAACAAAAATTACGTGAAGCGAAATGTAGTGTGAGGAGGGCTATGCGAGAGTCGTTCAATGAATTCGAAAGTAAAGTTCTATGTACTGACTTGGCAGAAAATCCTAAGAAATTTTGGTCTTATGTCAAAGCGGTAGGTGGATCAAAACAAAATGTCCAGACACTCTGTGACCAAAATGGTACTGAAACAGAGGATGACAGACTAAAGGCCGAAATACTAAATGTCTTTTTCCAAAGCTGTTTCACAGAGGAAGACTGCACTGTAGTTCCTTCTCTAGATTGTCGCACAGATGACAAAATGGTAGATATCGAAATAGACGACAGAGGGATAGAGAAACAATTAAAATCGCTCAGAAGAGGAAAGGCCACTGGACCTGATGGGATACCAGTTCGAATTTACACAGAGTACGGGAAGGAACATGCCCCTCTGCTTGCAGCAGTGTACCGTAGGTCTCTAGAAGAGCGTAGCGTTCCAAAGGATTGGAAAAGGGGACAGGTCATCCCCGTTCTCAAGAAGGGACGTCGAACAGATGTGCAGAACTATAGACCTATATCTCTAACGTCGATCAGTTGTAGAATTTTGGAGCACGTATTATGTTCGAGCATAATGACTTTTCTGGAGACTAGAAATCTACTCTGTAGGAATCAGCAAGGGTTTCGAAAAAGACGGTCGTGTGAAACCCAGCTCGCGCTATTCGTCCACGAGATTCAGAGGGCCATAGACACGGGTTCACAGGTAGATGGCGTGTTTCTTGACTTCCGCAAGGCGTTCGATACAGTTCCCCACAGTCGTTTGATAAACAAAGTAAGAGCATATGGACTATCAGACCAATTGTGAGATTGGATTGAGGAGTTCCTAGATAACAGAACGCAGCATGTCATTCTCAATGGAGAGAAGTCTTCCGAAGTAAGAGTGATTTCAGGTGTGCAGCAGCGGAGTATCATAAGACCGATGCTATTCACAATATACATAAATGACCCGGTGGATAACATCGGAAGTTCACTGAGGCTTTTTGCAGATGATGCTGTGGTGTATCGAGAGGTTGTAACAATGGAAAATGTACTGAAATGTAGGAGGATCTGCAGCGAATTGACGCATGGTGCAGGGAATGGCAATTGAATCTCAATGTAGACAAGTGTAATGTGCTGCGAATACACAGAAAGATAGATCCCTTATCATTTAGCTATAAAATAGCAGGTCAGCAACTGGAAGCAAATTCCATAAATTATCTGGGAGTACGCATTAGGAGTGATTTATAATGGAATGATCATGTAAAGTTGATCGTCAGTAAAGCAGATGCCAGACTGAGATTCATTGGAAGAATCCTAAGGAAATGCAATCCGAAAACAAAGGAAGTAGATTACAGTACGCTTGTTCGCTTAATGCTTGAATACTGCTCAGCAGTGTGGGATCCGTACCAGATAGGGTTGATAGAAGAGATAGAGAAGATCCAACGGAGAGCAGCGCGCTTCGTTACAGGATCATTTAGTAATCGCGAAAGCGTTACGGAGATGATAGATAAACTCCAGTGGAAGACTCTGCAGGAGAGACGCTCAGTAGCTCGGTACGGGCTTTTGTTAAAGTTTCGAGAACATACTTTCTCCGAAGAGTCAAGCAGTATATTGCTCCCTCCTACGTAAATCTCGCGAAGAGACCATGAGGATAAAATCAGAGAGATTAGAGCCCATACAGAAGCATACCGACAATCCTTCTTTCCGCGAACAATACGAGACTGGAATAGAAGGGAGAACCGATAGAGGTACTCAGGGTACCCTCCGCCACACACCGTCAGGTGGCTTGCGGAGTATGGATGTAGATGTAGATCTCTTCCTTCCACCGCGTGATACGAATGCCTTTCAGTTTGCATGAGTTTTGAACCGTTCTGCTCAAGGTTATTCTCTGCCCATCCACGTCAATAAACCGCAGGCAGAGCATGAAATTTAGTCTTTTTCCGGGTACTTGCGTTTAGCATCGCTCTACGGCGATAATGCATCGTGGTCATATTTCAGAAGCGACACAGTTTCATTCATTGTTATTGGCAGCAACATCTATTTAATCCTTGAAACATAAAAATTTTCCCCTCTAAGCTTACCAACCGGTCTTTTATGGAACCCAGTTCCCAAGTACCACGAACCGGACTCGTAAAACTAACAGATACATTTTAAAGCGTATGTATTCGGTACAGTAGAGTCATTGCTAACCTTGTCTGACCAGAGGCATATTGTTACCACTGGGCTGTAATTATCTGGTGGAGAGAAGACATTATACACGTCACATTTGATTTTATCATGCTGAAGGTTGTATCTGTATACGTGGAAGAGATCTGGTGACAGCGGAAGATTTTATAGAGATTAAATGGTAGTAACATAGAGGTTTCGAAATCGCATTTTGACGGGAAACTATTTCCAGCGGTAGATATGAATTCTGATCACTGTTTATTGGTTATGAACTATGGACTAAAACTGAACAACTTGCACAAAGGCAGGAATTTAATGAGATGGGATCTGGATAAGTTAAAAGAACCAGAAACTGTAGAGAGTTTCAAAGGAAGCATGAGGCAACAACTGACTAAAGCAGCGAAAGGAATACCACAACAGAAACATGGGTAGCTTTGAGAGATGAAACAATCGAGGCAGCAGACGATAAAAAAAGGTGAAAAGACAAGGCGTAGTAGAAATCCTACATGAGAGTTTGACTTCAATTGGAGAAAGAAGAAAATATGCAAATGGAGCAAAAAAACAGGCAAATGGGTATATAGAAGTGTAAAAAATAGATTGACAGAAACTGCAAAATGGGAAAGCAGGAATGATTAGAGGAGACAATCAACGTCGTAGTAGCATGCATGACTATGGAAAAGACCGATGTCACGCATAGTAAAAATAAAAGAAGACTTTTGGAGGGAACAGAAGCACCTGTACGGATAGTAAGAGCTCAGATAATAAAATGGTTCAAATGGCTCTGAGCACTATGGGACTCAACTGCTGTGGTCATCAGTCCCCTAGAACTACTTAAACCTAACTAACCTAAGGACATCACACACATCCATGCCCGAGGCAGGATTCGAACCTGTGACCGTAGCAGTCGCACGGTTCCGGACTGCACGCCTAGAACCGCGAGACCACTAGCCGTCAGCTCAGATAGTAAGCCAGTAGTAAGCAGACAGGGAAGGCTGCAAGGTGGAACGATATGTAGTAGGGGTAGACAAAGGAATGATAGGAGATATGATCCTACGAGCAGATTTTGACGAAGCTCTAAAAAACCCAAGTCTAAACAAGGTGTCTGGAGTAGGCGACATTTGTTCAGAGTTAATGAGACCCTAGGGAGAATATATCAAGGCTAAACTAGTCTAGGTGGTTTCGAACACGAATGAGAAAAGCGAAATATCCTCAGACTTCAAGAAGAATGTATAAATTCCAATTCCAAAGAAGCAAATAGCCGCCACCTGTGAATATGGCCGAATTGTCTTTTTGATAAGTCATGGGTTCAAAATAGCAACTCGATTACAGAAGAATGGAAGAAGTGGAAGAAGTCGAGCTAGGGGAAGATCAGTTTGGATTCCGGAGAAATTAAGGACCGCACGAAGCAATTTTGACTCTGTTACCTGTGTTAGGAGATAGACTGAATAAAGTAAAACCTATATTTTCAGCAGTTGTAAATTTAGTGAAAGCTGTAGATAATGTTAATTGAAACACTCTTACACTTTTCAGTATTCTGAAGGTAGGAGGGTCAAAATGGATAGAGCGAAACCTTCTCCACGTCTTGTAGGGGAATCAGAATGTTCTGATAAGAGTCGAAGGACTGGGAGGGAGGTAGTAACTGAGAAGAAAATTTTAGCCTCTGTTCGATGTCATTCAGTCTCTACATTGAGCAAATAGTAAAGGGAAACAAGGAGAAATTTGGAATGAGAACTTAAGTTCAGTGATAAAAAGCAAAAGTTTTCAGCTTTGCCGATGACAGAATACCAATGTCAGATATTGAAAAGGACTTTGAAGATCATTTTAGCAGAATGTATTAGGTTTTTCCATAAGTTTACCAAGCACAACAAATACACATAACAGAGATTTTAGTGCAAAAATGGTTCAAATGTCTCTGAGCACTATGGGACTTAACTTCTGAGGTCATCAGTCTCCTAGAACTTAGAACTACTTAAACCTAACTAACCTAAGGACATCACACAGATCCATGTCCGAGGCAGGATTCGAACCTGCGACCGTAGCGGAAGCGCGGTTCCAGACTGACGCGCCTAGAACCGCTCGGCCACTCCGGCCGGCAGAGATTTTAGTCATACATAATATATTCTCCTTCATTATTAACAATAGTCTGCCAACGCTGGGGTAACTTTCCGATTCCGCGACTGTAGAAATCACGTGGTTTTGAGGCGAAGAACTCGTCGAGCCATGTTAGGACTGAATTTCATTCGGAAAGGATGTTCCTTGATGATTGTTCTATAGAGAGCGGAAAAGGCGAATTTCTGAGGGCGCAAGATCAGGTGAATAAGGTGGCTGTGGTATTACTTTCCAACCCAACTCCTGTATTGTGTTTTTAGTCTGTCTAGCAGAGTGTGGAAGGACATTTTTGTGTAGTAGCATCATTTCACACGGTCTTCCTGGTCGTTGTTCTCGGGCTGGTCTGTAAGACGTCTAACTTGTTGAAAATAAATGTCAGCAGTGATGGTTACACATTGGGGAAGCAAGTCGTAGTACACCACAACATCATTGTTCCACCAGATGCATAGCATCATCTTTTGTGGATGCGCGTACGTCTTCGTGCGGGTAGTTGCTGCTTTGTTCGGGCTCAACCTTTCCTTCCTTCTCATTATGTTAGCACAAAGGCACCATTTCTCATCACCAGTAGTGATATAGGATAGGAATGGTCAGTGCTGTTCACGAGCCAACTCATGACGAGCAAGCAGAGATGAACATATGGCCACCCGCTGATTTCTGTGAGATTGGCTCAGTGCATGCGGTGCTCATACCCCTATTTTTGAACCTTCCCCATTGCAAGCATGAATTGTAGAGACAGATCAAGGATTGAGCAGTTTCAGGTGAATGTATGTTGCAAGGAGAACTGCATAGAAAAGGTGTTCAATAAAAGTTTGTCTAAGATGGCTATCCAAGAAGAAGGAAACTATCGGAACTCAAAACGAAATGTATCCAGTAGGCACAGGATTGGAACTGGATGATATACAGCTTGACGAAAGAAGAAGAAAAAAATAAACAAGAAGAAGAAGGACAACAAGGAGGAGTTGGAAGACATGGGAAGGGAAGAAGAAATCTGGTAGGAAACTTTCTGATTGTCGTTCATACAGTATCAGAAGAAAATCCAGATTTGAGAATAAAACCACAATGTTATGCAACTATCGTTTGGGAAATCAGAATAATAAGGAAAATTGCGGTAGAACGATAATCCAACAGGTAGAGATGATGTATGACAAAGAGCTCTCCTGATTATACGCGAAGCTTTGAGGCTACTTACCACAGGGCCGTGGCGGTGGACTTAGCAACCGATGACCGGGACTGGAGGTAATGCCTGGTAGCGCCGCTGCTTCGTCAGCCGTAGGCGGCTCGCATTATAAAGTGGCGGCACCGGGGCAGCTGCGCCTCACACGGGACAGGGACCCCAACCCGGCCACAGCCGGCCAGCCCTCGCAGCAGCGCGGAAAAGCGTCAGCGCGCACCTAGCGTAGCACAGTGCACATCTGACGACACGGTCGAGGTCAGTAACGACGGAATTGTATCTGTTTCTTGTGCCTTGAACAAAAACTATTTTTGTTTTTCTCTCCCAACCATTTTAATACTGTTTTTATTTTGTTTATTTTTTTAATTTATTGATTTTTGAGTGTGCTTTTAAGATTACCCTCTTCTTTGGATTACTTTTCTCAGTTACGTTACCTTGTGACAGCGTAATGCCCCGTTAGTTTCAGTAAGGTTTTAGCATAGCTAACGTTGGCCTTCGTATAAACACGTTGTTGTTTCCTCCATGGCTAACTGCTGTTATATTATTCACTATTCTTCACCGTCAGTATGAATTAGAACCGCGTTAACTTGGTCCATATTTGGTATTTCGGTTTTGGGACACAATTGAACGTAAAGAATTGGTTTTTCGTTGTACTCCACGAGGAAAGAAAGACACTTTTGAAAGAAATCAAAAATGGTGTCAAAAATTATTAGAGAGTAATCTGCAAAACGAAATTAGTCGAATACATTAACAGATAGTATTAATAAACCGTTTGATGAAAATCCCTTTAAAATGGCACTGCAGATTTCCTTCCTTGTTCTTCTCCAAGCTTGTGTTCCGTCCGTAATGACATCGTTGACGTAACATTAAATATTAATCGTCCTCCGTCAGACACAACCAATATATATAAAGTAGCTTACACTAGGCGATGAAAACGTCCACATGAAATGATAGTCGGAATTTCTTCAGCCATGCAGCTCAGTCTCTATTCCCTGTCTTCCAAGTTCACTGCAGGCGCTACAAAAACGTTTGGTGCAATAGTCTGACGTCCGTCAATGCCTTTAAGGTTCAAAATGGTTCAAATGGCTCTGAGCACTATGGGACTTAACAGCTGTGGTCATCAGTCCCCTAGAACTTAGAACTACTTAAACCTAACTAACCTAAGGACATCACACACATCCATGCCCGAGGCAGGATTCGAACCTGCGACCGTAGCAGTCGCACGGTTCCGGTCTGCGCGCCTAGAACCGCGAGACCACCGCGGCCGAAGGCTCGCTCCTTGCCTCTTTGTAACTCACCACTAATTTCTCTTAGTGTCACAAACACTGCTTGCTTCGAGATTTATAATTACCGTAGCTAAACTTTCAAACATCTTGCGATTTGATGTGACTATTTAGGTTTCCCCGCGGGTATGTTCATTGCATGACTCTCGAGTCTATCGCTAGTCCACGTTGTGTATTTCAATGTTTCCTACAACTAGGGTAACTGTTCGACATCGTACCATATTCTACTTTCCAACAGTAACAAGCACGCAGCACGTGACGATGTACTGCAGCTGACTCGAGCGTGGTCCGCCGGCAGACGCGAGAGCCATGTATCTTGCGATCTCATTTGTAGAGGGGAACAAATATGGTAACCAATACTCAAAGAAAGGAAGCATCATTACGCTAAAATGAATTAGAAAAAGAAGAAACAGCAGTCTATAAAGTCGAAAATAGTTGTGGTATTGCAAAAAATGGTTCAAATGGCTCTGAGAACTATGGGACTTAACTGCTGAGGTCATCAGTCCCCTAGAACTTAGAACTACTTAAACCTAACTAACCTAAGGACATCACACACATCCATGCCCGCGGCAGGATTCGAACCTGCGACCGTAGCGATCGCGCGGTTCCAGAATGTAGTGCCTAGAACCGCTCGGCCACTCCGGCCGGCTCTGGTATTCCGCGTCATTCCTTTGTATTCCCTCACAAAGTCAGTCATTGTAACATACTTCAGAAAAACAGGTACTCGTTGTAATAAGTACTTAATTGCAAATAAAGGTAGCGGGAATGTCACTGTAGATAGCCGTACAAAATCTGATCAGAGATGGCTGTTCTGTTTATAGTGTAGAGTGAGAATAATATAACGTAGGGAAATTGAAACATCTTGACTTCCTAGAAACGGAGCAAAACAGCTGAAAAATTCTTCTAGTTAACTCTAAGAAATTCAGAGACGACGAAAATAATCTTACAATACGGCAATGGTTTTTGTACGGGTATCACGCGCCTGTATTATTACTTTACACTTTACTAACACTGAGCTGACGATGATACAAATACTGTTTCTGAGAATATGGATCACAACATTCTATACAGTGTTAGCGGCAACTGAAGAGCGCTTGCCGCTTTTCTCAAGCGTTAACGGACAGACAATCATCTACATTTATCCTCACCTTACTGAATGTAGCGGAGAGTACGTCAGGCACCACTGCGTTTCTTCTTTCCCCTTCCATTATAAACTGGAGCGCGGTAGAACGACTGTCGGTAAAAGGCAGTACGAGATCGAATATCTGTGATTTACGTGTCATAGTCGATACGTGAGATGTATGTGGGACGAAGTAAGAAGCTGAATGATTCTGCTTGGAACACATGTTCAAGGAATTTCCCCGTGATGCGCAATGTCTCTTTTGTAGCGTCTGCTACTGTAGTTTGATGAACGTCTATTAATTCCACCTGCTGAAGATTCCAGACTGACGAGCAGCATTCGCGAATCTGCTGAACTATAGTTTTGTAAACTTCTAATTATGATTCCTTCGAATCTTCCAAGGAATTTCGGTCTTATATCACCTGTTCCTACAACTTTCACATGCGCATTACGCTTCAAGCCTCTTCACACCATTCTTCAACACGTTTTATGGCCGGTTTTGTTTCCAGTGACTGAGTGCTATTCTTGTATTCGAACATTAACGGGTTTTCTCACCACTTTGTGTGCAACATATAGCATTTGTTTACGTTGATTGTCGGCTGGTAATACCGTAGCAATCATCGACCCTCTGCAGGCCTTCCGACTTTTCACTACAATTTTCTAGTATAAGGAAAGTCTCACAAAGGTGCCGACCTTACCCGCTATATCGTTTGTGCAGGATGTAACAAAAACGATGGAGACCTACTTAGAGGCATTGTAGACGATGTTTCGATAAAAAAATAAGAATAGGTAGCCGTGTCTGGAAGCATCCAACAGCGTTAAGGAACATCGGAATTATAAGGACCAAAGACTGCTAATAGGCCAATCCTTCAGCAGCAGACGTGAGTTTTTACGCAGACAGACCGCTAGAGAAACTTCTCGAAATGGGTCAGACAAAATTTAGGTCGTTAGATGGTGTCGGATACGTCCGCACCCGCCAAACACTGTATATTACGCATAGGACTGTGGCCCCAGCGTACACACTGAAGGTTGCTGCCGAGTGGGTAGCCGAGCGGCAAGCGCTGTCCCCTGCAGCTTTGTTTTGCTACACCCAGTATACGTCAACAACAACGGCTTTCTTTCACTTACGACGACTCCTCTCCATTAAGAACCACGGGCTGAGTTTTGTCTTCGATATAGTCCCAGTACAGTCACAAAGCTGTCCTAAAATTCTGCAAACTCGTATTCTGTTCACCAGGTTACAGTGCGGAACTGTATCGAATAGCTTCCGGAAGGAAGAAAAACGACGTTAACCTAGACGCTGCTGTTTACTGCCTATTGGATCACATTTACGAACAGAGAAAGCTAGACTTCACTAGATCGCTGTTTACTGTGGTTTCGATCTTGAAAGAAGTCCATAATACGCGAACATAAAACGCTGTTTACACTGGTTCCGATCTTGAAAGAAGTCCATAATACGCGAACATAAAACGTATTCCATAATTTTACAACGGACTGACGTAAGGAATATAAACCTATAGTTATGCCTCTGTGCTAGAACTCTTGAAAATTGAAATAATAAGCGCATTTTGCCCACATCAACTTAGAAAGCTTCTTAGTGTCATTGCTGTTGGTAGGGGAGAGAAATGATTCATACAATCTGAATAGGATCACGACGGTCCTGTTGCCTTTTCGCTGTTGAGTTACTTTAGTTGATTTTATGTACCACAATCTGTTACTTGTCATTTTATAATTTGTATGGAGATATTCTGCAGTGAAACATTCTGAAAAGACTGAATTCAGTATTCTGGCACTATCAGTGGTGTCCTCCCATTCACTGTCACTATGAAAACTAAGTGATTGTATAGAAAACTTTCATTCATCTTCAGTCACATAGGTTATTTGTCAGACATAATTTTGAATAATTTGAAGCATAAGATTACTCTGGATTTCTTCTGATCCTACAAGCCATCTGTAAAAGGGAATACTCCCCAAGTTATTGTACATGATGATACTTTATAGCGTTCACTGTTGTTCAGCTCTTGCGAAAACCGTTCGTTTGACATAAAAGTTAATGGTTCTGCTGAAGGGAAGCATTTTTAAAAACAGATTGCTAATTTTCACACCTGTCAATACCATTTCTGCGGTAAATTAAATATGCATTCAGAATAATTTTAGAATCGTACCTTTCCCTGGTTTTCTTCCACGACAGCGTTCAGTCTTTGGGCAGCATTCGCAAAATTATCTCAAGGCATGTGCTGGGTACTGCCAGGGTTCTCAGGACTTGATAGAGAATCGAAAGAAACATCTACAGCTAACTGCGTAACATTGCTGATTCTGGAATGATTTCGTACTAAGGAGAGGCATAAGTAATGTAATACTAGTGTTATTTGTTTCCAGTGCAACCCTTTGTCACATTCGTATATACTGTTTCCTGTTTTTATTGGACGACTTTTTTCAGTCTGGCTTCACCTTTGGTATACGCAAATCTAGTTAATTATGATGATTTTTAGAAGAACGATGCCACCAAATCACGAAAGGTCTCTTTACTCGTAGCCATAAGGTCGTGACGTAGGAAAGGATGTTTATATAAAATGATTATTACGAAATACTTGCTCACGAAATGGCAAATAAAGATTCTCATAGTAAAGGAATAAACTTCAATCAGGGGACAAATACTACTTGTTTCTCCATTTCCCCCAGTTATACTTCTATTACTTTTGTCGTTTGTCGAATTAAAGAGAACGGTATACAGTTCTTGACTGAATTTACCGACAAGGAAGATTCCCATCTATTGTGAGTGAAAATACAGCTAATTTTCGACACTTGTATTTCAGCTTGACAGTCTTTCCAGTTGGTTCTGGTTGCAAAGTAGTGCCGTGCCTGTCCAGTTCACTTCAAACAAAAAATGTAACTGAGTTAGTCCAAATGGCTCTGAGCACTAACCTAAGGACATCACACACATCCATGCCCGAGGCAGGATTCGAATCTGCGATCGTAGCAGATTCGCGTGGACTGAAGCACCTAGAACCGCTCGGCCACCACGGCCGGCAACTGAGTTAGTATTCGTCTCGATTTCTAAATAACACCTCTGGAAATTTTTGAAGCGCTCGCGCGCACGCGCGCTTGTGTGTGTTGTGTGTGTGTGTGTCTGTGTGTGTGTGAGAGAGAGAGAGATAGAGAGGCTACAGCACTACGAACTGTAATATCAATGGATTTAGACCTTTATCGGCAATGAGAAACGCTACTATTTGCACAATCAAAAATGCATATTGCCAAAACTTTAAGAGCCAGAAAATTTAATCAAGCATTGTTTTAGAATATGAACCTTGCAGAAAAATCAAAGGTGGTGTATATGTTACGGGTGTAATCGTCTCACCTTCTCCCTTGTTACTATGTTCTCTTTTGAGCTGGGTGAATATGTGATCTGAGGAAATTTAAAATATCGTTTTGTGAAGTCGGTCACTGTTACTGTGAATGGACGCTTACAAAGCGATGCTAAGGAATCCATGCGAAATTTTTGAAGCTACTCAACAGTCTCTATCTACGCCACCAAACAACTGTTTCGTTTATTTCAGTAATTACTGAGTTTTCTGTAGATCTCATGATGCGTAGCAACACTTTTGTTATATCTTTTCTGTCACTATTTCTGCATCTTTATCAGTATTAACTAGGTAACTGATTGGAGCATATGGTTCTACATAAAATTTTTGAAACGAACTGTGCAGGATTCAAACAAGTTATTATTATTTCTTAACGTACCCATTATATGCCATTATATTCAACCTGGAATCTCATAGACTGGAGTATAATTGTCTTCAGTGACGGTCCGGCTTCGAACTGAGCCCCGATGACCGGCTAAGACCTGTCTGGAGACGTCCTGGACAGCAGACTGTCGCCCACCATACGGCCCGACAGCCTGGACTGATGGCCTGGGGTGTCACTTTATTTCCTAGCAGGTCCCCTTCGGTTGTCGTCCGCGTCACCCTTGCTGCAGAGCGGTACGTCAACGACATTCTACGCGCTGTTTTGTCGCCCTTCATGGCAAGACATCCTGGGCTTATATTTCAACACAATACCCGCCCGCAACGGCCACAGTTTCTACTGCTTTTCTTCGTGTTTCTCAAAAACTACCTTGGCCATAAGGCAGTTGGATCTCTTCCCAATCGAGAATGTTTACAGCATTATGGGCAGCGCCCGGCAATCCGTTTAGGTATTTTGACAATCTAACGCGCTAATTGGACAGAATTTGGCGCGGTGTCCATCAAGAGAACATCAAACTTCACCAGTCAATTTAATGCCGAATAACTGAGCATATCAGCCGGAGATTGACCAACACGTTATTGACTTGCTCAGTTGGCAAAACTCTTTTCTTGAATAAACCATCTAATTTTTCCCAGACTGTAATCATTGGTTTGCCTGTGCATGTACATCACCACTACCGATTTCCATCCCATTCGGATAATTTCTTTGTGGTGCGTCTTTTTATTTTTATTTTATTTTATTTTATTTTTTTTCAGTGTTCATACAGCTGAGAAAACTGCCTCTCTGTGCATCATTAATTCGAATTATGGGATTTTGGCTGTTGTTCAATCTGCCTTTTAACACTGTATACGCAGACTTCTGAACAGTGACACAAAATTTATTTAGCCAGCAACATTCCTGAATCACGTCCGGCAGATCTTTGTCTTTCGTTTCTCATTGGAGTCTGCTGTTACCTTTGGCTAATTGCAGGAAGTCACCAGCACAGGCAGTTTTTCTCAGAGCTCCAGGTTTTTATTATAGGGTGTTCAAAAGAGGTTTGAGGCTAATGTCCCAGAACAAGAACTGATCACTGAATATAATGTTTGATGATTGATTTCTTTGTAAGGACTTGGAAAATTTACCTCTCTATGCGCACAGTAGTTTAGAAACCTTCTGTAAAGTTTGCATGTCCAGTTACAGTATTTCAGCCACCCAAGTAAAGAGGTGCATCAAAGATTGTTGAAAGCTTTAGATATATTAATAACAACAGCTTATAAGCTAAATTACTGGAGGTAACTACAGTAAAAATACTTACTTTCACAAAGATGGATTAAGGAACAGTTAACCTCTTTTAGACAACTTGCCACAAAGTAGCTTATCTGAATGCGCAAAACTTGTGTGGTAATGCAGGTGGCTTTCGTTTTTGGTCAGCTCCATGTTTACAGAAGATTAACGCAGCTTTGAAATATGAAGAATGTGTTTACTGATGATGCAACTCCGTTCCCCGTGCGCTTCTCAGGAGATGTGCGGAGACAATCTGTTCCACTGGCGTAACGAGGGAAAGTAAGTACAAGCTGACGTAGACTGAGGTGGCTTACTAGAAGAGTTACTGACTGTCCGTTCTCCCACAGCGCCTTGTCAACGTTCCGCAAATTTACGATCTTTTAAATCTTTCCGACAGAGGAATATCTGGTAGCCCCGTTTTGTACGAAACTTCTTTGTAAAACACAATAGAAAAAGCATCAGTGCTAATGATTAAAGAGAGAACAGGGAAAACAACGTTTTGATGACTCATGCAGTGGACAAAAACTACTTGCAAGTCCGCCATGCAAAATACTTTTTTCAGAAATGAAAAGTTAATTTAGTAAATCAATATAATAAAACCAGACCAAAATCAGTATACGGATTCTAGAGGAAATTAAAATAAGAAAATAGAAAGGAATGAATGCCAACGTAAATATTGCTCATTTCTTGAAAAACAGGTACAGTTCTGGTGCTTTGATAGCATACTTATACATCTACTGAACGAATGATGATAATTGTTACAAATGAAAGATTTTAGAAAGTGCTATGTACAGGTACCGCTAGTCTGCATTTGGTAGACTTATGCACCTTTAAGAGATTCCGAGTTATCAGTCTTACGTTTCTCCGTACACTGAGGAACTCACTGAGAGTTACATATACAACTATTTTCTTTTTATGGTCAAATTCAGTGTTAAATACGGCATTACGTCTCTACAGTTCATCTAATTAGAGATGATGACTACAGAACCTATCCCACTTCGTAAACAAAAATCCCACTTCGTAAACATCATGAACCAGCTAATTCTTGATATCCAGTTCATTCGGACACTCTTCAGACGGTAATTACGAAAGTCTGAAAGTTAGATTCTAAAACTATTTCTTAATAACATCTAATTCTTTTGTCACAAATATTCAACACATTATGTACTCCGCTAGAGAGCAAAATTATTTCATCTCAATTAAAGTATTTACAGACACGAATTCTGCCACACTGACGCAATCATGTAGACATCGCCCACTCACGACACATCGGAATATTGCAGATATTCGTATATGTTTCGTAGATGTATCAAATTAATGTTTCATTAACAACATCCAAGCACGAAACTTCCTGCCCAAATTAAAATTATGTGTGGTACTGAGACTAAAACAAGGTACCTTTGCTTTTCGCCTACAAATGCTCTACCGACTGCACTATTCAGGCATGAACCACGCCCCCCCCCCCCTCTCCCCTCACCAGTATTCCCACACAGCTTTAGTTTCTGCAGTACATATTTCCCATTTTCCAAAGAGGTGCTAATGGAAGGAAAGTTGTGAGGGAGAAGATGGCGTTGTGGGGAAGGGAGGGGGTCGTGGGTCGTGCTTAATAGCGCAGTCGGTAGATCATTTGTTGGTGAAAGGACAAAGGTTCCAGGTTTGAGTCCAGATACCATACACAGTTTTCATATGTCTGGATGTTTCAAATCAGTGCACTGCAGAATGAAAATGCATTCAACAATCTGAAAGGATATTTTTGATGCCAACTAATTATCTGACTCTAGGAGTAAGTGGACGCTCTTATGTACTGATGTATTTAATGCGTTTTAATACATCACTGAAGAGAAATAGTGCGTGCACTCAGCTAGACATTATGTCATGGCGATTCATCTACTTTTGCACCTCATGCGCTTGTCTGTGTGTGTGTGTGTGTGTGTGTGTGTGCGTGCGTGTGTGTGTGTGTGTGTGTGTGTGTGTGTGTGTGTGTACGTGTGTGTGAGAGTGCATGTGTAAACAGAATAGTTTTTAAGTTTCACCTGCCGCTACCTGTCCAAGTTATAAAACTTTTAAGTGTGAATTCCACGCAGTTCATTTTAGTTCACCTGTTTGGGATGGACATTTTAGAGCCACCCACTTCACTATATTAACGAACTGTTTCAGCTGCTTGAGGTGGAAAAAGTATAGAGCTACCTGCTTCAGCGTATAAATTAGGGCTACTGTTGGGGTGGAATTTCACTAGTAACAGTAATAGTTCAGTGTGAGAGAAACTGTAATTCTGGAATATCTGTAATCAGTACTGCGATGTAACGTAGAAATTTTCACCCGGTACTGTTAGTGATGTACGAATATTCATTCAGTACTGCATTGTAAAGAAAAGATTTTTCAATCAGTGTTATTATTTGCATAACCAAGAACTGTGAATATGTGTGTAAAAAATATCAAACAGTAACAAGAAGTGTGAATTTAAAAGCAGTATTAATTCGTGTATTGTAAAAACAACAAGATTTGTGAATATACAGCAGCATTACTAATTTGAATATTTATGTCCGAATAAAAAAATTGTTATTCGCTACGATAAGTATTTGTTTTTATTTCACAAATCCCTACCCTCACAACTGTGTATGAAAGCTGTTCAAGACACACGAGATATTAATTTGAAGCATGAGAGAGAGATAAGGTTTAAGGTAGAGGAAAACCAAATGGTGACATGGGACTTTGCCTATCATGCTGCCCATATGGGGTTATGGAAGCAGGTAGCACTTGGCTGTGTCTGCTTCCAGAGACATGTAGCAAACATGTCTAAAATTACGTTGCCAGTACTTGAGGCAAATCACAGGCATGGTATCTAGGCTAATCTACATGGATCAGAGTGAAATTAGTAAAGAATATACACACTTGTTATGAGGAAAAAATTCGTTTATTTTTCATCCAACTTGAAAGTAATTTTACATTTTCATAAGCAGACACAGAAACACTATTTTCACACATCTTCTTGAGTCGATGGAGAGCAGGATACCTGTAGAGTTCCAGGTCTTGAATAGCACCAAACGTGAAGATTTGATGCATCCATATCTTCTCATTGTCCTTCAAGTAGATGATGGTATCCGTGTGGTCGAATAATTGAAGCGACGTCAAAATGTCTTTATGGGATATTCCACGATAATCCCAGTGAATTCCATGGTAGAAATGTGTTAACCACATTGCGCTCTTCCATGTTTTAGCACACTTCACATCCTTCAAAGATCTCAGTGATACAGTGTTTGCTGAGAATGTCTCAATTATTCCAGCGTCTTCTGTGTATGCTGTGAATGCAATATTTTTAAATATGAACTGTCTACGCTCATCATCACAGAAACCCTGAGCGCCTGCAATGAAGTTCACGCCTTTTGATACCATAATGGAATGCGCTGGGTATGCCGCAGCACTTGTTCATTTATACAGCTCTCTACACAACACTAGTGAGTGGACAGTAGATAGTTAATCATATGGTCATGCAGAAGCAGAGCACACGCTGCAGTGTGTTCTGGGAAATTTTCCAAAGATTCAAATTCAAGTTTACATCTGTACGTCCAGATTTAATTATCTTGTTCTGTTTTGAGCAGTCTATTACGATGAATCATTGAATTTCCATGGATTGAGTAAATATTCTCCTCCTTCTTCTTCAGCACTTTCATAGTAAGAAACACAGAACATCGCATACGTGTCTTATGCTAGGCTGTATACATTTGCATCCTATTGCAGAAGTAAATTGTCATATGGGTAGAATTCGGAATTCAGGTAGGTTCTGGCATTAATTAACATGAAACTGTCGAATGCAGTGGATTCATTTGCTGTATTCCCTTTTCTATCAGTCTGGAATGCAAGTTTGATGAATCTTGGCGTCCACAGCAGAGAGGAGGTTTTAATAGCCCATGTTTGTCTACTTGCAGTCGGTAACACAGGGTTCTCGAAAACTTCCCAAAAGCAGAATGTTTGTGGCAGAATTCAAAACTTTTAAAAGCTTGAAACACTCCTCGTCTGATACACTGATGTGAGGCATTTTTCATACTTTCTTCCTCCTTGTGATCATATTCTCCTCTTGAGCACCTTGAGTGTATGAGTTATTATCCATTGCACTCCGTACCAGTATGAGTTCCTGTTTAGCACTCATAATAATCTACTTCATACCCTCAAAGAAGCCCATAAGCATTTTTAGATGTATCCCAGCAGTTAATCGCTTGTACTTTGCAACTGTTCTGCCGATCGGATCATTTGTGAACCATACCGTATTTTCTAAACCATTCAGATCCGTGGGCGGTGCAGATATGTATGTTTTAAGGGTTGATATTATGCAGACACTGTGTGTATGGTCTATCTCAGACCAATTTAGTTCTTAGCGTATCTCTTGAAACAGGAACGCTAAGGCGTTACTTGTAAGGTAGGATCCCACTATAGCGCTGCCGTCCGTTTCCTTGAATGATCCCTCTAAATATATAAAACTCTTGCATGGAAGCACCAGCGCGTCATGGTGCTGGATGGCAATCCTAATTTCATCATTCTTGTTAAATGTGGTTGAGGCGTAAGGTTTATGCGTGAAGTATTCTTAATGTATAGTTCGCTCATCATACTCTACTGGACTGGTTATATTGAGTGAGGACGTCATGCAAAGTTTCAAGCCAACTGTTCGCAAGTGTTATCACTTTGCGGTTTGGCGGCGAAGTGACATGCTGTGAATTGTGTGCACTGGTCTTATAACATACGCCCATCCTGCCTTACAAGGGGAGGCCGCAATTGTGAAATTCAGATTCGATTCATACTGCGCATAATAAAAGATCATGGCCAAAGGTGTAATGGGGCAAAGCACCAAGATGCACTTCTCAGCCGTTGTCGAGAAAATCGACAGTTAAAAGAAACCGTTGCGGTGAAAAGCTCTCTACGATAAACAACTTTCTACAGCGTCGTGGCGCAGCGGAAAGCGCTCGGGTTAGTACTCCGAAGGTCGCCGGATCGAATCTCGCGCCATGCAACTTTTTTTTATTATTAGTTTTTTGTAATTCATGTATATATATATATATATATATATATATATATATATATATATATATATATATACTATTAATGAATTGCTTATGCATGTTGGTGAAGGCGGATCGCTCTCCACGCCTCGACTTTTCCCTTTTTTGTAACAGGGTGTACCAAAGCTCTCCCGTCCGCACTGATTTTCGACGATGTATAAGTTGCGCTAGGGACCGCATCTACCTTCTTTCGAAGTTAGCAAGCAACTACGCTGTTATGCGGCGGCTCGTTTCGGCCCATTCAACATCTGTCCTTCAACTGTAACGAGCGAGTAACGGAGTTTATATTTCATACCTGCCACAGCAAATTTGTGTTCGTGGTTCAATATTCTAATTCGAACGTTTGACTTACGCTATACGTATTCGTTTCGGAATATCGTTTCTACGTCTTCCGTTAACTATACGTGGATAACATTATGAAGATAATTAATAACATTTGTGAAATACAACTTTGTTTGCGGAAAACATAATGATGTTCGAAGTCGCCAGTTTTTCCACGACAAACGACTTTCGACAACTTATTATACGCATAATTGTTGCAACTGATTGCCGGGAATTATATATATATATATATATATATATATATATATATATACGAATTACAAAAAACAAATACTAAAAAAAGGTTGCTTTTTTTAGTATTTGTTTTTTGTAATTCATATAAATATATATTTATATGAATTACAAAAAACAAATACTAAAAAAAGCAACCTTTTTTTAGTATTTGTTTTTTGTAATTCGTATATATATATATATATATATATATATATATATATATATATATATAATTCCCGGCAATCAGTTGCAACAATTATGCGTATAATAAGTATATATATATATTTATATGAATTACAAAAAACAAATACTAAAAAAAAAGGTTGCATGGCGCGAGATTCGATCCGGCGACCTTCGGATTACGAACCCGAGCGCTTACCGCCGCGCCACGACGCTTTGGAAAATTATTGATCGTAGAGAGCATTTCACCGGAACGGTTTCTTTTAACTGTCGATTTTCTCGACAACGGCTGAGAAGTGCATCTTGGTGCTTTGCCACATTACACCTCTGGCCATGAGCTTTTATTACGCGCAGTATGAATCGAATCTGAATTTCACAATTGGCGGCCTCCCCTTGTTAGATGATTTCCCCACCACGAAAGTCAACAAGTTGATTACTCTGGTCCACAATACGAAATTCCAAACAGTCCAATGTCTGAACTGTCACGGGAAGATATATTTGATTGGCAGGAGTCTCAACAATCTTATACTCCGTTGCAACTGAGGGGAAGAACCTTTAAATAGAGTGAATCAGACTGTCGTTGAGATAGCAGTTCGTTGCAATGTTACACTCATCTCGGATTGTGCTGATAGGCAATATGTCCACAGTCTGATGTGACTTGTAAAATTTGCTAGGATCCTGCTTCAAAACCTGCCTGTAGCAAACACTCACACATCTGCTACATTTCTTCCCATTTTTGTTTTAACAGGTAATGTGCAGGTAAATCTACAGTATGTATCAATAACCATTTAAATATATTTAAGTCCATTATTCTCGTTAGAATGTTTCCTCATATGTACAAGATCAGCCTGCTATAAATCATCCAAGCCTATGAGTGTATGTTTTGCGTGATGGTTTGTGCAGTTCTCGATCTACTATCTGCACACTTATTCGATGATACTTCTCTCTAAGCTCAGACATTATTGAAACAACCTTATTCGAATGAACTGTATTACCTGCAGCAGCTGATGCCATGTGCAGAGGTAGTCGATCTGTTAGCTCGTTGGGGGCGTCATAATATACATACTGTGAGATTCGATTGTTCACTGCTTTATGCTCAATGTCAATACCATCACCGTTACTGTTGCTGTTGTTTTCACCGCTAAGTATTGGTTTTATAATGAGTTAACACTTCTTGTTGTTCTGGCTTTCTACGATTGTATGTACATCAATCAAATACAGCACTGCATGGTACATTTCCCTACCACTAGCTGAATAATTTAGGCGGTTTTTTGTAGCTCTTAGGAAAATAAGGTTCATTAAGCCAGGCGTTCTCTCAAACTGCCTATCACCCATCTGTATTGTACCATCAGTTACATTTATAGGTTGCATGTCCATTACGTACGGTCATCCACCGCTTATTCTGAATGTTCTATCCATCTGGCCAGCGGCGTGACGGATAATGAATTCACCAATGACAATACCATCGTTATTATGTGGTTTTATTTTTTCTGAGTGCTGCCTGAGAGATACAGTAACCAGCTTGAAGGTCTCTCTTAGTGTTTGCTGTCGATCCATATACCCTAACCTCAGCAACCGCAATTTCTCTCAAACAGCTTTCTGCACCTGAATGACTGTCTGCTTGGTTGATATCTCTGTGTATACTTATCAGACTTTTCTGCAGCATGATTCTTTACATATCCACCCTTCTTCCTTTTAATACGTGGCTGCTCCCCCTTCTCAAATAACAAGGGCCTCTACATCTGTTTCCCCTCAATAGCCTCAACCTTTTCAGTTATGTCAGTTGCTTTCTTATCGATTTCGTTAACTGGCTCAATGGGTTGATCATTCTCAGAAAAGTCTGGTCATATGTCTCTAGCTCCCTATGCATACCTCGAATTTTGTGCACGATAGTCTGAATTTTCACTTCATTCTGCATTCGTCTCCGCACGCAGACCAACTGTAGTACACCTTTTACCAGACGTCTGTGATAGTGCAGTGTTATAGGAACTGTGACCACGGTGTATTAGAACTCTGAAAAGGCGGAGATGATACTCATCTATGGCGAGTGTCGACGAAATGCAGCTGAAGCCTGCAGGGTGTATGCAGAACGGTACCCGGACAGAGAGCATCCACACGCAGGTAGAGAGCCACACATGCGTGAAAATTTGTCCATGGTTCAGCACATACTGATGTATTCACCTCTCTTATCGGGCTATACACATACAGAAATTCTTAGAAGTTATGCCTATACCTACCATCATTCAGTTTCCGTGTTTTATCAATAACGAGAAACCCATAGTGTGAATGAAACCAGCAATCAGCATGTATCTTTACAAAATCATTGAACAACATGTCAGTTCCAAAACATGATTGGTAAATGTGCTTTAAATTCAGACTGTCTTGTCTGAAGGCTATAATGGTGTTTGCATTATGCCTAACCAACTGTTTTGGGTTTCTGGAACATGTTTGACTTAGATAAAATACATCAGCACCATTATGACGACCCAATCAGAAATGTTTTCGAATTTGGTCTTGGTTTTTCCATAGCAGCACCATCAAATATGAACACATTGTTTAGCTTTACTTGTTTTTTTTTGGACAGGGGGGGGGGATATCACTGCTTTCACTGAATGTCATCTATGCAATGCCTTTTGCAGCACACAGTATCTCCTGTAATAACTGATACTTTTGTCGAAACAGTGTTTCTGAAAATACACAGACATGTTCAATTGGACTCCATCTAGGGGTGTTAGCAGCGTCATGAGAACGTTAGTCCTGCCACAATTGAGTGGACCTACAATAATTGCTCGTATATTACAAGGAAGGAGTATTCCATTCTCCGTCTCCTTCTACATCTTCACAGGACCAGTCACTCACAACACAGTCCTTGTGAAGAGGATGCCATGATACCAACTATGTCAGGTACTGACAAGTAGTAGGCACATGTAGGAAGACACATACATACTTGTAAGGATGGTAATAATACGTGTAGCCACTATAGCACACACACACATACACACACACACACACACACACACACACACACACATACACACACACACACACACACACACACACACACACACACATATATATATATATATATATATATATATATATATATATATATATATATATACAGAGTGAGTCACCTAACGTTACCGCTGGATATATTTCGTAAACCACATCAAATACTTACGAGCCGATTCCACAGACCGAACGTGAGGATAGGGGCTAGTGTAATTGTTTAATACAAACCATACAAAAATGCACGGAAGTATGTTTTTTAACACAAACCTAGGTTTTTTTAAATGGAACCACGTTAGTTTTGTTAGCACATCTGAACATATAAACAATTACGTGATCAGTGCCGTTTGTTGCACTGTAAAATGTTAATTACATCCGGAGATATTGTAACCTAAAGTTGACGCTTGAAACCTCCGACGTTCAGTTGCGTGTTGTAACAAACACGGGCCACGGTTGGCGAGCAGCATCTACAGGGACATGTTTACGATGACGACCGTATTTACGAGTGTGGCTGTAGTGTACTGTTGTGGTTTGGTCTAGCTGTCGCAGTGTCCGCATGTAGCGCTTGCTGCTATTGTTATTCTGCATTCGTCTCCGCACGCAGACCAACTGTAGTACACCTTGTTACCAGACGTCTGTGATAGTGCAGTGTTGTAGGAACTGTGACCACGGTGTATTAGAACTCTGAAAAGGCGGAGATGATACTCATCTATGGCGAGTGTCGACGAAATGCAGCTGAAGCCTGCAGGGTGTATGCAAAACGGTACCCGGACAGAAAGCATCCAACGTGCCGCACATTGCAAAACATCTACCGCCAACTGTATGCAACTGGTATGGTCGTAGCACGCAAACGGGTCCATAACAGGCCCGTCACAGGAGAAGCGGGTGCAGTTGGTGTGTTAGCTGCTGTTGCCATGAACCCACACATGAGTACACGGGACATTGCGAGAGCCGGTGGACTGACTATACTGCATCGTCACCGCTTTCACCCGTTTCATGTGTCGCTACATCAGCAATTACTTGGTGATGACTTTAATCATCGAGTGCAATTCTGGCAATGGGCATTAACAGAGAATGCGTTGCAGTTCTACCGGTTTACCGATGAATTGGGTTTCACAAACCACGGGGCAGTGAATCTACGGAACATGCATTACTGGTCCATGGACAATCCTCGCTGGCTCAGACAGGTAGAGCGACAGCGACCGTGGACTGTAAATGTATGGTACGGAATCGTTGGCGACCACCCCATTGGTCCTCACTTCATTGCAGGGGCCCAAACAGCTGCAACATACATCGCGTTTCTACAGAATGATCTGCCAACGTTGCTCGAAAATGTCCCACTGGAAACGCGTCGACGTATGTGGTATCAGCATGATGGTGCACCTGCACATTCCGCAATTATCATTAGGCTGACCCTTGACAGGATGTTCGACGGGCGTTTCGTAGGACGTGGAGGACGCATAAATTGGCCAGCCCGTTCTCCTGATCTCACACCTCTGGACTTCTTTCTGTGGGGTACGTTAAAGGAGAATGTGTACCGTGATGTGCCTCCAACCCCAGAGGATATGAAACAACGTATTGTGGCAGCCTGCGGTGACATTACACCAGATGTACTGCGGCGTGTACGACATTCATTACACCAGAGATTGCAATTGTGTGCAGCAAATGATGGCCACCACATTGAACATCTATTGGCCTGACATGTCGGGACACACTCTATTCCAATCCGTAATTGAAAACGGAAACCACGTGTGTACGTGTACCTCACCCCTCATGGTAATGTACATGTGCGTCAGTGAAAAAGACCAATAAAAAAGTGTTAGCATGTGGACGTAATGTGCTGTTCCAGTCTCTTCTGTACCTAAGGTCCATCACCGTTCCCTTTGGATCCCTACGTAATTCGGTGCTCTCCGATACACACGATCGAACAGCGGAGGAGTGGTACTCAAGCGTCACCTTTAGGTTACAATATCTCCGGATGTAATTAACATTTTACAATGCAACAAACGGCACTGATTACGTATTTGTTTATATGTTCAGATGTGCTAACAAAACTAACGGGGTTCCATTTAAAAAAACGTAGGTTTGTGTTAAAAAACATACTTCCGTGCATTTTTTTATGGTTTGTGTTAACCAGTTACACTAGCCCCTCTCCTCACGTTCGGTCTGTGGAATCGATTCGTCAGTATTTGATGTGGTTTACGAAATATATCCAGCGGTAATGTTACGTGACTCACCCTATATATATATATATATATATATATATATATATATATATATATATATATATATATATATATATATATCTGTGTGTGTGTGTGTGAAAAGTAACTTCATCATTCAGTTTGACAATGACTGGCGAGGAGGTGTTTCAGGCAATTGTCTGTTGCTGCATGATTATAGGTGCAACATTGAAAATAATGATATTAAAAATGTAATAACTGGACTATAATGAGAGAGGTATGAACTAAAATACAAACATGGTTTGAGGCTATATATACCCATTCTTAATTTCAAAATCATGCATTGGATGCAGTATTTAAAAAGAAATCATCAGAATCTTGTCTTCCTTGCACCTGTTCAGTATTTCCTAAATAAAGCTTTTTGATATGTAATAAATTCCTCACACCAAAGGGCACCTCACAGTACTCTGGCTTTTCCATGTATCTTTAACCTGCCTCTCTTTTGGCTCTGCATTAATGCAGAAATTAAGGTACTGTTCCAAATCATCAGCATGTACGCTATGCAAACATAGAAAGTTTACAACATCATTGCATGCGGATTCTATGCTTGGCAACCATTGACTCAGTCTGTCCAGTGCAAGGCAAAGTGCACTATCTACAGTGTATCAGCTCATAACTGTGGCATGACACACATCACTTGATTTCACACATAGTGCAGAGTCATAACACTTTGTTGTAGTAAATATGGCATATCAGTAAGGCAAATGTCATGTTGATTATGAGTTGGATAATACTGTGTGGTCATCTGCTGATCGATGTGGTGCTCCACAAGACATACTTCATCCTAGTCGAAATTAGAAATAGGTATTCTAACACCCTCGACGCATTTTCCATTTCTATCCTCATGTGCAAGCCCCAGCCATGATTTGCTTCTGTACCCCCATTTACACATTTAGTTCCACTAGGAGTTGAATTGTATGCAGAACTTAAAAGCATGATCACACTTGGTACCTTCTTATCCACAAGAACTGCACTCTCCCAATGGGCTACCACAAAGACGTTCTAGTGGGCAAGTCATATGTTGGTGACCAGTACTGTCCTCCATCTTGTTGTTTAGGACCACCAGCAGCACTCGAGGCATTGGTAACAGACAGTGCATCCTCATCATACAAATCGATGAGTGGTGTAGGCAATAACAGCTCCTTGTTCTGCTCCAGCAAGTGTGGCATTTGCACTACAGAATCCCACATGATCGCTCAGGTTCGCACATGTTGGCGGGTGCTGCTGCTGCAGGTGCAGAGGTAGGTGCAGGTCTCAACAAGATGGTGGCTAAGGTTGCTGTGAGCCCAGATGCGGCAGTGATCGACATGTTGGTGGTGACCCTTGCAGGTATTGGCAGGTCAAAGGATACAGCTGAACAAGGAGGAGGAAGCATCACATTCAGATCAAGACACAAAACAACCAATAATAATGCTAATTACAGACAAAGATGTAATATGTGGTACATATTTTTCCATTTCTTCCTCTCTGCAGAGCTGTGCCAGACCTAGACTGCTGCTGATGATGATGCTTCATGGTTCTTCTTCTGCAGCTGGTGCTGTTCCAACAGAACCGAGCTCTTCTTAAATCTAGTCCTATGACATCACCAGATGCTGGGATCTTATTGACCAAAGCCTGTCATATGACTGGATTCAGTGTTCCTATTTGTTCATGCCCTTTCTTTTTTGGACTATCATCTTGGTTTACACCACGTGACAGGGGGGGAGATGGGAGTGGGGGAGGGCCAGCAGTATCCTCAGGTGGTGGCATTGCGGACTAAACCCATTGGTCTCTGACCTCAAGATGAACACGCACAAAATTTTATATTCATGCCAATTTGAGTTTCTCACCAAAATTCGAATTTCCCATTTTCAGGGGGTGAGTGGTAAGGGACATGTGCCAGATGAGATAAATCCATGATGTCACCAGGAAGAGGGATAATTAATTGATCTATTATTTAATTTGCATAATTGATTTGATATCAGTTTTATATCAAACTGGCACCATAACTCTCTTTGTGCCATTACTCCAGTGGGAACACCTTGATCAGCGCCGGCCGCGGTGGTCTAGCAGTTCTAGGCGCTCAGTCCGGAACCGCGCGACTGCTATGGTCGCAGGTTCGAATCCTGCCTCGGACATGGATGTGTGTGATGTCCTTAGGTTAGTTAGGTTTAAGCAATTCTAAGTTCTAGGGGACTGATGACCACAGATGTTAAGTCCCATAGTGCTCAGAGCCATTTGAACCATTTGAACCTTGATCAGCCTGTTCGCGCCCTGGATCCACAGCCAAGAAACCTAGCACATCCAGCCACATCACTGGAGTCGTCATGGCTCCACATTCATGTTGACCCTTCCAGAAACTCACTGACTCTCTTTCCACACATCTTACAGTGGTCCACATTGCAAGAGTTGGTTATTCAGGCTTTTGAAAAGTAGTCACATTGATGTTATTGGACAGCGTATCTTGTGGTTGTTGATTCGTCCTGGCTGCATGTCCATTTCTTCATTTGACGTTTGAGATGATATTTAAGGTTTCAAAACAAACAAAAACTTGGCGAAATGTTTGCTTATCATCATTCAGCGCAAAATAAGTATGGTTCTCACTAGTGTTGCGACAATACTGCTAATCAGAATCTTCTATGTACAGTGTCATCTGAAACTATCGCCCCCAACTATTGTGACTCACTGAAAAACTCTGCTAGGACGGCCCTCAACTGTCCACTTTCACGTGAGGCAGCTTCTTCCATTATGGTTGTCGTGGCATGTCAACCAAGACCTAAGTCAAAATTACAGAAGTTGTATGAATCTAATTATCATTTGTACTGTTTCAAACGACATTGAAGGCATATTTTTAATATTATTCAGTGGATCAAAACAGAACCTCCCAAAGATAACCGTTTTTGTTTGTATTTAATAGTATATTGATTAGGCTAGACTGAGAAAGGAGATGGAAGAGCTAAAAACATATGGAAACGAAAATCACTATAAGAAGATAAGAAAAACTGAACGGAATATGGTTGGCTTATACGCATCAAAGGATTGTAATTCATTCATAGGTTACGAATCTTGACTCGCATTTTGCCAGGACAAAATATTTCGTAAGTTACTGTGGCATTTATATCTACGTTTGAAGTAACTAATATTAACTGCGTCGCCTTTCAGTTGAAATAAACTTCCTGTACTGAGGTATTTTGACTTCGTACATCAAATGTGAGTTCTCACTTCTTTCAGAATCTTCTTAAAGAGATTGTCGAAAAGTAAGTTGCGCAGTGTTCTCACCTGAGGATTTGCAGAACTGGTCCGGATTTATGCTGCACATAACTCATTGTTCTGACTACCAATAAATCTTAGTAATGTCGGAGAGAGACCTCTGAATTGCGAGAAGCAGCCTTATAAAGTACATGTAAGCAAATGTACTGTTTTGAAAAGAGAGAGATAATTTCAAACAATTTTATCCTATTCTTCTTTCTATCCAGTTTAGGCCTGCTGGCCTGTTACGGTTTCAATCCACGTCCCTGCTGTACTTCCATCCTCTCTGGGGGCGGGGGCGGGGGTGGGGGTGGGGGTTCTGGCCAGTCATCTGTAGTGCACGGTCGTTCCAAGACGTTCTGTACTGTGTTGAGAGTTGGTTTTGCTTTGAGATCCTTGAGGATGTCATCAGACCTTTTGCTCTCCCATAGCCAGCTATGCTCACCAACCGCCTCTCGGTGCTCATTAGTCTGGGTTCGTCAACTCTGCAGATTGTCCAAGCTTCGCCGCCACACAAGAGGGTTAGTTTGGCCGGTGTATTGTATAGTTTGAGTCTCGTGTGCTGATGAACAAGAGATCGTCTGAAGACGTTATTTATTAGTCCTGCAACATCTGTGAAGCTTATGAAACAATTTTTATTACGCGCAAATTTAGTTTACGACGAACAAAGGGCTTCTTCTGAAACTATCGATCGAGTGTAATTCGAGTGATGTCCACTGATTTTTTATTTATGAAAAGAGCGGATAACTCAACAAAATTATATCACAATGTCTATTTGCTTTTACAGTCCGCGTTTAACACTGGCCACCCCCATCATGAACACATTATTGCTTGGGTACATATGATCTGGCAGCAACCAAATGCAATCGTATCAATCGCTTCACTCGTCCTATGCTCGACTGTCATGCCAATGGTCACATCTCAGTCACTCAAAACTGAAATATTCTGTTCCTGCAGTGCTGTCTCGTCCAACACAGTAGCTATCTTTAATTCAACTGCCCATGTGTATACTTCTGTTCCGTTCTTAGACAACAGTTATTTTGATTTAGACACCTTGTACCATCTGCTGGCTACTGATAGCCGTGTCATTCCATTCCATCAGGGTCATTGGACAGCGACATGGAATGGCATGTACAGGGTGGCCAAAATAAAACTGCCCCATAAAATATTTTATGTACCTTAAGATATCAGTTGGGTTGCCTGTCATAAGGTGTATGAAACATTTTCTGGACCAGTTTTATTTTGCACACCCTATAGTTAACAAAGCCAACGACTTTCCAACGGTGGTAACACTGGTTCCCGTCAGATCACCATCTACATCTACATGGATACTATGCAAATCACACTGAGTGCCTGACAGAGGTTTCATCGAACCAGCTTCACAGTAATTCTTTATTATTCCAATCTCGAACAGCACGCGGAAAGAACGATCACTTGTATCTTTCAGCGTATGCTCTCATTTCCCTTATTTTATTATGCTGATTCTTTCCCCATGTGTAGGTCGGCGTCAAAAAAACGTTTTCGTATTCGGAGGACAAAGTTGGTGATTGAAATTTCATGAGGACATTCCACTGCAACGAGAAATGCCTTTGTTTTAATGATGTCCACCCCAAATCCTGTATCATGCTCGTGACACACTCTCCACTATTGCAAAACTTGCTGCTCTTTTTTGAACTTTCTAGATGTACTCCGTTAACCCTATCTGGTAAGCAGTCTAGACGGCGCAGCACTACTCCAAAAGAGGACGTACAAGCGTAGTGCAGACAGTCTCTTTAGTAGATCTCTCGCATTTTGAAAGTGTTCTGCCAATAAGACGCAGCTTCGGTTTGCCTTCCCCACAAAATTTTGTATGTGTTTTTTTCCGTTTTAAGTTGTTCGTAATTGTAATTGCTAGGTATTTAGCTGAATTTATGCCCTTTACATTTGACTAATTTATCGTGTAACCGTTTAACGGATTCCTTTCAGCACTGATGCGGATGATCTCACACTGTTCATTATTTAGAGTCAATTGCCAATTTTTGCACCATACAGATATCTTTTCTAAACCGTTTTGCATTTTTTTTTATCTTCTAATGACTTTACTAGACGATAAACACATCATCCGCTAACAATCTAACACTGCTGCTCAAATTGTCCTTTAAAACGTTTATATAGATAAGGAACACCAGAGGGCTTCTGACACTACCTTGTGGAACGCCAGAAACCACTTCTGTTTTACTTGATGACTCCATCAATTGCTGCTAACAGCGAGCTCTGACAGTAAGTGACGAATCCAGCCACATAACTGAGACGATATTTCATAAGCACGCAATTTCACTACAAGCAGCTTGTATGGTACAGTGCAGGGCGCGATTTGTGCTTTTACCAGTTGGGGGGGGGGGGGATGTCTTAGGGGGTTAGTAGAATTATATATGTTACTAGCTTTGACCGTGGCGTTACGCATGGTTAAACAGCTATTTATAAATAGATGTTAATGCCGAAACTCACTATTGACATGTATGCACTATCAGAAAAGCCATCCCTTGTCATATCTTTAAAAGTACATTATAGGTAAAGCTTATTTACAAAATCATCTACATACGGGTACAGATATACGAGGGGAATTCAAAAAGTAGAGGCACATTTGTGAAAAGTTGTACTTATTCTGATGATAGAAAACTGAAACATATTAATAGTATTATTAAAAACTTTCAGTGTTCAGCTCCACAAATTTAAATTATATGTAAAGTTTTACTCCAATGCGTGCGAAATAAACATCCCAGGTTGGGATGCATAAACTAAAACCAGAGGAGGGGATGGTCTGATGCATAGGGGGGGAAATCCCCCCCCCCCCCCCTGCAAATCGCAAACTGGTACAGTATCAAAAGCATTCTGGCAATCTAGAAACACGGAATCAATTTGAAAGCCCTTGTCAGTACCACTCAACACTTCGTATGAGTAAAGGGGTAATTGTGTTTCACAAAAACGATGTTTTCTAAACCTGTGTTGACTATGTGTCAATAGACCGTTCTCTTCGAGGTAATTCATGATGTTCGAACACAATATATGTTCCAAAACCCTGCTGTATATTGATGTTAATGATATGAGCCCGTAATTTAGGGAATTACTCCTAATACCTTCCTTGGATTTTGGTTTGACCTATAGAACTTTCCAGTCTTCGGGTACAGATGTTGTGTATGATTGTTAAGTATGGAGCTATTGCATCAGCATACTCTGAAAGGAACATGATTGATACATAAACTGGACTGGAAGACTTGCTTTTATGTGATTTAAGTTGCTTCACTACTCCAAGGATATTTACTTGTAAGTCACTCATGTTGGCTGCTTTTCTTGATTCGAATTCTAGAATATTTTTTACTTCGTTTTCTTTGGTGTAGGAGTTAAGTGCTGTTGGGTTTGGCTAGCACTTGGATGGATGATAATCCTTGTCTGCCGACCGTTGTTGGCAAGGAGGGTGCATTCAGCTGCTCTGAGGCCAAGTGAGGGGATCCTTGATTGAGAAGTAGCAGCTCTGGTCACGATAATTGACAACAGTCAGCAGAATGGTGTGCTTAGCCCATGCCAGTCCACATCTACATCGATTGACGCCTATTGGCAGAGAAAAACACAGCAGTCGGTCGGAATTGTTGGACCTTACAAGGTGTTTTCAGATAGAGAGTTTTATAGGTATCAAAGCACTCTTGGTGTCATTAATGTCAGGATACCCAAAATAGAGCCGCTACCTACGTTCAAAATGCATCCTCAGTTCTCCCCAAATTGCTGTGCACCCTATTCTAGTCATCCCACCAAGGAAAATCGCTTTGCAGTATCTCAGCATCCTTGACAAGGTAGCCTGAGAAGTTGAGTGGTCAGCTACAAAGCTGTACTGAAACTCATACAATCCATCTTTAAGTCAATACCATGCTAATACCATAGTTGGTAGTTTACTGTTTGGTGACAATGGTGGCGAAACCTGTCTGAAGACTGTCTACCGTTACAGTGGTGGAGTTAGTGCACTTGAAAACCAGATGGATAATATGTTGCAGCAATTTAGTTTGTGTTCTAACACGATCAGTAATAAAAGGTGAAACACATCCTCGAGAAAGACTAATTTAAAGAAAGAGTATAGAATTCCTTATTTAAGTGAAAATGACTGGGAATATCCTTTTTCTTATGAAATCAAAGAGATAATTGAAATGTAATTTAATAGAACATTTGCCACTGGATCGACATGAAGAAAGGTTTGTTACTTTTTATCTGTGTCCTTGAATATGAGAATCGATACTCTTCTATTTATTAGCCGCATATGAAAGTGATTTGTTTCTGCTTTATCTCAACTGTACGCCTTATTTGACGAAAGTAAGTAGTAAATTATTTCTTTTATTTCTAGGTCAGTTTTATTACTAGCGATTCTTCAGTTGAAAAGTTTCTACCGAAAAAAGTGGGCTTTTATTCTGAACAAAAGAATTTCAAGCGTTATAGACACTGTAACCTTCTTCCTGCAAATTATCTCTACAAGACAAATTCCAAAGACTAACCTGGCTGTGTCATCCAAACTGGCAGTAGCACTTACGCTGTTTATCATGGCAATCTTATCAGACATCTTCATCCATCACGGATATTGAAATCTATTGGTCACAAAATCAGTTTATTCGTATTTGCACTTTTAAAATTCACAGCATTCTGTTGATCTCACACAGGCCTAAAATAAAACTGACCCAGATATAGCGCACTAAACGTACAATTTAACACTGTATAATGTCTGTTCAATGCAGATTTTTTGATGGAATAAGTTCACATACAGGGACAGAATGAACCAGGCCTCATCTGGAAAAGTGAGAAACCATGTTCCTAATGTCCCAGTACTTCTTTATTCTGAAGTGATCAAAGAACTAAAGACATATGTATTGGTCTGGAAAATTATGCACAAAATAAAATTTATGACTTAAGATACAGCTTATTTTTCACATTATTCTAGCACTATGATCCTTTAATTGACAACTGCATTTCACTCTGGCATTGTGATATGCCGAACTTACATGCATCGTTTTTCTCGTTTCAACTATTTTTTGGACTTCGTACCAAGATAAGTGAAACAGAACCCGTTTAAGATCACTTTGTTGTCCGTGTGTCTGTCTCTGTCATTTTCTCTGTCCGACTATTAAAAACCGATTTTATTAGGAATGGACAGACGTATCAAGTTGAAATTTATGTCATATACTGAGGTTTATAGTCCCTGGTGAAGTAAAACAATGAAGTTTCAATCGAAAGATATGGCCATTTCTGTCACATATTTTGAGATTCGCAAACTTACACATTAAGATCTATAGGGTACTTCCCATCTGTATTAATGAGTAACTTCCATATTGATTGCACTTTACTTCTGAATGGTAAAAGAAAACCAAAACTGGTGATGTCAAATTAAAAAATGAACAATTTAATAGTATCATTAAATTTTTATCTGATTATCAAAAAGGGACAAGAGATAAGAAAGCTGATAAAAATTTACTCATTGCATTATGTATTCCTCTTGTAAAAAATTATTAAATATTTAATGAATAAGAAAGTTGGTTCAACGAAACACAAAGGCAGATTTTTATTAATTTTACTTAAAGCATTTTCTGCTATAAGATCATTAGGTGGTGGTGCAGCAGCAATCACAAAATCAGTTCATGACAGACAAATATGATAGAGCAATAGAAGAAAAAACACACAATCTAGTAATGGAAAATAAAGAGCCTTCTAAAGCAGGTTCCAGTCTGCTACAAGGAAAGGACCCCAGAAAAAGTGAAAAAATTAATGAAATAATCAAAAAATATAATAATCCTTTATCTAATTTTGATATAGAAGAATTAGTTAAGCAATTAGAAATTAAAAAAATTCGTCATGTAATTATCATTGACACTTTTACTACTACTTCAAAAGTTACTGAATATGGGATAATTAATTTAGATGTATTTGATCATGGTGGTACTCATTGGATTTGTTTTTTATAAACCAGAAAACATAAAATTGGTTTTTGATCCATTCACTGGAAATATTCCTGAACAAGTCATTAACTATCTGGGAACAATTAACTTATAACATTGAAAAACAAAGAATTTTAACAAATTTACTTGCCATAAATTGTGTTTATATTAAAATAATTACTGAATAATCATACATTTAGGGATACTTTACATATAATAAATGGACAAAGTAAAAAGATTTCGGTCATTAGATACAAGAATTAATGAAGGAATATCTAATCTTAGTGAGATAATAATGATATTAGACAAAAAAATCAAAAATATTCAGTCAACAGGACCAAAAATTTTTAAAAAATCGTCTCAAAATTTGTAGATTTTCAATCAGCAATTAAAAATACGACATATGGTATTCAATCATCTGTAGATCATAAAATAAAGGAAAAGATAAAACCATCATTAAAGTCATTAGAAACAAAATTTAAAGATATTCAAAGTTTTCAATGATCAGTCGACCTAAAAATCGAAGATTCCATTCTACAATTTCGAAAACAATTTAGCACGATTCTTAATTAAAGTAAAAGTTACATTAATTTTTTGGTAGAAGAATAATCAATTTAGAAGATCATATCAATAAATTAATGTTGTTAATAACCGATTTTTAGAAAAACAATTGACTGGTCTAGTACAATTGTATTTTAACACAGTTGAATAATGATTTAAATTAAATGGATTTTAATGAAAAAATTAACCATATTCACAGTGATAACTACAACACTGTAACTAATTACTTTACAAAAATGAAATTTGTAAAGCTTTTCCAGATTACTTTTCAAAGGTAGATTTAACACCATGCATCAAATAAGTAATCTTCAAAATAAAAACTCTGATAAATAACTAATCAAATATTCTTGGTAAAAGGGGCTGAAGAAAAAATCCGTAGTTCTGATAAGTATGATTTTATTCTTAATAAAGTTTTTGTTTTTGATGAAAATATAAATAAAAATATATCTTTTAATCTTTTGTTATTTTTAAACAGTTTTCTAACTGTAAGACTGAAAGACTTGTTGAAAGTATACTGTTTTTGTTGTTGTTGTTGTGGTCTTCAGTCCTGAGACTGGTTTGATGCAGCTCTCCATGCTACTCTATCCTGTGCAAGCTTTTTCATCTCCCAGTACCTACTGCAACCTACATCCTTCTGAATCTGCTTAGTGTATTCATCTCTTGGCCTCCCTCTACGATTTTTACCCTCCACGCTGCCCTCCAATACTAAATTGGTGATCCCTTGATGCCTCAGAACATGTCCTACCAACCGATCCCTTCTTCTGGTCAAGTTGTGCCACAAACTTCTCTTCTCCCCAATCCTATTCAATACTTCCTCATTAGATATGTGATCTACCCATCTAATCTTCTGCATTCTTCTGTAGCACCACATTTCGAAAGCTTCTATTCTCTTCTTGTCCAAACTATTTATCGTCCATGTTTCACTTCCATACATGGCTACACTCCATACAAATACTTTCAGAAATGACTTCCTGACACTTAAATCAATACTGGATGTTAACAAATTTCTCTTCTTCAGAAACGCTTTCCTTGCCATTGCCAGCCTACATTTTATATCCTCTCTACTTCGACCATCATCAGTTATTTTGCTCCCCAAATAGCAAAACTCCTTTACTACTTTAAGTGCCTCACTTCCTAATCTAATTCCCTCAGCATCACCCGACTTAATTAGACTACATTCCACTATCCTTGTTTTGCTTTTGTTGATGTTCATCTTATATCCTCCTTTCAAGACACTGTCCATTCCATTCAACTGCTCTTCCAAGTCCTTTGCTGTCTCTGACAGAATTACAATGTCATCGGCGAACCTCAAAGTTTTTATTTCTTCTCCATGAATTTTAATACCTACTCCGAATTTTTCTTTTGTTTCCTTTACTGCTTGCTCAATATACAGATTGAACAACATCGGGGAGAGGCTACAACCCTGTCTTACTCCCTTCCCAACCACTGCCTCCCTTTCATGTCCCTCGACTCTTATAACTGCTATCTGGTTTCTGTACAAATTGTAAATAGCCTTTCGCTCCCTGTATTTTACCCCTGCCACCTTCAGAATTTGAAAAAGAGTATTCCAGTCAACATTGTCAAAAGCTTTCTCTAAGTCTACAAATGCTAGAAACGTAGGTTTGCCTTTTCTTAATCTTTCTTCTAAGATAAGCCGTAACGTCAGTATTGCCTCACGTGTTCCAGTGTTTCTACGGAATCCAAACTGATCTTCCCCCGAGGTTGGCTTCTACTAGTTTTTCCATTCGTCTGTAAAGAATTCGTGTTAGTATTTTGCAGCTGTGACTTATTAAGCTGATAGTTCGGTAATTTTCACATCTGTCAACACCTGCTTTCTTTGGGATTGGAATTATTATATTCTTCTTGAAGTCTGAGGGTATTTCGCCTGTTTCATGCATCTTGTTCACCAGATGGTAGAGTTTTGTCAGGACTGGCTCTCCCACGGCCGTCAGTAGTTCCAATGGAATATTGTCTACTCCGGGGGCCTTGTTTCGACTCAGGTCTTTCAGTGCTCTGTCAAACTCTTCACGCAGTATCGTATCTCCCATTTCATCTTCATCGACATCCTCTACCATTTCCATAATATTGTCCTCAAGTACATCGCCCTTGAATAGACCCTCTATATACTCCTTCCACCTTTCTGCTTTCCTTTCTTTGCTTAGAACTGGGTTTCCATCTGAGCTCTTGATATTCATACAAGTCGTTCTCTTATCTCCAAAGGTCTCTTTAATTTTTCTGTAGGCGGTATCTATCTTACCCCTAGTGAGATAGGCCTCTACATCCTTACATTTGTCCTCTAGCCATCCCTGCTTAGCCATTTTGCACTTCCTGTCAATCTCATTTTTGAGACGTTTGTATTCCTTTTTGCCTGTTTCACTTACTGCATCTTTATATTTTCTCCTTTCATCAATTAAATTCAATATTTCTTCTGTTACCCAAGGATTTCTACTAGCCCTCGTCTTTTTACCTACTTGATCCTCTGCTGCCTTCACTACTTCATCCCTCAAAGCTACCCATTCTTCTTCTACTGTATTTATTTCCCCCATTCCAGTCAATTGCTCCCTTATGCTCTCCTTGAATCTGTGTACAACCTCTGGTTCTTTTAGTTTATCCAGGTCCCATCTCCTTAAATTCCCACCTTTTTGCAGTTTCTTCAGTTTTAATCTACAGGTCATAACCAATAGATTGTGGTCAGAGTCCACGTCTGCCCCTGGAAATGTCTTACAATTTAAAACCTGGTTCCTAAATCTCTGTCTTACCATTATATAATCTATCTGATACCTTTTAGTATCTCCAGGGTTCTTCCATGTATACAACCTTCTTTCATGATTCTTAAACCAAGTGTTAGTTATGATTATGTTGTGCTCTGTGCAAAATTCTACCAGGTGGCTTCCTCTTTCATTTCTGTCCCCCAATCCATATTCACCTACTATGTTTCCTTCTCTTCCTTTTCCTACACTCGGATTCCAGTCACCCATGACTATTAAATTTTCGTCTCCCTTCACAATCTGAATAATTTCTTTTATTTCATCATACATTTCTTCAATTTCCTCGTCATCTGCAGAGCTAGTTGGCATATAAACTTGTACTACTGTAGTAGGTGTGGGCTTCGTATCTATCTTGGCCACAATAATGCATTCACTATGCTGTTTGTAGTAGCTTACCCGCATTCCTATTTTCCTATTCATTATTAAACCTACTCCTGCATTACCCCTATTTGATTTTGTGTTTATAACCCTGTAGTCACCTGACCAGAAGTCTTGTTCCTGCTGCCACCGAACTTCACTAATTCCCACTATATCTAACTTCAACCTATCCATTTCCCTTTTTAAATTTTCTAACCTACCTGCCCGATTAAGGGATCTGACATTCCACGCTCCGATCCGTAGAACACCAGTTTTCTTTCTCCTGATAACGACGTCCTCTTGAGTAGTCCCCGCCCGGAGATCCGAAATACAGTAAAGTTGCATGCCCTCGGGAAAAATTACGGCTGTAGTTTCCCCTTGCTTTCAGTAGATTTAAAAGTAACTTGATTTGGTGAATTGATTTGAGGAACAAATGAAAATGATAGGTTAGAAAAATAGTTATTTAATTTGTTTATCTATATTAATGAACAATCATTTGATCTTTTAAGATTATCACATCTACTGTCTCAAGGGTAAAAAATTTACTGAAACAGGTAATCTCCATAGGAATTGAAGGTCTTGAAGATCTTTGTTCGATTTGTGACACTAAGAAGAGTAAATCTGTTTAAAAATTCGTAGGTAATGGTCTAAATTTTCATGAAAAGAGTCTTAATGAAATAAATAAAATGGTAAGAAAATATTTTATAAGGAAAATGTTTTTTCTTTCGAAATTGATGATTTATGGTAGGCTCATTTAGTCAAAAAGGATTCTGGTAATTTGGAAGAAATATCAAAAATAATTAAAGGATATAGATATTTATTAACTATTATTGACGTTCCTTCAAAATTAGTTTAGGCTGTTCCAGGTAAACATAAAACAGCTAAGAACATAGTCGATTCTTTCGAAAAATATTCAAAATACGTCGTCCGAGAGATTTGGTGGAGAATTTTACAATAAAGAATTTCAAGAATTGATGAACAATGCAGCATTAACCACTATTCAGCTTTGCAGAATTAAAAGCATCAATTACCAAAAGATTTAATAAGACTCTGAAATAAAAGATGCAAAAAAATTTGGCTTAAAAGAAAAGTATAAATGAATTGTTTTAGTTAAAAATCTAGTTGATGAATATAATAACAAAAACATTCAACAATAAAAATGGAACCAGAAGAAGTAAAGACAGAAAATGGTAAAACATTATTGAAAACTGATTATGTACTGAATTTACCAGATACTTACGCTAAGTATAAAATAAGTGATACAGTAAGAATAAGTAAATAAAAAGGAATCTTCGCAAAAGGATATACTGCAAACTGATCAATGCAAATATTTGAAATTTGAGACGTATTCATTTTAAACCAGTCACTTACAGTTTAAAAGATTTTAGTGGATAAGAAGTAAAAGGAAATTTTTATGAACAAGAACTACCATAAACAAATTATCCAGGTGTTTGAAAATGTTTTTAAAAAGAAAAATAATAAAGTATATGTTATGTAGTTGTTATTTGATAATTCACACAATAGCTGGATTGATACATATAAAATTCTCTTATAAATTTTTTGTATAAATGCAACTTTTTATTGAAAATTTGTACATGTTTGGTACTGAAAATAATATTTATTATGCGTATTGTTTTATTAAAAGAAATAGAGTATGTTTTGATATCAAAATAAAACTAGAGTTCAAAGGGCAAGCACAACAACCACAGAATACCAACGAGAATGGAAGAAATACGAGGACCTAATAAGAATGAAGAAAGAGCAATGCCTGGAAGAAGAACAAAAGAAAATGCTAGAGGAGTCAGGAAAAGACCCATACCTAGGACTGAGAGCGAAAAATCAAGAAATACAGCCCGATATCCCCTTGGAAACATGGAAAGACCACATAAGAAAAGTAATCTGTTCAAAAGAAACAAGACCACGATCAAAATATCTAGGATCCCACAGGCTGATGAGATCCTCACAACAGATGAAATTGTGAAAGCGATACAGAAAATGAGGAACAACAGAGCAACAGGCACAGATGGAATAAGAAACGAACACTTGAAACAGACAGCACAAGAGTACCTGCCAACATGGGCCTCCCTTCCAAATAAATGTATGGAACTTTAAAACATTCTGGGCGAATGGAGAAAGTCAACAATGAAACTACTATATGAGGGGAAAGAAGATACAGAGAACCCAAACGTGTACAGAGGAATAGCATTGGAATCCATTCCACTGAAACTCCTAACGGGGATCCTCGCCAAAAGGCTGGCAGAGAAGCTCTAACCTCTTCTACCAGAGTAGCAATTCGGTTTTAGGAAGGGATGGTTCACGACACTGACTGTAAAAAACCTACTGAAACAAATAAAACACAAAATAGGAAACCCAAACTAAAATTCTATGTGGTTTTTGGTGACTACTGAAAAGCCATCGACCTGATCAACAGAAAGGTTTTAATAGACAAACTGGAGGAACTAACTGGAAGAACGAGTACAACGCCCCTGAAATCGAATATAATGGCAGAAAATCACATACAAATAGATTTTGGAGTAGACATATCCGACTGTCTGCTACAGATGAACGGCGTCCTACAAGGCGATCCTGTTTAACGTCCTCACACACGATCTCAGCAAAGGAATGGCAGGAACAAGCATGTACATATACGCTGATGATATGGTCATCACAGTGGCAGATATTGACAAACTACAAGTAGTGCTAAACACACTAAACGAATGGGCAGAGCGGAAGGACATCAAGATAAATGCAGAGAAGATAGAGTTGGTAGTGTTCAGGATAGAAGGAAGACTCACAGCAGCATAGAATGTCAAATACAATGGAAAATCACTCAACTGAGTTAACTATTTAAAATATCTAGGCATCACAGTCCAAACACTGGGAAAAAGTTTCAGACTACATGTAGGATCTAGAGCAGTGGCAGCCACTAGAGTTATGAATGAAATCAGCAACATCACACAACTATTCATCAGCACTGACAGCTATGGACCTGTTTAGGCTGAAGATACTACCTGTCCTGACATATGACCTGGAATCTGTAGAAGAATACCTCACATATAAACAGCTGGAAGAACTGGAGCGAGTTAAGTCTAGATACCTGAAAAGAATTGTAGGAATCCTGCAGAACTCAAGATCGAGGCTAGTATATGAACCAGGAAGACATTCCTGATAGAGGGTCTAAGATGTGAGCTCATACTCTCAGCTAGGGCTGACTTCAAACAGCTTCTGCAAGATCTGAATGAGAAGAAAAACAACATACTGGAGGAATTCTATGCAATGCCCACTATGCAAGACAGGATCTGGATGGAAGCTAACCATGAAATGTGAAACATGATGATGAGACAGGCAACCTATTTTTCCCACAAGGACTGTTGCAATAAATTATTTCACAAGCCAAATGATGAGGGTGTGTCTGTGTTGTGCTAGGAATTCTGTGACTGATACCATATTATCAAATGCAAGAATACACAGTAACCCATTGTAGCTTATAGCAAAGACAAGTAATGTGAATGTAATGTAAGGTGAATATAATCCTTTCCAATAAATAAACCATGGATTATTATTTTCATCAATAATTATTGACGTTTGTTTATCATTATACATAAGTTTCTTATGTTTATGATCTAAAAATGAATCCATAAATATATAATAAAATTTATTAAGTTACTTAAAAATTTTACATCAATTTTTTCTTTATAAATGGAAAGTACAAGTAAAGTGATTTGTCCATTGTGTAAAGAAGAAAAAAATTAATTAAGATATAAAAGTAACAGAACAGAACACGCCTTCAAAAACGGGTTGTATTGTTTTTATAAAAAGTAACAAAATGAATATAGGGAAAATAAATTATAATAAAAAAACAACTAATCAGTAACAGGAATAAAAAAATTCTTGTGGAGTTTGTAAAAAATAAGTTAAACATTTTATAAATATACTCAAAATCGTGACTATAATCAACCAAAAGAAGAAAGAAAATTTTTTGGTTATCTAAAGCATAAAGATAAGTATCACCAAAAGTTCAAATGATTTTGTCGCAAATTTGTTTCTTAAATATATTTGAAAACACTCAAAAATTACAATGTCATGAGAAAGTATTTAAAAGTTATTAGCAAAATTAATTATTTGGATGGTAATTCATTAATTCAACAATGGCCATATGGTAAAGTATTTATTCCATCCTGTAATAAACTCCATCTCTCATTGTTGGTACTGAAAACAATTTTATTTCATTCTATCTATATAATTCATGTTTAAAAGAGACAATTAAATTCATTTTTCTGTGTTATTTTATTTTGTCATTTAAACCACTTTCATAACTGTTAAAGGTAATTTCATGTTTTACAACAGATTTTTTTAACACCTGTAGGTTTTTATATTCTTGATATTCTGCCATATAAGTATATATTTTCAATCGTAATCTAATGTGTTCTGACATAATTTTCCAACAGTTTTTGTGTTTCATTTTTCCTAAAACTCTCTTGTTTAAATGTTGAATTTCATAAATATTATCTTTTGAATAATCGCTTCTACCAAATTTGTTTATCATAGGTTTCATGTCGTTGAAAAACCTTCAGTTTTTAAGAGCGAAAATAAACAAATCTGTTTTCAAGTGACATAAATCAACATTTTCGCCATATTATCGTTTTATTACATTGTAATGAAAATTGTACATTTTCATTTTGGAAATAACTAAAATACTCATTCCAATGTAAACTGATTTATTGAATTTTAGTATAGTTTTTTCATATGAAATGATACTAGATTTTCTGAAAATGTGGTAGTGAGTTCATATTTTGGCTTTGAAATAAAATATGTGCATCATTTTCAATGTCTTATTATTTTAATATTCAGTCTGTTTCAAATATTTTCCATCAGTTTTACCAATAACAGAGTTATTCATTAGTTTAAAAAGAATCTTTTTCAAATTTGTTAGCAGCATTTTTTCTTAGTATTAAAATCGGTGCCTTTTTTTCAACCAATCTGATTGTTGGAATGACAAGATTTTATGGTTTGAACCACTGTTTAAAATTTTTGTAATGTAAAACATTTTTTTCTTTATTATTTACTGTTGTTAATAGTTACTTCCTCCTTTGGATGCAAGTGGTGAATCCTTGCGCAAATCATGTAATTCAATTGCATATTCGAAGTGACTACAAAAATATAACCATATTTATTATCGTCTGTTGTTTCGAGTAATGTTGCAGTTTTCCAATTTTCTGGATCTTATTACTCGAAATTTTTAAACGGTAAAATTTGAGTCACTGCCCAATCATATAAATTATTTGCATTCAAATATGTAATGTAATCTGATTGTACATTCATCCAAAATTTTTAATATTAAATTTTTTCCAAATTAATTTTGCATGATTATAACCTTTATTGGAAATATTAGATTTATTAAGTCTTGAACAAAAACTTACTTTTTCAGTTAGAGTTGCTTCTTTTAAGTTATATTCAGAATTCATATTTTCATAAGGATCAATGCCTTTTTTAATTATTAACTGTAACTGTTCATCTTTGAAATCTTTTGTTGTTTATTTTAACTGTTCTTTTGTAACATTCGAAGAGAGGTTATCAAACCTTGAGACCATAAATTTAAAAGTATTAAAAATCTTAAAGTTAATCCATCTTAAGTAAATATATTTTGAGTATCTATTCCCAAATCTTTGACAAGCAAATGAAGATTGTAATTTGTTAAATTATGAATATAAACTGGAATAAAAGAAAGGGTTTTGTAATTAAGATTACCAATATTCATGAGCATTCCTCATTGTTTTCCTGTTAAATGACAATGATCTTTTACTTTTTTCCTACTTCTGTAAATTCTTCTTCACTAATAAAACATGTTATTGAGTTTTAAAAATTTATTTTATCTTGTTTTGTCATTACCATTGGTACATTTCCTTCGTATATATTTTTTTTAAATTTTTCTATATGTGTGTTTTAACATTTCAGAAATTTTTCTGTAGACTCTTTCCAGTATATGCCAAATTTTATAAGTGCTGTTGGAGTAATTCAACACAATAATTTAATGAAAATGGTATGTGGTTTGGATGTATATTTATACAAGCTTTGCCCAGATTTAGTTGACAAAGGTTAACATCTTTTAAAACATTCGGAATCAGAATGAATTACAAAATGTACCCTTGAAGGATCATTATATATTTTAAATTTAATTTTTTCACCCTTTTTAGGCATATTTATTTTTACTGCTTAATGTTCTTTACAATAATTTTTGTAACGGTCTATTTCTTTCTGTGAATGAAAATATCTTAAAATCTATCACAGGGACAAATTTTCCAGTGTATTCAATTATTTGTGAATTAATCGATTTGCATAAATTTTTTATCCAACAATAATGTGAATTTCTTTAATTAAAAGAAGATTAACAATTTTCTTGTTTATTTTTTTGTAGTAAAGAAGATATTTATTAAAAATTTTAATCATAAGTATAGACATCATAGAAATATTTGGTTTAGACTCAAATTTTGGAATACCTGTTAACTGGAAAGGAAAATTAGTTTTTTATTTGGCAAAAATATCATCTATTTGTAACCCAGTATTTTTATATTTCCTACCTCTTTCCCAAACATGAGCTGCTGAATACAAAGCAAATTTTATTGAATAAAGCAAAGAGTTTTTTTGGTATTTTTAATGTTAATTACAGCTTCTTTGTATTAATTTGTTTTGGTAAATCAATATAAGAAGAATCAGAAATTGACTTGCATCTATTAACAATTAATTCTAAATTATTTATAAAGAGTAAAGACCAATCAGATTTTTCCTTTCCATTTCTTCCATCAGTTAATAGTTAATTCACTGATTTTTGAAAATAATCTTCTTAATCCATTGTTAACAAAACTTCATTACGTGTCTTAAAATTACATTCTTGTATTTCGCCTTGTCTTTTAAAATTATAATAAAACTTCATATTAATTTTAAGTGGTTGTCTTTGTATTAAAATTTTCTTAAATTTCCTGATTGCTACTTCCTTATTTTGATTAAAAAGTTCTTGTCGTTTAACAATATTTTCAGTATTATTAAATTCATAAGTTGTTTTAAAAAAGTCATTATCTAGGAAGGTATAAACTCAAAACTTTTCCTGACGAGGTTCTTGTTTCATTTCTTGATCTCAATCTAAATTTTCAATCATTTCATTATTGTTATAGTTAATGTTGGTATCCTGAGTATGATCGATTAATTGTTGTTGACTAAGTTTAGAATAATTTTTAAATTCTTTATTTTACAGTTTTTACGAATACCTTTTTGTTATTCAATTCATTATTGTTCTTATTAATATCACCTCCAGATCTTTTGGTAAGATCGATTAATTGCCATTTATTAAGTTCAGGCTAAGTTTTCAAACTTCCCATTTTATACATTTTATGAAGTTTTTTTAAAAAAATTTTATTCTATTCATTTTTGTTGTTATTAATATTGGCCTCAGAATTTAGAATAAGATGGATTAATTTTTCTTTATTAAGTTTAGAATAATTTTTTGAAAATTCTTGTTTCACAAACTGTTCAAAGTTCTTTTGTGGTTTTATATGTTAGTTCTCTCTTCCTTATTTCTTTCATGTTAAAATAATCAATGAATTCTAAGGGATCTGGTCTGGTAATTTTTAAATAACGTTTTTATTCACAATAACTTTTTCAATGAGTACAATACTTTTCTAAGTCTTGAAATAACTCAGCTTTGAAATATCTTTTTTTACTTTTTATTTATATAAAAAATTAATTTTTAAAAAATAAAACGTTTATTGTTGAAATGTATCTTTGAGTATTTAAATGAAAATTTCTTTCGTTGGTATAGATAAAGGCGATCTGATACAACTTATTTACAAAGAGAAAATTAATTAGAATTTTATTTTTTTAAAGAAATGAAAATGTCGTTCATGGGTATGGGTAAACACTACTTGGTAGAACGTATTTCTAATGAAAATGATTTAATAGTTTTTAATTTTTTCAAACAAATGAAAATTTCGTTCATGGGTATAGATAAACACGAATTGGTAGAACTTATTTATAAAGAAAAATATTATTAGATGTTTTAATTTTTTTTAAATAAATTAGAATATCTTTCACGGATATAGACAAATTTCTTAAATAGGGGATACAGTAAAACTGAAATCACTGTTTTATATAAGGGAATTTAAAAAAAAATGTACTCTCTGTCCCAGAACTCTCATACAAATACTACTTTTGGCCTACCTGAGCAACTGTCTCACAAAAATTCAAAGCATTTTTGAAAACTTAATGGAGATGTTACTGGTCGGAGTCAGAAACTTTTTGTAATGTCATATTTAATCGTTAAGCACTTAAAACATTTGCAAATACATGTTATTACCATCAGCAATGCGTAAACTTGACTTCAATACTCTTTTACCAGATATCACATTCTAACTGCATTTAGTACTGTACTCAGGTATGGCGATAAATTGCTAGCGGTTATTGTCTTTTAGCATCCCTGATGAGGTCGGACGATCGCAGTAGATTTGCTACTTCAAGTAACCCAACAACAAATAATCACACGGGCTGGGGTCCGGGAACCTGGGAGGCAAAGAATAATGGAAGTTGCAGCTCAGCACGTGATCCTCACCAAACGATATGCGCAAGAGATGCTTCATACGTGTAGCAAATAAGCTGCGGTGGGCCATGCCGCATAAGAGCGTCACTGATGTGTTGCAGTCCAGGGCCATCTGCTGGAGAGTTTTTGCTCTCGTTATTCGTTTCAGTAAAGTGTGACAATTTTTACCTCTGTACCTACATAATTTCGTGAATTACTGCGTTTTCAATTGTTAACGGACTTTTGGGTCACCCTATAGTCTAAAGATCTCGGCAGTAAATTGGAGCATAGTTGTGTGCTGTAAATTTAAAGAAAATAATTATTTGGAAATAAAAATGCACAATACGTTTTTAAAAAATCATAGCAGGCATGAAGCATATGCAGAAAAGCTTTAGCTGTGTCAATTGGAATGAATTTAATCGTCAGTTAGCAACTGATCCCACGAACATGCACTTTTTCATTCAGTTCACCCCTGTTGAGAAATTCAGTTAACTTAGGGTTCTCCAGCCTTATCTTCGAAGGAGCAATGCTAGCCTTGATTGTTCTCTTCAGTCTTAGGACATATGGAGCACTATGCCTGGCAGAAGGTGCATATGTTCTTGTTGCAGGTAGTCAACTTTGCGAGGCAAAATAAGGTCGCTTACCTTTGAATAAGAAAATTTCGAAGTCCAACATTTACGAATTTGTCACGAACGTCGTATCATACAGTTGCTAGAAGTAACTATTCCTTGGGGATCTAAAGAACTGAGATCAGATACTCACTTTTCGTTAAGAATTGGGTGACCATCTTCTTTCCACACTGAGATTCTTGCTGTGTAATGGACTGGAGATCCGTTTCCAGCCCCTAATGGCATAGCTAAGCACAAGGGACAAAAATCAGTCACCCTGCAACACTATCTCTAGTCTTGTTAATGGCCTCAAATCGATGAGGGAGAGAGTCAACAATATCTTCAGTAACGCCAAATCCAGCCCAATCCAGTCACTGTGTGAGGGGTATTCTATATGTAATGCAACTCATTTCCTTTCTCGGCTAATCTCGGTAGAAAAAATACAGAATTTGTTGAGGGACGTCATGGAATTTTTCGACCTGAATGGTTTCATGATGTTCCAGTAGGTGGCAGCACTCCACATAACCTCCAAAATGGCACCCGTAATGGAGGTGCATTGCAAGCCGATAGCTGTCATTGAGTTTCTTCTGGCAGAAAACCAGGGCACCTCAAATATTCATAGGCGTTTGCAGAATGTCTATGGCGACCTAGCACTGAACAAAAATATGATGAGTCATTGGGCGAGGCATTTGTCATCGTCGCAAGATCAAGCGAATCTGTCTAGCCTACCATGTGCCAGCTGACCGCATACTGCTGTGACTCCCGCAATGTTGGAAATTACAGGCACTGTCATTCGAGGGGATTGATAGATCACAATCAAACACCTCACTGCACAACTGGACGTCTTTGTTGGTGGTGCTGACACAATTGGCTCCCAGCTGGGGTACTCAAAGGTGTGTGCCCACTAGGTTCCTCACCACCAAACAGAAGACCATAAAAAGCAACAAATGGCCATCTGTGCCAAAATGCTTGCACAATAGTAGAGTGTTTATGACAGCTTTTTGTTGAATGTTAAGACAGGAGATGAAGCATAGGTTAATCACTTTGAATCAGAAATGAAATGGCAGTCCATGGAGTGGTGCCACACCACCTTTACTCCAAAGAAAAAGTCCAAAGCTACACCCTCAGCCAGTAAAGTCATGGTGGGGGTCTTGTGAGACTCTGAAGTGGTTATTCTGTTTGATTTACTCCCTCTAGGTGCAACAATTAACTCTGAAGTGTACTGTGCTACCCTCAGTATCTGAAGAAACACCTTCGACTTGCTCACCGCCACAAAAATGTAAATGAAGTTCTCCTTCTCCATGACAACACCACACCTCATGTAAGTCAGCACACCCGAGAGGAGGTTACAAAGCTTTATTGAACTGTTCTTCTCATCTACCCTATAGCTTGGAATTTGATTCTTCTAACTTCCAGCTGTTTGGCCCAATGGAAGATAAACTCTGTGGGAAGCATTACATGGATGATGGGGAGGATATTGAACCTGCAAGTCATTGTCTGAAACTTTGACCAGTAGAATAGTATCATGCGAGATACAGGCTCTACCAGAAGGTGGCATTATGCCACTGCATTGGATGGTAATTGTGTCGAAACCTTATGTTTTGTACCAGTAAGAATGGGTACTAATATGGTATCATTACTTATTAAACGATGCTTGTACATCTATGACAAATGCTTAGCACTGTATGACTCTGTGATGATTACATCCCACAGATCTACTACTATTGCAGAGATGTTGATCGCTAGACTTCAAGTAGTTCCAAACATTTTCGGTAAGATTAGGGTCTTGTGAACTATCCAGTCAGTTGAACTACAATAAGCACTGAACACATATGGATGATATGTGAATATGGCTGTTATCATCTTGGATGATGGGAGTGTCCACAGCACACTAATCATGAAATTCTGAAGAAACAGCTACATTTTGTAACCGAGAAATAAAAATCCAGTCTCATGTCCACAGCAACCCAAAAAGTAGGCCAAAGTCATGGCAGAGAAACACGATTAAAACATCACAAAACTGTCTTTGGTCTGAATTACACCCTTCATACAATACTGATTAAATGCCTTATTGTGTGACGGCTTGCATCATTTGAAAAGAGCGGCAATCGTTTAGATTAGATTAGATTAGTACTTGTTCCATAGATCATGAATACAACACTTCATAATGATGTGGAATGTGTCAGATTAATAAAAGGTGCCTATACAAGATATTACAATAGACAAAATATTACATGACACTCATTTTTTATTTATTTGTTTATTTATTTATTTTTTGTGGAGATTGGGAAATTACCCACTTACTATATCCAAAAATTCATCTAATGAGTAGAAGGAGTTGCCATTAAGAAATTCTTTTAATTTCCTTTTAAATGCTATATGGCTATCTGTCAGACTTTTGATGCTATTAGGTAAGTGACCAAAGACTTCTGTGGCAGCATAATTTACCCCCTTCTGAGCCAAAGTTAGATTTAAACTTGAGTAATGAAGATTATCCTTTCTCCTAGTGTTGTAGCCATGTACACTGCTATTACTTTTGAATTTGTTCGGATTGTTAATAACAAATTTCATAAGTGAATATACATACTGTGAGGCTACAGTGAAGATTTCTAGCTCTTTAAATAAGTGTCTGCAGGATGATCTTGGATGAGCTCCAGCAATTATTCTGATTACACGCTTTTGTGCAATGAACACTCTTTTACTCAATGATGAGTTACTCCAGAATATGATGCCATATGAAAACAGAGACTGAAAATAGGCGTGGTAAGCTAATTTACTCAGATGTATATTGCCAAAATTTGCAATAACCCTAATAGCGTAAGTAGCTGAACTCAAACGTTTCAGCAGATCCTCAGTGTGGTTTTTCCAGTTCAACCCCTCATCAATGCATACACCTAGAAATTTTGAATATTCTACCTTAGCTACCAACTTCTGATCATGATTCCTCGATCTGCACCACAAGGCTCCAATCAGGTGCTGTGCAATATCTCTGTTGTTTGACCATCAAAGACGTGGAGCTTTATGTGCAATGGCATTGTGCAAGGTCAAATATCAGTTACACGCCTTTCCCTTCATAATGTTTGTTCAGAATCTGCTTGAGATAGACCTGCATTAAGTGACAGCAGCAATTCATATCGTGTTTGAAACCAATTGTCATTGGCAGGGCAAGACACTTATCTCAAGTCTTGGTTGTTTAGGACACTGTTTCTTATGCTGGTGGCTAATTTGAATGTGGTATACCAAACCTGAATTGACCAAAAAAGGCACTGAAACCACTAGACAAAGAATACAGTCTAACACTGGACAAGAATGAGTGAACAAAACTGCTGTGGCTTTCCTGATGGAATCATCTGTGATGAACATAAACCCAGATAGTTAGTTAAGGACCAGAATATGTGTCATGGCATGTAGCTTCTTCAGAAGAAAGTACAGTGTAAGTTATCAAATAAGTCCCAGGGTACAGATTTTGTTCCCTGATAAAGGCCGGTCTTTGCAGAAGTGTGGTTCATTGAATATGCCAGCAGACTCTAACACCTCACCTAAACAGCCAAGTTCCTTGATTGGAACATTATGAGGATCTTTGGCATGGTTCTGAGAGACAAATCTAGTGATATAACACTTGCTTCCATTTAACTACTTGACAAACAGCATAAAATTTTTCTTGAAATACTTCAAATTGTATGAATACAATTTTCTACAAAACACAACTGAACAACAGATTAAATTTCACCTATTTTCTCTAAGGAGTTTGATGTATTTGAGTGAATAGATGTATCATAAAATTAATTATAGGATCTGGAGGGATGACGACTAACACAACACCAAACTGTACAACAGTGGAAGTAATGTATTGCTGAAGGATTCAAAGTAAGTGAACTCTCACATCTAGCAACCAATGTGCTGACATGTGAGTCATAATACTGCACTGTGACTGCCTATTTTTAAACTGGTAGCGCCTCAATTAACAGCTGACATGTTAAGCCTTGCACTTAGCCTGAAGTTGTACAGGAAATGTTGTAACCCAGTCCACTAGTAATCTGGTAAGCTTATGAAGATCATGTTATCTAAGAAATCTTATGTGCATGACAGGACTCAAATCTCCATGACTGTCATGTTAAGAACTTGTCCATCTCACTATAAATCCCATAATCTCTCAATAAATAAACTGAAGTGACCCTTCTTAGAACAAAGAAAAGGCATTTCCCTTTTGTTATTTCTCTATAAAGACATGCATGAGCATAACTCTGCAATCAGGAGAAGGCATTTTTTAAGTTTGGAATATGTCTATTACAAGCCCTCAACACAAGAAGGAATACAGGTGGGATGATTCTTTGAAAGGAAGGAATGAACAACAATTTTTAGTGCCATCCTTGATATTATCAGGAATACATTAAGCAAGACTCTCAGCAGAAAACTAGCACCAAATAAACCAATTATTTCAGCAGACTGGATACAAATCCAAATTTGATGTTCTGCTGGAGAATTCCAGCAAGACACCAGAACTCACGTCTCTCGTAGAAAACTGTTACCCTAACATCTTACTACAAACTGAGAGTGGGTTGAAACCCAAAGAAGTAATCTGAGATTTTTTTGACAACATGTCAAATATATATTCGAAAAATAGGTTAGACATCCACAAGTAGGGGCTTTTATTAGGCAAGCAGAAGCATTAGGTCTAGTAAGCACCAAAATGAATCCAGCTGTGAACCACTGAGGATAAGAATAACATGGTCAGTGGAGTTATATTAAGAACCATGTATTTCCACTGACCACCAGAATCTGACACACCAGTCATAGAATTATTGAAAAGTACCCTAAGTCTGATAGCGCAGAAATACCCTCGAGCATTCAATAATGGTAGCTGGTAACTACTGGGAAAAATACACATATATTATCAGCGGTAAGTTTGAATATAATAAATTTTCCTTAGCCATAAATACTTCTGTCTACAAATTAGTACAAATCTAGAAAGCAATGTTCATGTGAAACTCAGTTTGCTACCTAAATTTCTGAGAAGTGTTTGATACAATGCCCCACAGCAACCTGTTAATGAATGTAGGTGCATATGGAATAGGTGTACAGATATGTGAGTGGCTCAAAGACTTTTTATGTAATGGAACACAGTACATTGTCTTCGATGCCATGTGTTCACCAGAGACAGGGGTATCATCAGGAGCTATTCTTTATATGCATAAATGATGTGACAGATGGGGTGAGAAGCAGTGTGCAGCTGTTTGCTGATGAGGCTATGGTGTACAGAATGGTGTCATCACTGAGTGACTGTAGGAGTATAACAAGATGACTTATGCAAAACTTCTAGTTGGCGTGATGATTAATGTTTGGTTTGTGGGGCACTCCACTACACAGTTATCAGCACCTATACAAAGTCCCAATCTTTACACAGTCCAGTCTCACCACGTTCATGAATGATGATGAAATGATGAGGATGATACAAACACTCAGCCCTGAACGGAGAAAATCTCTGACCCAGCCGGGAATCAAACCCAGGCCCTTAGGATTGACATTCTGTTGCACTGACCACTCAGCTACCAGGGGTGGACATCTGGATGTAATGTGGCTAAGTGATATAAAGTGGGACAAGCATGTAGGGAAGGCAAATGGTCGACTTCAGTTTGTTGGGAGAATTTTAGGAAACTGTAGTTCATCTACAGGGTGGTCCATTGATAGTGACTGGGCCAAATATCTCATGAAATAAGCAGCAAACGAAAAAACTACAAAGAACGAAACTCGTCTAGCTTGAAGGGGGAAACCAGATGGTGCTATGGTTGGCCCACTAGATGGCGCTGCCATAGGTCAAATGGATATCAATTGCGTTTTTTAAATAGGAACCCTCATGTTTTATTACATATTTGTGTAGTATGTAAAGAAAGGATATTTGCTATCTTGATCCACTGACAATGCCTGACAACATGTGTCAGCACATTGTCAATGCGTGTGCGAACATTACGGAAGGCAAACTACTCCCTGTTAAGAAGAATTTCGCTACACGTATTGCCAAATGCATTGAGGTTGATGGACATCATTTGAGCATTTATTGCATTAATGTGGTATTTACAGGTAATCACACTGTAACAGCATGCATTCTCAGAAATGATAAGTTCACAGAGGTACATGTATCACATTGGAACAACCGAAATAAAATGTTCAAACGTACCTACATTCTGTATTTTCATTTTAGAAACCTACCTGTTACCAACTGTTCGTCTAAAATTGTGAGCTATATGTTTGTGACTATTACAGTGCCATCTATCATGAAGCGAAAAAAGTGGCCCAACTAAAACATTCATATTTCTTTACATACTACACAGATATGTCATAAAAAAAGGGGTTCCTATTTTTAAAAAAAATGCAGTTGATATCCGTTTGACCTATGGCAGCGCCATCTAGCAGGCCAACCTTAGTGCCATTTGATTTCCCCCTTCAAGCTAGACAAGTTTCTTTCTTTGTAGTTTTTTCATTTGATGCTTATTTTGTGAGATATTTGACCCAGTCACGATCAATGGACCACCCTGTATAAAGGAGACTGCATATAGAACTTGAGTCTGACCCTTTCTGGAGTATTGCTTCAGTGTTTGTGATCCCCACCAGATTGGACTGAATGAAGACTTGGAGATTAATGAATTTATTACCATATATCGATCAGTATGTGAGTGTTATGGTGACGCTTTGTGAATCAAATGAGAATAACTGAATTGAAGATGACTCACCAAGTTGGCAGTTTTTGTGCACAATATATTCCCTGCCTACTTATGTATGGGGACACATGTGTCGTACGTAGTCTCAGTACTTTCCAAGACAATCCCAGAAAGCCTGAAAGAAGTGTCTAAATGGTAATATTTCAAAGAGGGTTTACAGTTTCAGTATGTGCCTTATAAATTTCTTTTTAGTCAAATATCAACTACAAGTAGGACAAGGGGCTTATCCATTTGGAATATTTGAGACAAAATTAGCATTTCTGTCATTTTTCTTAGATCAAAGAGAAATATTTCGTAAAATCTAAGATTGGTCTCAATAAAAAAATATTTACACATAGTGTGTACATTTAGATGTATTGGTGTGTGCATTTGTATAGAAAACATTTCACAGGTGACTCACCACTAACTGTAATAATTTGTTATCTGTAAGAATGTTGTCCTGTCCATAAAGGACTTGATGCTATGAAATTAGCTGGAGTTTAATTTGGGAGCATGATTACTTTTGTACAATACTTAGGAACCCTGTATTTTTATGTGAACTGCATTCTGAAAAATCATAATGCTTTATTCAGTAGAATGGGTACTTATAATGAGCAGTGACTTGCTTTCAGCAAAAGGTGTAGTCACTATACGTTACAAGACTTCCTCTATATATTTTATGTACATGGTATATCTTGGACATTTTGTGCCTATAAACAGTTCCATAAAGACTGTTGGCACTTGTCACTTAATGGCAGCAGTTACCACAGTAATCATTTTGACTGTACAGTGGCTTCACTCTGTTCAGAAAAGTCCCTGCACCAGAGGATGCACATTTGGCTGAAGAGGGCATTCTCACAGAAGACACTGCTCAAGAGGCTGCCCGTGCTGTCATGGCTGCCACACTACTCTACAGAGGATGCTGTGGGGGATTTGGTGGCCGGCATCACCGTTGGGCTCACTGTCATTCCCCAGTCACTCGCCTACGCCAGCATCGTTGGTCTTCCAGCTCAGGTGCTACTGCCATCAGAGCTATGTTTCATCTACACATTTTCCTGGCTGCTCTCCTCTATGTATACATTACTGCATCCTCCTCCCCCCCCCCCCCCCTTCCATACAAACCAGCCCGTCTCCCCTCCATCGACCCCTTTCCTCCTAGTGTTGCCACACTTGTGCACAAACTACACTCCTGGAAATTGAAATAAGAACACCGTGAATTCATTGTCCCAGGAAGGGGAACTATATTGACACATTCCTGGGGTCAGATACATCACATGATCACACTGACAGAACCACAGGCACATAGACACAGGCAACAGAGCATGCACAATGTCGGCACTAGTACAGTGTATATCCATCTTTCGCAGCAATGCAGGCTGCTATTCTCCCATGGAGACGATCGTAGAGATGCTGGATGTAGTCCTGTGGAACAGCTTGCCATGCCATTTCCACCTGGCGCCTCAGTTGGACCAGCGTTCGTGCTGGACGTAAAGACCGCGTGAGTTGACGCTTCATCCAGTCCCAAACATGCTCAATGGGGGACAGATCCGGAGATCTTGCTGGCCAGGGTAGTTGACTTACACCTTCTAGAGCACGTTGGGTGGCACGGGATACATGCGGACGTGCATTGTCCTGTTGGAACAGCAAGTTCCCTTGCCGGTCTAGGAATGGTAGAACGATGGGTTCGATGACGGTTTGGATGTACCGTGCACTATTCAGTGTCCCCTCGACGATCACCAGTGGTGTACGGCCAGTGTAGGAGATCGCTCCCCACACCATGATGCCGGGTGTTGGCCCTGTGTGCCTCGGTAGTATGCAGTCCTGATTGTGGCGCTCACCTGCACGGCGCCAAACACGCATACGACCATCATTGGCACCAAGGCAGAAGCGACTCTCATCGCTGAAGACGACACGTCTCCATTCGTCCCTCCATTCACGCCTGTCGCGACACCACTGGAGGCGGGCTGCACGATGTTGGGGCGTGAGCGGAAGACGGCCTAATGGTGTGCGGGACCGTAGCCCAGCTTCATGGAGGCGGTTGCGAATGGTCCTCGCCGATACCCCAGGAGCAACAGTGTCCCTAATTTGCTGGGAAGTGGCGGTGCGGTCCCCTACGGCACTGCGTAGGATCCTACGGTCTTGGCGTGCATCCGTGCGTCGCTGCGGTCCGGTCCCAGGTCGACGGGCACGTGCACCTTCCGCCGACCACTGTCGACAACATCGATGTACTGTGGAGACCTCACGCCCCACGTGTTGAGCAATTCGGCGGTACGTCCATCCGGCCTCCCGCATGCCCACTATACGCCCTCGCTCAGAGTCCGTCAACTGCACATACGGTTCACGTCCACGCTGTCGCGGCATGCTACCAGTGTTAAAGACTGCGATGGAGCTCCGTATGCCACGGCAAACTGGCTGACACTGACGGCGGCGGTGCACAAATGCTGCGCAGCTAGTGCCATTCGACGGCCAACACCGCGGTTCCTGGTGTGTCCGCTGTGCCGTGCGTGTGATCATTGCTTGTACAGCCCTCTCGCAGTGTCCGGAGCAAGTATGGTGGGTCTGACACACCGGTGTCAATGTGTTCTTTTTTCCATTTCCTGGAGTGTATGTAAATTCTGTCTGATCAAAGTGTGACACTTTGACACAGTAGATCTCAACTCAACATCAGCTCTAGCATCCCATGGGGTGAGGAATGGAGAAGAGGGATGTTATGGGGGAGGTATGTGTGTGTGTGGAGGGGGGGTGGGAAGAGGTGAGATTTTCATTTCTCAAGGGGCTGTGAGACAAAAATGAGCAGCAGGGCACCGTTAGCATGAAAAGGAGGATATGGGTAGTAGTAGCAATGGGTATTTGTTATTTGAGCTACAGAGAGACAAATTGAATGCAAATTTAATCTCCTAAATATTACTACAATAATATGTTGCAGCTAGAACCAGTATTATTGATGAAAATGATATTTACTTTAGAAGTTAGTTAATAAATTAAATAATTACTACAAAGAAAGTTTTTTTAAGAATTGGTACTTTAATTTCCACAAGACATGATAATGTCAGCATGTGTTTTATCTTCGAGTCAGTATATACCCATAAAGTGGACAAGCTGAGATTCAGACAAAATTCCTTGCATCTCAATACATACATAGAATACATGTACCCATGCCTTGGGCCATGTATTGCAAAGAAGTTCAAAGTGAAAGTATCTGGCCCATAGAGCTCAAATGCTTTCAGATAACTACAGCCTTGATAAAGGATTATAACACCTACAAATAGTGTTCCGGGTGCTCAGATCAACAAACTGAATGAGTGTAGCAGGCAAAATAAATGAAACCTGGGGAAGATGTTTTGAATGATACACAAGAGGTGCTAAGAATTGTGTATATACCCAATCTCTAAAAAGTTTGGTAGTCCCCTATGGAAACAAGGTAACTAGAGTTTTTCGCTCCCATCAACAAAAATAGGAAGTTTTCTTTGTAATGTAAAAGACAATCCAGTTCTCTTAATGTGGATGTGTACCACATGTCTTATGCAAGTCAGACTGTTAAAATAGTTATGGAGAGTTGCAAGGAACATCAAAGAAACATCTATTTCCAGAAGTTTCCTGTTAGCTATTTTGAGCTACAAAAATTGAAAAACTGTCAGGTAAATCGATTTAATTATGTACATCCCTACCTGACCGTCCATGTAGTTAGACTTGCAGTCAAGTTTTTCAAGTCTTTCTTATGAACTATCCTTACACATTGAAACAGATGTTGTTCCATGCACCATGACCGCATTGGGTTTGTGATGTAAACTTAATTTCCTTGGATGAGGGAATGATTTCAAACCATGAGTCACACTGGTATGTGCTATCTGCCATTTCATATACTGTCTGAATTGCTGGTACAGCAGCTGGAAGATATTTTCCACAGACCCTTATGAAAATAGAAGTATCCATTTCAAAATCCCATGATCACTTTAGTAGAGCATATATTCAGTTTACCGGTTTTGGCAAAACTTTTTTATCATTTTCAGATCTGTAAAGCGTAGACTCAGTAAACACAAAAACTGGGTGTGAGATACCTACATAACATTTTTAACATAATTTGGATTCATAACGTCCCATATTCACTACACTTCAAAGCACCTCATCCATATGTACAATGATTTGTAACACATAATACATAAACAATCCAAGAACATACATGGCATAGTATATTAGTATGTCAAAGGTAAAACAATCATTATATAAAACACCATATACTGAATGTACATGCTCATGTTCACTTAAAACCCACATACACACTGATACTGGGTAGTAAACATAGCAGACACCGAGCGAGGTGGTGCAGTGGTTAACACGCTGGACTCACATTTGGGTGGGTGATGGTTCAGACCTGTGTCTGGCCATCCTCATTTAAGTTCTCCATGACTTTCCTAAATCGCTTTAGGCACATGCCAGGATTGTTCCTTTGAAAAGGTATGGCCAATTTCCTTCCATAATCTGATGGGGCCAGTGACCTCACTGTTTGGTTCCCTCTCTCAAAGGAACCAACCAACCAAACATCATAGATATTACAGTCAGCCACCAGATAGGATCACAGTAGTAACAAATTGAAATGCAGAGTTCCATATAAAGCCTACGCACAAATATGAATACATTTTTACAATGAAATTATACAATGATCCAAATTAGAGTATACAATTTTAAAAAAATTTATGTTTGAAATGTGACTTCTGTTGTTGCCAAATATTTAACTTAAAATTGTTTATGAATGATAAAAGAAAGTGCTGCTCATCTATAATTATAATCCAAGGTGTTTTAAAGAAGTAAAACATATGGTTTGTTCAATCTAAATACAATGATGAACAAGTCATCAAAATAAGTCTTTATTGTTAACAACTGGTTCTGACAGTTGTAACTGTCATCTTCTGGCTTCAAAAAATTTTTGTTAGAAAATGTGTTCTATTGTGAGTTCATACTTTGTGTCATGTCATCATTATGGAGGATAAAATACAGTATATTATATGTAGGTTTGTCAAAAATAAAACCATTTACAGTTAAAAACTACCTTGTGCACGTGGGAATGTTCACATATGTAGCACTCACAAAGGTTTGTGTACGACATGTTACATATTTCATCAATCCAACTTAACCAAATCATAAAGTCAGAGGTAGAATGGTTTTATTTTTGACAAACATATGTACAGGGTGTCCATAAAGTCCCTTTACAACTTCAAAATTTTATTACAACAGCAGTTATTGAAATATTTTAACAACATATCTTTTATTGTAATTAGTATTTATAAAAAAATTTTGACAGTGTTTAATAGACCTCTATATGGGCACATTTAGTTGCATGAAGCCCTTCAAGATGGTACTCAATCTCTTGCCATTTTTGCTGTAGCATAGCATCATCAATGGTGGCAATGGCATTATGAATCCTTTGCTTCAAGTCAGGAATGTCCCATATCTGTGTCTGATACACGATATCTTTTACATATCCCCATAGAAAAAAGTCAAAGGGACTGATATCTGGTGAACGTGGTGGCTATGAATTGGCCCATCCCTCCTAATCCATCTGCCTGGAAATGTTTCATTGAAGAACCAATGAACATGCAGTCCCCAATATGTTGGTGCACCATCTTGCTGGAAAATGATAGTTGGTTGTAAGCCAATCAATTACGGTGCTACATATTTGGTCAGAAGGTTGAAGTAAACATCTGCAATAATTGTTGACTCATTGAAGAAAAATCGATCAATTATTTGGTTGCACATGATTCCACACCACACATGCACTTTTGGACTATCCCAGTGAAGTTCCCTAGTCACATGGGGGTGTTCAGATTCCCAGAGTCTCACAGTGTGTCTGTTTAATGTCCCAGAAACATGAAAAGTTGCCTCGTCAATGAAACAAACTTACCTGACAAATGCTTCACCCTCTAAAAGGTGTTCCAGCATGTTGAGTGCAAACTCTGTCCATTTTGGCTTGTCGTTTGGCTCAAGTGTCTGTAACAGTTGCACTCTGTAAGTGTACAACCATAAGTTCTTGTGGAGGACCTTATGCACAGCTGAATGTGGTAGTTGCAACTTTCTAGCAGTAGTACAGATGGACTTCGTAGGTGAACGAGTGAAGACGTTTAAAACACAATCGATATTTTCCTTGGATGTTCTTGGTCACCTGCTCCTCCCTTTATCCAACACAGTCCCTGTGCCATGCATGGATTGAAGGGCATAATGGTGGATCTCTTCATAACTTCGTTCTGAAGTTTCATTGAGTCTGAACATCCGATTTTGTATCAATAAACCAGGGCACACATTGTACCTTCTCTTGAGGAGTTGCCATTTTGTAGAGATTCAGTTCCTTCCATCAAAAGAGTATCTTAAACACAAAATTTTAGTATACATAAAAACTTCAGTAAACAGTGACTACAATAACAGAAATTTTGTTAAAATATTTCAGCAACTGCCATTGTAATAAAATTTTGAAGTTGTAAAGGGACTTTATGGACATCTTGTATAATGTACTGTATTTTACCCACCATAATGACAGCAAGGCATGAGGTACAAGTTCTCAAATGGAACACAAGTGAAAAAAAAATTTTTTAAAGACCATAAAATTACAGTTACACCTATTGAAACCATTTGTCAACAATACAGACTAATTTCTGCAATCCTCGCTACTGAAAGTTTTTCTCCCAAGTAAGACATAGACAACTCCTTCACAGTTCTCAATATGAGAAAATTCAGTCATGTCGTTAAAGCACCCTCCTGGGTGTAGAGAACAAGACACAGTATAGACAGTTCATGTTACAACATTATTTTAAAAAATTTTATTATATTTGTAGAAAGGCAACATAACAAAATTTTACAACTGTAGCCTTCATTCCCTTATAAAATTAACTTATAGTATACAATACTAACTGTACAATATAAATTCTGTTCAAAAAAAGCTAATTATTGACATATAGGTGAATTTAATTGGACTGTTGACACCACAAAGGGAATACATTGGTTCACTTTGTTATATATGAAAATAATGTAGTCATTATTTCACAAAAAGTTGTGACTTGTTCTCTACAATAAGCTTCCTGTTACCTAGGAGCAATTTGCAGCTGAAACAAAATGAAATTTTGCACATGTTTCAGTTTTGAGGAAGATATTACAGTGGAATTACTACACCTCTTTGCTGAGAATGCCACCAGCAGATTTCATTTTATGTCTATAAATTTCAAGTTACAGTAGACTAAAAGTATCACTTTAAACTGAATCACTTATTTTCTCTATGCAGTATGGCAAGACCAAGGTATATTTTATATGTTGTGAGCCTACCATGATGCATACAAGAGGCTATTGTATATTTTTTGGTTAAAGCTGAAGCCACATGCATCCCCCTTGTAGCAAATTATTCCCATTTGACAGTTATTTCTTTTTGAATCCTTATCAGAAATCAATCAGGACACTATACTCCACAATAACATGCACTTGCAGAGAAGCCACAATCTTATTGTGTGTTCCAGTATGGGTTGTATGGCTCATTCATGGGCTGCATCCTGTACATGCTTTTTGGTAGTTGCAAGGATGTACCCATGGGCCCTTCTGCTGTCATCTCTCTGCTGACATTTCAGTCAGTGCTTGGCATGGGTCCTGAACATGCCGTGCTTCTTTGCTTCCTCACCGGAGTCATCCAGGTCATTATGGGGATCCTGGGTCTCGGTAAGCAAATCTGCTTCATTTTTTCTTTTGATGTTTCATTTCAATGTAAATGCATCAATGATTAGATTCAGACAGAATTCACAGTTATGTGTCACAAAGGTTAATGTTCAAAATATTAAGAAGTATGAACATTGAAACATTTATATATGACTGTTTTCTATATTGTTTTACTGCCTGAAAACCCATGCTGATGCTATTTATTTTGTTCTATTGGATGTTTTAAGTCATACTGTAAATTTATTTATTTGGTTTAGCATAAATTATTATGCTGAGATTTATATATCTCTGCTTCCTGTCACTGGAAGCATCAGACCCATATGTTACTGAGAAGATATGGAATTCTCTAATTCTTTTGAATGTGATTATTCCTGATGATCAACAAGAGGCTAGTGGGTTGCCTAGCAAACTAAAATTATTGTACACTGACATGAGATTGGATTGAAAAGTAAAAAGTACGTTCTTTAGTAGAATACATCATAAAAGTTACATTGCCTATTTTTTAATATCGTACCTATGAATGGTAAAATGAGATATTTTATCCCTGAAATTGGCTGCAATGACAGACTGGTTTGTAGTATCACTAGAGGTCTAAGTTACATTGAAAGGTGATAATTTGGTTGAGAGTAGGCAAAACCAATGAATGTGAATGCCAAATAAAGATTGTAGCAACAGACTGACTTGTAACATTGCCTAATGTTTATGTTTATGTCACATTTAAAAACACTTTCCTATATTTAAGGCATATTTCACTGTAAGAACTAAAAGTGCAAGATAAATTCAGAAAACATATATTAGGTAATGGACAGAAGTCTCCAACAGTTATTTTGATGCATATTATGTCCATGTATTGTAAGCAAACTATGAAAAATGTAAAGGGGAATGAAATAATTAAAAGTAAACAACATCTTTATGATTCATCCAAATGATATATCCCCCCCCCCCCAATTTACATTAAAGTATGATAACTTGCACTGTGACAAGCTCAATGAGAGTGGTGCAATGAAGTGTTTCTGGTGAAACAATTCAAACAGGATATGTGTAATAAACCCTAGAGAGATTTAAAGGACAATACAACTTTTAAATTAGAACTTAGAAAATTTTTAATTGATAAATGCTGCTACTCAGTAAATGAATATCTTGAAGACCAAGCAAATGACATTACAAAATAACCTCCAAAATTTTCTATCTTTGTTTGTTTCAGCTTTTATTATACTTTACCATTTATAGTACAAGTTATATATTGTTACTGAGATGCAAATTACTATAAACCATTTATGTGGAAAGAAACTGTAAGTTTGCTGTCATTTATTATAGACAATTTCATTTTGTACATTCTATATTTTAATTTCTGTGTATGACAGATCCAATTGCAGGCAATTTCATTTTGTATATTCTATATTGTTAATTTCTATGTATGACAAGTCCAATATCATTTGTACGATGACATGGATGCTAAATAAATAAATAAATGAGACAAGAACTGTGAGACCAATCATGCTTGAAATAACTTGAGTAATTATTTATCACGCACATGGTGTAGCTGATGGATTACATCACATATAAGTTCCAAGTATTTTGCTGTAAATTCAGGGCTAGTATTCTTTGTGAAACTGCACCTGTTATTGCTCAGGACGTGTTCTGACCCGGTACTGTTTGCAGCTCCACATTGTGTGTTTGTGGCCAACATTACAAAGCTCTAAATTTGTAGTTATTGAACCTTAAGTTTTCTGTTATTAATCTGATTGTTATGTTACATTTTACAGCTGAGTATGCTATGTCTTTCATACTGATGAACAAAGTGTAGAACAGATAAGCTCCACTGCCTCATTTAACACCTTGCAACTTGGAAAGGAATCCTGCACATCTTTGGGAAAAATAGCTACCCATCTATATTTTCTGCAAAAAAACACAACCTTAATAGTGGGCAGCAAAGACACTTGGAATAAAGCTTCCTAATGTGCCAACCCTGCAAACAGATCTGTTTGTTTAGCAGATAATGTTTTGAAAATTTGAACCATGGCTTGCACACACATTCTTTGTAATGGGTGATACCATTTGCAATAAAGAAACTGCTCTTGATCTATATATGATGCACTAAGGGAAAAACTACATGAAAAAAGCTCAGTTCGTAAATGTTTTAATTGTCTCATACCCCATTCTCTCCAAAAGTGTAACACTCACATTCAAAATTGAAGTCTAAACAATTCACAAATCCTTAATGGTATCAAAATTCAACTATTTAACAATACTTTTCAGGTTAAAATTACTCCTAACCTCTGTTACATTTGTCAGTGATCTTCATCTTAAAGGTGTTGTATTACATGTATTCCTCTGTAACAAACTGTACTACAACAGTGACATGGGAATTTCATCAAATTTCTCCCTGCGGTCTCTCAGTAGGTAGCTGAAAACACACAAGTAGTAATGCTGCAAACTTCATTTTAAACTGTCCAAAAGTGCAGTGTTTCATTACATTGGATTCAAAATTTGTGACAGGTGTTCCTGCAACATTTCCTGCTTTATGTTCTACTTATAATATAGGAAGGATGTGACAGGTTGTGATGTAAGACCATATCCGATTTTTTGTCTCTGTATAAATGAGTGATGTCTTAGAGATAGATTGAATTTTAATTTAATGCCTAGAAGCATGTAACATTCAGTTTATTAGTGTTTGTCAACTGCATGTACCAGTGATGTCCCCTCTTCTTCAAATTTGAGACTGTAACAGCCACCAGTCCTAGAAAAAGCTTCCTTGGCAACAGAGATAAAACTACATACATCTCTTACAAAGAGCATCACAATGAGTGAGAAAATTGTAGGCCTCACTTGAGGTAGCAAATGCCTTGCAAATGGCCACACACAAGAACTATTATTAATATTTAAAATATCCTGTGTTTAGTGAAGTCTCATAGGAGGAACTTCTAAATCAACCATTGTGTTCAGCAGAGACTGATTAAAGGTGAGACATTTGACACTGAACTGTGGCAGATTTAACCTCTGCAGCACACCACATTTTGTAAATGGGTTCTCTTGGCATGCCAGACAAAAAAATTTACACTGAACATGAACATCTGCATTCATAAACTCTAACAGACCCCTATAGTTTGAAACTTTATTCAAAAGTGACCCAGTTTGTGTTTGCCTGTCTATTATACCTTCACCAGTTGTCATTCTAATGAAGTAACCATTTTCTCCGAACAACCTCACTACATGACTACACAGAATTTGCGTAACATTGATCGGTTTTGTGTGATGTAGACCACTTTTTAAGTTTTCATTCATTTATTTTCATTTTATTGAAGCCTCAGTTTTTTGATGTAATACAACTTCATGTTTTACATTATTTCTTGTGTTATACATGTGCTTGGAAATGTGTGTGTGAAACATGCATGAATCACATGAGCTACCAAAAAATATTCTGTATGTCTCCCAGACTACAATGTATGTTCCTTTCTCATCATCTAGTAACAGTAAGTATGTTAACATAAAAATAAAATAAATATTTCAGACAAAATTTCATTATTGGGACTTAATACCAGATACGAACATGTCCTTGCTCTTGTTTGATCTAGTCTGAACAGATGGGGATTTGAAACTGGGATGCAGTCACAACACAAGTTTAGAAAACATGGAGATCATGCTACCAGTAACATACCCCTCTCTGCCTGTCCTCAATCATAGACCAAGATGACTGGGTAGACTTTAATAACAAATTGATTCCTACCAACTGGAAAGAGCTTGAACTCATTATACATTTTGCTGAGAAAAGTTTCCAGTTAGCTTGAAAAGAAAGCTTTTCAGAATTAGGTGGCTGAACCCCAAGGGGATATCCCAGTGAACAATGCCATGCAGAATTACATTTTTATTCACTCATAGGCAGATGAGATGCACTGTTTATGAAGATATTTTACTACAAAATATAATATAAATAATATTATAGTAAATATATAATATTCACACATCCCAGATACAAAAACAGAATTCTTGATCAGCAGTGGATTAAAACATTCTTTCATCTCGTTTTTGCAGGTTTCATTATTGACTTCATATCTGGACCAGTGTCATCAGGTTTCACATCAGCAGCTGCTCTCATGATTGTAACATCACAGATGAAGGATTTGTTGGGAATCACAGCAGAGGGCAGTACTTTCATTGAAGTATGGGGAAGTCTTTTCAAGAACATGCATAACACAAAACTCTATGATAGTGTTTTGGGTGTTGTCTGCATTGTGGTGCTGCTATTGATGAGGGTGAGTTGTTACCTTGTGATTTAACAACAAAAACTGTAGTGTGATTCTGCAATTGGCAAAGTCCAGATGTTTATCATTTTAATTGATCCAGTTTTGGTTCTCGATGAAATAGTCTGCTGCTGTGTAATGTCTTATTTTGGGGTTTTCGAGTCTAGCAAAACATTTCTTTATTATTAAAAAATGAGCAATAACAATTATGAAAGAGGTTGCACCTAGGGAGTCCAGTTGGAAAATATTCAAAGAAATGAAAGTTATGACTCTTCCATAAGTATATATCTATGAAAATATGTGCCTTTTGAAATCCCATCCCCATTTCTTTGCTATGAGCAATGATTACCATGACTATGAAACTAGACACAGAAATAGAGACATACATCAGAAAGCCCAGTAATAAAAAAGTGTGATATATTATCCCAAAATTCTTTGTAGAGTTACTAAGATGCAGTGGCATAGCATGGTTGTCAAGGTTGGGGAGACTCTGCAGTTATTATAGGGAGACAAAATAGTACAATAAACAATAATTTAAACAAATTAAACAAAATTCATCAAATAAAACAACAACAGCTACTACTAATACTACTACTACTACTACTACTACTACTACTACTACTTCTACCACTACCACTACCACCACCACTAATAATAATAATAATAATAATAATAATAATAATAATAACTAACTTGTTCAAGAAATGATGACAAATTTTTAGAACCCCAGCAGCAGGAGAAGAAGCACTTATATTTTCTTGTACACAAGTGCAATGCACCTGTCTTTTCTTTCCACAAATAAGCCTATAACTTGGTCTACAAAGATCTGATCACTGGATAGCTCTCCAGGTAGTGTCTTTTCTATGGCTAACGTGCTCAAAAACGACAGCTGGATGTTGGACATTGAATTCCTAAAATAATTCTTCACTCGATGTGCATTTTCAACTTGTCGCGGCATAATGAATAATTCTTCACTCGTTTAAGAGCACTCATGCTTCGTTCACTGCTTGCTGTAGTTGCTGGTAGGGTCAAAACCAAATGCAAGGAACTTCGAAGTTTCTTCATAAACGGAGTCTAAATCACTGTTGACAATGTACTTTAAGAGAACTTCAGATAAGTGTTTTTTCTTATCAGCGTTTATGTTACACAGTTCACTTTCAAGTTGTTCTTGTTTGAAAAAAGAATGCTGTTCTAATAATTGAAGCAGTTTCAACTTTGGGAATTCATAAAACACTTTTCGTTCAGAAGTTCAAAAACCTGAATTTGGGGAAACCTTACCATCTGAACAATTTGCAAATCCAGTATCTCGTAAGTTAGTACCCTGAGAGATGTCTTTTGACTGTCACAGAATGATAAGTTGCCATTCAAACACAAGCTGCATTTAATGCATTCATCAACGAATGTTTCCGTTCTTAATTGTCGTAAGTTTCTCAAAACAGTTCTTATTTCATCATGGCAAGCAGTTATACTGAGAGATTTTGACTGAAGCACATTAAACAGATGTTTGACATAAACCAAGCACCCTTGGTAGTAGCAAAACAAGTAGACAAACATAGGATCATCCATCTGTCGTTTCATTCCCACACTACAGCTCAAAAATTCTGGGTCCACTGAGAGTCTGTATCATCAAATATACAATTAAAAACACTATATACCCCTGAGAAATGATTAGATGTTCTTGAAACTGCCCTGGAATGAAAGTTCCTGCGAGTGTTGTTTGCAGGTGGCAGTTTAAATCCCTTCTCACTTAGCAATACAGTTCGTTTTGATGATTTGCTGAAAAACAAAAGGAATGCATTAAGATCACTTACAAACATGCGTACTTGTCGAATGGTTTTTGGAGGCATGTAACAGTACCAAATTCAGCTGGTGTGCATAACAATGAATAAACAGTGCATAGGGGCAGAACTGCTTCACCAATTGTTGTAGTCCTCTTTCTCTGCCCGCCATTACTGAAGTGCCATCATATGTTTGACTAACAACTTTTACTTCCACATTCTATTCTTTCAATACTGCATGAATAATGTTTGACAAACCTTTAGCAGTTTTATCTCCAGAAACATTGTAAAATCCAGCTAATCTTTCCTCAATTTTGTCTGCAATACAGTTCCTGAATATTATACTAATTAGACTCTTGCATGACACATCTAATGTTTCATCAGCTTGAATCAAAATGAAATTGCAGTTCTGAATTTCAGATTTTATTTTCTCATTAGCTGCCAAAGTTATCATTTCTATTACAACATTCTGCACATCTGGAGAAGTTCCTTTGAAGGTTGAAGATGATGACAGATGGTCTTGGATTAACTGCTCTCCTTGAGCTAGTAAATCCAACAATTCCAAATAGTTACATCGGTTGCTGGAGGTTTCATCTTCTCGATAGCCACAAAAGTATAGTTCTTGTTTACAAAGAAATACAATTGCCTGAATAAGATGAGCCAATACTCTCCTGCTGGTTGCAACTTGTTTGTTGTATTTTGCTGGCCGGAGTGACCGAGTGGTTCTAGACATTACAGTCTGGAGCCGCACGACTGCTATGGTCGCAGGTTCGAATCCTGCCTTGGACATGGATGTGTGTGATGTCCTTAGGTTAGTTAAGTTTAAGTAGTTCTGAGTTCTAGGGGACTGATGACCTCAGATGTTGAGTCCCATAGTGCTCAGAACCATTTGAACCATTTTTGTTGTATTTTATTGCTGTCAGATGAGCGGCTCCAGGAAGGGCCTGCTCAATTCTACTTTTGCCCAGTAACCGAAATGAGTCTATGTTCTGCAGGTGACGCTTTGATATCTGATGCTTTTGTGCTTCCCTGTCAAAGTTCTTTATTGCATCATTCCTTTTCACCAGCAAACAGAAGACATATATAACAATATAATCTGTTATTAACTGCATTCGCAGTCAGCCAATCATACTTTTCGTACCAGGCAGTCTGAAAAGTATGTTTTTGTTTGGCTTCACTTAAAACTGCACGGAGTATAGGAGTAGGTCATTTGCCCTTCAATTCGCACTTTTTTTTGTATGTTAATGTAGAAAAAGGCGTTTTTAATAAAAATTGTATAAAATGTGCAGTTGCTGGCTCACTCATGTTGGCAACACAACGAAAATATGCACTAAAATCACACAAGAATGACTATGAACACAAACCGCACAACTGTTCACTTCCGTGTTAAAAGCCATCATAAAAGCGGCAGAGCCTAGTCTTGATACCTGCTAGCAAGTGCAGCGCACCGGCCTTCGTGGAAGGGGAAGTGGGGGGCAGCCAAGAATGCCACTAACGCTCAGGCGCACACAGGGAGGCAGAGACTGAGAGCAATCGAGTCTCAAGCAGGCAGATACACCAATCCTCAGGGTGCGGCGGCACGGCCTACAAAACTGATGTTTTCACACATTTAGTGCTCTTGGGAGACATCTGTTTATATTTTTGTTATGAATTAATATTGCATCTTTTTTAAGCACGAATACAGGGGAGACTAAGTCTCAAAGTCTCCCCTCACGCTACGCCACTGCTAAGATGTCAAAGCTGCACATTTTAAAAAATGAGCTCAAGGGAAAAAGCTTTTACAGTGTTGATGAGTACATGAATTTTATGAATTTGAGGACATCAGTAACTTAAATTAAATGTAGCCATGTGTCACTGGATATAATGTTAACTTAGAATTCATTTGGTTTATGTATTTGGTTATCTGTATGATTTTTATCTGTATCTGTATGATTTGTGTTTCTTTATGTACCTAATTATCTGTATGATTTGTATACAGGCACTATTATTTAAGTTTCTTTTGTGTCAACACAGCTATAGAAGGCACCTGAACAAAGCAGATGGCATGATGTTTATGAAAAAATTGAACTCTTAGATTCTTATTTTTAGTGTTTTACAGCAATCGTCATTCATAGACAAATTTGACTGTTACAGGTATTGGCAAATTTTAAAATAGGACCAAAAGATGATGAAGAGAAGACGACCACCCACAGGATTCTAAACAAAGCTATCTGGCTTACTGGGACTTCTCGCAATGCTATCCTAGTGGTTATATGTGGCATCATAGGACATCAGCTATCACTCTCAGGGGATTCACCTCTTAACTTAATAGGTTTGTTTTTAAATTCATTTATCTTTTAGAAACTTTGTGAAATAAAAAAGTTAGTATTCAATCCTAGTGCATTAGTAATATCTGTATGTGATGTTGACTAATATGTGAATATCCTTTTTCTTTAGGTCCCATTCCTCCAGGACTTCCAGCTTTCCAGTTACCGCCATTTACTGTGACATTAGAAACAGGAAATTCCACAGTTACATATTCATTTGGTGACATGTGTTCACACCTTGGATCTGGAATTTTTATTGTACCTCTTGTAGCACTATTGGAAAATATTGCTGTCTGCAAGGCATTCTGTAAGTTCAGGTTTTTTACACAATATTATTTCATTTCACCCTTTTCTTTGGCTTTACTGAAATGCTTTCTATTTACATCATGACAGAAAAAGCTTTTACTTAAGTTGTGACAACAGACATACACAGAAGCAACTGTATCACTAACATGCAGCACATTAGGTTCCTTCATCTAACAAAAGAAGGAAGAGTCTGAGGTAGTATTCTTTCTCAGGAGAGATGCAGCATGTCAGAGTAAGAGGATCATCCACAATGACATGTCACCAATGGGTAATGTATAATGTGGTTAGAAAGCTCTAGCCAGTCCATTGGGCTTACTCTCAAACAGCAGGATCTGCATCCAAGTTTCACACTATGCATCAACACTGTATTTTGTTTTTCTGTCAGAATGAATCAATACAGAGTTCTGTCAGGGAGACTGTATATAATGCACATGAATCCAGTGCCTTGTTCATGATACTGTAAGGTGTAAATGTTAGGGAAGCACTAAGCTCAAACATAAATCATAGACTTAAGTGGCTGTCAGACATTTCTGTGTTTATCAGTGAGATATATTGTGGAAGACATTTACTGCATTGTGTTGTGGTAACACCGAAATTTGGTGGCTGTTGTTTTATTGTCTGAGACTCTTCTTCTTTGTTTGGGAATGAACCATTATTTTGGTTCAGTACCAGTTTTCTGTGTCAATGCAATAATGTTACACACTACAATGCAAGAACCATCTGCTTGAGGGGTTGAGAAAAATTAGGCTGTCTTGTTGGATAACCCATTTCAAACCCCAACCTGAACCCGAAAATCATGTAATGCCTTCAGGATACAATAAAAATCAAACAATGGAAAATCCAAGATGCAATAATGACAGTATTATGAGAAGGATACATTTCTGCTTACCATATAGATGATGTACTGAGTTGAAGTCTGGTACAACAAAAAGACTGCTATACATTTAAGATTTTGGCCAAAAGGCATTTTTCTAAAGTGTAAAATGCACGCACATTCACACAAACACAACTCACACACACACGACAACTATCTCTGGCCACTGAGGTTGACCTGCTATAGCAGTCTGGCATCAGTGGCCAGAGGCAGTGGTCATGTGTGTGTGTGTGTGTGTGTGTGTGTGTGTGTGTGTGTGTGTGTGTGTGTGTGTGTGTGTGTTCTTTATGCATGAATGTGTTTGTATTTTCTACTTTAGAATTAGGCCTTTTGGCCAAAAACTTAAAATAGAGCAATCATTTTGTTGTGCCTGTGTGCTACTCAGTGTTTCCTCTGTATGGTGAGTAGCAATCTATTCTTTTATTGTTGTATTTAAGATAAAATAGTCATCTGTGTGTTATATCTATTTGTCCAAAACATGGTAATACCCCTCATCACCTCCAAAGAATCAGAACTTGAGGAAAAGTCATAGCAGAAATCAACACTATAACATAAAAACAAGTTTCTGTGTGCTGTTTGTTACATGATTGGTATCTTTCAAATGACAGGACTGGTTTCTGAAGATTTTGACCAAATAGTAAATATGTATATAATATGTATATAAATGTCTGCTTGTGTCTGTGTATGTGCGGATGGATATGTGTGTGTGTGTGTGTGACTGTATACCTGTCCTTTTTTCCCCCTAAGGTAAGTCTTTCCGCTCCCGGGATTGGAATGACTCCTTACCCTCTCCCTTAAAACCCACATCCTTTCATCTTTCCCTCTCCTTCCCTCTTTACTGATGAAGCAACCATTGGTTGTGAAAGCTCGTATTTTGTATGTATGTTTGTGTTTGTTTGTGTGTCTATCGATCTGCCAGCACTTTCATTTGGTAAGTCACATCATCTTTGTTTTTAGATATATTTTTCCCACGTGGAATGTTTCCCTCTATTATATTCATATGTATATAATAAGTTAGACGTTAGAGACAAGGTGAGCAATAAGTTAAAAAATGGAGAGTTAAGGCTGTAAGTAGCACTGAAGATGGACAGCAACGGAGACCAACTGAAGAAAAAGCTTATAGAAGATGAAAAGATGCAAAAGAAAAAAGATAAAGCAAAACCTGAAGATTGAAAAAAATTATTAAAGTGTTTTTCCAGTAAATCAATCACACTCCATTAATCACAAAAGTATATCTGCCTATTATGCCATAAGATAATTTTTTCTCATTAATTCCCATTTATTCATCCTACATTCTTCTTTGGAAAGGCAACCAACAACTTTGGAGTGTAATCTCATTTGTCTTTTACAATCATCATTCATGAGTTTATATACATGATTTTGTAGTAAAATTTGTGAAATGTGGCAAAAAAACACTTTATAATGTTTCACCAAAAACTCAGAGTTGATTCAGTTAAAATAATTGTGCTATGCAGTTGAGGCCATGGGCACCGTTGCCCAATCAGCACCACTTGGAGATGGCGCTGCATGGAATTTTCAGGTCTTCACTTTGCTGTTATCTTTTACTTACTTACAGCAATTACACTTATTTTTAAAAGTAAAGTACAGGAATTTGGAAGTAGGAAATTATAAATTTATGGTATAACTTAAGAAGAGAAAAGCAGAAGGCAGGAAAGAGTAGATATAGATGTAGCTTCACCAACACCATCTGGGGAAGGTTATTTGTTATTGAACTTCAAGTCTAGTGTCCATATGTGGAGCTACCCATTTTAGTAACTCTCCACATGAAAGTCCCTCTTTGGGAAAACTTGAATTGTTCAGTCCATGCAGATCTAATCTATGTTGATGTTGTTTGTTAGAGTGCTGTGTGAGTTGATGTTTGTTAGGTTACGTAACAGCTACTACAGCTAGGTAAGTTAGTAAACAAACTCCACATGGCTTTGGAATGATAACCTGCCTCAATGTAATCTAATTAAGTCACAAACTGTTCCTAAATAGCTTTAGGAGAAATAACAAGCCACCACTAACCTATTATTAATCTTGCAAAAACATTTTTGTAGAATAAAACTATAACTTTTTTAAGTAGTGGACCCATTAATTTTGTAGACTTGTGTAACATGCATGATCTGTTTCCATTGTGTATTTACAGTTTTTGCTTTTGCTTGCTTACTTTATATAAAATTTATATTCCATTCATATTATTACATTTACAATGATGTGTTCATTTATGTTGGGTACAGGTTTTAACATTGATTCTGGAGCAACATGTATTGTGTTAACTATTCTAATTACTCCTACTTTTAATTACATTAATTCATAACAAGATATAGATTGCATTTTTTGATTAATGTTCATGTGAATAATTGTGCATGTTTTACGTGTTTTATGTTACCTATATTTTGTGTGTATGTTATGTCAGTGTTGCCACTGTCACTCATATCATTGTCAGTACTGGAGCCACTTGAGCTCTCTGTGTCAGCCTATCTTTGTCTTCTGCACCTTCTGTATTGATAAGTCTGTTTGTATATGTCATGTTCTGCTTTCGAGATGTTGGTGATTGCATTCAGCTGTGTCCATGTATCTCAGTTCCACAGTGCATTGTATACATAGAGTTGTTTCCATTATGTCTTCTACACTCCTGGAAATTGAAATAAGAACACCGTGAATTCATTGTCCCAGGAAGGGGAAACTTTATTGACACATTCCTGGGGTCAGATACATCACATGATCACACTGACAGAACCACAGGCACATAGACACAGGCAACAGAGCATGCACAATGTCGGCACTAGTGCAGTGTATATCCACCTTTCGCAGCAATGCAGGCTGCTATTCTCCCATGGAGACGATCGTAGAGATGCTGGATGTAGTCCTGTCGAACGGCTTGTCATGCCATTTCCACCTGGCGCCTCAGTTGGACCAGCGTTCGTGCTGGACGTGCAGACCGCGTGAGACGACGCTTCATCCAGTCCCAAACATGCTCAATGGGGGACAGATCCGGAGATCTTGCTGGCCAGGGTAGTTGACTAACACCTTCTAGAGCACGTTGGGTGGCACGGGATACATGCGGACGTGCATTGTCCTGTTGTAACAGCAAGTTCCCTTGCCGGTCTAGGAATGGTAGAACGATGGGTTCGATGACGGTTTGGATGTACCGTGCACTATTCAGTGTCCCCTCGACGATCACCAGTGGTGTACGGCCAGTGTAGGAGATCGCTCCTCACACCATGATGCCAGGTGTTGGCCCTGTGTGCCTCGGTCGTATGCAGTCCTGATTGTGGCGCTCACCTGCACGGCGCCAAACACGCATACGACCATCATTGGCACCAAGGCAGAAGCGACTCTCATCGCTGAAGACGACACGTCTCCATTCGTCCCTCCATTCACGCCTGTCGCGACACCACTGGAGGCGGGCTGCACGATGTTGGGGCGTGAGCGGAAGACGGCCTAACGGTGTGCGGGACCGTAGCCCAGCTTCATGGAGACGGTTGCGAATGGTCCTCGCCGATACCCCTGGAGCAACAGTGTCCCTAATTTGCTGGGAAGTGGCGGTGCGGTCCCCTACGGTACTGCGTAGGATCCTACGGTCTTGGCGTGCATCCGTGCGTCGCTGCGGTCCGGTCCCAGGTCGACGGGCACGTGCACCTTCCGCCGACCACTGGCGACAACATCGATGTACTGTGGAGACCTCACGCCCCACGTGTTGAGCAATTCGGCGGTACGTCCACCCGGCCTCCCGCATGCCCACTATACGCCTTCGCTCAAAGTCCGTCAACTGCACATACGGTTCACGTCCACGCTGTCGCGGCATGCTACCAGTGTTAAAGACTGCGATGGAGCTCCGTATGCCACGGCAAACTGGCTGACACTGACGGCGGCGGTGCACAAATGCTGCGCAGCTAGCGCCATTCGACGGCCAACACTGCGGTTCCTGGTGTGTCCGCTGTGCCGTGCGTGTGATCATTGCTTGTACAGCCCTCTCGCAGTGTCCGGAGCAAGTATGGTGGGTCTGACACACCGGTGTCAATGTGTTCTTTTTTCCATTTCCAGGAGTGTATGTTGTTACATAAGTACCTGTATCTAATGCATTTCAAAAGGAAATGTTCTGTGGAACCAATTTTCCTGCAAGTGCAATGATTACTTTATGAAAGCAACATATGCTACAAGTGTGTACAGCAAGGGCAATATCCAGTCACAAAATAGCCATGTAATTGCTGGGGTTGACATGGCACAACAATAACCACTCCCTGATATTGGGGAAAAATGAATAGACTTGATGGCCCTTATCAGTCTTGTCGCACCCTTTCTGCCAAGAGTTCACGTGCCAATTTTTTAGTTGGCGCCTATCTTCTGTGTGCTGCCCAGTGATCTGCAACACTCTCTCAAGTCTACTGATCTTTAACCAGTATGTTACAGTCTGATATCTGATGGTTATGTCAATCAGGTATATTCCGAGCACCACATACAGTAATTAAACTGATGTGGTGCTGAACGCCTCAGATAGTCTACGTAGCACACTCCTCTGCCACCTCCTAACAGTGATCTTGTTCATGATGAGAAGGAGTCTATGTGCCCATGTACTAGCTGCAAAGCTCGTTACTGACAAAAAATGCACAGTGGTACATACTTATGTGTGTGAGTGGTAGCCTGTATATTGTCAAATTTAATGTCGCTAATTTGTAAAGTAGACTTTTGGCTTTGTTTGTGATTAGTCATTTGTGTTTGTTGAAGCAATGTCATTTTTCAATAAGTACCACAAGATATTTAGTTACTACTTCACATTCTATGTTTGTGTTGTTTATTTTAGTTGCCAGGTGTCTTTGTAGTGAACCTTTAAGCATTATGAACACTGTTTTTGTGCTGCTACGGATAATTTGTTTTGGTTACACCACTGGCCTTGTTTTCCAACACTGCTCTTGTTTTGACTGATATCACAACTAACAGGTCATCAGCATACAGAATGATCCCATCTCCCTCAATTAAATTCAAGAGCGGTTCAATTGTGATAACCCAGAAGATGGATCCATGGATTGGACATTATTTGGTACCCTTTTTACAACCTTGTGGTTGCCTTCTTGCCACTCAACTGCTCTGTTCCTACAATAGTCTCAAAGATTGTTGTACAGGGACCCAGGTACTTGCAGTTCTCGAAATAGAGCAAATATTGAAACTTCCTGGCAGATTAAAACTGTGTGCCGGGCTGAGACTGAAACTCAGGACCTTTGCCTTTCACGGGCAAGTGCTCTACCAACTGAGCTACCCAAGCACGACTCACGCCCCATCCTCACAGCTTTACTTCTGCCAGTACCTTGTCTCCTACCTTCCAAACTTTACAGAAGTTTACTGGCAGAAGTAAAGCTGTGAGGATGGGGCATGAGTCGTGCTTGGGTAGCTCAGTTGGTAGAGCACTTGCCCGCGAAAGGCAAAGGTCCCGAGTTCGGGTCTCGGCCTGGCACACAGTTTTAATCTGCCAGGAAGTTTCATATCAGCACACACTCCACTGCGGAGTGAAAATCTCATTCTGGAGACATCCCCCAGGCTGTGGCTAAGCCATGTCTTTGCAATATCCTTTCTTTCAGGAGTGCTAGTTCTGCAACGTTCGCAGGAGAGCTTCTGCAAAGTTTGGGAGTTAGGAGACGTGGTACTGGCAAAGTAAAGCTGTGATGACAGGGCGTGAGTCATGCTTGGGTAGCTCAGTTGGTAGAGCACTTGCCCGCGAAAGGCAAAGGTCCCAAGTTTGAGTCTCGGCCCGGCATACAGTTTTAATCTGCCAGGAAGTTTCATATCAGCGCACACTCCGCTGCAGAGTGAAAATCTCATTCTAGAGCAAATATTTCTGGCCACCAAACCAGCAATATCAATAAGAATCACAACTGCATACTTCCGTAATTTGTGTTCTACAATTTTGAAAGTCTGATTAATCAGATTGTCAATATATTTTCCTGGTCTAAACTCAAATTTGTGCTGACTGAGGCCATGGAATTTCCTGTGAGCTTGAAGGCAGCTACATAGAAGCCTCTCATGGACTTTAGCCAGTGTATTTAACAAGGAAATTGGTCAACAGGATTTTTGTCCCAATGGATCCTTATCCACAAATTTTTTAATAATTATTGTGTTGGTTCTTTTCCAGACTAGAGGCACCTGTCCAAGCCTCAGAGCATCATTTATTAGATTTGTTAAATATTGAGTTATCTGTGGTGAGACCTGGCACAATTTTTCTAAGTTGTTCTAGTGCTTTCTTGTTTTTCAAGCCAGTAATTGCTAGCAAGACCTCTACTTGCATAAACAGGCAGGTCACAGTTTCTTTAGTGTAATACCCAAACTCTGCCTCCTGAAGGCACGAGTGTGCTTGTGTATCTGTTCAAGGGTCATCATTGGGGAGGAGTTTATAGAGCAGATATTGTGCTGTTTGTCTCCAACCCCATTTCATAGTTCTGTTATCCTGTCTTAGGGTAGCCAGGACCAGATTGGACTTAATTTTCTCAGTTATAAGTTTGTATAGTATTCCCCATGTGTTCTGTGGTAGATGTGTTGTGACATAGCATTTCCAGTATTCTTCTCTAGTCATGATTAGTACAGTTTTGAATGTTGTTTTTGTGTCCCTGTATTCTTGTAGCCAAATATATCTATCCTAAGTGGTAACTGCCTTCTGGTGTCTTTTCTTGCATCTCATATCCTGTCTTAGTCTAGATATCTTGGGGCTCCAGGGAACATCTCATATCCTATCTTAGTCTAGATATCTTGGGGCTCCAGGGAACATCTGTCTTACACTGGTTATTGAAAGTTGGTATGTGTTTTTGATGGACAGTTTGTAATAATTGCTGAAGTTATATGCCCTTAGGTCTATACTTTCATTTATGTTTCCCATTAGTTTATCTCTTACATAATTTTGAATCCCCTCTCAATTTGCCCTGCTGTTGTTTGATGATGGTGTATGATGAACTATAGTCTTCATGCCAATGATAACTGTATTATGACCACCTATCATTAAATTCAGATACACACACCATGTACTGGTTATTCACTCTTAGGATGCCCTTGATGATCTGACCTCGGTCATCAGTCTGATTGCAATGCCACAAGGTGGATCTGGCACTGAAGTCAGCTACAACGATCATCTTCCCTCTTGAGTAAACTGTTATCTGTTGAACCATGACTGTATATGGTTGGATTATATAGGAGTACTTGGTATATAATGATGCCAGTACCCATGTGTCTGTGCCCTTGGTAACCTCTACTGTTACAACATTCCCGTTGCACAACTGTGTGATATTTGTAGTCTGGCACCTGGTGTCCATTATCAATATAGCCACCATAGCCTATCTATAGGAAATTGTAAAAGAATGTAGGAAAGTCATCGAAAAGGAAGAAAGTTTTGTTGTTAGGCAGTTCTCATGCCAGAGGTGTCGGCCAACTTCTGCAGGAGGAATTAGGACAAGAATACCAGGTCACAAATTTTTTCAAACCAAGTGCTAGTCTGGATCAGGTGACAGAGGAATTAGGTTCACTCTGTAAAGGATTTACCAGGGAAGACACAGTGGTTATTGTGGGATTGCCAGGGAACAGCATCGACAGAGATCCTGGGTACAGTATAGAGTGTGACCTGGTAAAGATTGCGTCGGCATCGAGACACACCAATGTTGAATTTGTATCTGTCCTGAGACGCCATGACTGGCCTCATTTGAACTCTTCTGTTGGGAGAGTTAATTTGGAGTTGGAACAGCTGCTTGGGTCGGGTGCGGGGGCTCATATTGGTGTGGTTCCTGTTGATTATCTCAGTAGGTGGGACTATACCAGGCACGGCCTACATCTCAACAGGAAAGGGAAGGGGAAACTGGCTGGGGTAATAGCAGGAAATTTAAGGGGGGAGGCACTGCCATGAATGGTAAAATACCAGTGGTTACAGGTGTTGGAGCAGCACCTTTTTTAGGATAGGTAAGACAGAAAGATGTCAAGTTCTACAAGAGGTCAGGATTGAAACAAATCTTCAGTTTAGGAAAGAAATTAAACAGCACAATTCTAGCACATTTGATCACCAATCACAGCTATCAATTATAAATTTTCACCAATCACCAGAAATTTTATCTCCACCAAGTTGTATCTCAGTCCTAGGTAATTGCATTGATGAATTAAAGTCACCCAATCCAGTTGACATAATCTGCCTCTCTGAACACCATGTGACCACTGGTATAGGAACTAGGCTAAGCACAATAAGAAACTCAGACAGGAGAGTACTGCAAATGTTAGAATAAGGAAAGGTTCTCATAAAAGTATAATTAAAAATAATGTAAGTATATTTCATCAAAATATTGGGAGTTTAAAGAATAAAGTAGATGAGCTTCTGGTTTGTTTAGAAGATTTAGAAGCTGAGAATGAAATAGATATACTATGCCTGTCTGAGCATCACATTGTTACTGATATGGATAAGGTAAATGTAAGTGGATATAAGCTCTCTGCACATGTAATGAGAGAAAATATGGAGAAAGGAGGAGTTGCCATATATGTCAAAAGTTATCATTGTGCAAAAAGTATAGAAACAAAAAAGTTTTGTGTAGAGAAACATATAGAAGCATGTGCCTGTGAGCTTAAATTAAACAAAGGCACATTTATAATTGTAACTGTATATAGGTCCCCATCAGGAAATTTTCATCTATTTCTGAAAAATTTGGACTCCTTGTTGTGCTATCTGTCAGACAGGGGGAAGCAAATTATTATTTGTGGGGACTTCAATGTAGATTCTCTGAAAGAGGGTAATAGGAAAAATGACCTTGAAGTATTACTCGGTTCTTTCAATTTGACACCCGTTATTGATTTTCCTACTCGGGTGGTAAAGGATAGCAGCTCACTGATAGATAACTTCTTTATAGACCAAGATAAGTTTAACCAGATAAATGCTCAGCCTGTTGAGAATGGTCTTTCTGATCATGGTGCACAGCTAGTTACAATATATGACATAGCTCCATTCAGCAATACTAATCAGTCCTCCAAAGTAGTACGTTCAGTCAACGATTTAACAATTGCAAATTTCAGGGAAAGCCTACAGCAGTTAGACTGGGATGAGGTGTACCTTGAACCTGATGCCAATTTAAAATATAATTTATTTCATGACATTTTTGTAAATGCATTTGAAAACTGCTTCCCCAAGAAAATAGTTAAATATACTCGTAAGAAATCTTGTAATAAACCATGGCTTACTAAGGGTATAAAAATATCTTGTAACCGGAAAAGGGAAACGCATCTGACGGCTAGAAAGAGTAGTGACCCAGAAACTATCAAAAATTATAAAAACTACTGTGTTATATTAAGAAAAGTTATTAAAAAATCCAGGAGTATGTGTATCATGTCTGAAATCAGCAATTCTGATAATAAAATAATTTGGAATATTATTAAAAGAGAAACAGGTCAACCAAGAGCAGAGGAAGACAGTATTACCATCAAATTGAATGAAAACTTTACGAACAAAAAGTCAGAAGTTGAAAATATTTTTAATAATCATTTTCTAAATGTTGTGGATATAGTAGGATCCAGGTGTTCATTAGAAGATGCTAGGCTGTTAATGGAAGAGGCCATACCTATGCAATTTGATACAATTGAAATCTCACCCACTTCTCCCTCTGAAATTAGGAAAATAATAAACTTGCTTAAAAGCAAAAACTCACATGGAATTGATGGCATTTCCAGCAAAATACTAAAAGCTTGTTCTCAACAGATAAGTAAGATTCTCAGCCACCTGTGTAATAGCTCTCTGGAACAGGGCATTTTCCCTGATAGACTGAAATATGCTATTGTTATACCTTTGAATAAAAAGGGGGATAGATCTGATGTCAACAATTACCGTCCAATCTCCCTTCTAACAACTTTATCCAAAATTTTTGAGAAAGTAATGTATTCAAGAGTAGCTTCACATATCTGTAAAAATGAAGTACTAACAAAATGTCAGTTTGGTTTCCAGAAAGGTTTTTCAACAGAAAATGACATATATGCTTTCACCAGTCAAATTTTGAATGATCTGAATAACCGAACACCACCCATTGGGATTTTTTGTGATCTCTCAAAGGCTTTTGATTGTGTAAATCATGAAATTCTGCTACACAAGCTCAAGTATTGTGGCATGAGTGGGACAGTGCACAAATGGTTTAATTCGTACCTAACTGGAAGAGTGCAGAAAGTTGAAATAAGTAGTTCTCGTAACATGCAAAGATCAGTACATTCCTCAAACTGGGGAACTATCAAGAATGGGGTTCCACAAGGGTCAGTCTTGGGTCCTTTGTTGTTCTTATTATATATTAATGACTTGCCATTCTATATTCATGAAGAGGCAAAGTTAGTTCTCTTTGCTGATGATACAAGTATAGTAATCACACCTGACAAACAAGAATTAACTGATGAAATTGTCAATACTGTCTTTCAGAAAATTACTAAGTGGTTCCTTGTAAATGGACTCTCACTGAATTTTGATAAGACACAGTACATACAGTTCCGTACAGGAAATGGTATGACGCCATTAATAAATATAGACCTTAATCAGATGCATATAGCTAAGGTAGAATATTCCAAATTTTTAGGTGTGTCCATTGATGAGAGATTAAATTGGAAGAAACACATTGATGATCTGCTGAAACGTTTGAGTTCAGCTACTTATGCAATAAGGGTCATTGCAAATTTTGGTGATAAACATCTTAGTAAATTAGCTTACTACGCCTATTTTCACTCATTGCTTTCATATGGCATCATATTTTGGGGGAATTCATCACTGAGGAATAAAGTATTTATTGCACAAAAGCGTGTAATCAGAATAATAGCTGGAGTCCACCCAAGATCATCCTGCAGACATTTATTTAAGGATCTAGGGATATTAACAGTAGCTTCTCAGTATATATACTCTCTTATGAAATTTGTTATTAACAACCAAACCCAATTCAAAAGTAATAGCAGTGTGCATAACTACAATACTAGGAGAAAGGATGATCTTCACTATTCAAGATTAAATCTAACTTTGGCACAGAAAGGGGTGAATTATACTGGCACTAAAGTCTTTGGTCACTTACCAAATAGTATCAAAAGTCTGACAGATAACCAACAAGTATTTAAGAAGAAATTAAAAGAATTTCTGAATGACAACTCCTTCTACTCCATAGAGGAATTTTTAGATATAAATTAAGAAAAAAAAGAAAAAAAATATTTAAAAAAAAATAAAAATAAAAAATAAAGAAAAACAAAAAACACAAAAAAATAAAGTTGTTATATTAACTTAAGTATGTTGTTAAATTAACCTAATTATGTCATGTATTAGAAAATTCGACTCGTTCCACATCATTACGAAATATCGTATTCATGATCCATGGAACTAGTATTAATCTAATCTAATCTAATCTATCTCCTGTTATCTGAGTTGTTTGGGGAGGTGGGAAACATACCAATTTTCCATTTCTGCTGTATGGTTCTTGAACACACATGACATCAACATTAAAGTCTTGGGTCAGCCTGGGGAGTTCCACATTTACAGTTCTACTCCCCATAGCACTGAGCTGCAAGAACTTCATGGCTGCATTGTATACATGTAGCACTTCACATTTGTTTGTTCTAGGTCAAAGTACACTCTCCCATGAGCCCTAACAAGGTCTTTGTACATTTTCTTAATGTTGGTATCTCCTGAATGCCACCCACAGGCTTATCTCAGGAAATTAGCAACCTCATTCGTGTCAGTGCACAAGTTTTCTATACAAATGATTATACAATCCATCTAATCAGTTGTAGGGAAGCAAATAGAATAACCCTTTTCATGTGTTGATTGTATAACTAATCTTTGTGTAGTTTCAAGAATATGTCTTTGCTTGAGCCTACTGAGCTTTAAGTTCAATTCAAATGCACTGTAGTTTTCTGGTTCTTCATTACAATTATGTACTTGTTCATCGTGTTTGTTTTTCAGTTCAGACTTAATGCAATTAGTTCATTCCTGCTTATGACTACATATTTGTTCTACCTTGATTCAGGAAGTTGCAAAAGACCTAAATCTGAATGTCCAGTTGGGAACTAGAACCCCACTCCTCCCAAATGAAAATTCTGGCTCTAATCACTGTGCCAACTCACATTTTCTTTATACAACAATGAATATTACTACCTGCATTTGTTTCATATTCAGAAATTTGAGGAAGTAGTTGTTACTTGTGTTCTGATATGATTCGGTGACAATTATTGAAAGCATTTAGCAATACACTTTTCTTTAAATTTCTTTATCCTTAGTCATTATTAATTCTCAAATATTTTTGAATCAAGGAATTTTAAACATCTAGTCTAAGATAGTACTTACTGTTCACATATGTTAACATAAACTATTAAAAGAATTTAAATAACAGCATTGTTAGACCAGTCTGTTTTATTTTTCAGCTAATGGTAAACCTACAGATGCCACACAAGAACTACTTGCCATTGGCATTTCCAATATTGGTAACTCTTTTGTCCAGGGCTTCCCAGGAACTGGAGCCCTAGCTCGCAGTGCCGTTAACAATTCAAGTGGAGTCAGGACAACATTTGGAGGGCTTTACACAGGTGATTGTGCTTTAAATTCAAATGATACATTGTCACTAAAACCTGTTCAGCAGAAGTATAAGCACAAAAGAAAGTAGTAGTAATTACAAAAGAAAAATTGCAAATGTTATACCATATTTCTTCCAGAGTATTCAATAATTCTCAGTTTTGTTTCTCAGTTACAGAGAGAATATTTGATTGAATTTTATTTTAGTGGGCCAGTGGCTTCACTTATCAACTAAATGACCCATAGATATCATAGTGAAGTTTTTACTGCTATATAATTTCTTACGTTTTATTATCTTTCATTTCAATAATTTACTTACTTACCATATTTATTCTGTTTAAATTTTTATTTTATTTATATACTTTTTGTGTCTCAGTCATATTTTATATAATGGGTGTTTCACACATGATGCCTGGGGAAAGCCCACAGCTCACATGGCAGATTTACCAGCTGTTGGCTTCCTCCACCTACTGCAAGATGGCTGTTTGCACTTCCCCTGACCTGGATGTAAATTGTGATGCAATCCAATTAAATAAAGGTGATATTTATTTATAGCAGTTGTTCAAAATGATGTACCTCTATGGAAAGAGTAGATTGATGCCTTCTGAACACATTTCCAAACACTCATTGAATGTCAATGTCAGCTGTAGAAATTTGGAAAATGAATAGCCAAACCCTGTCTTTGAGTGTATAGGGATTGTTTGCATGTACCTTATCACTTAACATACCCCAAAAATAAAAGTTATAAAGAATTAGATCTAGAGAATGAGGAGGCCAGTCAACTGTCCTTAGGGTTCCAACTGTCCTGTATTTCCAAGGAAATCCCATATTTTGACTATTTTTTTGGTCAGTTCCCATGCCCTGTAACATTTTGAATTCATCCCATATTTTTCTAACTTTTGCAGTGGTTGTTAAAACAATTTATTTTGCCTGACACATCATGGCTTTCCCTACTATCTCTACCTCTGTGGTGAACAAGTAAACCATTCCTAAAGCTGTGTGGTCAATTATCCATTTCTGCAAGTGAACGGAAGGTTTAAAGTCCGTTTTTGAATTTTTAGGTGCAGGATGAAGTGATGTTCTCCTACATTTACCAACTAGATGGCTTTCTTTAACACATGCAATTGTCAGAGTTGTTACAAATTGGGAACCCATTAAAAGTCACATTAGAAGTAGTGATGGTTGTCCCAAAGCTCTGAAGTTATTTTTAGATGATTTTGATGACGTTGAAAGATGGTTACCCACAGACATTTATTCAACATTTTTCCCACATTGGTGCAGTTGTTGCAGAATGTTCTAGCTTTTTAGAAAACTCTGATGTTAGTATAAAGGAAACTTTTGATGCAGCCAAGACTCTGATTAGTAAAACTGAGCAAAGAATGAAATATTTTGGTAGAGGAGGAAATAAAGTTTTCAATAAGTTTATTGTTTCAGAAAATGCCTTGAAGATAATTTTCTGGACATTTAAGTCTAACTGAAAACATATTTAGTCAAGAATTTCCAATTTGGTGATCATTTACCAATGGCAGCACAATCTTAGATGCCTCTTTGTCTATGGTCCAAGCTAAAATTTAAGCATTTCCAAGAAGTAATTGACTCATTTTGGTTAGATAATGTAATTGGAGATTGTTTGTATGATGAACATTGTAATGCAGAATACATTTTGAATCGAAGTTTGTTCATGGGAGGGAATGGAAACAGAAGCTGGCTTTATGTTTTCTGTACCTTGCGAGCCAAAAATGTTCAGGTTCCAAATTTGCTAAAATTAGTTGGGTTTTTATTAAGAATTACTCCTAGTTCAAATGCTAAGGCAAAAAATATTCTTTCCCTGATGAACCATATATAGATTGAACTGCACAACAAATGAACCTCCGAGCTTATAAAAGCAGAACTGTAAGTAGCAGAGAATTTTAATTTGAGCTGTATATAATGCTTTACATATCTGAAATGGAATTAATCTTTGCAAAAAGAAGCAAAGACTGTTAATAAATACAAGCAACACTGTAAAATAAAAAATTCATGCACATTATAAAGGTATTCCTACCGTTGTTTGTAAGAAGAATCTTATTTGAAATGATTGTTTTGCAGGATTCCTTCTCAATCTCTTATTTTCCCAGTAAAAAGGTTGGCAACCCTAACTGTTTTATCACCAAACACTTCGTATTAATGTAATAGAGCACTGGCAGTGTGTGGTCTTGCATTGCCTTGCATGAAATAACCATTCACCTCTTCATTAGGTGTTAGTACTCTAAAAAATGGGTGCAGTCTATTGTTCATATACCTATCAGAAGTTACTGTACTATGGAAAAAGAAAAATAATTCATCTTGAACTAACTTCACACCATGCTCCTGTTTTCACATCATGCAGAGGCCATTGCTGTAACTGATGAGGATTTTCAGAGCTCCAACACAGATTGTTCCATTAATCTACATTTGCCTGACACATCATGGCTTTCCCTACTATCTCTACCTCTGTGGTGAACAAGTAAACCGTTCCTAAAGCTGTGTGGTCACTTATTTGAATTTTTAGGTGCAGAATGAAGTGATGTTCTCCTACATTTACCAACTAGATGGCTTTCTTTAACACACTTCCTCAGAAAAAAGAGCATTTCAGGATTGACCTTCTCATCATGTATTGACTGTAACAGACAGTAGCAATAATGATGACAAGAAACAGTATCTGAGTTAGCCAGCTGATGCATTACTGTTATTTTACATGGTTCCAATGTTGAGTTCGTGCACAGCTCTGTGAGTAGATGCTACTGACACACCAGTCTGAAGTGCTAAACAATATAATGATATTCTCAAACTCCTTTCTGAGGCCTCTCCTACCTCATCTAATGTATTTTCAATTAAAACACTGTGTTCTCCTGACCTTTGTTTGTCTAACATGGATCCAGTCTCTCAATTTCTTCATGAATCTATGTATCGTTAAACCACTGGGAATGCATGCACTGGGAAATTTTCGTATGAATGCAAGCTGACATTTCACATAAGATTCTGTTTTTGCATAGTTCAAGACAATGAACACTCACAGATCCTTTGTGTATACCATAGCAAATGAAAATTGACAAAAAAAACTCAAAAGAAAACACACATACAATCAATAATATGGGCAGGGAGGTCCCAGCCTGAGCACAGGAATCATATATGAAACACTCAGGGGAAGCGCTTGCAACCATCTTGCAGCAGATACAGAGAACAACAGCTGGTAAATCTACAGTGTGGGCAGTGGGCTTTTCCAGGCATCACACATGAAACACCCTGTCATCTCAGTTACATAACACGATTGTTCTTGATATTTTGGCCCATTACGTAATTGAAGGATGAAAAATACAAAAATGATCATAGACAAAAACAAGTAAAAATTAAGACAAAATATTCACATTATGTTCAAGACACAGCTGACAAAGTACAAAAAATAAAAAACAAAAAACATGAATCTAAGATATTAGTATGAGAGATATGTTTTCCCAACAATATAGGCAAAAGAAGTAGTATGAATAATATGAAGGCAGCTACATCATTTCTTCAGAGAATCACTGTTTCATTTACATGGAGAAATACTGCACATTCATGGATACATTCTTCTATTATTCAGTGCAAGCTATTATCTCAGCCATGGAATTTGCACTTAACTTTACTAACTGTAGTCTAGTTATCAAATTCTTACCTGCACCATAGTAAAGTAAAGAATATGTGGAAACACCTCACCATCATACTGATGGCTATGTGCCTTCTAGCATTCAGTTTATGATAAGGATGTATAATTTTTCATGCAGACTAACACATTTATCCAGCTACCATTAGTACTTACATGAGCAACAATTATGCTGATGACTACTTAGATCTAATTATCAAAATTTTATTCATAACATACAGTAACTCACTCATTAATTGGGTAGAACTGTGACAGATCATCTCACTATGCCATTATTGATAAGTCAGAAGAAGACTTCAAATGGGAGGTCAACAGAAGAGGGGAATCATGTCTTGACACTTTTAAACCCACACAGTTTTACTAGAGAATATTGTGTTTTGGGATTAGATTACCATGAAACAGAGGCAGATTCTGAAACACTCTTAAAGATCAAAAATATCTGCATGACTGTGACTTGAATATGGGTACTTGATATAATTGGAACTGTAAAGGTAGGCCAGTGGTATGACTGGTAACCTTATTTTAAAAATTTCTCAATGGAGTTATGAAAAATGAATTGTATTATCACTTTGCTGTGACTCATTACCTCTTGGAAAGCTTTCAATTCAATTTCCACATAATTGGGACTCACAGCTAGTGAAAACAAAAGCACTGATTTAGTGTATATTGGCATACTGACAGCTTACATTTGATGTCATCCCTGTAAAAGCAAATTTGGAGTCATAAGAGAAGTCTGGCCATGAGAAGCTCTACAATAATGACTTGACACTTAAATATACACATTTTTACTATAATTACTATAGAATATTCTGTTTTGGGATTAGATTATCATGTAACAGAGGCAGATTCTGAAACATTCTGAACAGTCACTCTATTGTCAAGAGCTCTAGAAGAAGTTTTCATATTTCTAAGCTGTGAAAATAAAGAATGCCTGTGGATTAAATGCAGCATGTCTTGCCTAACTTCAGTTTTCTGATGACACTGTGTTGTTTGTCTCTAGTGTAGATAATCTTCATCAACAAATGGGAGAACTGAAGCAATAATATGACTAAAGTAGTGTACTATCAACACATTAAAAAGAATATTTTTCAATTTAACAATGGATTTGAAGAAATTGGGTTACCAGAGATTGTATGCCACCACAGAGAGCACCCCTCTTTCTCACTCCCCATCTACCCCCCCCCCTCCCCCTCCCCCAATAATGCGGAGTACATATGAGGAGAGAGTGGCTGTAGCGGGGTGTGATCTGTCAGAAGTGATGTAGATGGCTGTGAAATGGTGAATGTGATGGAAGACACATTGTAGTCAGCAAGGAAGGTGTGCCGTGAGTAGAGGGGGAGGGGGGGAGGGGAGGGGGCGACGCAGGGCATACCCCAAGTGTGACATCAGCAGTGCATTCTATGGGTTTCTGCTGGCAGTGTTAGCAGATTAGGACATAACCTGGGTGGCAGTTTTAATTGTTACTGGCTCGATAGTGGTATTTGAAGAGGTAGGCATGTTGGCAGCATTTCCTTGCATTTAAGTGTCCACAGGAGGTGTTGCAGGGCCTGTGGCAGTGTAAGCTGCAGCAGTGCTGGTGAGTGTACCATCTGCTGAATAATGAGTGGTGAATCCTGCCATGCCAACTTCTTGTGGGACAGAAGCGACATGCATGATATTGCATGTGATGGTGCTTGCAACCAAGAGCCTGTCCATGTAGGTCGTGGTAATCATGAGGTAGATATTGTGTAACGTGATGGATATGTCTTTAGGCAGAAAATCATGGAGATTCATATCAACTGTAAAATGGACTGATAGTTACATAGGAGATGGTGGGGAGTAGAGTGTCTGTTGTGACAAGTCCACTGAAGTCCACACCAGTTTAAGCTGGTTCATTGATACTGTTATTTGTTTTCCATTAATTTTGATATCAAAAGTGTTTGTATCTCATATCAACACTAGCGCTGGCCCTGTAAATTGGAGTAGTAGGTTGGGTTCCACTAAGTCTGTATATAGCATCACATGAGAACATGTCGCCAGGTCTTAATGAATAAAAATTCATAGTGTCATGTGATAGGAGGGGGGCGGCAGACAGATGTTTTATGTTTGTGTGTACACGCATGCAACTAAGTCTGGTAAGGATGTTAACTTTCAGCCATCAAAGTTCCAAACTTATTTTATCTGGCTACCAGTTTCGGTCATTTACTACACCATCTTCAGGCCCCTGACTGAGGTGTAGGAAGATTCCATCTCAGTTCTGGTCAAAATAAGGGCCAGTATTCAAATACTGGTATCTTTAGATTTCTGCTTGCTACAGCGGTCACTTCAAGCCCTTCAACTGCCGATTCAAGTCTGGTAAGTCCTGGTCTGAGAGAATTGTCCCATGCACTACAAATTCAGCAGGTAGGGTGAAGGGCTCAAGGTATAGTATTCTGGGAAGTTAAATGTCAGTGTTATCTTTATGTGCTGTGTAAATGCCCCAGAGAACCCATGGAAGCACCTCCTCTCATGATTCTGAGTGCTGCAGGATAGTAACTTTCGTTGTTTGATGTCACAGTTTCACGAGGCAATTGGATTGGGGGTGGTAGGCAGTTGTATGGAACTGGTACCATCTGCATAGTTGGTGTAAAACAGTTGGTATTCGATCTGCCAACCTGGGTCCAAAGTTAAGGATGCTGGGTAGCTGAAACTTGCAATCCAAATGTTGACAAAAGTTTTTGCTATTGTCCCTGCTGATATTTAGGAAAAGGTCGTGGCCTCCACCTAGAGTGTCACGCGATATATCATTGGCAGAATATGATGATAACCATGCAAATAATGGAAGTGACCCTAAGATGTCAATATGGACATGCTGGAACCACCTCTTTGGAATCAGGAATTTACCAAAAGGGGGCTGTATGTGATGGCCAGGGTTTGCTTGCCAACATGGAATGCAAGTCCTGGCCCACATGGCACAATCCTTTCTAATGTCAGGCCAGACAAAGCATTCTGTGTTGAGGCATATGGTGGGACACATGCTCGTGTATCCAAGGTTGTGGAGCAGGTCAAAAATTGTCTGCGATACAATTCTGAGATAACTGATCAGACCCATCCATCTCAAACATCACACAAAACTTGTTTCATAGCACCAGGTAGCAAGTGTTATTGCAATTGCAGCACAGTGTCTGGTTTGCTAAACATGCTGTGACGATCGGCATCTATTACTTGTGCATCTGTGATCCTATCAAAATCCATCTGGGCGGAGGTAGCTGCAATATGGGAAAGGTAGTCCACCACAATATTATCAGTACCTTTGATGTATCACAAAGCGATAGTGAACTGTGCTACAAAATGTAAGTGGTGGAATGTCATGAGTGCGGAATCCCCCGACGGGTTCTGAAATTTGTCTGTTAATGCACGATGGACAGTATTATGATAATGGGTCTCACCTCAATATCACCCTGAAAGTGATAAACTACTTCATATATGGGTAGTAGTTTGCAGTCAAATGTGGACTATCTTTTCTGAGAGTCAGTAAGTTTGTGCGAGAAAAATTTGAATGGCTGAGTGATTCCATTAATCTCTTGCAGTAAGGCAGTCTTGATCACTTCATCGCTAGCACTGGATGCAATAATTAGTTATACATCACGTCAGGCAATGGGTGGGCAAGCATCATTGGTGCAACAGGAGTTCTTTTATTTTGTCATAGGTCATCTGCATTTTGTAGTGTCTAATCGAGGCATCATTTACCAAATGTATTTTGGCTGCTCAATGCTTGTGTGAGTGGTAGTAAGATCTCAGCAGTGTGTAGTAGTTGGTTCCTGTAAAAAGTTATGACCCCAAAAACTCGATATTTGTAGGGAGGTGAGAGGAGGCATATCTGTCCAGTTTTCTCAGGAGTAGGATGCACACTGAACGCATCAACGTGATGTCTGACAGAGGTCACATGGGGTAGCCAAAGTTGGCTCTTGTCGTATTTTACACATTCCTGTGAGAGGTCAGCTTATTAAGGATGATTTGCAGGTAGTCATTGTGATCTTGCTTGTATTTGCAAAAAAGATTATGACATCATCTATATAGGTGTAAAAAAAGTCAAACTGAAGAGTACAATGTCAACAAATCTTTTCCATGTCTGTGCCACATTTTTTACTCCTTATGGCATGTAGAACAACTCAGAGAGACTGAATGGTATGATTATCACAGTTTTCGGTACATCCTTGGCTGCCATTGGAATTTGCAGGTATGCTTTTTTGCAGCCGATGACACTGAAAGTTTTTTACCCCAGTCAAGATGTGGGAAAAATCATGCAAGATCAGAATGGGGTTGCTGTCAATGACTGTACGGGCATTGGTATAGCATTAGTTGCCACATATGCACCAAGTACCATTCATTTTAGGAAATATTTTAATTGAGGAGACCCAAGCACTGTCTAATGGTCTGACTCTGGCAGCTCACAGAGGTATGTCCACTGCAGCTTTAGCCACTTTAAGTTTATAGGGAGTTAGATGATGGGGAGACACAGACAGGGAGACCTGGTGCGGTTGTAAAGTGGTAGACTTACAACCCTGCATGGCACAGAGTGTATGTGTTCTAATGGGGGAGTATAGAGTGAGTCCAGGGGGTGGAGCATGATGTGACTCATTGTCGCAGTTAACATCACACGGCATTGTCTTGGGAGTGTACTCAAGTGAGGATTGTGTTGCTTCACTAAGCTGAGAAGTATCTGTAGTAGCAGCACCACATTAGTGATCATGTCAATGTGATGAAGGGCATGAAGGTGCTGTTAAGCTGCATATAGAGATACGGTGGCGTCCAAAATTTGTCTCTGTAGTTGTTTGTTGTTAAGGTGTGTGACTTTGTTGTCATGTTGTAATGGTAAGTATTCAGCTGCCTTTAAGCATAACTGGTTGTTAAGTGCTTCACTCTGTTGCTTCAGGTCAAGTGATGTACCGAGCTGCAGCAGTGTGACCAAGGGCATTGCTGTGCCAGAAGGTTGTTGTCTTACTGACCATACCACATGTTGGCTCCTGTTGCCCTGTCCTAATAAGAGGGTGTGATTTAAATCTGGCAGTAGTTGGTAGTGCCAGAGGAAATCAGTTCCCAGGACTGGTTCAACTGTCTCTGCCATTAGGAGCGTCCAAAACATTTGTATATTTGTTCTGAGGTCGAGCATGATGTGCACAGTTCACCAAATGTGATTACAGTGTCATTGGCCACACACAGTTACAGTTGCAGTGGTGACAGCGACAGTGTATCAGGCCCTAGATCAGGTGGTAGAGTGCTCATGTCAAGCCTGGTGTCAATGAGGAAATAGGTTAGCAGGTGCCTATAAAGGGAGAATAATTGGCAACCATCTGCCCACTGAAACACTGTGTCGGTGCTCTTTTGTCATTGAATGCATTGGCATTTTGTTAATGAAGACAGCCTGGTGCACCTACCCAGGTCACTGCTCTAGTTTGGGCAGGTGCAGGGTTATTTGCAGTGCTGTGCATCCTTCCCAAATCTGGGGTGAAACCAGCAGTAGTGCTGCTATGTGTTGGGCATGGAAGCAGGCAATGCACTTGGTTAGCAAAGATTTTATGTATACACAGAGTCAGAGCGTGGACAGCTGGGTTATCAACAACCTCGGCTGTCAAGCTAGCAACTGTTTTGTGCCCGAGGAGTAAAAGGGACTTGGGTTGATAGAGGCAGGGGGCAGAGCCTAGTTCAGGTCAGTCTGGCCGTCATCAGGCAGTCTGCAGTTGTGCAGAATGTCAGGGCAGCTCGGCTAAGGTTGTGTAAAATCAGTTTTGGTGAGGTTGTACTGGGCATCAACTGCAGTGTTGGGCTGTTGATTATTGATTAGAATGTCATGTTGTGGCTCCAGAGGTGCCTCCTTATGTGCCTGCCTTGCTGTCTGGATGTTCTCTGGCAGTTTTAGGAACCAAAGTATCAATAACACATTATCAGGCAGTAGTGTTAGATCAATTAGAACTTGCAGGTGGAGCTGAAGTGGGACAGCATGCTGCTTCCCAAAGTAGTCTCATTGACAATTAGGTGTAGCTATTGTTCAGGTGTGCGTGTTAGTCACTGTAGCAGTAGTGTCTTGGCAGTTTCGTATGAGAAGCTGGAACACTCAGAAGCAAGTTGCTAATAAGATCCACAGTGCTTCTCAGATGGTTAAGAATAGTGGCAAACTTCTTGTTGTCCCCAGTGAGGTTACTGGCTGACATCAAACTCTCGCTGACAGCAAACCACATCATGAGAGAATCCGCATGGAACAATGGTGGTTTCAGGTGGTGGTGGACAGTATGATGGCAATCAGTGGTTTGATCATGAGGCACCATCATGAGGTAGGCATGGCATGGTGTAGAAAATGTGGGAGCTGCAGGAGCATCGATACACAAGATGGACATGAAATGCAGCTTGACATAGGGAAGTACATGAAGCAGCAGTTCACATTATGGTGCAGGTGACACCAGTGTCATACAGTGATATGCGTGCAGCTCAGATGGCAGATCATAGAATGGCTCTGCATGTGAGAGAAGTTCCCAGGCCAGCGTGGTAGGTATGACTCTCCCAATGTCAGATGTTTGAGATGGTGGAAAATGTATGTGAGAGTGAGCATTAGGTTGTGGCACCATAAAGAAGTAAGGCATGGTCCATTTATTATCCAGCAGCACAAGCAGTGTCTCATGGAGGTTGTGCAAACATGTAGTCATACACGATGTGGCTGATGCAGGTGCGACATCACTCGAACTGGGATGTAGTGGTATCTGACCTTGCTGATGTGAGGTCGTGAAAAATGTGTACTTGGAGTCCATACTTGGTTGTGGTGCTGTATGTGGGTGATGCACATGCAAAGCACAGTGATGGACTGGAACCGAGTTGGCTGTGATGCCCAGCACGAGTGGCACGGCTGGTATGTGAACGACACTATAGTCTGTCTCATAGAACTCGCGTTTAGTCACAATGGTCAGAACTATGTAACTCCCTCTCACACAAAAGGTAAATTGTTATAATTTTATTGAGATGTAATGACTCATGAGAGGAGGTGTTATTTCACCCTGAACCCAGTTATTGTATGGAGATCTGTGTTGAAAAGTTCCTTTCAGAGACAAAACTGAAGTGCTTTTATTATTATTTCTTTCCTTTCCCAGACGTTATGTATGGTTAAAAATGGAAAGTGATGTGGACCTTGACCAAGCATGACTTCCTTTTAACTGTACAGTATATGTTACATTGCATTCAGGAACTTTTGGGTAATTGAACATATATCAATAATTACAGATTTCTGTAGTTGAATATATACGTTTGGATGTAGCTGTATTGCATTGATATTATTATTATTATCTTTCCTTTCTCAGACCTTAGGTCTGGTTCGGAATGAAAGTGATGTGGACCTTGATCAAGCGTCACTTCCTTTTAACTGTACGGTATATATTACATTGTGTTTAAGAACTTTCGTGTAATTGAACATGTATCAATAATTACGGATTTCTGAAGTTGTATATATAAGTTTGGATGTAGCTGTATTGCATTGATGTACTGGTGGATATTGCGTGGTATGACTCCTGTAGTTGAAAGTATAATTGGTATAATGTCAACTTTATCCTGATGCCACATGTCCTTGACTTCCTCAGCCAGTTGGATGTATTTTTCAATTTTTTCTCCGTTTTCTTCTGTATATTTGCAGTATTGGGTATGGATATTTCAATTAGTTGTGTTAATTTCTTCTTTTTATTGGTGAGTATGATGTCAGGTTTGTTATGTGGTGTTGTTTCATCTGTTATAATGGTTCTGTTCCAGTATAATTTGTATTCATCATTCTCCAGTACATTTTGTGGTGCATACTTGTATGTGGGAACGTGTTGTTTTATTAGTTTATGTTGTATGGCAAGTTGTTGATGTATTATTTTTGCTACATTGTCATGTCTTCTGGGGTATTCTGTATTTGCTAGTATTGTACATCCGCTTGTGATGTGATCTACTGTTTCTATTTGTTGTTTGCAAAGTCTGCATTTATCTGTTGTGGTATTGGGATCTTTAATAATATGCTTGCTGTAATATCTGGTGTTTATTGTTTGATCCTGTATTGCAATCATGAATCCTTCTGTCTCACTGTATATATTGCCTCTTCTTAGCCATGTGTTGGATGCGTCTTGATCGATGTGTGGCTGTGTTAGATGATACGGGTGCTTGCCATGTAGTGTTTTCTTTTTCCAATTTACTTTCTTTGTATCTGTTGATGTTATGTGATCTAAAGGGTTGTAGAGGTGGTTATGAAATTGTAGTGGTGTAGCCGATGTATTTATGTGGGTGATTGCTTTGTGTATTTTGCTAGTTTCTGCACGTTCTAGAAAGAATTTTCTTAAATTGTCTACCTGTCCATAATGTAGGTTTTTTATGTCGATAAATCCCCTTCCTCCTTCCTTTCTGCTTAATGTGAATCTTTCTGTTGCTGAATGTATGTGATGTATTCTATATTTGTGGCATTGTGATCGTGTAAGTGTATTGAGTGCTTCTAGGTCTGTGTTACTCCATTTCACTACTCCAAATGAGTAGGTCAATATTGGTATGGCGTAAGTATTTACAGCTTTTGTCTTGTTTCTTGCTGTCAATTCTGTTTTCAGTATTTTTGTTAGTCTTTGTCTATATTTTTCTTTTAGTTCTTCTTTAATATTTGTATTATCTATTCTTATTTTTTGTCTGTATCCTAGATATTTATAGGCATCTGTTTTTTCCATCGCTTCTATGCAGTCGCTGTGGTTATCTAGTATGTAATCTTCTTGTTTAGTGTGTTTTCCCTTGACTATGCTATTTTTCTTACATTTGTCTGTTCCAAAAGCCATATTTATATCATTGCTGAATACTTCTGTTATCTTTAGTAATTGGTTGAGTTGTTGATTTGTTGCTGCCAGTAGTTTTAGATCATCCATGTATAGCAAATGTGTGATTTTGTGTGGGTATGTTCCAGTAATATTGTATCCATAATTTGTATTATTTAGCATGTTGGATAGTGGGTTCAGGGCAAGGCAGAACCACATAGGACTTAATGAGTCTCCTTGGTATATTCCACGCTTAATCTGTATTGGCTGTGATGTGATATTATTTGAATTTGTTTGGATATTAAGTGTGGTTTTCCAATTTTTCATTACTGTGTTTAGGAACTGTATCAATTTAGGATCTACTTTGTATATTTCCAATATTTGTAGTAACCATGAGTGGGGTACACTATCAAAAGCTTTTTGGTAATCAATGTATGCGCAGTGTAGTGACCTTTGTTTAGTTTTAGCTTGATATGTCACCTCTGTATCTATTATCTGTTGCTCTTTACATCCTCGTGCTCCTTTGCAACAGCCTTTTTGTTCTTCATTGATAATTTTGTTCTGTGTTGTATGTGTCATTAATTTCTGTGTAATGACTGAAGTTAATATTTTGTATATTGTTGGTAGGCATGTTATGGGGCGATATTTAGCTGGGTTTGCTGTGTCTGCTTGATCTTTAGGTTTCAGATACGTTATTCCATGTGTAAGTGTATCAGGGAATGTGTATGGGTCTGCAATGTAACTGTTAAATAATTTAGTTAGATGTGAATGTGTTGAGGTGAACTTCTTTAGCCAGAAATTTGCTATTTTATCTTTTCCAGGGGCTTTCCAATTGTGAGTAGAATTAATTGCTTGGGTGACTTCATGTTGCAAAATTATCACTTCAGGCATTTGTGGTATCATCTTGTATGTGTCTGTTTCTGCTTGTATCCACCGTGCATGCCTGTTATGTTGTACCGGGTTTGACCATATGCTGCTCCAGAAGTGTTCCATGTCTGTTATGTTTGGTGGATTGTCTATTTTTATGTGTGTGTTATCTATTGTTTGGTAAAATTTCTTTTGGTTGGTGTTGAATGTTTGGTTTTGTTTCCTTCTATTTTCACTTGTTTTGTATCTTCTAAGTCGTTTGGCCAAAGCTTGTAGTTTCTGCTTCTTTTCGTCTAACTGCTCTATTGCTTCTTGTTGTGAGATTTTACCTAACCTTTTTCCTTTTTTGTCTGATATTTCATTTCTTATAAATTGTGTTAGTTGTCAGATGTCTTTTCTCAGTTTTTCTATTCTGATCTGTAGCCTGTGTTGCCATGCTCGTTTTGTGGGTTTCTTCTGTGTGTTGGTTCGTTCTGATCTCTGCCTAGTGTGTATATTTGGTGTAGTGAGTGCTCCTACATGAACCAGTAATTGTAACTCTTCCATAGTTGTGTATTCATTTATTTTGTTGTGTATGATTGTGTTGATAGTTTTTATTGTTGTTTCGACTTGTGGGCTATTTGGTGGTCTATGCAAGAATGGTCTAATGTCTGTATTTGTGTCTTTGTATTCTATATATGTCAACTGAAATTTTTCTTCTATATTTAACATGTGTGTCACTTCATGTTCTATTTGTGCTTGTGTTGGTGACTGTCTTAAGATTTCGTTTTCCTCTGATTGTTTAATTGATGCATGTTGTTCTTTGTTTGTTTGCTCTGGGATGTTTGAGTCAATTACTGTATTTTCTTCTTCTTCTGATTGCACATTATTTTGTTCCAGTATTTGTTGTACTTGTTGTTTGATGTTTTCTAATTCTGACTGGGGTATCCTGTTATTTTTTATTATTACACGAATCTGATCAGCTAGACGTTGTTCTGTTAAAAATTTTAATTCTGGGTATCTGGTAATAAATGTTGTGTATACTTGTGATCTGTATCCAGTTGTGTTGCTTCCTAGGTTTGTTGCTTGGTAATAACAGAACATGAGGTGTCGATTGACTTCATCTGACCATCTCATCCTCTGTCTTTGTTTTCCTTCTAGGGTGGTTGCAGGAAGCATATCCAGCAAAACACCTCTATTTGGATTTAAATCATTTTCCGTGTGGCTAGTAGTGTCGTTACCATTGTGGGCGGGCATAGGGTTCAAGCGTCGTCCCCGACCATGATGGCGCTTGTCCGAGGCTTCTTTAGTTCTGTCCTGAACCAAGTAATCACACTAAAAGGGGGGTTAGCCCTATTAGTGGTTTGTTCTTTTCGTCGCCTTTTACGACTAGCAGAACATACCGGAGGCCTATTCTTTTCCCGGGCCTCCACGGGGTTTATTATTATTATTATTATTATTACTATTACTATTACTATTATTATTCATTTAATTACTGCTTTGATTTAAGTATTATTATTATTATTATTATTATTATTATGGATTCAAGGAATTTGTTCTTTAGTAATCAGTCTCTCTAAGAAAAGAGTGTAGATCTTTGAAATGAATAAATAACCAAACAGATCTCATGAGATGATGTTTATGTTCAGTGGATTGTGCAAGGTACACTAGAGATCTGCTGCCACATGCTGACTGTAAGCTGTTCTCAATGTCTTTGCTGGCCATCAAACTGTGAGCTAAATCTGTAAGAATCTTAGTCTACATTAACTACGGTCCAATTCTCCTTTCTGTGGAAGCCTGTCCATTGAAGCAGATTTGTTTAAAAGTCTTTACATTAATGACCATATACAGTTTACAGGTTCAAGCTTAACTAGTCCAAAGAAATGTCTCGTAGGCATGCTTAAATATCTGAAAATGTGAAACCATAAGATGGAGAATAAACCTTGTTTATGCTGCTGAGAAGTTGGTTTAAGAACAGAAAATGCCTTTCAATTAAAGATGGTGGTCTCACAACAATCTCTGCTCTCTTAAGCCATAATATGTTCATTCACACTCATTAAGATTACAAGCTAGACTACATCTTTTCAAAATGGTTAACATCAAACCAAAGCTCTCTTAGTTCAAGGAACAGAAAGAGTGTCAGCAATAATGCTGTTTCTTTGCAATTAGTTGCACGCAAGTACACTTCAAATAATATTTGTTCAGCCACATATCTTTTACTCTCACATGACATGAACCACTACAACTGGAATTGGAAAATTGGAACGCACAGGTACTGAAAGATCATGTAAACCTCAATCCCATGGTCTGCTGGTTGATGGGTGATGAAACAGAATGATGGAGTGATATGATGTGGGTCATTGTTGTTCAACTGTAATGGCATTGTGGGATTTGTCCTTACAGTTCAGGTTGTAGAAGCAAGTGTCGTAACACTCATAATGACTAGTGGTGGAACACGTGATGACTTTTCCTGTGCAAAGATCGAAGGCACTTAGATTAACATTTGTGACCAAGGCAGATGGCTATTGTTTATTGTGATTCTCTGCAGCACTTTTATCACAAGTACTGGGAATAGATTCACTCGATGTAAAATGTGGAATGTTTATTATGAAGTCACTCAGTAAATTTGGCACTCGTCATGGCACAGTTTGCTGCTTCACATCAGTGATGACGAGAGCTGGTGCAAAAATGAGGCATTGTTGCTATGTCTTTCAGCACTGTTGTATCATCCAAGTCTTTGCAAACATTTAGCAATTTTGCACACAGAATGTTTATGGAATTCACAGGCACTTGTTGAGAGATATCAACATTGCCAAAAAGCAGTGAGGTTGTACTGTTTGTGATGGCAGCATTCTCGATGGTCTAATCAATGTGGCAGATTTTCAGATTAAAAGCAAAATTGCAGCACAGTGTGGAAATTCAGGGTCACCACAGGGAGGAATGGGGTACTGGAGGTGGGATAGCAGAATAGTGACACACCACAGAGACACAGTCACCACACTGAGCACAATATAAATAACTTGTGTAATTGTTACAGGCTTACAGAACATATTCTAAACTCAGAGATATTAAGCTGCCACAGATTTATAGAGTCAGTTGATGAATTTTAGCATTTAGTGCAACTGAAGACAATAACTAAGTAGGTGAGTAAAGAAAGTAAGTCGATGGATGGGAGAACAAACTGAAGTGGAGGACTTCATAATGATGATAATGGGAGACATCAAGATGTGTAGCGAAGAACATAAGTGGTAGATGGTACTTGGAATCTCTTCAGTGGATTCAAGAAAGAAGAAAAAAAATGAGAAGATGATCTAAAGGTGGGTAGGTGATGTTAACTAAAACAGAGGAGCAACATGGATGCCAATTGTTAAATACCATAGTGCATGGAGATATTTGGATGAAACCATCATCTGGCAGTCGTTGCTGCATAGCTGATGATGACAAAATTTCCACAAAGTAAAACAATGAGTATTTTTGCTTATATCATTCAAGGTACAATGTACAAAAATCAAAACTGAAACTGAATAATATCTTAGTTTTCCATTTCTGTAGGCTACTTATTTTGTTTTGAATTGAAAAATTAGACATTTTCACTTATGTGATATTGTTCTGATATTGTTTTGCACTATTTTTACAAGTGTAAAAATGGAAAATTTTAGACAAATAGAAAACCGCTATGGGAAATTAAAAGATGTTCCTAACAATCTTCTATTTATCATTGTCATAACTTAATACTAAAAATAGTGTTTTGTAACTATATAAGACGTGTGGGTTTGTTGTGTACTCCAGTACTAACTTATAAATGTGAAATGGAGATGACAGTCTTCTGCAATTTTTTTTCTCTCTTCTTCACAGGACTTTTGGTGATTTTATCTCTTCTTTTCTTTGCTGATTGTTTCTGCTTTATACCAAAATCATGTCTTGCTGCCATAATCATAGCTGCTGTGATATTTATGGTTGAAGTCAAAGTTGTTGTCCCAATCTGGAAGACAAAGAGTAAGTATTCACATGCTAACATATGGTTAATTTATCTATCAATGCACAGAGGAAGACATACAATTACAATTATAATCACCAATACATGAATTACTTATCTGATTAAAAATGAAACCCAGAGCTTAAATCCATCTGTCTACATGAATGAAGTGGTGTAAATTTATCAGTACAAAACTAGAAAGATGATGTGCGATGAAAACAGAACTAATGACAGGAAGATCAAGTTACTGAGAACAAAATATGCACTTTGACTAAATGTTCATTAATTTGCATTGTTCTTCACAAGATCAGGGAGTCAGTTTTTGGTTGACACAGTAACTTCCCCGTGTTTAGTCAAGCTAGAAAAGCAGTATTTGACATTAATATGGATGCCTCATATCAAGCTTTAGTATGACCTTAAACTCAATATGAAATCTATTAACAAACAAATTTTTTAGTTTAAAATGTTTGATTTTATATATTGACTATCTAGTAAATCAGAGAAGAAGGTAACAAGCACTGTGAGACAAGGGTGAAAGCTTTTATAAAGAAAAGCAAATCCTACTGTGAGACTGTATTATTGGCTCCAAAAATTAATATCCTCATACTAGGACCATTGCACATCCAGTGAATCCTTATTCTTCAATATGCCAAATACAGCTAATGCTGATAATATCCTAGGGTTTTACAGGTTCACAGAATTGTGTTTCAAATTAGTGTACATTGCAGTAAGGTATTTTTCTTCCATTGGAGCTCTGATAATAGTCAGAATTATCATGTGTTAGTAAAAAAGACACAGCATATTAAAATCTGCACATCTATGGGTAATACACCAATAATAAGTTTAATACATGGTGAGGAAATAATAAATGGTGTGGAAACTTAGGTGTCTACATTGACAAGAATTTAAACTAGGAAAAACACATTTTGGAACTCCTAAAACAACTTAGTTCAGTCACATTCTCACTTAGAATCAAAGCAAAGGCAGTAAGTAGACATATTTTCATCAAAATGTTGTATAGAATAGTATTCTGGGTTAACTCATTATTAAGGAAGAACATCTTCATTGCTCAAAATCGTGTTGTAAGAATTATATATGATGCTCACTCATGTTCATTTTGTAGACATTTGTTTAAGGTGTTGAGCATTCTAACTACTGCCTCACAGTACATGTACTGTTTCATGAAGTTTACTGTAAATAATCTGCTGCTGTCAAAAGGAGCAATGAATTACATAACTGAAATGCCAGAAAGAAAAATGACACCCATTACTCCATTTTAAGGCTGTCTTTAGCACAAAAGGGGATACACAATGCTGCAACTAAAACTTTTGATAACTTAGCATTGATATAAAATGCCTGACGGGAAGCAAAGTAAAATTTGAAAACTGAAAAACCAAACAAGAAAGCGATGGTATGTTGATAGACACAGTAAAAAACACACAAACACACACACAAATTTCAAGCTTTCGCAACCCAATGTTGCTTCATCAGGAAAGAGGGAAGGAGAGGGAAAGATGAAAGGATGTGGGTTTTACTTACCTTAGGGGGAATCTTTGTTATTGTCTCTATCAACATACCAACACTTTTGTTTGGTAAGTTACAGCATCTTTGTTTTTATATATATTTTTCCCACATGGAATGTTTCCCTGTTCAGCTCATAGTCATAATTACAAATTTAGTCTTTAATGTGAATGTAAAATGACTTATTCCCTATCATTATGATTTATGATGCAAATGACCCAAGGAACATGAAGCTAAGCAATTAAACAACTAAAAATTTTTGATGTCTACTGACGGGTATATGTCTTTTCCACAACATTTAATAAACTAGGTTTATATCTAATGCATAATTGTGAAATAATGCTGAATAATAAGTGATTCACTATGCTACATATTAGTTTCTGCAATGTATCTCAGTAAGTTATTATGACTATTGTTTAGTTCCTTATAAATGATAAGCAAAGAATAAATATATTGATTTCCTGATATTCGGTGTCTGTTGTGTTGGACATGTCTGGATGCACCATATCTTCTGAACTCCTGCGGAACTTAGCAAACCCTATGAGCAGTGGGGCTAATGCATGGGGGTGCTACTTGTGTGTGACAGGCTGAGAATTTGGGTTGGATGGGAAGCATGTATCATGTGGTAATTATCTGTCAGTCCCCTGACAATCTGTTTGTCAATATTAGGAAAATATAAAATTTTCCTCAGCTTCTTTTGCATCTGTTCTGAACTGAAGAAGTACTTCTATGTTTCTCCTGACCTCTTTTATTCTCTTTATTCTCTTGCATGACTGGAGTAGCTAGCAGGAGCTGCAACCATTTCTAGCACACTTTTTAATGATATTTTTGCTACCTGATGTGCCCCTTCTGACCACAATTTAATGGCATTGCATGTAATCATACAGTCACACATGTCTGAGGATGAAGAACTTTTACTGTACCTATGGTGTCTGAAGACTGTGGTGACCTGTGATTTAGTAAAGAGATAGCAACGAGAACTCTTGAAGTGTGCAGACTGGCAGATACAGTCAACTAATGTGGCCCCTCTTTTGGAACATAAGGATGGATTTGCCCAGTGCTCAGAACATAAATATGCTTCTGCACTGTTGACACTTTGTTTTGCATGAGCTACACCGCTGATTTTGGTTACTTTGTCAAAACTGTCTAATACTTTTTGAAAAAAATAGTTTCAGAACATAATTTTAAGAGCATAGAAGATATATGTTTTTCCTGGAACCTTTCAGTATACTGATGTCATATGAAATTTTATCTCTGTCTTTGATGTGTGCTGTTTGATTCTACACTTTCCCATCCTCTGCTATAGTACTGTTGTGCAGTATAGGATCCTTACCAAACAGGATTGATGGGGGACATTCAAAAAGTCCTAAGAAGGGCAACTGGTTTTGTATTATCAAGGAAGAGGGGAGAAAGTGTAATAGATATGATAAGTGAGTTGGGATGGAAGTCAATAAACAAAGGTGTTTTTTTGATTGCCGTGTGATCTTTACACAAAAAATTTTAATCATCAACTTTCTCTGCTGGATGTGAAAATTCTTTATTGTTTGCCAAAGTGTGAAGGGAGAAATGACCATCATAATAAAATGTGAGAAATCAGAGATCATTTGGGAAGATTTAAGTATTCATTTTTTCCACACACTGTTATAGAGTGGAACAGTAGGAACATAGTCCGAAGTTGGTTTGAAGAACCCTGTGCCAGGCATTTAAGTCTGAACTGCTGATTAGTCACGTAGATGTAGTACAATTATGTTGATTGAGTTTAAGCTGGTAAACAAGTATGTGATGTTTAAAACTGTCAAACACATTTTTATGATCAATAAAGCAGACAATGATATCTGCTTTCTAATAGAACTGGTGTCCGCCCCCGGTAGCTGAGGGGTCAGTGCGACAGAATGTCAATGTTCAAGGCCCGGGTTCAGTTTCCGGCAGGGTTGGAGATTTTCTCTGCTCAGGGACTGGGTGTTGTGTTGTCCTAATCATCATCATTTCATCCCCATTGATGTGGAAGTCACCGAAGTGGCATCAAATTGAAAGACTTGCATCCGGCGAACGGTCTACCCAACGTGAGGCCCTAGCCACAAGACATTTATTTAATAGAACTGGTAGCATCTGGATGGAAAAAAGGCAACTTTTGCTCTGAAACCACCCTTAAATCAAAGTCTTTCCACTGATGTTTGACTCTGTTCTCCAAAGTTTGGAATTATTTAATCATTAAATAATAACAACACAAAAGTGAAAATCTAATTTAAAACAATAATATGTTAATTTAATCAAAATGCTCTACTTTATAGTAGAGCATTTTTGACATATTTGTTCAATTTTGTACAGCATTTTGGTACCTTGATTCATGCTCTGTGACCCTACATAATTGTCATCAACCATAATTGCTACTGCCGAGACTGAAATAGAATTGTCCTGACATTATAAATTATATAAAACAAGAATTTTTCTTTTCATGTTTGCTGCTATGTCTGTCTGTTGGAAGGGACATTGAGCTAGATTTTCACCTTTGTGTTACTTAAGAGGAGGAGTGTTTACTATTTCCCTTCTTTCAAGAAGTCAGCAACACAAATACAAATAGTAATTTAAGCAGATATCTGGTTATCCTTAAGATGTAATATACAGTGTGAAGAAATATATACAGTATGTTTCCCCTGAAAGAAAACTTTGCTTAATATGCAGCTTGTCCATCCCTTGGGCTAGCCAGATGATAATGCTACATGATTTTTTCTAGGTTACATAACAGACTCTGTGAAGTAATTATGCTATATTGTATTGCTTTCATTGCCTGATCATAATCTGCAAAATGAAAATGTTCCTTCTTTCCAGAAAATGATCTGATCCCTGGATTTGCAACACTTTTTGCGTGTCTGATACTGCAACTGGAACTGGGAATCCTTGTGGGAATTGGTTTGAATGTAGTGTTCATTCTTTACAATGTTGCACGACCAAAAATAATGATTGAGACAAAGAAAGTAAGTATTTATAGTTCGAAATTTGACTTATCATCATTTCACTTGATAAAACTGACCTATCAAACGTATTCAGACTAACATAAAACTTAAAATTAAATTTTGAGTTTCCAGAATTAATATCATACACTACAACACCCTTGACATTGACAGGGAAAAATTTCACAAAGGAAAAGACATGAAAGATGATTAGTGAGATTCTAGGTTATTCTAAATAAATGGTCAGAAACATGTATTCAAGTACAATTTGGAATGAAGTACATGCTAATGAACTGAAATGGAAGGATTCAAAAAGAATATGGAGAAAGCTAATCTCAGTCGGAACAGTGAGTGTATGACTCAGGAGTGAAATTCTGAAAAAAATTATCAAGACCTGATTCATTTATGAATAAAATTTGCAAAACAGGATACCCAGGTGAACTACTGCACAGACTAATATGCACCCACTGAAAAGATTTCCAACATAGCTGATCAACATGTCCATCCCATTACATGAGGATATAGGACAACGGCCTTACCGCAGTGGTAACGCCGATTCCCATCACATCACCGAAGCTAAGTGCTGTCAGACTGGCCTAGCACTTTGACGGGTGACCATCCGGTCTGTTGGCAAGTGGGGTGGACTCACCCCATGTGAGGGAAACTGAGGAGCTACACTCCTGGAAATGGAAAAAAGAACACATTGACACTGGTGTGTCAGACCCACCATACTTGCTCCGGACACTGCGAGAGGGCTGTACATGCAATTATCACACGCACGGCACAGCGGACACACCAGGAACCGCGGTGTTGGCCGTCGAATGGCGCTAGCTGCCCAGCATTTGTGCACCGCCGCCGTCAGTGTCAACCAGTTTGCTGTGGCATACGGAGCTCCATCGCAGTCTTTAACACTGGTAGCATGCCGCGACAGCGTGGACGTGAACCGTATGTGCAGTTGACGGACTTTGAGCGAGGGCGTATAGTGGGCATGCGGCAGGCCGGGTGGACGTACCGCCGAATTGCTCAACACGTGGGGCGTGAGGTCTCCACAGTACATCGATGTTGTCGCCAGTGGTCGGCGGAAGGTGCACGTGCCCGTCGACCTGGGACCGGACCGCAGCGACGCACGGATGCACGCCAAGACCGTAGGATCCTACGCAGTGCCGTAGGGGACCGCACCACCACTTCCCAGCAAATTAGGGACACTGTTGCTCCTGGGGTATCGGTGAGGACCATTCGCAACCGTCTCCATGAAGCTGGGCTATGGTCCCGCACACCGTTAGGCCGTCTTCCGCTCACGCCCCAACATCGCGCAGCCCGCCTCCAGTGGTGTCGCGACAGGCGTGAATGGAGGGACGAATGGAGACGTGTCGTCTTCAGCGATGAGAGTCGCTTCTGCCTTGGTGTCAATGATGGTCGTATGCGTGTTTGGCGCCGTGCAGGTGAGCGCCACAATCAGGACTGCATACGACCGAGGCACACAGGGCCAACACCCGGCATCATGGTGTGGGGAGCGATCTCCTACACTGGCCGTACACCACTGGTGATCATCGAGGGGACACTGAATAGTGCACGGTACATCCAAACCATCATCGAACCCATCGTTCTACCATTCCTAGACCGGCAAGGGAACTTGCTGTTCCAACAGGACAATGCACGTCCGCATGTATCCCGTGCCACCCAACGTGCTCTAGAAGGTGTAAGTCAACTACCCTGGCCAGCAAGATCTCCGGATCGGTCCCCCATTGAGCATGTTTGGGACTGGATGAAGCGTCGTCTCACGCGGTCTGCACGTCCAGCACGAACGCTGGTCCAACTGAGGCGCCAGGTGGAAATGGCATGGCAAGCCGTTCCACAGGACTACATCCAGCATCTCTACGATCGTCTCCATGGGAGAATAGCAGCCTGCATTGCTGCGAAAGGTGGATACACACTGTACTAGTGCCGACATTGTGCATGCTCTGTTGCCTGTGTCTATGTGCCTGTGGTTCTGTCAGTGTGATCATGTGATGTATCTGACCCCAGGATTGTGTCAATAAAGTTTCCCCTTCCTGGGACAATGAATTCACGGTGTTCTTATTTCAATTTCCAGGAGTGTATCTGACCCCAGGAATGTGTCAATAAAGTTTCCCCTTCCTGGGACAATGAATTCACGGTGTTCTTATTTCAATTTCCAGGAGTGTACTTGATTGAGAAGTAGTGAGTCCGGTCTCAGAAACTGACATATGGCTGGGAGAGCAGACCATATACCCCTCCATATCCGCATCAGGTGATCTCTGTGGGCTGAGGATGGCAAGGTGGCCAGGTGGCCAGTCAGTACCATGAGCCTTTATGGCCTGTGTGGGCGGAGTTAAGTGATTTTTTTTTTTTAATAGGGAAAAAAGGAAATCTTTAGAGATTTTAACTAGGAATGAAAATATAAGTATAAACAAAGAACATAATGTAATGATAAGAACAAAAGTTGTAATAACATTTAACACAGCCAGAAGTCATAGGAAATGAAACAACAGAGGCAGAAGAGGAATGACATGGAAGAAGAAAACACCACAAAAGGAACACAAGCACACAGGTCTTTTAGGCAACTGAAGATTAATGGAACAATAAAATGGATGGATGTTCAGGCTCTGGGATGTTATAATGAAAGGGAAGGACAGAAAAAGAAAGAACATATGGTGTAAATGTAGCTCTGGTATGTGATGCAAAGCAAGATTTTATTGTAGATAACATTTGTTCTCCAAAGTTCCAATTCAAATCTATCAGCGGCATTTTATTTCTGGTGAGTCTAACATGATCTTACATTTGCATTTACACCTAAACTTTTGTCTATCTGATAAGTAACACAATAATATGTCATATACAAAAAGTAATAACTCTTGTACTTTCTATAAAGACAGTAGCTTTTTTCCATGAATAATTACTTGTAGTATATTAACAGGTTAACTAGATTCTCATTAATGATAAACTTCTCATTCATTTCAGACTGCAGAGGGTACTGAGTATCTAGAGCTTACTCCAGATAGGTGTCTTATTTTTCCTTCTGTTGAATATGTACGCAACTTGGTGGTGAAGCACAGCATGAGGAATGATATGCCTGTTGTAATTAATTGTTCACATATATTTGTGTCAGACTACACTGCAGCCAAGGTAATAAATTATTTTATACTTTCATTAGTAAATTTCTGTGAACAAAGAGACAGAGTTCATGGCTTGCATTTTAATTATGCATTATGTGCAATCCACACAGAGTGGGATAATAAATTAAGGCAGTAACCAGCTGAGGGCAAATGTACATAAATCCTCAAATAATCGTGGAAATGAGGCATTATATTTGCTTTGGTATCAATTTTTGGACAGAAATTGTGGGTGACACACTTAGCTTCATACCAGATACTGGTAAATTATTAGGTACTGTTTATACCAGTCTGTGTACAACAAATAATCCACATTACTGAAGAGTATTATCTTTGCATAAAGACAATACATGTGGAGGTTGCAAATTAGGGAACCACCTCAATTTCTGCAGGTCACATGACAGTACCCAGCACAAATGTGTAATTGAAAAGGAGCGCTGAAGGATGTGTGAGAATAAGTGCTAACCACAATGGGCATCTCCTGCATTCAAAATTAAATTTCAGTTTGTAAATTTACAAGGAGGCCGAGTGGCTGTCCATCTATTAACTCCAGGAGGAATAATTCTTAGTGTGATTGTCATGTAAAAATTGAATAAATTGTTCTTAACTTTAAAAAATGTTAGTTTCTTTATTACAGAGGAAACAGGGACAAGTTGGGAAAGGTTGGAATAAAATGGTAGGCAACTCAAGTCCCAGATTGAGAAGAATGTGCCTGGAACTTTAGGTTCCTAGGTTTTTGCATAAGAAACGCACTAACAGTTGTGAGAACTAGGTACTATTTTTTGTAATTTTTAAGTATGTCTGGTGGTAACACCTGAAATTTTGCCTTTGACACAGAAGAATTGTCCAACCTGGGGTACTCACAGTTCAGTTGCTGAATACGCTCACTGCTGCAACTTAACGAATCTAAGTGCCCCAAGGAACCACAGGCCATTTAAATTCTCCCACTCAGCTCTACTTTCCCTGTACTGTTGAATTGCACCCACCACATTCTCACATACCACAAGCATTATGGCTGTAGCTCTACTGACAGTCCTCCCTCTCCCAGTAATTACAATTTTGAAAACTTGATTTCCATTGGTAGTATTATTTTTTATTGTTGTAGCTCCTTATTTATTCTATAACTTGTTTAGCATCCCTCTTTTTGTTTTTTCTTCATCCGTTTTCTATTTCGATCTTAGTCACACTACGTATCCACTTCTCATCCTGTCCTTCTATCAGATCTGAATTTCAGTTGGCTGGTACAGTGTTTACCATGGAACATCATTAACCTCCTATTCTCTCAGATGCCTCACCCTTTATCATTGTCTCATCCCATCATCTCAGCAGGTGGGTTCCTCTCCAACTGGGATCAGAGTAACCTGCCAACCTTCCTCACCTTCGAAACCTATCCCTCCATCCTCCCTGAGACAGGAAATAACATATCCAAAACCTAAGTAACAGTTTTTTTCCATGCAACTGTGTCTATCAGAAATACTGAAATTTTGCCTCCTGAAGGTTAGTGATGCCCAGCCATTCTATTTTCCATACACTCAAAGGAAATCTACTTTTAGAGCAATTTGTTAATCTAAACAAAATTGCAGTTTGCTTTACTTTTGCCATAATGTCAACTATTTATCTTAGTTTCCCAAATACTGCTAATTTTTATGTAATGTCTCACAGAGATTCATTCAAGAAAATAACTTGTGCACAGCTATTTGATCAAATATGAACTTCACTATTGTGAACCATATCCATATTACTTGAGTAACTACAGTTTCACCACCACATCAATCACTGGGGATTTTTTTTTTTTTTTTTTTTTTTTTTTTTTACCTAGCTCCACAGCCGTAGTTGCTGAGGTAGCACTCAACTTGGAAGTGGCTCATTTGAATCGTAGCACTGGTGAAACATTTGGAAGAAGTAATTGGCAGGCAAAATTCCAGAAAATTTCAGGTACTGCCGACAGGCACATTTAAAATTCGAAATAATGCCTAGCTTCCACAATTGTTAGTTCCTTCCCCAGGGCAGAATCCAGTAACTTCAGGTTTCGGGTGCCTCTTCTCAACCTCATCATAAACCTCTGGAACGATTTCAATCAAATGTGGTATACATATTAATTATAGTCTGGGAATAAGTACTGTAGGGGTAAGAACCACTAGTCTCCTATTCAGGTGAGTTTGATAATGTGGACAGAGTGTGGAGGACAAGCAGACAGACACACAGTGAGGGGGGAGGAGGAGATAAGCACAGATAGGAGGACAAGGAGATGGACAGAGATATGACAGGGAGAAATGGACAGTGAGAGGGGAAGTGAGATGCACAGAGAAAGAGAACAGGAGGGGGTGGACAGACACGGAGGGAGGAAGAGGGCAGGCAGAGAGATGGGGGAGGAGGAGATGAACATGCGCAGGGGAGGAGGAAATGAACAGAGAAAGGGAAGAGTAGGAGATGGACAGAGAGAGGGGAGAGGAGGAGATGGTTACAGGAATGTAAAGGGGGGAGATTAACAAGGGGAGGGGGAGGAGGATATTGACAAAGAGGTGGGAGGAAGAAATTGACAAAGAGAGTGAGAGAAGATGGAATAAGATGGGAAAGATGGATGTAGATAGAGAGTGAAGAAGCAGATGGACAGAAGGGGCAGGGAGGAGAGGGGGAGGGGGCAGATTGACAGAGAGAGGAGGCAGGAGGAGATGGATAGAGAGAGGGGTAGGAGGAGATTAACAGGGAGTGGGTGGTGGAGGAGGTGGACAGACAGAGGTGGAAGAAGGTGGTGGATTAATAGAAGACAGGAATAAATACATACCCAGGTAATGCCGGGTACTAAGCTAATCGTTGCCCACCCGGCTAGCCGTGCTGTCTAATGTGCTGCTTCTCGAGCAGGAAGGTGTGCCGGTCCCTGACAAAAATCTGCCCAGCGGATTTGTGTCAAGGTCTGGTGTGCCGTCCAGGCTGTGGATAGTTGTTAAGGCAGTTTTCCATCTGCCTTGGTGAATTCTGGCTGGTTCCCCTTATTCCGTCTCATTTGCACTATATTGGCAATTGTTGCACATACACTGTCTCCATGTAAGCATACACCATAATTACTCTACCACGCAAACATTTGGGGTTACACTCGACTGGTAAGAGATGATCTGAGGAGGATCCACTGGGGGCTGAACTGCACAATAACCGTGGATTCGGCGTGGGGCGGCGGTGGGCTGGGTTGACTGCTGTGGCCTGTTGTAGGGTTGTGAACCACTGAGGGCTACAGCAGGATGAAGACTCTCCATTGTTTCTAGGTGCCCAATTCAATACACAATACATAAGCTAGTCTTTAATAAAACTTGTTTGAGTGTGTGACTCTCTAGCTGCGTTGTTATACACACCACTGTTTTGGTTGTTGTTGCAAGTGTCATTCATCATGACGATGTATTGGGCCAGTACAATATAAATATCTCATTTACTAACATTTCATGCTAAATCTAGTGTTGGTTGTTAATTAACTCTATTTTTGATTTTGCGAGAGGATTGAGAGGTGTGGTCAACTCCGCTTTACTGAGAGTCATGGACTAGTATTGATGGACGCGGAGCATGTGAGTACAGAGACAAAGTACTGTATTAGTACCGAAGTACTTGTTGGTGACTGAGGCTACACAATGTTTACTGCCATCCCCAGTGAAGCAGCCTCATGAATGCTAGTAATAATGATCAACCCTGACTTTTCATTCCTACCTTCATGGAAAATTAGGCTTGCTAGCATTTTTTAGCAATTGATACTATGAACACAATGAAATATCAGATCTGGATGTGGCAGTGGATCAATAGTAAACACACCAACCTAACAAAAGCCACAGGCATGGCCAATGGCCTTGCTGAAGTGGTAACACCTGTTCCACACAAGAAAAGAGAGACAAGTTATCTATTTTGATGTGTTCCATATTGATGAGGATCTCCTTACTATGTGAACATGGAAAAACAGTGTATTTAATCATGCTTTTTGTATGTAATCATGCTCTATAAATACATTGTTGTAGCCTAATGTGATAACATAGTATACCAGTGACCTAACCTCAAAAAAAAAAAAAAAAAAAAAAAAAAAAAAAAAAAAGTTATTATTATTAATTACTTACAGGTGGTTGACCGCCTTACACATGACTTCAGTAAAAGACAACAGCCACTTTTCTTCTATAAACTAAAGCCAAGCATTGTGAAAATGTTCCAAGGACTACATCCAACGGAATTTGTTGATTATCAAGATGAGAATGAACTGGAGAGTCTTATCAGAGGTAAGATCTACTTCCATTACTGTTTGTAACATTTTCAGTTCAGTAACTGTTTGTCTCTGATTAACAGCATTCCACACATGTATTTGAACAGGATGTTAAGCACACAAAAATTGTTTACTCTAGTTGCTATACTTTAAACATGGTTTCCATTCCAGTACTTGGGAGGCTGACATGCAGTTCCCTACACAAGTCCTTATTGCTGAGGGGCCAGTTTTCTTTTTTTAATATTTTCATGTTGTGTGTTTTTAACTGTTGTATTTGATTTATTGAAGGTCTGAAATATTTTTAGTGTCAGCAACTACGAGAAAGCTCAAATCTGAGAATTAGTTTATGCCTTGTTTCACAGTTCACAAAAAGTACACGGCTTCATGAAATGGTATTTCTGAAATCAGTTTTGTTAGTACTGGATGACTACCATGAAGAAGCTTACTAGAATCATCATGAACTTGAAAATGGTGGTTCCTCAAGTGAAAATGATTAAAGATAAATCAGTATAACGCTTTGAGAACTGAAATTAGCAAAATGTGCACCGTAACTGAAGACATATTTATATTAGTGCCAGTACAATATATAGCAACTGGTTTTCAACACAACAGAAGCAAGGGCAAAAGATGTTATTAGGTGGCAGCATGTATGAAGCTGAAAACCAATCAATAAATTTACTTTCTTCTGTAATGCCTAAGTACAAAATGGTCTGTAATTACAAAAGTGACAAAATCAGTAGATAAACCAAACGTGTTATGAACCTAGTTTTCCAAAAAAGAAAAATGCAAAATATTTTCTTTGAATTGATTTGCCAAATCAACACTAAAAGATTTGTATGACTCCTTATGTTAATTTGGGACTGGTTCATTATTAGTGAAACAGGGGTGTAACACTCAAAGTACATGGAGCAAAAGTTTCAATGGTACAAGCAGATGCTAGATGCTTCTCCCAACTGTTGTTGAAACTGCACATGCTGTCAGAGTTCCAATGTGACTGGTTTGGAAAGCCAGTTACAAGATGCTGAAACCTCTCACAAACCGACATCAACCCACTGTGCTGGAAATGATGAATGAATACTGGTTTTAGAATTTTGGGTTACCTATAAGAGCAATCTGCATAATTTTGCAGACGTAAGGGCAGCAACGAACTGCATCTTATGAAGTTAATGAAACAGTATACACAGATACTGTACTATCAAACTGTTGTTGTCATAACTGCAACAATTAACAGTTTATAAAAATGTTACAAAAAGTTTTTATCAGTACCTTGTCAAGCATTCTTGCTGGGAGTTTTCTATAATTCTACTAACTGCAAGGCTTGGTTCATGTATTATGAAATGAATAAATATCAACATATAAGTCTGCCCTGATATCTGAGTGATCAGCACAACAAAATGCCATGCAAAGGGGTCCAGTTTCAATTCCTGGCTGGGTCAGAGATTTTCTCGACTCAGGGACTGGGTGTTGTGTTGTCCTCATCATCATCATATCATCCATTGACGTGCAAGTCGCCTAATCGCGTCAACTCAAAAGACTTGCGCCAGGTGACCGTCTACCCAATGGGAGACCCTAGCCTCACAACATGTCATTTAATTTCAGATCTGAATTGGGTACTGATCCACTGTAATGGAGTCCATTTAGAAAAGTGACATAAACGTTGGTGAATATGATACAAAGTGGTTGTGCACTCAAAAAAGTTGTCACAAAAACCAGAGTTCTAATTATCAGTTTCTAAAAATAATGTTGCATTATGTGACTGAGTAAAGCCCACACAATAAAAAGGAGATAAGTTATCTAGAAAGATCTGCATTCTGACATGTTCCACATCAATGAGGCTCTCCTTACTATGTGAACATGGAAAAACAATGTATATAATCACACTTTTTCTTTTATTTTTTGTTATAGATAATCTGTCAAGTCTCAAGTTGCACAACGTGTACTTGCAGGCACGTGCATGTGCCCCATGCACATGCACACACACAAGTGTGTGCTCACACCTGTGCTCACATATGTTTCCCTCATTATATTAATTTCTTACATTTACTTTTTCATCAGTGATTGTAGTAGTAGCATATATTTTTCAGAAAGCTGTCAGAAAGTGCCACTTTATTGCAAATGTGTATATGTCCCCCCAGTTCACCTAAAATGTGTCACATAAAATAGAAACCAAGGGTAAAATATTTATATTTTGTTACAATATTATGAAAAGGAAAGTTGCTACTCACCATATAGTAGAGGTGCTGAGTCACAGATAGGCACAACAAAAACACTGTCACAAATAAAGCTTTTGGCCAGTAAAGCCTTCATCAAAAATAGACAACAGATACACACACACACACACACACACACACACACACACACACACACACACACACACAAATACACACTCATACAAATGCAGCTCTCACACACATGACTGCAGTCTCAAGCAACTGATGCCACACTTTGAGCAGTAGCACCAGTGCATGATGGGAGTGGTGACTGGGTGGGGGTAAGGAGGACGCTGGGGTGGGGAGGGGGTTAGCAGAAAAGTAGATAAGTAAAAAGACTGGATGTGATGGTGGAATGATGGCTGTGTAGTGCTGGAATGGGAAACAAGGAAGAGGCTGAATGGGCAGGGACAATGACTAACAAAGGTTGAGGCCAGGAGGGTTACAGGAATGTAGGATGTATTGCAGGGAAAGTTCCCACCTGCGCAATTCGGAAAAACTGGTGTTGGTGGGAAGGATCCATATGGCACAGGCTGTGAAGCAAATGAAGGATGTCATGTTTGGTAGCATGCTCAGCAACAGGATGGCCCACTTGTTTCTTGGCCACAGTTTGTCAGTGGCAATTCATGCAGACAGACAGATTGTTGGTTGTCGTGCCCACAAAGAATGCAGCTCAGTGGTTGCAGCTTAGATTGTAAATCACACAACTGGTTTCACAGGTACCCTGCCTTTGATGGGACAGGTGATGTTTGTGGCTGGACTGGAGTAGGTGGTGGTTGGAAGATGTATAGGACAGGTCTTGCATCTAGGTCTATTACAGGGGAACGAGGCATGAGGTAAGGGGTTGGGAGCAGGGGTGGTGCAGGGATGGATGAGTATATTGTCTATGTTCAGTGAATGGCAGAATACCACTGTGGGAGGGTTGGGAAGGATTTTAGAAAGGGCGTTTCTCATTTCACAGCATGACAAGGGGTAGTTGAAACCCTGGTGGAGAATGTAATTCAGTTACTCCAGTCCTGGGTGGCACTGAGTTACGAGGGGAAAGCTCCTCTGTGGCCGGATGTTGGGACTTTGGGAGGTGGTGGAAGTCTGAAAGATAAGGCACAAGAGATTTGTTTTAGTACAAGGTTGTGAGGATAACTAAGGTCTGTAAAGGCTTCAGTGTGACAGTTGGTATATTTTGAGATGAGCCACTTGTCACTGCAGATGCTATGACCACAGCTGGAAGGAAGGGACTTCTGGGTATGGAATGGGTGGCAGCTGTTTAAGTGGAGGTGTTGCTGGCAGTTAGTAGGTTTGATATGGACAGAAGTACTGATGTAACCATCTTTGAGATGGGGGTCAACATCTAGGAAGGTGGCTTGTTGGGTTGACTAGGACCAGATGAAGCAAATGGGGGAGAAGTTGTTGAGGTTCTGGAGGAATGTGGATAGGGTGTCCTCACCCTCAATCCAGATTGCAAAGATGTCATCAATGAATCTGAACCAGATGAGGGGTTAGGATTCTGGGTGTTTAGGAAGGATTCCTCTAGATGACCCATGAATAGATTGGCATAGGATGGTGGCATGTGGGTGCCCATTGCTGTACCCTGGGTTAGTTTGTAGGTAATGCCTTCAAAGGAGAAGTAATTGAGAGTGAGTAAATAGTTGGTCATGGTGACTAGGAAGGAGATTGTTGGTTTGGAAATTATCAGACATTGGGAAAGGAAGTGTTCAATAGTGGTAAGGCCATGGGCATTAGGGATGTTAGTGTAAAGGGAGGTGGCATCAACAGTGTGGAGCAGGGCACTATGTGGTAAAGAGACAGAAACTGTGGAGAGTGAATGAAGGAAATGGTTAGTATCTTTTTTTTTTTTTTTTTTTTTTTTTTTCGAGAGAAAAGATTCTGGGTAATAGGTTCAAGGTGTTGGTCTACAAGAGCACAGTAATTGGCCACAATTGGGCATCCTGGGTGGTTAGGAGACATGTAGAAGGTAGGAGTGAGGGGAGTGGTAGGGGTGAACAGAGAGACGGAGTCTTGGGAAAGGTTCTGTGATGGGCCTAATGATTTGAGGAGTGACTGGAGATCCTGCTGGATTTCTGAAATGGGGTCACTGTGGCATCATTAGCCATTGTTGTCACCCATCCAGCCCCTTCCCTGTTCCCATTCCAGCACTTCACAGCCCTCATTCCACCATTGCACCCAGTCTTTTTACATCTCTCCATTTCTGCTATCCTTCCCCACCCCCCACCCCCACCCTCCCTCCCCTCACCCATGCCCACCTCTACCTGCTCCCCGTCTAACCTCATGTCTGCTCATAACTGCCCTACACCCTCTCTCCACCTCAACCCTGTGCGCTCCCCTGCAGCACTGCACTGTCCGCCATCCCTACTCTAATATCCCTTCCCCTACCTGCCCCAGCTCCCTCCTTACCCCCACCCAGTCACAACTCCTATCATGCACTGCTGCTGCTGTTTGCAGTGTGGCATCAGTTACCTGAAGCTGCAGTCATGTGTGTGTGAGTTGCATTTTCATGTGTATGTGCTGGTGTCTGTCATTGGTTTTGGGTGGAGGCCTTACTGGCTGAAAGCTTAATTTTTGACAGTCTGCCAGCCAGAGTGGCCGTGCGGTTCTAGGCGCTACAGTCTGGAGCCGAGCGACCGCTACGGTCGCAGGTTCGAATTCTGCCTCGGGCATGGATGTGTGTGATGTCCTTAGGTTAGATAGGTTTAATTAGTTCTAAGTTCTAGGCAACTGATGACCTCAGAAGTTAAGTCGCATAGTGCTCAGAGCCATTTGAACCATTTTTGTGACAGTCTCTTTGTTGTGCCTATCTGTGACTCAGCATCTCTGCTATATGGTGAGTAGCAACTTTCCTTTTCATAATATTGTTTCATTCCATCTTAGATTTTCCACTGTTATATTTCGTTAGGACTTTGTTTTTAAGAAATTGTGTGCTATATGCTGCCTGCTTTGCTGATTGCAATAACTACAAGATCTGTTCAAAAAGTTCCGGAACCTTTATAAATTTGCACCAATGGTGTGCTGGAGCAAAATATGGCTGGCAACCCTGCACATGCCTTTTGTTTAATGTGTAACTGCCAGAAGTTTCAGTGTTGTATGTCTGTTAGTTATTATTCTGTGCTGTATTGAATAGAGCACTGTATTTCACAGTTTGCGAATTTTGAGGTCACAGAGTTAGAGGAGCAATCATCTCCACTAAATTTTGCATGAAACTCAAGAAAACCTTTACAGAGACACAGTAAAGGATGAAGGAAGTCTATAGTTATGAGTGCTTAAGCCATACTGAGTGTTATGAATAGTTCAATGGTTTAAAAAATAGCTGCACAGAAGTTAAAGATGACCTTTGTTCAGAACACCCTTCGATGACTACCTCCAACACTCATGTCATGAATGTCAACAAACTCGTGCCTGCCAATTGAACACTGTATGTCCTAGGGAATACAGAAGAATGTAACATTATAGTTGTTTTATGCTGTGAAATCCTTGCACAGCATCTTGGAGTGCGTCCATGTTGCCACCAAGGTTGTCCCATGGCGCAAGCATCAAGACCAGAAAGATGTTCTCCTTGCAGGCTGTGAAGAGCTTTGGATGGTGTGAAAGGTAACAAGATGTTCCTTAAGAGAATCATAACTGATGATGCAATGTGTGTCTACAGTTATGATGTCAAGACCAAGGTTCAATCTTCACAATGGGTCAGTAAAGGTTCTCCGAGACCAAACAAAGCAAGTCAGGTGAGGTCAAATGTCAAAGCCATGCTAATAGTTTTCTTTGACTTTGAAGTATTAGTTCATCATGAATTCATGGCACAGGGATGAACTGTTAATCGGTTGTGCTATCAGGATATGTTGTAATGCCTGTGAAAAATGTGAGAAGTAAACGACCTGAAATGTGGTTAAACAGTTTATGGCTCTTACATCATGATAATGCACCTGCACATTCATCCCTGTTGGTGTATGATTATTGCACAAAAAACAAAATCACTGTGCTGTCTCATCCTCCATACACTCCAGACCTTGCCCCTGAAGATGGTTTTTCAGTTCCAAATTTGAAAACCCAATTGAAAGGATGAAGATTTGCAATGACAGATGAGATTGAAATAAACTTCACCAGTGGTGCCTCAGTTGATTACCAAGAGTCACACCAAGACCACTTTTGGAAGTAGGAACAATGTTGGGAGCAGTGCATCATTCGTAGAGGGGAATTTTTCAAGGGAGGCCATGCACAATAAGTAAAAGGTAAGCATAGAAAAATTTTGTAGACAAAGTTTGGGAATTTTTTGAACAGACCTCATATGTTGTTGTAGCCTAATATGATGATTTAATCTCAGGAGGAAAGAAAATTTAGTTATTAATTACTTACAGGTGATTCCTTACACATGACTTCAGTAAAAGACAACAGTCACCTTTCTTCTGTAAATTACAGCCAAGCATAGTGAAGATGTTCTAAGGACTACATCAAACAGAATTTGTTGTTTATCGTGATGAGAGTCTTATCACAGGTAAGATCTACTTCCATTACTATTTGTAATGTTTTCAGTTCTGTGACTGCCTCTGATTAACAACATTTCACACATGCATCTGAACAGGATGTAAAGAACATGCATATGTTTACTCTAGTTTGCTGTACTTTACCTGTGGTTTTCCTTCCAGTACTTGGAAGGTTGACTTTCAAAGGTTTACCACTGGGAGATGGGTGCAACAGTTCCCTAAACTGGGCTAATGTACTTATTGCTCAGGAGCCAGTTCTTTTTTTTTCTAAAAAAATATTTTCATGTTGTGTGTTTTTGATTGTTATAATTGATTTATTGGAGGTTTGGAATATTTCCTGTGTCAGCAAGTATGAAAAATCTCAAATATGCAAATTAATTTAAGTTTTGTTTTACAGCTCACAAAAAGTACATGGCTGCACAAAATGGTATTTCTGATCTCAGTTTTGTAACTGGATGACTACCATGAAGAAGCTTATGAGAATCCTCATGAACTTGAAAATGGTGGTTCCTCAAGTGCAGATGATTAAATATGAATCAGTATAATGCTTTGAGAAAAGAGACTGACAAAATATGTGCTGTAACTGAAGACATATTTATATTACTGATAGTAGAATACATGACAACTGGTTTTCAACACAGCTGAAGCAAGGACAAAAGATGTTATTAAGTGGTAGTATGTACAAAGCTGAAAACCAATCAATAAATTTTCAATAAATTTACTTTCTTCTGAAAAGCTGAAGTACAAAAACTGTCTTTAGTTGCAATAGTAACAAAATCAGTAGATAAATCAAATTTATTACGCACCTTATTTTCTGAAAAAGAAAGCTGTGACGTATTTGCTTTGACTTGATTTGTCAAAACAACACTGAAGATATTTATGACTCCTTATGCTAACTTTATGCTAATTTGGGACCAGTTCAGTATTAATGAAACAGTAATGTAATACTCAAAGTACATGGAGCAAAAGTCTCAATGATACAAGCAAATGCTAGATTTTTCTCAAAACTTATGGCTAAAACTGCATGTGCTCTCCAAGTTCCACTGTAACTAGCTTGAAGTGTTGACTTATTTTATCAACAGTATGATATCATGTTGAATACTTGGGTCTCTACCAGTTATAGTGTCTTTCTGGCATGACATTTCAACTTTATGGCTTGCAGTCTTCTTCAGGTTCTGTCTGCTACTCACAGCAGTAGCAGATGGCACCTGAAGAAGACTGCGAGTCACACAGTTGAAATATTGTGCAAGAAAGACATGAATAACTAGCAGAAACCCAATTATTCAACATGACAATGCCTTGCCAGGAAAGCCTGAAGAATAAAAGTATAATGTTTTTATCTGTGTAGCCAGGGTTACTACAGAAAACATAAAATGAATATTTTTTCCCTTTCTCCAGGAAATGTAGTCCTATTATTAACTGGTATTCAAATTTACGATAATGAATGGGCTATAAAGTTTTGGATAAATAATGTAATGATTTCACTACACTGCATTGTTGATTATTTCAGTTGCTTGTCTGTCAACTAACAGTGTATAATGTATTTCAAATTGATTATTCTTGCAATGTCATATTACAGTGTTAAAAACAACTCTCTGTAAAATGTTTCTCATTTTAAGAAGTTGGCTTATCATCTTGGACTGGAGAAAAGGAAGATTGCTGCTTCAGGAGGGAAAGAGAATTAATATGTTCTGTACACTTGTAATGATTACAAGTGTTATGTACAGGGTGATTATAATAAAAGTTAAACTTTGAAACTGTTGTACAATTAACACCACTAGTAATTTTTTGTAATTGATTTGTGTGAAACATGCTATTACATGCATAGCAAGTACAATACAACAGTATACAATCTAAATTTACTTTATAATAGGAACTTAAGAAAGTAGTCGAAATTATTTGACATAATAATACTTTAGATTTTAGTTTCTACAGTAGGCTATAGATGCACTGCTCAATGAGCTACAGTTTTAGATGTTTTTTGGATGTCTCTCCAGTTATTACCTTCAATTCATTTGGCAGTGCATTGAAGTATTTTGCTCCATTATTGTATGGACTGTTTGCTGTTTTTTTAGTCTTCTGTTTATCATATGGAAATTTTGTACTTGTCTAGTATTGTGATCATGAATTTCTGCATTACAACATGTATATTTCTTATCTTCTACAGTTAATACTATTGTTTCAAACATATATATATAGAATAGTTAGTCATAATTCTAAAATCTGTAAACAATCCCTTACTTGAAGTTCTAGCACCTTTTTTGCCTAATATTCTCAAGGCTCTTTTCTGGAGTTTAAATACTCAATCTACATGAGTTTTGGAAGCCCCGCCCCACAATGAAAGACCATATGCTGGAAAGGGATATATTAAACCAAAATACATCATCCTCATTGTTTGGATATTGATGTATGGAGTTATTCTTCTTAAAACATATAGGCGAGATGATAGCTTTGCACATACATTGTCAATTTGTTGTGTCCATAGTAGTTTGCTATCTATGCATATACCTAGGAATTTACACTTACTGCAGATTTCCCCTAAAACATTACTATCTTGAGAATCAATACAAGTTTGCAAATCACCAACATTGAAGGGGATTATTTTTTGTAAGCTGACTTTTAGATTGTCATTTTCAAACTTTTCCTTTCCAATATCTATAAATCTTTTTACCTCTGCATTAAGATTAAGAATATCATTTCCCCCAACAAAGACCTGAAGTGTCATCTGCATACATTGTAATGAAGGTATAATATTTTTCTATCTTTGGGCAGTCATTAACGTAACATATAAAAAAGGAAGAGACCAGTTATCAATCCCTGAGGCACACCAAATTTAATATTCCTGACCCTTGATGTATAACTTTTTAATGTATTCCATTATTGTGTCATATTGAGGTATACTGTCTCTATTTTTTAAATGTGATGTGATCTGATGCAATAGTTTTCCACTTATGCCATCTCTGGCCAGTTTTGACAGAAGTACCTTATGATCAACCCTATCAAAAGCCTTTGATAAGTCTAGTAAAATTCCAGCTACTTGCATGCTTTCGTCAATTTTGTCAAGAGCTTTCAGTATAATTCAACATGACAATGCCTTGCCAGGAAAGCCTGAAGAATAAAAGTATAATGTTTTTATCTGTGTAGCCAGGGTTACTACAGAAAACGTAAAATGAATATTTTTTCCCTTTCTCCAGGAAATGTAGTCCTATTATTAACTGGTATTCAAATTTACGATAATGAATGGGCTATAAAGTTTTGGATAAATAATGTAATGATTTCACTACACTGCATTGTTGATTATTTAAGTTGCTTGTCTCTCAACTAACAGTGTATAATGTATTTCATGCGTCGGAAGTTCCATGTGGCTTTTCGCGGATGATGCTGTAGTATACAGAGAAGTTGCAGCATTAGAAAATTGTAGCGAAATGCAGGAAAATCTGCAGCGGATAGGCACTTGGTGCAGGGAGTGGCAACTGACCCTTAACATAGACAAATGTAATGTATTGCGAATACATAGAAAGAAGGATCCTTTATTGTATGATTATATGATAGCGGAACAAACACTGGTAGCAGTTACTTCTGTAAAATATCTGGGAGTATGCGTGCGGAACGATTTGAAATGGAATGATCATATAAAATTAATTGTTGGTAAGGCGGGTGCCAGGTTGAGATTCATTGGGAGAGTGCTTAGAAAATGTAGTCCATCAACAAAGGAGGTGGCTTACAAAACACTCGTTCGACCTATACTTGAGTATTGCTCATCAGTGTGGGATCCGTACCAGATCGGTTTGACGGAGGAGATAGAGGAGATCCAAAGAAGAGCGGCGCGTTTCGTCACAGGGTTATTTGGTAACCATGATAGCATTACAGAGATATTTAATAAACTCAAGTGGCAGACTCTGCAAGAGAGGCGCTCTGCATCGCGGTGTAGCTTGCTCGCCAGGTTTCGAGAGGGTGCGTTTCTGGATGAGGTATCGAATATATTGCTTCCCCCTACTTATACCTCCCGAGGAGATCACGAATGTAAAATTAGAGAGATTAGAGCGTGCACGGAGGCTTTCAGACAGTCGTTCTTCCCGCGAACCATACGCAACTGGAACAGGAAAGGGAGGTAATGACAGTGGCATGTAAAGTGCCCTCCGCCACACACCGTTGGGTGGCTTGCGGAGTATAAATGTAGATGTAGATGTAGAAGTGTTGTAGTCATGGTGCTATGACCACTTCTGAAGCCATGCTGAAAATCGCCCAAGATGTTGTGCCTATTTTAATGCTGTAACATATATTTCAGAATTACTTTTACAATTAACTTGCTAAAAATGGAAGTTAAAGCGAGTGGTCTGTAATTTTCTACTAGTTGTTTGTCGCTTTTCTTGTAAAGAGGTTTAACAATGGTTAGTTTAGTATGTCAGGGAACACTCCTTCTTTTAAGACACTATTTACTAGCTGCACCAAAGAATATGCTAGATTATTTTCACACTGTTTAAGTAAAAATGGCGAAATTTCATCCCAGCCAGCGGATTTTTTGTTTTTACATTCTCTGATGAGATACAAAATATCCTTGATTTCAAGTTCATGGAGTTGATTAGGTTCAGAGCTGTCCTCAGCAAGACTTCCAACAGGTACTTTATCTGTGGTAGAAAAGTCAGATTCTATGATATCTATGGAATAGTCATTAAAAATGTTACTGATCTCCTGAGGATTGGTGACATTGTTAATAGATATCTGTATGTTGATGTTACCTTTTAGTTTTGTTTTATTATCTCTTATTTCATTTACTATTGACCAACAGGTCTTCAAGATACAACCTGACTTTTGTAGGGTTAATCTTTTCAGCCTTCAATCTTTTGACTTGTTTGCGAAACTGATACTTATATTCTTTGTATTTATCCCTGTGCTCATTGTTTTTGATCTCTTTTTGTATCAAATTCATTTCTTCCATTTTATCTTTCACTTCTTTGGTAGAGTTATCTGATTCAATGGGCCTTGACTGTCTTGCCTTATTCCTATTAATATTTGTCTTTCTGATGGGAATAGTATTATTTATATGAAAATGTAATGCATCTAGGAAGCATCCCATTTATTGTTCACTCCTTCAGCTTGAAATACTAGATGCAAGATTCATGACCAAGGCTCTCACTGTCTTGCAATGTTGATAACAGAGAGATTTCTTTTGCATTCATAAATTATCTTTGGTTTTATAGAAGGATCTCCCTTTAGCACTAATAGTTGACCTAGATGGTCAGAGATGAGACCATTTACAACAACAGCTGTGCCAATATTTTCACAATTAGTAATAACATGATCTATAGAGCTTATACTCGTTGGAATGATTCTAGTGGGTATGTCTCCCACCAGATCTTTTGCCCCATAAGAATGGATACAGTCTTTGAAGCGTTTGCCTTCTTGGGACTCTTGTAACATGTTGACATTAATATCCCCTAATAATATAACACCCATATGTTCTAGCTTGGACATTAATTTACATAATACTGTACCAAGGGAATTAAGAAATAATTCAAAATTTCCATTTGGTGATCTATACAGTCCTAAGATAAAGTATACAACAGACAAGAATTTTAACTTAACTGCTAGAATTTCACAGTGCAAATCAGAGAAATACTCTTTTACCCAAGCAATACCTTCGTAGGATTCTACTAAGTTATTTGTTCTCAGGTAGATAGCCCCTCCTCCACCTTTATGGTTAGAATGACACTAAAAATCACTTTATGAATAATTTTGGATTTTAAACAAGTGTATATTATCTGCACATTTTTGGTGTTCACTGACAACTAGTATGTGGGGTGTAATATCTGTAAGATAGTGGTTGAAAACATCAATCTTATTACCTAATAAATCTACATTATAATGTAGGAAAGAAATATTGCTTTCTTCAGGTACATTTTGTGCATGATCATCCCCTCTTCTGCTTATTAGTTTCCCTTATTACATGATGTCAAATTGCAATGGAATATTATCAGAGAAGTGAGAAAACATATGGCAGAAAAAAAACAGTTACAAAATGTAGCAATAGATGGTGTTGTAAGCATCATAATTTAATAGTGGTCAACTACAAATGACTTATGAATCATAAAACAATGCCTAAGGTGTACATTTGATGTTAAACAAACTGTAATGCTCCGTGTGCATGGGTGTACGGGTGTGTTACTGTTAGTTACTTAATCACTTACATGGCAAGGTCATATAACATTAGATGGGAAAAATCAGTTTTTAATTGTCCTGAGGCCAAAAACCGCATAAAAAGCATAAATCATATTGGTTTTTAACTGAGTCCAAAAACCACATGAAAAGAATCAATCAAAATCAAATTGGATTATTAATTTCCGTGTGACTGGCACAAAACATGTTCAGTATGCTATCCACCATTTTCTGCAACAAGTTCAAACTGAGAAACAGCATGTTCCACAACTGATCGAAGTGTTTCTGCGGTCATGTTCAGAATGTGTTGCACAATGCATGCCTTCAGTGCAGATAAGTTTGCAGTCAAAACACTGAACACAACATCTTTCAGGTAGACCCACAGCCAGAAGTCACACAGATTAGGATCAGGTCATCAGGACGGCCAGGCTGTAGGAAAATGGTGGCTGATAATTCTAGCATTTCCATAATGGCACTTCAGCAGTTGTTTAACCAGATTTTCAATGTGCGCAGGTGCACCATCTTACATAAAAATGATCCCATCCACACATCCAAGCTGCTGGAGAGCTGGAATGACGTGGTTGCACAAAAGACACTCATTGTGCTTACCTGTGATAGTACGGGTAACAGACTGGAAGCACCTGTCTCTTTGAAAAAATAGAGCCCCTTGATAAATGATGCCATAAATCTGCACCACATAGTGATATTTTCAGGATAAAGTGGTACTGGTTGATTTGCATATGGATTTTTCATTGTCAATATTCAACAATTCTGTCTATTGACATATCCTGTCAGATGGAAGTGGGCTTTGTCTGTCCACTTCCATGTGAGGAAGAAATTCTAAAGCAAAGGTCTCTCCTACTGACAGGTCAACAGGAAGCAACTCGTGCACACGGGTAATTTTGGATGGATAGCAAAGAAGGATGATTGCCAGTCTAAAATGGCCAAGGTGAATGTTTTCTTCTGTACCATAAATTTATGGCTGATTACTTCTACAGGTGTCGATATTTTTCTGACAGGGTGTCGAAAATAGCGAAGTTAATGGTTTCCTTAAAAACTCTTAGATTTTAGCTGATTTTTTGTTATTTTTTCATACTATGAACGAATACCGTAATACTTTAACTTGCTCCACACCCATTGTTTTTTTTTCATGTTATGAGTTAATTATAACATTTGTTCAAATTTTAATTGTGACTTGTCCCATATCCATGGCTAATAACAAACAACAGGATTTCTGGGATCAATAAGAATGATCTCAGATTAGGTGACCCATTTCACGTCATATATACTGAGGCATATGTGGAGCCATCGCCGCTAACGCATTATAAATGAACAGTTGGTGTTTTGAAATTTCTCTGATACACTAGGTGTTTCACATAAGCACATCCATATAAATCCGTTTTGGAATATTAAAACAGTGTCGTGTGTGTTTTCATTCATAAATGCATTAGTGACAGGTCCGGATGTCTATGATATACTGCTTTACAGAGTCATGTCGATTAAATATCTGGGCGCAACGTTGCGAAGCGACACGAAATGGAACAAGCATCTAAGGACGGTACCTACGAGGGAAGGAGAAGAAGAAGAATGGTCAACTTAAGTTTTTTTGGGAGAATTTTAGGAAAGTGTAGTTCATCTATAGGATGCCAAGACAAAAATGTGGTGTCATCTCTTCCAGTATGACCTATCACACGAGTTGGTAGATGTTGATTTAAAAACATGGGAAACTCCATATCCCAATGCATGTGTGTCTGTATACGGGGAGATTGGAGGAGGTGTTCCATCGTACTGAGAGACGTGATCTGTTTTAAGATGCGGCATTTACCATTGCGGAAGAATGGGAGATACAGAAAGGCTTGAACTTGTACTGCACTTCAGCTCGCTTTTACCCAGACATGATGAATAAATATAGGCCTATGTCATAAATATTGCTGCGATACCATATAGTACATAAATTATGTCGAGAATTCACACCAGAGCACGGAAACATTTTGCAGTTTAATATCTGGTTTCTAAATCTCTGTGTTACCATTATATAGTCTTTTTGAACCCTTCCAGTGCCTCCATGTCTCATTCGCGTGCGTAACCTTCTTTTACAAGTCAACAGTGACTAAACTGTGCTCTATGCATCCCTTTCCCCCAGTTCATGTTTCTTTTTATTGTTGCTTCTCTACCTCTTCTTACTTTCTAATTCCAGTCACTACCACAGTTAAATTTTCACATCTCTTAACTACCTGAATAATTTCTTTGGTCTCATCGTACATCCTTTCAATCTCTTCATCACCTGTGGAGATAATTGGCATATAAACTTTCACTATTGTAGTAGGTTTTGGATTCGTGTCTATTTTGGCTACGATGGAGCAGTCACTCCACGGTTCAAAGAAGCATACTCGTATTCCCATTTTCTTATTCATTATTAGACCTAGTCCAGCATTGGACTTTTTGATGTTATACACTCCTGGAAATGGAAAAAAGAACACATTGACACCGGTGTGTCAGACCCACCATACTTGCTCCGGACACTGCGAGAGGGCTGTACAAGCAATGATCACACGCACGGCACAGCGGACACACCAGGAACCGCGGTGTTGGCCGTCGAATGGCGCTGGCTGCGCAGCATTTGTGCACCGCCGCCGTCAGTGTCAGCCAGTTTGCCGTGGCATACGGAGCTCCATCGCAGTCTTTAACACTGGTAGCATGCCGCGACAGCATGGACGTGAACCGTATGTGCAGTTGACGGACTTTGAGCGAGGGCGTATAGTGGGCATGCGGGAGGCCGGGTGGACGTACCGCCGAATTGCTCAACACGTGGGGCGTGAGGTCTCCACAGTACATCGATGTTGTCGCCAGTGGTCGGCGGAAGGTGCACGTGCCCGTCGACCTGGGACCGGACCGCAGCGATGCACGGATGCACGCCAAGACCGTAGGATCCTACACAGTGCCGTAGGGGACCGCACCGCCACTTCCCAGCAAATTAGGGACACTGTTGCTCCTGGGGTATCGGCGAGGACCATTCGCAACCGTCTCCATGAAGCTGGGCTACGGTCCCGCACACCATTAGGCCGTCTTCCGCTCACGCCCCAACATCGTGCAGACCGCCTCCAGTGGTGTCGCGACAGGCATGAATGGAGGGACGAATGGAGACGTGTCGTCTTCAGCGATGAGAGTCGCTTCTGCCTTGGTGCCAATGATGGTCGTATGCGTGTTTGGCGCCATGCAGGTGAGCGCCACAATCAGGACTGCATACGACCGAGGCACACAGGGCCAACACCCGGCATCATGGTGTGGGGAGCGATCTCCTACACTGGCCGTACACCACTGGTGATCGTCGAGGGGACACTGAATAGTGCACGGTACATCCAAACCGTCTTCGAACCCATCGTTCTACCATTCCTAGACCGGCAAGGGAACTTGCTGTTCCAACAGGACAATGCACGTCCGCATGTATCCCGTGCCACCCAACGTGCTCTAGAAGGTGTACGTCAACTACCCTGGCCAGCAAGATCTCCGGATCTGTCTCCCATTGAGCATGTTTGGGACTGGATGAAGCGTCGTCTCACGCGGTCTGCACGTCCAGCACGAACGCTGGTCCAACTGAGGCGCCAGGTGGAAATGGCATGGCAAGCCGTTCCACAGGACTACATCCAGCATCTCTACGATCGTCTCCATGGGAGAATAGCAGCCTGCATTGCTGCGAAAGGTGGATATACACTGTACTAGTGCCGACATTGTGCATGCTCTGTTGCCTGTGTCTATGTGCCTGTGGTTCTGTCAGTGTGATCAAGTGATGTATCTGACCACAGGAATGTGTCAATAAAGTTTCCCCTTCCTGGGACAATGAATTCACGGTGTTCTTATTTCAATTTCCAGGAGTGTATTTATAACCCTTTGCTCACCTGAACAGAAGTCCTGTTCTTCCTACGACGTTACGCTATAAATTCCAACTACATCTAACTTCATCCTATCCCTTTCTCTTTCAGGTTTTCTAACCTACCTACCCTATTAAGGATCAAACGTTCTAAGCTCCAGAAATACACTGTCCAGTCACATTAATGTGACCATCTGTCAAAAGTCTGCATAAGGTCGTCAAGGATAGATGCACACATATGTTGATCCATTGTTCCTTCCGGAATGAGAACATCACTGAGGAATGCCACGAAAACAATCCGCAAACAATAAAGCTCCCTGCCCTGCCTCCTACCCTTCCGATGATTGCTGCAGGGATTTGCTTTCAGCCGTTTCACGCCACACACACCAACAGTTTTATGTCCGAGGTAGCAAAAAAGGTGATTCATCTGGAAAGGCCACCTGTTGCGGTACTGGCGTGCAAATTCGAGGTTTCGTCGCCAATGGACAGCAACCAGCAACGGTGCACGAGAAAGGCGCTTTCTGTGGAGGCCCGTACGCAACAACATTCGCTGAACGGTCGTTGAGGAGTCACTGTTGGTAGACGCTTGGTTCTTCTGTGTGGCCAGTAACTCAAGAGGTGCACGTCTATTCCCTATACACATCTCTGCAACCGTCGTACACCCTTGTCATCTATGGTCTGTGGTGTACCACAGTTACCTTGGTGTCGGTTTTGGATAGCACCATTTTGCCATTCACGGTATACTTTAACCACGATGGATAGAACAGTGTACACATTTAGACACTTCGGGAAAGCTTCCACTACTGGACCGCAGCCAATGGTCATGCCCTTTTGCACGCCAGATAAATTTCTCCGTTTCTGCGTTACGACAACGACTGGACTGTTTTCGCGTCCCCTTCCCCCTCTCTCGTCACGCTTTTATCTTCCACTGCTAGTGCTACCATGTGACATCTATGAGTAGTTACTCCACTCTGACGTCAACATAGGTGGTCGTTACATTAATGAGACTGGACCGTGTATACGAGGTTCGTCTTACCTCTCCACCGGTTCCCCTTCCGTTATGGTTTGCACTCATTGTTCGGCTATCTGTATCGTTGAGACACACAAGCCACCAAACTGTGGCAAGATTCACGTTTCTTTTGGGTGATTAATGTCATATGAAAGAACTACACAAGTAAATGCAATACGTTGTGCTAATCATCTAAATTTTATAACAACTATTTGAACAACTAGGTGTTCTCACAACATCCTCGCAAGACATTTACTTCCTTGAGAAGTTTGTCGATAGTAGCTGGTACCAGCTTAGAAATAACGAAAACAGTTATAAATACAACACTAACAATAAAAATGACTCCACTATTTAAAGCTTGGCTTTTCTCTGGTATAGAAAGGAGCAATTTATGCGTATTAAAAATTGTTTAGCAATCTATTCTATGCTGACAAATAATGAAGAAAATTTTGAAACCTCTTACATTAAAGGCATATCGCTGCGAGATACTGTGAACATTACGCATGGAAATACGTTATGTAGATTCTGTACCACAGCCTTTATAAACTGTAGAAACGGCATAACGCCGTTTCTACAGTTTATAAAAGCTGTGGTACAGAATCTACACCTTAAGCTGCTGTTCAATGTATTCTCTTTTGCGCGGCCGGTTTCGGTCAAAGACCGTTATTCAGCACCTGATGTATGCACGTCATGGATACAGAAATTTTCAGGTGGAAGGGTTGTTTCAAAATAATGGTAAGAAATACGAGCAATACTTACAGATGTTTGTTAGCAGCAATACTTACATATACACATAAAACACTCTGTCAAAAATATTACATTTATAAATAACGTTTAATCATGCAGAGACAGGTGCGTGGAGCGTTAATTATAAACAGCTATGCAATCAGTACACAAAATAACTATTTCCTTCAATATCCAGCGGGGATCTATCTTTTGAAAAGTATAAACTTCCTTTAGCAGCTTATCTATGACATTAATTTAGTACCAATCATCAATAAGTTCAGATGATATTAAACACACATTGTTTGTCTTGAGATACATTTGTCTTCCTTTGCGTGAATTGGGCAAGAGAAACTTCCAAAAAAGCGAACAATTGATTTAAGTGCTTGGTTAATTAGACGAACTCTGTTCTAGAAAATGTGAAGTGAATCCAAGAAACGTCGAGGCTCCTTAAACCCAAACCTATTACCAATCACATCTGTAGATATTCGCCTTCTAAATGCAGATTCAACAATAGCCTATTCAAGATGACCTGATTTAATGATTTTGGTGCTGTTTCGCACATTATTGCTAGTACAATAAAGTCTCAAAGTTGGCAACGCTGTTATTCAGCCTGCAGAGAGACTTCTCCGTCGGCAACATTCTTCTTCTACACCAGTCGAGCACTAGGCGCTGCACGTTCTGCTCTGCTCAATGATCGAGCTGCTGTATTTTTGCTTGCAGATTCTACAACATTGAACGAAATAAAAAGTAGGCTTTAGGAAAGACAATGTAGTTGCACTCATAGATATGGCAACGTCTGAAACATGCCTGCAGGAGTAAAGAGAAGACTGGAAGAGGCTTTTTGAACAAACTGTTTAAGCAGAAACGTTTCAAGAAGAAGAAGAGTCAGTAGTTAGAAATGTAAGATGTTGTGGTTGGCAAGAGAGCCAACACCGTTTTACTAAAGGAGGCCGAAATGCACGCGTTTTATAGCTCACGCAGGCTGGCGTGAGGTCTGGAACATGACAAGGAAATTAGAATTTACAGAATCGGAAGTAGCTGGTGGAATACTTAACTTTAATCCAGTAATGATGAACGTCGGTCTTGACGGTACATGATTCACAATATCAATAGCAACTGATAATGGCACCTTGCTAGGTCGTAGCAAATGAAACAGCTGAAGGCTATGCTAAACTATCGTCTCGGCATTTGAAAACGTAAGTAGGCAGTGAATCATCGCTAGCAAAGTCGGCTGTACAACTGGGGCGAGTGCTAGGAAGCCTCTCTAGACCTGCCGTGTGGCGGCGCTCGGTCTGGAATCATTGTTAGTGGCGATACGCGGGTCCGACGTATACTAACGGATCGCGTCCGATTTAAAGGCTACCACCTAGCAAGTGTGGTGTCTGGCGGTGACACCACATTCCTCCCCCGCAAATCGGTGTACGGTTGTGGCATAAGGCTTCCGCCCGCTGTGGGGAGGACCCCATGTTGACGTATGCGACGAGTTTGGGAGCCTAACAACAGGCGAGGCTGTGCCACCCGCACCCTGCCATTCGGACCGCGGGGAGCTAGGAAACGCCTGAAAACCTGTTCCAGGGTGCACGCCAACATGCGGTGATGCGCCAGCAGAGAGACGGGAGGGGGCCGAAGGGTCGACCTCCATCGGGCCGGGGCACCCGACGGGCGAAGACGACATATGGTCCGGAGCGGGCAAGAGTTCCATGTCGGAGGACAACTGGTCACGGGAAGCGATCGGCGGCGCGTGACCCTGGGAGGCGCCCAGCGGTTGCAGCGATGCGTCCACTGCGGGCGTCGCCGGCGGGAGAACAGGCGGCGGCGGCGGTGGCGGCGGCGCGTCGCCATGGGGCCAAATGGAAGGCAGCGTCGGTAACACCTGGGGCTGAGGAGAGCCAGTAGATGGGTCCCCAGGGCGCTGGCCGGACGGCACCGTCGCTGAAAGCAGACGGCGAGCGGCAGATCCCGTGCGACGGCAGAGGCGCAGCTGGTTGAGATGCCGGCGCACCTCACCAGAGGCCCTCAAAACCAGATACATAGAGCGTCCGAGGCAGCGAAGAATGCGCCCTTCGAGCCAACGCCGTGAACCTCGGTAGTGGCGGCAGTAGACAACGTCGCCTGGGGCAAAAGCAGGTGTCTGCCGCTGCACAGGAACCTGATTCGGCGGATGTAGCAAAGACATCAAGGTTCGATGAGGGCGACCATGGAGCAACTCAGCCGGCGAGCGACCATCTCGGGGCTGAGAGCGATACGAGGACAAAAAGAGCAATAACGCGTCCTCCCGAGAATGCGACTCTTTTAACTTCAACATCTGTGACTTGAAAGTCCTGACCAATCGTTCAGCGGCACCGTTTGACTGTGGCGAAAACGGCGCGAACGTCAGATGTTGAATACCATTGGCCTTGCAGAATGACTGAAATTCTGCAGACATGAATTGTGGGCCATTGTCGGAAACAATAGTCTGTGGAAGACTTTCAATGCAAAAGATAGCAGATAACGCTTGGATGGTGGCAGATGACGTCGTGGAAGACATCCGGACCATAAAAATAAAATTACTGAATGAATCTACCACAACCAACCATCGAGCATTCCAGAATGGACCAGCGAAATCGATGTGTAAGCGTTGCCAAGGGGAAGTGGCTTTTGGCCATACAAAGAATTTTCGCGGTGGTGCTGATTGTTGTTCGGCACACACCATGCAAGAAGAGCACATATTCGTAATCGCGGCATCGATTCCGAACCAAGTACAATGATGACGAGCAAGTTGTTTCGTACTCAATATACCCCAATGTCCTTGGTGGAGAAGCTGTAAGACAGAGGACTGTAACGAACGTGGGACCACGACCCTGGACTGATCATTATCAGAACGCAACAGCAAAACACCACGTCGAACAAAAAGTCTCTCCTTGTGAGCAAAAAATCGGCGAACCAATGGGTCCCCGATCCGTGACTTTGACAAGGGCCATTGCATAGCAACAAAACGCAGAATGGTAGCAAGGACAGGGTCGGCAGCTGTGGCTGTAGCTACACGACGAAAAGCAATTGGAAACGATTCGACCATATCATCGGTTTCCGCATCAATGAACATGAAAGCAAGTTCGGAGGAATCGAATGCCCTATCCTCAGCAACAGGCAAGCGGGACAATGCATTGGCGTTTCCGTGCTTAGCAGTGGACCGATACAAGATATCGTAGCGGTACTGCGAGAGGAAAATAGACCAGCGAATGAATTTCTGCGCTGTACGTGGAGGTACAGGCTTGGTCGGATGAAAAAGCAATGTCAAAGGTTTGTGGTCTGTGATTATGGTAAAGTGACGACCATACAAGAAATCATGAAACTTTGTAACACCAAATACGAGAGCCAATGCTCCTTTCTCGATCTGTGAATAATTTCTTTGCGCAGACGAGAGCAATTTGGACGCAAAGGCAATCGGGCGATCGTGCGATACATCTTTGTGCGCAAGCACAGCACCGTTCCCAAAATCCGATGCATCCACCATCAACAAAAGGGGCTTCGGGGGATCGAACGGCGTAAGGCAAGTATTGGAAAGCAACGCCGATTTCTTCTGGCGAAAGGCGCGTTCGCATTCCGTCTTCCAGACGAACGGAACACCTTTACAGCGTAAGCGATGAAGCGGAGCTGAAATGGAATAGGCATGTGGCACAAATCTGTTATAGTAATTTATTTTTCCCAGCACACTCTGTAGCTGATTCAAATTCTGCGGCGAAGGCAAGTCTTGTATGGCACGAAGGTGCATGGGACTGGGCTGTATGCCTTGGGCATTGAGTACATGTCCCAGGTATGGCAAATCACGAGCAAAAAACACACATTTGTCCTTCCGCAAGCGAAGACCATTTTGTCGCAAGACCTGAAATAATGTTCTGAGATTGGCCAAATGTTCTTCTTCCGTCTTTCTGGAGATCACAATATCGTCCAGATAATTTTCTGCAGTAGGGACCGACGCACAAACAGTTTGTAGATATTGCTGAAACAATGCAGGGGCGGATGCACACCTGAATGGCAGTCGTTTGAATTGATACCACCCTAGATGCGTGTTAACCACCAAAACGCGCTGGGATTCTTTGTCCACCGGTATTTGCAAGTACGCATCTGCGAGGTCCAGCTTCGAAAAATATTTACCCGGGCACAGTTTGTCAAAAAGATCTTCCAGGCGGGGTAAAGGAAAAGTTGCAATCAGTAGTTGTGGATTCACTGTTGCCTTGAAGTCCACACAAAGTCTCAATTTTCCCGAAGGTTTTGGCAAAGTTACTAAGGGTGATGCCCAGAGGGAAACCTGCACATGTTCAATTACACCTTGTGATTCCAAATTGTGTAATGTTTTTGCGACCTCATCACGCAATGCATGGGGAACACTGCACGCTCTGAAAAATTTCGGTTGCGCGTTTACTTTCAGTTCCAAATGTGCTTTATAGTTCTTAGCGCAACCAAGGTCCGGTGCAAAAATTTCTGCAAATTCTTCACATAGACGAGAAACACTGTCGGAAGGCACAGTCTGGTTCACTGATAGGACCTGATTTACTATGGACAAGTTAAACAACTGAAATAAATCGAAACCAAACAAGTTCACTGCAGAAGAAGAACGAAGGACGTAAAATGACACAAGTTTTGTTTGTCCTTTGTATGTTGCAAGAAGGCTGCACTGTCCTAACACAGAGATATCTTGACCTGAATAACTAGTTAACTTAACATTTGCGGCACGCAACGGAGGTGTGCCCAGCTTTTAACATTTTTTAAATGTTCGGATAATAAGTTGCTATACGTATTTCGTACACACATCGAGAAATGCCAACACATATCTAACACCTCCCCTTGAAGTAGGTAACGGTCCACACAGATCGCACGAAATTAATTCTTTTGGTTCTCGGACTAATATAGAGCATAATGGGTGCTTACTCCCTTTTGAATCCGTGCATAACCTAGAGCTGCTATAAAGATTCCAGCACTAATGTTGAGTCCGAAAGGAACTACGGTAAATTGGTAACTTCTTCCGTAATAAATGAAAGCCGTATACTTCCTTGATGACTCATCCAGCTTGACTTGCCAATAAGAGCTCCGCAAATCAATGCTCGTCAAATATTGGACATCCTGGAACCGTTGTATAAGTTCGTCTATGTTTTCCGGATGTGTTCTCACTGGAATGATTTTATTTATTTCTCTGGCATCGAGTACCAGTCTAACAGTCCCATTTGCTTTTGGCACAACTAACAATGGGGAGCAGTATGGGCTTGTAGAGGGTTCGACCAAACCCCGTTTCAACATGCGATCTATTTCCTTTTGAACTTGAGCCTTTAACCTCCAGGCAACAGGATAGAAAGTTCTACAATACGTTTCGTGTGGCTTAATGTAGAGATGGCATATGTATCCCTTAATAACTCCTGGCCTTTCATCAAAAACGTTTTTATACGTTAATAATAATTCATTGAGCTTCTTCTTCTGATCTTCGATAATGCAGTCGGATTCATTTAACTTTTCAAACATTAATTGACCGAAATCTTCTTTGACTTGGAACTCACTAATTACGTGCTGTTTAGAATTTTGGGTCGTCCTGATTACTTGCACACTGATCGCACAATTATATTTTCTCGTAAGGCTTTTTTTTTTCAACAACTCCAACTCAATTTCTTGTTTATTGACATTCAACCAAATTTTTCCTGTTTTAAAATCTATTCTGCATCCGTATTGACGTAGGCTGTCGACTCCGATAATGCAATCTACCACCAAATTTTTCACAACAAGGAATGTGCTTAATATTGCTACATTTCCGAATTCCACACCAAATAGTGACTGCACCTTTACATTAGCCGATCGAGCCCCAACGGCGCCTATTATTCTGCAATTTTGAACTGGAAATACTGGTACTCGTCTTATATTTCTGATCCTGTTGAATAGTGCCTCCGAAATAACATTTGTGGTTGCAGCTGTGTCTAAAACCGCCACTATAGGTACGGTCTCCATAATGACTTGCACTTCGGCTACTGCCACCTGTTCCTTATCCTCATCTTGTGGTTCTAAGTCCTCGGTCAGTTCATCTACCAGTAATCGTCCATCATTATACGTTAGCATGGGTACACATATCCTGTTGCCCCTCAACCAATTGTTGACCGCTCCTCTGGGGCACAAGTGGGTCCTTACAAGTTTGTTGGATTTTGATTTGTCTGCTGGTTGACATCATCCATCACTTCGGTAATTACCGGTTGATTCGTAGATGTCCGTCCCCACTGATGTTGGCTATTTCAATTCATTCCTCCCGATTGATTCCAATTTCTATTATTGTTATTATTCCAGGCTTGGGGAAATTTCTTTCGTTCCCCCACACGGGGTTGTATCTTTTCCCGTTCCTGTTGTTCCTTGAAAAGCCCCTCGCAAGACCATTGCTGGGATTACTATTGAGATTTTGAGGGGTTTCTCCATTATTTAACGATCTCTGTTCATTCCTTTTAAGTGTCGATTGATCGCCATTGGTGTAACCCATACTTCCACCTTGCCTACCGTTTGGCGGAGGTTCTATCTCCCTGTACTGAAATCTGTTATTACGGGCTTTCTGGTTGTTCTCTTCGATAATATGTATATGGTCTAACGTCGTGAGGAACGACTCCAATTCTTTGTCGTTGCCGTAAATCAATTGATTCCGGATGCTAGTTGGTAGTCTTGCCTTAAGTATGTTTATTATGTCTGGCAAGGGCATAGGTCTGTCCCAGTATCTCGTTTTATTTATATATTTTTCGAAATACCTTCTAAGGCTTCCTTTCGAAAAGGAGAATGGCTCTTGGTAGAGCACCTCCTGCCTTAGGCGTTCCTGTACCCCTTCCGACCAGAACTTTGCTAAAAACGCCTTCTCAAAATCGTCATATGTCGGGCAAACAGAAGTCATGTCCGAGGCCCAGATCGCCCCCGAACCTTGTATATATCCTGTAACAAAACTGATCTTCTGCCACGCAGAAATTTTTGAAATTTGGTGGTCTATAACGTCTTGACGCTCTGTCAGATGTTCAACGCTTTCCTTTAGGTTAGTCTGTGTACGTGCCACTTCAGGAAGTTGCGCAATTGTACATGACATGGCGTCTTGCTTTTGTACTAATTGCGAACAAAAAAGTCACAAACCTTATTTATGGAGGAAATCGTGTATTAAATCCATCTCCATTACATGTCCAGATTTCCGGTGATCCCACGCCTTAATTATTTTCCTTTTACAGTCTCTTTCTCTTCAAACAAACCGCTAGCGGCACAATTGTTAATTGGCTCGCTTTAGCGAGAAGAAAAGCAGAATATGTATCTCTCAGAAACACGTCAATCCCTCAACAGATAATCCAGAAGCTGTCCTAGTTACCACTCTAACAACCATGGAGAATGCATATATGCATCTCTGTTATTTCAAAGAATAAACGCACTAGGAAATACTTTGGCGTCGTCGAGCTGTCGTCGCATATATTACGAGAAAATCAGATCAGATAACTTTTCCAAAGTGAATGAATGTGGATGGTTTGATTGAAAACGATTAATTGGTGCGTGGTAGAGGGTATTTTCTGTGGGGACATTACAAGCTGTTTGTACGTGTCTTGATTGATCAGTGAAACTGCAGCTCCGGTATCGAGCTGGAATGGTATCACTTTGCCGTTAATGTCCAAGTCTACAAAAAGTTTATTGTCCTACTGACGACAAGAGCGACTGTCTCGTGCAACGTGAACTGACACTGGTACATAATCACTTGCAACTTGACGGGATTTCCGGCGATGTCGACGCACACTATGTGTGGGACGAACACAGTCACTGTTAGAGAGAGTGGCACTGGACGGAGTGGAATGAACTACATGAAGATTCTTTCGGTAATTTTTTCTTATACTGCCTTTTTCTCCATTCGTGTAACGACTTAAAATGTCCGGATTTTGTGTCAGGATGCAGTATATTATTAATTTTCACATTCGCTATCTAAGTGACACATGATAAAATATAAAATGGTGAGGCTGGTCCCGGCAGAGGCACAAGTCCTCCCTTGGGCATGGATGTGTGTGTTTGTCCTTAGCATAATTTAGGTTAAGTAGTGTGTAAGCTTAGGAACTGATGACCTTAGCAGTTAAGTCCCATAACATTTCACACACATTTTTTTATAAAAGAGTGATCTATGAGCTACTTTGAACGACAGCTTTTATACTGGCAGTCAGCAAATTGTTGTTGTTGTTGTGGTCTTCAGTCCAGAGATGCAGCTCTCCAAGCTACTCAATCCTGTGCAAGCTTCTTCATCTCCCAGTACCTACTGCAGTCAGCAGATTATGAAAGGTGAATGTTGCTTAACTGTTTTTACACAAATGTTGATTATTTTGAGAATATTTTTGTCATCGAGTAACTTCAGAATAATTTTCAGTAGAGTACCACAAAATACTGGACTCTGTGGGGACGAGAGAAATAGAGAGAGGTACTCACAGGTTGTTGACCTGATAATTTTTGAAATGAGAAGTTACTAATTGTACGTGATGTTAAACTGTAGACAACAAGTTTTATTTGTAGTGTATGTAGATAAATATCAGTGCCTAAATACTGCTCTATCACATTTTTAAAATATTCACATCTAAATCAAATACATTATACTAATTAAAAAAACTCGCTCATTGTTTATGGAAAGTCCCGAAGTTAAATTTTGGAGCAGATACAGATTGTCAGCGACATATAACCCAACAGGTTAGGGCTAAACAGAATGTTGTATAGTGCTGTATCAAAAGCAGTGTACGAGGATTGTGATAATATTCTACAAGTAGGCAGTTACTCTAGAGATGTTTCTTGACCCATGTGCTTGGTATTTATCGTTTTAAGCTTCACGTAGCTGTTCAGAGTTCCTCAAAACACCTTAGGATCCGTTTATGTAGATTTATAGTGGAATTTCGTGAAATCTTAGAGTATCCTTTATCCAAATATTCGCTAACACATAAGGCTCCTCTTATTACTTTGATAGCAATAATTATATCTTTGTGGTATTTATGTATGGAAACTATCTTTGACGTATGAGGCTTTTTCAGAACGTAAGTGTACTGTCACCAAAACACGCTATGGGCATTATTTTCTGAGGGTTGGCAACATTGAGTGGTAGAGGGGAACCCCTGACCAGAACGAGCGTCGCAGCAACACGGTAATACGTACATCCATGTTGTAGTGTCCAGTTCAAAGACCTTGTAAAAAATAACTAGACTCACTTATGGCGCTGCAGTCGCGGGATAATTTGAACCTTCGGCTGGACGCCATTATGGTGGTTGTAGTCTGATGTGTTGTGTAGTATTGTTGTTTGTGAAGACCCTGATTCAACGTTGTATATTTGATGGGGCGTACATACAGTATTTGTTACTCGTAATTCTACTGTTTGTACGTTCCTATCAAAAGAAGTACAATGGTGAAGAGTTGTGCAGCGATTAATTGTACAAATAAATTCGAGAAAGGAACGAATATTACATTTCACAGCTATGTGGATATTTTATGTTGTTTTGTATGTCAGTGCACTTGCTTAATAAATGTTTTTGTAACACGGTATTAGCATAATGTCTGTGCATCTATTTGCAGGTTTCCTTTCTCAAAACCACAGCTTTTACAAAAATGGTTACACGCTGGCAGGAGGCAAGATTTCCGACCGACAGAATAACTTTTTACATGATCTGATCATTTTGAAGAAAGTTGGCTGATCGGTAGTGTTTTCATGGTCTAGGTTAGGTTGAAACTTGATAATTTGGTTGTGAGTTGCCAAAGCACTGTGCCATATATAACGCACTTCTCGTCATAAAATCTAAAGCAAGGCAGAGTCAGAAAATATCTCTTAATATAGTGGGCAAATCTTCGAGTATTTTGATGCATTTTGCGTACATCTATCGTAAATGAACTACGAAAAATGCTAGGGGTCCGGTACATAACTTTTAGCAACGGCAGATTCCATGTAGTACGTAAGATAAATTCGTAAACAGTGACTAGTTGCTGTTTGTTCATAAATTAAAAAGTATATTGTAGTAATGTATTTAAATGAGGCATTATGTTTGCGACTTAACTCAAGGGAAGGCATTTTATAACCAAAAGCGATGTATAAACATTCGAACCCCGCGCGTCAGTTTACCACTCTAATGGCCGCCGCCCAGCTATTCAATTTGTCCGCTCTTCACAGTCGACCACTTGTGCGGTTGTGGGGGCCTGGTCCAGTTGCACGAAAGATGTCAGTAAGAAATCCCGCCAAGTGTGAGCCACACGCTATTATCCGCTTCCTACTCGCTCATGGAATAACAACTACAGAAGATTTTTCGCGAATCAAAACGGTATACGACGAAAGTGTTATGAACTGAACGAGTGTCTTTAATTAATTTGGGGAGTTTATTGCAGGCAGAACAAATATTCAAGACGAACAGGGGGGTAGGAAACCTTCCATTTTGAGTGGTGAGTTGGTGCAAAAATCGATAAAACTGCTCGTGAACACCATCGATTGATAGTGGGTGAAATTTCTGTTATCCTTCTATATCTGTCCAGAACTCTTATGCAAAACCCTCACAGAAACGCTGGGATACCGGAAACTGTACGCGAGCTGGGTCCAACGTAACTCACAGAGCAGCACAAGAAAAATCGGGTCAGTGACTCGCGCGAATTTCTTGAGCTACTTGAACTGGAAGGTGATGATTTTCTGAGTTCTGTTGTGACTGTGTATGAAACGTGGGTGTTTCAATAAACGCCCGAGACAAAAAGACAATCGTCATAGTGGCATCATACCAATTCCCCTTAGTCAAAAATTTGAAAAACACAACTTCGGGCAAAAAAAAAAAAAAGTCATAGGATCATTGTTTGGAACCGAAAAGGCGTCATTTTGGTCGAATTTCTGCCTCATTGGGAGACCATCAATGCACAACGATATTGTGAGATGGTAAAAAAACTCAAAATATGCATTCAAAACAAGCGGAGGGGAATGCTGAAGAGAAGAGTGTGCTTGCCGTGCGACAATGCCCGACTTCACGCAGCCTTAGGCACCAAGGCACTCTTCGACCCATTTGCTTGGGATATTTGAACCCCTCCCCGTATTTCCCTGATTTGTAGCCTGCAAATTATCATCTTTTCACCTCCATGAAGACACAGATAGGTGGAATTAAGTTTTCAGCCGATGAGCGGATGGAAAAAGAGGTTCTGAAGTGGGGAATGAGCTTTCGTGAGAGTTCTTCGAGGAGACACAAAGTAGCTTGTGCCAAGACTCACCACACACTCTGAATAGGATGGCGGTTATGTATAGAAATGCTCAACAAGTGTGTCGAAAACATCGTGTAGTATTTTTACAAAAACTCTTTGTCTAAAATATAAAAGTCTGCTACACTTATTTTATGAACTTGCCTCGTATTTCGATTTTCATCATTATCTGTTACCAACGTAATTTTACAGCTTATCTCTTAGCGCAACAAACAACGTTATAAAAAGCTCACGTAAAAATTCTATTTCAGTGTTGCCGTCATGCACATTACACTGATCTCGTTCGATAGATATTCCTAGGGAACACTACCACATCCGTATGATTTCGTTACTTCTTCAGTTATGGCTTAAAAACACTATGTCGCTCCTGTCGATAGTATATCAGCATATAACCTAACAAAGTACTGAGCCGTTTAACCGTTCACTGTTTACGTATTAAGACCCAATAGCTGACACCTCTAGTAGCTGACACCCCCAGTAGTAGCTGAGACCTCTCAGCAAATGCTAGTAAATCGTACACAGTTCTCAAAACGACTCTGACGCATACAATTTCGGGAAAATATCCAGTTCAAATTCAAGTGGTTCAAATGGCTTTGAGCACTATGGGACTTATCATATGAGGTCATCAGTCCCCTAGAACTTAGAACTACCTAAACGTAACCAACCTAAAGACAGCACACACATCCATGTCCGAGGCAGGATTCGAACCTGCGGCCGTAGCGGTCGCGCGGTTCCAGACTGAAGCGCCTAGAACAGCTCGGTCACATCGGCCGCGGTATTTATTGTGTCACAGCCTGTTTACCATTATCAATAGAGCATAGCAAACGTTTTGTACTGCAAAATAAAGTTAATACCCTAGCGTGGAGCCGCTGACATAAAAATTAAGTATGAAAACAAGAGAGAGATGAAATACAGAGGTGGAACGTTACGCAATGTGTGTGTGTGTGTGTGTGTTTGTGTGTGTGCGTGCGCGTGCGTGCGTGTCTGCTTTTATGAAGAAAAAGAAAGGAAATAAAGCTTTATACACACAATTACTCGTTTTCTTTGTAAGAAAGACAGCGTGTACAAGGAATTTGACGTATGAAATAGAGAGGTACCTATGTGCGTGTGTGCGTGGGCATGTGTGCGGGAGCGCGCGCGCCCTCAAGCAATTCAGAGACAACGTTCATTGACATTCACGGAAAGAAAGTAATTTGCCACCATTCTTATGCATCATTTCAAAATTACGCAGGTTGAATAGAGAGGTATGTACATGTACGCTAATACGAGCTTTGACTTCCAAGGAAATAATGAAAGTTGGCAAATTTTTTACGCCTCATTTTAATATGATGCCGATGAAATACAAAGATCTGTATGTGTACAAAAATTTCCTTGACTTTTACCGAAATTACACATATCTTCGATTTTAAAGTGAAGGCTACCTAATTTCAACTTGACTACATTCTTACACATCATTTTAATACTTGACTGAGACTGGCTGGAGAGGGAGACTGGGAATGGGTATAAAGCACAACTGGGCTCGTTGGATTTTTGTAATTTTATTTAATTAATTTGTTTATTTAAACTACATCCTGCTTGACTGCCTCATTTTAACACTAAGCTGTGATTGAATGGAGAGGGCAGGGGCGAAGGAAGGGTGGGTGTCACATGATAGATAAGGAGGACGGGCTTGCCACGTGATGGGTAAAAGGTGGCGTGGATGCCACCATGTTGAATTTTGTCGTCATTGTCCATGCATGTAGATAATCCTAAGCACATGTATTCCACTGTCAGAGGTAGAAAAACGATTTTCGCTTACAACTTTCGACTTGATCATTTTGAGACCAGGAACCCCTACCTCAGATTGATATAGTTTCCCCTCTTCATCGTCCCTGAAAGTCTGTTAACAATATCAGGGAATCATTCTGTATACATTACTGTGACCTGTTGAAGAACAACACACTACATACCGTACAGGGTAACTAAGTCTCAGTTTGTCATCTTGCAACATAGCCTGCTGTGGTATACATAGATTTTCTTTTTTTGTGAGTTTCTTGTGTTAATTATATTAATGTTCCACATATCGTTAAAACATGTAGTGGAGAAGGAACATACTCTGGTGTGTCTGGAAAATGTGTAGTCACTCATTTAAAAGGCATACTGAAGGAGGGTCGATGTACCATTGTGAAACAACTTGTGCGTAGAAGAGGGATTCTTCTGTTGTCTCTTCTGTTTATCGACAGATTATACTGTCCATTGTTAAAGGTACATCTGAGCCAGCACAGAGCACCTCGTCTGTTGTCAGTGAGGTCGATCTTCCTGAAAACTTCGGACAAGAGAAGAGGATGGATTTGCTGGCCAATGATATCTCCAGTTTTCAGTGGGTTGACTTGCCGGAAAGGAAGGGCAGGATCCACGCAACTGAGTGCAGTAGGCGCACCCGTATGGAAATCGTCACTCTTTTCGCCACGAACGACGCTTGCTGCCTCGGTTCAGAGGTCATCCTCGATTCTTACAACCTACTGACTTCGTCATCGAAGACACGTTTGGTATAGAATCAGAGTTAGCGTTTTGCAACTACGTTCCCAGAACTTATAGTGGCTGTCTTGTCTGGAGCCGAGTGGAAGGCTTCGACAATTTTGAGATCTTGGGTGATGATTCCTAGACGCTCATTATCAGATGGATAACTCTAGGACCTTTCTTCTTAGGTCAGATGTGCACTACCCACAAGAAGGAGCTACGTTTATTGGAACAGTTGTAGGTTTAGTAAACAATGACGTAGTGTCTATTTTCGAGTACTCTTTCCTGGGCGCATGGCTGCGTGGATGCCACAAAAGGAGTTAAAAATGAACTACGTATAATGCACAACCCCTCCCTTACCTAAAATTCACCAATTTCAAAGCCAGTCACAAGTAATTTGTCCTCACAAGTAATAAGTAATAAGAAGAACGTTTTCGAAAGCTGTTACAGAAACCGAGGAAAAAAATGTAAATTATTATTTAGGAATACTGTTCTGATTTCAGAATGTAACATGAAGTAATGCAGTAATATAATCTAACAATAACGCAGCATGGACTCAACAGGTCGCAGAAATATTGAGCCATGCTGCCTCTATAGCCGTCCATAATAGCGGAAGTGTTGCCAGTGCAGGATTTTGCGCACGAACTGACGTGTCCATTACGTCTCATAAACGTTCGATGGACATGTCGGGTGATATGGGTGGCCAAACCATTCGCTCGAGTAGTCCAGAACGTTGTGGCCCCGTGACGTGGTGCATTGTCAATCAAAAACTTACATCGTTGTCTGGGAACACGAAGTCCATGATTGGCTGGAAATAGTCTCCAAATAGCTGAACATAATCACTTCCACTCAATGATCGTTACAGTTGGACCTGAGAACAGGCCACACCATTACGGAGCCACCACCAGCTTGCAACAGGACCTTGCTGATAACTTGGATCCATGACTTCGTCGGGTCTTCGTACTCGAAATGTACCATCAGCTCTTACCAACTGAAATCGTGGCTCATCAGACCAGGGCAGGTTTTCCAGTTGTCTAGTGTCACGAGCCCAGGAGAGGCGCTGCGTGCGATGACGTGCCGTCAGCAAAGACACCCGCATCTCTCGTCTGCTGCTGTGGCCCACTAACTTCAAATTTCGCAGCTCTGTCCTAAGGGATACGTTTGTCGTACGCCCACATTAATTTCTGCTGTTATTTGCTTGTCTGCTAGCACTGACAACTTTACCCCAACGCCGCTGCTCTCGGTCATTAGCAGAAGGCCGTCAGCCGCTACGTCGTCCGTGGTGAGAGGTAATGTCTATAATTCGGTATTCTCGGTATACTCTTGACATTGTGAATCTCTTAACAATGAATTCCCTAACGATTTCCGAAATGGAATGTCCCATATGTCTAGCTCCAACCATCATTACGCGTTCAAAGTCTCTTAGTATCCGTCGTGCGGCCATAATCACGTTGGAAACCTTTTCAAATGAATCACCCGAATACAACTGACAGCTCCCCCAATGCAATGTCCTTTTATACCTTGTCCACGTGACACTGCTGCAACCTGTATATGAGCATATTGCTATCCCATGACTTTTGTGCTGTTCTCTCGGCCATACACGCTCATACAGTCATGTCACGAAGCTTGAGATACGAAATTGGGTTTTTGCAGCAAGACATTTATGCACATGGAGCGTTCGGACAACGGTAGGGTGTCAGCACGATGACCACTGCCATGATTTCCCTTGCCATAAGGTAAACAACACAGTCACCTCTGGTTCGTGTGGATGGTAATTTGGACAGTTTGTGATACAGCCTGGGGATATGTCCTATCTTTGAGATCTCTATGATGTTACCATTCAACATGACATAACAAGACCGTATGTTGCCCGTGCTGGCCTAGTCAACCTCAATGTTGTCCTGACCAAGACGTTTTCCAGATCTCTCACCCAATGAAAACATTTGCTCACGGACTGAACTGTAACATCCTCTTCTTTTTCTAGTGCCTTTGGCCCCCATCAGCGCAGGGGCGGCATGGTCTAACGAATTTGGTGTGGTTAATTTCAAGGTGTAGACAAATGCCGTTCCTATTGCCACCCTGGCACCTCACGGGACGCAATATGTATACCCCAGGTGTCTGCATGTAGCGTTATTCATTTCAAAGTGACCGAAAGTTTTCTAAATGTCTGAAAAATTTATAACGGAGGCGGAACATGGGTATCAGCCCAGAATTCACCTCGGTTTGTGTGGAAAACCGCCTAAAAGCCACATCCAGGATGGCAAGCACACTGATCCTCGTCGTTAATCCGCCAGGTGAACTCGATCCGGGGCCGGCGCCTCTCCCCGTTCCGGAAGCAGCGCTTAAACACGCACGGGTGTCAGGACGGGTATTGATGAATTCTAGGATACAGTTCAAAAGATATGGAACGACTTACTCGTGTCTGTGATCCAAACATCAGTTGGTTCTATTTCCAGCCGGGTCATAACCAATGTTGCCCTGAGGTGGTAGCTCTGTGTACTAAATATTGCACATTGTACACCTACAACCCCCCCCCACCCACCCCCATGAACCATGGACCTTGTCGTCGGTGGGGAGGCTTGCGTGCCTCAGCGATACAGATGGCCGTACCGTAGGTGCAACCACAACGGAGGGGTATCTGTTGAGAGGTCAGACAAACGTGTGGTTCCTGAAGAGGGGCAGCAGCCTTTTCAGTAGTTGCAGGGGCAACAGTGTGGATGATTGACTGATCTGGCCTTGTAACACTAACCAAAACGGCCTTGCTGTGCTGGTACTGGGAACGGCTGAAAGCAAGGGAAAACTACAGCCGTAATTTTTCCCAACGGCATGCAGCTTTACTGTATGGTTAAATGATGATGGCGTCCTCTTGGGTAAAGTATTCTGGAGGTAAAATAGTCCTCCATTCGGATCTCCGGGCGGGGACTACTCAAGAGGACATCGTTATCAGGAGAAAGAAAACTTGCGTTCTACGGATCGGAGCGTGGAATGCCAGATCCCTTAATCGGGCAGGTAGGTTAGAAAATTTAAAAAGGGAAATGGATAGGTTAAAGCTAGATATAGTGCGAAATAGTGAAGTTCGGTGGCAGGAGGAACAAGACTTTTGGTCAGGTGAATACAGGGTTATAAATACAAAATCAAATAGGGGTAATGCAGGAGTAGGTTTAATAATGAATAAAAAATAGGAGTGCGGGTAAGCTACTACAAACAGCATAGTAAACGCATTATTGTGGCCAAGATAGATACAAAGCCCATGCCAGCCACAGTAGTACAAGTTTATATGCCAACTAGCTCTACAGATGATGAAGAAATTAATGAAATGTATGATGAGATAAAAGAAATTATTCAGGTAGTGAAGGGAGACGAAAATTTAATAGTCATTGTTGACTGGAATTCTAGAGTTGGAAAAGGTAGAGAGGGAAACATAGTGGGTGAATATGGATTGGGGGAGAGAAATGAAAGAGGAAGCCGTCTGGTAGAATTTTGCACAGGGCATAACTTAATCATAGCTAACACTTGATTCAAGAATCATAAAAGAAGGTTGTATACATGGAAGAATCCTGGAGATATTAGAAGGTATCAGATAGATTATATAATGGTAAGGCAAAGATTTAGGAGCCAGGTTTTAAGTTGTAAGACATTTCCAGGGGGAGATGTGGACTCTGACCACAATCTATTGGTTATGAACTGTAGATTAAAATTGAAGAAACTGCAAAAAGATGGGAATTTAATGAGATGGGACCTGGATAAACTGACTAAACCAGAGGTTGTACAGAGTTCCAGGGAGGGCATAAGGGAACAATTTGTAAGTAGGCTGTTTAGGTTTTTTTTATTGGTAACGCCACCTCTGTATGAAAAATCTCTGGCTGTGCTGTGTGCAGTCTGTGGGTAGATAGCATTGTTGTCTGCCATTGTAGTGTTGGGCAGCGGCAGCTGGATGTGAACAGCGCGTAGCGTTGTGCAGTTGGAGGTGAGCCGCCAGCAGTGGTGGATGTGGGGAGAGAGATGGCGGAGTTTTGAAATTTGTCATGAACTGCTATATTTATATATGATGATATCAAGGTAAATACATTGTTTGTTCTCTATTAATATCTTTCATTTGCTAACTATCCCTATCAGTAGTTAGTGCCTTCCATAGTTTCAATCTTTTATTTAGCTGGCAGTAGTGGCGCTTGCTGTATTGCAGTAGCTTGAGCAGCGAAGATTTTGTGAGGTAAGTGATTTGTGAAAGGTATAGTTTAATGTTAGTCAGGGCCATTCTTTTGTAGGGAATTTTGAAAGTCAGATTGCGTTGCGCTAACAAAATATTGTGTGTCAGTTTAAGGACAGTCGTGTATAATTTTTCTAAGGGGACGTTTCATATGTCGACCCTTAGCCAAGGATACCTCACTGGAATCTTCTGATTTTTTCCTTGTAGTTTGTGTGATTAGTGTAGCTATTGTTTATTGCTAGCGCGTAATTGTAGAGAGAATCTCCTTTGTAGTTGTAGTTTTTCATTGTTGTACACAGTTGTGGCATGCATGTAGATTTGCACCTAGTATTTCGCAGCTGCAATTAACTAGATATTATTTTCAGTGCTATGTTAATGTGTTCTCTTATTTTTTCTCTTCAAATTGTGCTTTTCTGTGTTATCGTGTGAAATATTGTGACAATAATGGCGTGTGAAAAACGTAACACTAGGCTCCAAAGTAAACTGAGAAATAATAGTGACGACGAGCGTAGCTTGCCAGCACCACTGTGTAAGGAATTAACAGACGTTCAAAGTAGTAATTTGGTAACTGTGCATAGGGAAATGGAGCGGGCTGCAAACAATGGCGTAGACAGCGAAACAGGTAGTGAACAGGGAAGCATTATCGATCGATCGCTCGGCAACAGCTCGCCTCAGGAATCCGAAATGACAGGACACAATTTCGCAAACATTGTAGATTCAGGTTTTGGGTCATCACCGTTTTCTCAAATAAGTCAAGACACATTTTCTGCTTGTCAAAATGTGAATGTTGCCGGTGCAAATGCACTGCCGAAAAGCGTAGAGAAACAGATTCCAGACACTAATACATTATTATTGCAATTAATGCAACAAATGGAAGAAAATCAGAGACAAATGGGACAAAATCTTAAAAAAGTTAGACACAATGCAACAAAATCAGAGACAAACACAGCAAAAGCTTCAAAAGTTAGACACAATGGAACAACACCAGAGACAAACACAGCAACAGTTAGACGCAATGGAACAAAATCTTCACACCACGCTTGAACAAACACGTGAAGATTTAACTACTGAGTTACATAACATCGAATCGAAATGTCAAAAAGTCTGTAATGACGTAAAAACACAAATTTGTGAGCATTTCCAACCTATTTTTTGGCGTCATGAAAATGCATTACAGAATCATGAAGCAGCCATAAAAGAACTGTAAACTATTGTTCATGAAAATCACAACACCTTGCAAGCTAAAATTGACTCAGTTGCATCTACCGATTCGGTTAAGCAACTTACAAAAACACAGGAAAACTTAAAGGACACAGTAGATTCGATTTCAACACAAAAGGACACTCTGAAACTTGGTTCAGAAAAACACACTGAGGAAATAAGTACACTATCGGAGAAAGTAGCCGAACTTTCGGATCAGGTCACTAATCTATCTACGAAGGTAGATGATAATCTGAATGACACAGAAGAGTGCAAACAAATTAGGAAATTCAAACAAAATCAGAATCAGATTAATACGCAACACCAAAGAGAAATCCGGGAAGTACAAGATCAGCTGATACAGTTAATACAAGAATTACGTATTTCAGAGGATACTCGCGCCCCAATACGGGAAGAGGGACACAGAAATACGGAACAGCCACAAAATAATAACACAGGGCATTTCGGAAGTTATGAAAGAAATTGGCAATGTGCACCGAATTTTGAGATGGAACGGCTGACACGACCTAACAATGACCGATATGCGACTCGCCGACATGATGATTTTGACTATAAGCTGTTCATTACTACACGTAAATTCAAAACATTTAAGAATTCTGGCAACGACATTCATCCACAAGCATGGCTCCATCAATTCTCGCATTGTTTTCCTCCCAACTGGTCGTTAGAACACAAATTAGAATTTATGTGTGGCTACTTGGAGAATGAACCAGCTGTAAGAATGCGATCGGTAATTCACGATTGCCACAGTGAAGGAGAGTTTTACAATGCCTTCCTCTCAGCATATTGGTCTCAAGCCACACAAGACCGAGTAAAACATAGCATCATAATGATGAAACGTTTCGAACAATCTGAATTTTCCAGTCTTATGAAATATTTTGAAGACATGTTGCATAAGAATCAGTATCTTTCAAACCCATACAGCCCCTCAGAACTCATCCGCATTTGCTTAATCAAACTGCCTGAACATTTACGACATATTATTTTGGCAGGACGTTGCAAAGACGACATTGAAGCATTTCAGGGTCTCTTACAAGAATTAGAAATTGACACTGACAATCGCAGAACGCGAAACAAGAAACACAACAATTACAGGTCACATCCGTCGCAATTCCGCGATGAAAGAAGTAATAACTTGACACGACAAGGCTATTCTCACAACACAAATCGTGACCAAAACAGACACCACCCATATGACAACCGTTGGCAGAGTAGTAATAACTACAGGGAAAGATCACCTCTCCGTGGTAATGACTATCACAGAGACAATAAGAGAAACAGACAATATGGGAACCAAAATAAATATTATCAAGGGAGACAGACTAACTTTAGATGCAACGGACCAGCGCGCAGTTACGATTCAGGGAGAAATTCTCCACCATGTGACCGACAAGAAAGAAACTATGGAATCTACCGACATGACGACAGACGATATGATCGTAACGACAGACCTGAATTGCATCAGAACTGGCGGGATTCAAACAGAGCATGGCCCTCTCGTCACGGTGAATTTGTAGAAGTTAGGTCTCCTAATCCCAATAACATCGCGCGCCAACAAAGAGACAGACAATGACTCGCACCGCGGGCACCCACGTGCGCCGGCTGGCTCAGAGAAAAATAACATAGACGCTAACCTTGAGAAACTCTCCAGTATTCTTTGTCGATGTATACCACATGATAATTGCGTTGAACTTGAAACTCTGCGTACTAGGAAGAGTAAAGGTTTACACCACATTTCACATGTAAAACCATTTATTGAGAGATAATCTGCTTTTTAACGTAGTCTTTGCCATAAAATTTTTCACTTTACATTACTAGTATGCTTGTCAGACTTAGAATCTGTTAACATGCAACAATGTTTGAAGTTAAATATCCAGTCAAGAACCAAGAGAACTTATTGAAACAGAAATGACGAATGCATTGTTATAGTGAACAGACGTCACAGTGTTATTGTGTGTGTACATTCTTGCTTGTTAGTTGCACGATTATGGAACGACTATAAGGCTTACATACTTAGAACATTTACCAGTATTGCTAATGAGATTTTAATGCAACATTTTGGTTTACTTGAAAATACACTCCTGGAAATGGAAAAAAGAACACATTGACACCGGTGTGTCAGACCCACCATACCTGCTCCGGACACTGCGAGAGGGCTGTACATGCAATTATCACACGCACGGCACAGCGGACACACCAGGAACCGCGGTCTTTGCCGTCGAATGGCGCTAGCTGCGCAGCATTTGTGCACCGCCGCCGTCAGTGTCAGCCAGTTTGCCGTGGCATACGGAGCTCCATCGCAGTCTTTAACACTGGTAGCATGCCGCGACAGCGTGGACATGAACCGTATGTGCAGTTGATGGACTTTGAGCGAGGGCGTATAGTGGGCATGCGGGAGACCGGGTGGACGTACCGCCGAATTGCTCAACACGTGGGGCATGAGGTCTCCACAGTACATCGATGTTGTCGCCAGTGGTCGGCGGAAAGTGCACGTGCCCCTCGACCTGGGACCGGACCGCAGCGACACACGGATGCACGCCAAGACCGTAGGATCCTACGCAGTGCCGTAGGGGACCGCACCGCCACTTCCCAGCAAATTAGGGACACTGTTGCTCCTGGGGTATCGGCGAGGACCATTCGCAACCGTCTTCATGAAGCTGGGCTACGGTCCTGCACACCGTTAGGCCGTCTTCCGCTCACGCCCCAACATCGTGCAGCCCGCCTCCAGTGGTGTCGCGACAGGCGTGAATGGAGGGACGAATGGAGACGTGTCGTCTTCAGCGATGAGAGTCGCTTCTGCCTTGGTGCCAGTGATGGTCGTATGCGTGTTTGGCGCCGTGCAGGTGAGCGCCACAATCAGGACTGCATACGACCGAGGCACACAGGGCCAACACCCGGCATCATGGTGTGGGGAGCGATCTCCTACACTGGCCGTACACCACTGGTGATCGTCGAGGGGACACTGAATAGTGCACGGTACATCCAAACCGTCATCGAACCCATCGTTCTACCATTCCTAGACCGGCAAGGGAACGTGCTATTCCAACAGGACAATGCACGTCCGCATGTATCCCGTGCCACCCAACGTGCTCTAGAAGGTGTAAGTCAACTACCCTGGCCAGCAAGATCTCCGGATCTGTCCCCCATTGAGCATGTTTGGGAATGGATGAAGCGTCGTCTCACGCGGTCTGCACGTCCAGCACGAACGCTGGTCCAACTGAGGCGCCAGGTGGAAATGGCATGGCAAGCCGTTCCACAGGACTACATCCAGCATCTCTACGATCGTCTCCATGGGAGAATAGCAGCCTGCATTGCTGCGAAAGGTGGATATACACTGTACTAGTGCCGACATTGTGCATGCTCTGTTGCCTGTGTCTATGTGCCTGTGGTTCTGTCAGTGTGATCATGTGATGTATCTGACCCCAGGAATGTGTCAATAAAGTTTCCCCTTCCTGGGACAATGAATTCACGGTGTTCTTATTTCAATTTCCAGGAGTGTATATTCTGGATTTAAAGTACTTTCAGTGAGATACCAGATGGCACAGTGGTTAGTTTATGTGACAGCTACACGATTTTATCACGACGCTACTAATGAGTGACAATTTACAATGTTGCTTTTGCAGGGTTTCTGTTTTATATCTGCACAGTTTTCTGTTTTATTCTGGAAAGTAAAACAGGTTTTAGTAGTAACTTTTGTGGTACAGCTACAATGAGACTGCCTTTTCCGTAGCAGAACAATACATTACAGCACAGTACTTTCCTCATCACGGCAACAAGCGTAATAACTAAGACATTTATACGCAAAGCATTTCACTTTTGTGTATTATGAGGTAAGTACATTGACTTCTGCAGAACTTAGCTTTCGGAGGACGATAACTACGACACTTCCACACAGATTATGTTGCAACAAGACGCACATTTAGCGCTACAGTACACGTATTTGAGTGATTAATTTTGTACTTAAACCATTTATTTTTCAAGAGTTTTGAATTACAAAGAAAGTTTTCCATGATACATTTCATTCCATTGCTGTAATCTGTAACACCTGAGGGTATAACTACATTAATCCTCAGGGGCGTACACTCTTACTTTGTGTACCATGTGTGTGGCAACCACAAGGAACCCTAGCTAATATGGTATTTGCTTATACAACTTTACACATCGGTACCATATTTCTCTAACACACAAATTGCACAGCTATCTGATCATTTAACTGAGAGATAAACATTTTTTTACTACATCAGTGACACATGTTTACGCAATACACAGTTGGGTAACTTCACACTTATGAAACTGTATTTTGTCTGTACTTTGTAAACTGTTCATATTTTTTCGGAACCATTGTGATACTATGAGAGCTTTGAATGATGTATTTGGTATGGGATCATGATTTTTAAAGTACGTTTGAGGCAGATGACACTTTTGACATGAGCAGAGAATTTTTTTTAGGGTTTGAAATTATTGGAGGAAGCTACGACGATTTTGAGGTTTGACATAGGTGTTATGGTATTACTATGATAACTATGTGTATTATGCTGTTGCGGTATGTTTATGATCAGTAAGCTGATGCTATATGAGGAATTTGATTATGCTACGTATTTCTTATGATGAAATACTGAAGAAGTGTCGACGAATAACGTAAGGAATAATGAGTAGTGATTAGGGACTCTGATTTGTGAAAAAGGTTGTTGGAATCCAAGAATCGTACTTTAAGAGTTAAGAAATGTGTGTATATGCGTCAATGTATCACAATGCCAGCGAAAATTTTTTGGACACTGTTATATTCATAAGATTTTGTATCTACACATTTGCAACGCAAATTCTCGACCTCTGAAATTTTTTATATGAGACTGTCACTGTAGCGAAAATTGCTGTCGTAAATATTTCCGTAAGAAAGTTAAGTGACCACCTGCACGTAATGCGTCGTGGGCACGCAGCTGTGTCAGATGCCAGGAGAACAAGTCATTAGTGAGTGCCTCATCAGAAGCACAGGTAGAAAAAAAGAAAGGGAAGGACATTGTCCTCGCTATTGACATTTCCTTGTTGAAAGCATACTGTGGAGCTCGTAATTTATGATATTTACTAAATTGCCTAATGAAATGACGAGAAATATTTTTATGTCTATACACCTGATTATGACTACTGTCTCTCTAGTTGAGAGATTTTTCTAACTAACTTAAGAAATGCCTAATGACTACTGAATGATGTTCTTATGCTTTACTTTGTACATAGTTGCTTATTTCATTTGATATCTAGTTTCTAGCTGCACTGCAGCATTGGTTAAAATAAAATTTTATAGATGTACTAATATAAATATTTTCTGTCTACAGATCGAGTAAATAATAGTTTTTTCAAAAAAATGAGGGAGCACGAAATGACATTTACCTTCACAGGAACTGCATTCATAATTTTCTTTTCAAGTAATTGGTAACTTTTTGGTAGAATAACTTCTTGTGGTGCACCACTTTAATTACATAGATATTAAGATGTGATTATACATTTCCCTTATCTGCATTGTTATCTTTAGTGTACTATTTTTTCTGCTTGAGCTATGTCATGTTTAGATATAAGCTGCTGTTTGCCAGGCATAGTGCTACTGAACTTTAATTTGTGTTACTCTGTTAAGCCAGATTTATTTTTTTTGTTTGCTGCGCATTGCCTCATATTAGTTGTAATGTTGAATTGCTTGGTAATTTAGATTTACTGTAGCTTGCTTTGCGATTTTCCATTTTTTTTCATTGCTGTTTATATTAATTGTTTTATGTGCTGCTGCATTGCCTCGTCCCTTAGTTTAGCATCTGAGCTCAGTAGATTTAAGTTAGCTTAAGAGGGGGTAGCCTCTAAGAGAATGAGTTGCGACGAATTGGAAGAAATGCATTCAGAAGTTATACGAAAAAAAGTACAGAAAACAGGTTTAGGTAGGATTTTCTTGGAAATAAATGTTGAGGTAAGAAATGTGTGAACATATAAATACAGAAAGCATGCTTAGATAGAATTTTTTTGGTGGAAACAAAGGATGAAATAAGAGGAAAGATATATGAAGTTTTGGGTTGGACTGCAGTACCACATGTTACACTGAAAACGAACCCTGTCCTTTCCTATTGGTGTTATCCCACTATGTGTTTGTGTACCCTTGTGTATTTGTTTTCTTCCTGTCTCTGTGTAGTTTCATAGAATTTTTTCTTCTTCTAATATTAAGCTACATTCACTATGATGAGGAATACTGTTATCCTCGAATATAATTGGCATTAATAATATGTTATTTACTTTGTAAAGATGTTTAGACATTATTTATTCTGTTTTGTGTTAATGCTCATGTGTGAAGTTGATGTTTCGAAAGTTATTCTGATCTTTTATGTATGTACTCATGTCATAATTCCTGTAACACTGACGTATATGTCTATTTCTATTCTTTTGTAATGCCTGTTTTACTACAAATGTTATCTGTATTGTTATGTTCTTTAATGATGTATTCTGTACCTTTGTTATTGTATTCTCATGTTATAAAATTGTAATTGACACCAGTTTATCAAACTAAGTAACTTGTAAGCATTTATTTCACTGCACACATTTCCGCTGGTCATAGTATATGGACAATATGTGAGAAGTAGGGACTGTTAGTGTTTGCACATGTGTTACTAATTCAGCAAGGGACTGGATAACAGCATTGCTGGTTCTAAGGACAATTCCAAAAACTTTGTGAGTGCACAAGTGGTGGTTTATGGACTTGCTATATTCTCCGCAAGACTCTTCGATGGTGAATGTGCACCTGCACAATCGCAACAGATGGCTGCTGGCCATCTCTACAAGGACTACAGTGGGTCTGCACCTCTGGTGACCCACCAATACCATTATCTCTACAAGGACTACAGTGGGTCTGCATCTATGATGACCCACCAATACCATACTCTCTACCAGGACTACAGTGGGTCTACTCTGTGATGACCTACCTACCAATATTCTTCAAAATTTCGACTGACTCTGCTGTGGGTTTGCTCTGTTGTGGGGCATTATCTGTCAGCATGTCAAGAGTCAGCACTGTCTTTCCGTTGGAAGGACAACGCTACTTCTTCAAGACTGCATGGAAATCCACTACTTCCGTGTGCATTTTCTTCTACTGCTCAGACTTTGAGGAAAACACTACTATTTTACCGTAATGAACGATCAAGACTGTCTTTATGGACTGTGAGAAAATTTGAGCTTTTGACCAACATTGTATCAATAAGTGTGTGCATTTGATTTCTTTGTTATTGTAATTATGAAAAATTTTTTTCAAATCTGTATTGGCCACTGCCCAATCCAATTTGTAAAATTTTTTTGTGGGGATCATGGAGGCTATGTAATTTGGCTGTTTAGGTTTTTTTATTGGTAACGCCACCTCTGTATGAAAAATCACTGGCTGTGCTGTGTGCAGTCTGTGGGTAGTTTGCATTGTTGTCTGCCATTGTAGTGTTGGGCAGCGGCAGCTGGATGTGAACAGCGCGTAGCGTTGTGCAGTTGGAGGTGAGCCGCCAGCAGTGGTGGATGTGGGGAGAGAGATGGCGGAGTTTTGAAATTTGTCATGAACTGCTATATTTATATATGATGATATCAAGGTAAATACATTGTTTGTTCTCTATTAATATCTTTCATTTGCTAACTATCCCTATCAGTAGTTAGTGCCTTCCATAGTTTCAATCTTTTATTTAGCTGGCAGTAGTGGCGCTTGCTGTATTGCAGTAGCTTGAGCAGCGAAGATTTTTGTGAGGTAAGTGATTTGTGAAAGGTATAGTTTAATGTTAGTCAGGGCCATTCTTTTGTAGGGAATTTTGAAAGTCAGATTGCGTTGCGCTAACAAAATATTGTGTGTCAGTTTAAGGACAGTCGTGTATAATTGTTCTAAGGGGACGTTTCACTGGTTTTAATGGCCATAAGTTACGTAATTCAATTACAGAAAGAAGGCAAGTCTCTGGGCGTTTATTCGGCTGGAAAACTGTAACATAACCATAAAACGCGTCTCTATCACGAAACGACAGCACCGACCTGCGGGAGATCATTCTAGAGGAAAAATATATCAAATACAAGTCATTGGTTAGTCAGGTTGTATAAATGCAGTTTGTAATTATACCTTCTTAGCTAAGACTTGCGTGTAGTAGTTGCAGTAAACATAAACATCGCGCTGAGTATCACATTCCATTAGCTTGTTCCTTGTGCATTACAAACTACGGTAATCAACAACTCCAGAAGTTGCGAAAGGAATTCCAAAACACCTGCTACAGCCGTAGCTAATCAGTTACGTCACCCAAGAATATCGGCGCTGTCTGAACTACAACTGAGATCAACACTGGGCAAACGCGCGTTCTGTCGACAAAAACATCCGCCTCTGAGCTACTGTTCTGCAGCTCGGAAAACATTCGTTCTCGGTAAAACTAATATCAGCTATTGGAAACATTTCTACTTCGATATCTGGAATCATTATTTCCATGTCAAGCAAGCTAAAGGATAAGCGAAATTACTCACTTACAATTTCGATTTATGCAGTGTAACATCTCACTGCTGTCGCACATCATTGCAATATTTTATAATAAATAATAAAGTTAAAGTTATAATAAAGTCATAACTTTCGCTGTTTCCGTCGCCAAACCTAAGCTTGGTTTGATGCAGTTTTCGAGTCTGCCACTTCCTAGTTCTTCTCGTTTCAGTTAAACTGGTGCGTCGACATCATCAATGATCTGCCTTATGTACACAGTACACATACCGAAGTCTGCCCTTTTTGTCGTTTCCAGCGCCCTTTCAAATAAAGTTTTCAGAAATGACAGAAATGGCAAATGTTGTGATACGTGTCCAATCACTCCACCTCTCTTTTTGATTGTCTTCTTTATTAGGCACTTTGTTTCGTTGACTTATCGAAACACTTTTTCATTCCTCACTCGATGAATCCGTGTTATCTACAGCCCCCTGAAGTAACATATTTCGAAGGCTTCCAATCGTTTCATTTCTCAAAGTCCACATTGTCCATGTTTCAGAACTATTCAGAGCCATACTCCAAACACAGCTTTTCATGAGTCTTTCTTTCTGGCAATATGGTTCGTTTTTTTCGATGTTACGAGCGGTTTCTTTTCGTAGCTAACCGTCATGCTCTATGATTTTCTTTTTATTTTTGCATTTTCCTACTTTAGATATTCCAGTTTTGAGACAGCAAAATTCGTCCATTTGTAGAAGAGTCTATTGTTCCAGTTTCAAATTTTAGCGAATTTTGCTCTGCAGTTTCATCTAAATTCTGAGGGAAGTTGTAATTCTGCCGGCGACCGATTGTCATTTCGAGAAAAAGCGCTGTATCTGGAAGTCAGGCTGTCTGCTATCTAAAGAGCCCCTCCCCACACGAGGGACGGATCTCAGCGGTCCGTAGCATGTGGTATCGCCTGTAATCCGTCGCTCGCCTGCGTGGACTGCGTTGTTTAGAAGCAGTTGCAGTTGATCTCCGTATCCTCACGGATGCTTGCAAGAAACAAATTTAAAATGAGCGAGTTGAGGTTTCTGTAGATTTTTCCAGTGTGATAACACAATTAACTTTTCGTTTAATAGTACTCAGTTCCTTTTTTAGGGTTTAGTGTATCAATCGGTAAAAACGGAATCCTTAAAGGATGGCATTGTCGTCCATCTGTCTGTCCCGTTATTAAAAACCCTTTTTCTCAAGAACGAGTAGACGTATCAAGTTCAAATTTTTGTCGCATACTGAGGTCTATAGTCTCTTGGCGGTGCAGAAAATTGAAACTTTTAAGTCCGTGCAATCAAAAAATACCGCCATTTATGTCACATATTTTAATTCTCGCAAACTCGCTCAGGAAAACGTGCAAGGTACATCCCGTTGGCCTGGAATCATGAAATTTGGCCTAAAACTATTACTTTATAATTAAATCAAATGAAAAAATATTTCTTTTGTTATTTGTTATCCGACGTCAAACTTGAAGTTAAAACAATCAGCAGTTCTGCATTCAGGCTGACTGGATCGCTATCGTAAAAGTTAAACGTCAGGCAAGGAATGACTTTATCGCTCATATGACATGTTCTGGAATTTATCCATTACCAGGCAGCTAGGAGCACTTTCAAATTGTATGTGAAACGCTATATCTACGTGCAGTAATCGCTCCTGGGTATCTGATAATGGATAAGTTTCGAAACACGTCATATGAGCAATAAAGTCATTGCTTACCTGCACAGCGTTCTGGGTAATTGCGGGTGCATTGTGTTGGAGCTAAGTGACTTTGAACGTGGCCACATTCTTGGTGCCCTTATGGAAGGTGCTTCAGTAACCAAGATATCCGAAGTGTTTGCAGTTTCAAGAGGCATCCTATTGAAAATTTACGCCGCATACAGAGAAAGCAGAAAAACTTAATTTTTCTAACTCACAACGGAAGCGAAACCGTACGTTGAGTTATCGTGACAGGAGGTCATTGAAGAGGATTCTAACAAAATATAGGAGGAAGACAGCTGCAAAAGTCACTGCAGAACAGGATATCGCAGCCGTGAACCGTGTCAGCACCAAAACAATACGAAAGGATCTCCCCAGATCAGGAAACTGCAGGGGGAGCAAATGTTCGTAATGGGATAATATGGTATCGAAGGATACAATATGAAATTTGGAGCAAGAGGAGGGATGTCATTTGGTCGAATGATTCTTGTTGCACACTGCTCACACGGTACACCACTGACACGTTACCCGGTTCGTTTCCTGACTTTTGTAAATTTTTTGAAGAGATATTAAGCTCGAATTTAGCTCTAAAAAACAAACGAAGTAACTGGAAGCAAACTCTGAATGTGTGGCATCTTCATTACAGATCAAGGTGACTGCACAGCTATGATCAGATTTGGATGAGAATTATAACCACTTAGCTCTTGACTTTCAGGATATTAGGACGGAATTTACCGAACTAAAGAAAGCTTACAAAGATTTGCCTGCGACTGTGCATACTTTGTGTTGGCATGTCGTGAAAATTAAAACTGCACAGGGAACAACAGGAGCAGTTTGCTGGACAAGTGCAAAACTTTGCTGTAGAACAAGATAAAAAGATACCAAAAAAAATTTAAAAACGAAATTCGTCGTCTTTTAGTAAATGCAGGTGACAAGATAATAGATACAATCCTAGATATTTCCAGCACGATTTGTAATGTTCTGCACGGCATATTGAAAATCCTGAGTTGAAGAAGTCAGCAGTTGCTGAGCACAACCTCACAAACAAACATGATATATTGTGTGACAAAACAAAAGTTTTGTCCCAGGCTTCCACATAGGGGGACCCCATAATTAAAGAGGCTGCAGAAATAAGAATTTGTGAGAAAACCTTCAACCGTGAAGTCGGATATAAGCTTAGCAGTGCATGGAAGTGAGCTCTTAATGCAGAAAAGATCCACAGACATTCATCGCTATGTTTACGCTACGGCGGGAGTGGTGGCGCAACTAGATCAGACGTTGACACCATCTGCGACAGCGTGACGTAATTACCGACCAATCGGAAGCCGCCTTTGGGTTATATAGTGCCACCACAGCAGCGAGTCTGATAGTAAGTTGCGCCTGACGATGACGTTGGCGGAAATCGTCGAAAGCCGATGTTTTACCATGAATTGACGTGGTAAGAAGTCCGAGAATGTATCATACAACAGTGCCATCGCGAAAGACTTCGTTGTTACATTACAGTCTTCTTCAAGCATGAGGGTAATTCACCTGTCTCATATATCTTCCATGACGGGTGGGAAAATTTCGTCATGTATGGCTCTCGGAAAGCGGTCAGTAGTTCTGACGGAATGTCGTCCACTCGCGGGTCATTGTTTCGGCTTAGGTCTTTCAGTGCTCTGTCACACTCTTCTCGCAGTATCATATCTCCCATCTCATCTTCATCTATGTCCTCTTCCCTTTCTATAAAAGCACCTTTAAGTTCATTTACCTTGTATAGCTCCCCAGTACGCTACTCCTACGTTGTGCCTCTCTTTTTCTTGCTTAGTACTGGTTTTCCGTCTGATCTCCAAAGGCCTCTTTAATTTTTCTGTATCCAGGTCCCATCTCCTAAATTCCCTACCTTTCCGCCATTTCTACCGTTTTAATCTGCAGTTCGCAACCAATGAATTGTAGCCAGAGTCAACATCTACCCCTGGAAAGATCTTAAAGCTTAAAATCTGGTTTCAAAATCTCTGATTTACCATTGTATAATGAATCTGAAAAATTCCAGTGTCTCCATGTCTCTTCCACGTATACACCCTTCTTTTATGTTTCTTCGCTGTAGTGTTAGCTATGATTAAATTACCTTCTGTGCAAAATTCTACCAGGCGGCTTCATCTTTCATTGTTTTCCACTAATCCATATTCACCTACTATTTTTCATTCTCTTCTTTTACCTACTTTCGAATTCCAGTCCGTCGTCATTATAAATGTTGCTCTCCCATAACTATCTGAATAATTTATTTTATTTCATCTTACATTAGTCTCTACATCATCTGTCGACCTAGTTGGCATATAAATTTCCACTACTGTGGTGGGTGCTGGCTTTGTCTGCTTTGGCTAAAATAATGTGTTCACTCCTCTGTTCGTTGTAAGGTACTTGCATTCCTGTTATCTTATTCATTATCACACCTAATCCTGCTGTATCCCTATTTTATTTTGTATTTGTAATCCTGTACTCACCTGGTCCTGCTCGTCCTGCCACCGAACTTCATTAATTCCTACTATACACTGATTAGTCAGAAAATTATGACCACACCTAATGACCAGTATGTCCACCTTTGACACGCGTCGTAGCATGGAAGCCTTGGTAGGTCGCTGGATGGAGCTGACACCATATCTTCATCTAATTCCCATAAATTCCGGAGAGGGAATCCCACGCTCAATCACATCCCGGATGTGTCCGACTGGGTTCAGATATGGCAAGTTGAGGGGCCAGCACATCACTTGGAACTCGATACTGCGTTTCTCGAGCCACTCCATCACACTCCTGGCCTTGTGACACGGCGCATTATCTTGTTGAAAAATGCCACTGCCGGGAAACATGATCATCATGAAGGGGTGTACATGGTCTGCAACCAGTGTACTATACTTCCTGGCCGTCATGGTGGCTTGCACGAGCTCCACTAGACCCATGGATGACCACGTGAATGTTCCCCAGAGCATAATGGAGCCGCCGCCAACTTACCTGCGTCCTACGCCTGGAAAACGATTGATTCGCGCACTCCCACTGTCACGATGAAATGGGTTTGGTGATTCATCAGACCACACAACGCTCTGCCTCTGCGACAATGTCCAGTACTGCTGGTCATGTGCCCATTTCTGTCGTATTTGCCTGTGTCTTGATCTAACATTGGCACATGTAAGGATGGTCGGCTGTGGGGGCTCATCGTTAGGAGTGTTCGGTGCACTGTGTGTTCAGACACACTTGTTATCTCTGCCCAGAGTTAACGTCTGATGCTAGTTCCGCCACAGTTCGCCACCCGTCCTTTTTTACCAGTCTTTCCAGCCTACGACGTCCGACGTCTGTAATGAGGCATGGCCTGCCCAACCCCACGAAGTCTGGAAGTAGTTTCACCTTGGTTTCGCACGTGTTGAAGACACTCACCACAGCCTTCCTCGAACACCAGACAAGTCAGTCAGTTTCCGAATCCTCATGCCGAGCGCCCAGGGCCCCAAAATCCGCCCTCGGCCAAACTCAGATAGATCACATGCCTTCCCCATTTTACACACGGACAGCATGCTCACTGATACTACATGCACCAGGCGTGTGTCTGACTAGAAGTAATTCCTCGCCAGGTGATGTTGCTGTCGTCTGGATGGGTTTATATCGCTACTAGGTTTGGTGGTCATAGTATTCTGGCTGATCACCGTGTGTCACTTCAACCTTCCCATTTCCTTTTTTAAATTTTCTAACCTACCTGACCATCAATCTAACATTCCACGCTCCGATCCGTACAAGGCCAGTTTTTTTCTGATGACATCTTCCTGTGTTGTCCTCACCTGAAGATCCCAGTGCGGGACTATTTTACTTCTGGAATATTTTACCAATGAGGCTGCCATCATCAGTTCAAAGTACAGTATAGCTGCATGCCCCTTGCTTTCAGACGATCGTAATACCAGGATAGAAAGGTAATTTTAGTTGATGTTGCAAGGCCAGATCAGTCAACCATACGGACTGTTCCCGCTGCAACTACTAAAACGGCTTCTGCCCCTCTTCAGGAATATCACTTTTGTCTGGCCTCTCAAAAGAAACCCTTAAAAAACGGGTAGGTTGAAGTCAGATATAGTGGTAATTTGTGAAGTTTGGTGGCAGGAGAATTAAGAGTTTTGGTCAGATGAGTACAGGATGGTGCCTACATTATCTCTGCCTGTGGGACTGAGTCACATGAGCCACCCCACCGTGACAAGGTGCATGGTTCACAGAGGGGAGAGATTGACACACATCATATGAATGAACCATGAAGCTTAGGTCATCCAAGCAAGATAAACTAAGACAAACAATATTAAGAAACAACTTATGTGCAAATGTGCTTAATACTTAAGACAAAGAAATTTATTGTTTACACAGACAGGGATTAACGTGGACTGTTTAGAAGTATGGTAGAGTCATTCTGTGCTCTTTTTAATGATCGTCACAGAATATATGTAAGTTGCATCAGTCTGAAATGACATGCAGCTTTGTTAATGGGCAAATGACTATTTAAGCTAAAAGCTTTACAGAAGACATATCGAAAAAGAGACATGGTTACAGCATGGTCTAACCATTATGAGTGTTTCTCTGGAGGAATCACCGTTCTGACACATTTACATAATGATCTGTAATTAAAATACGATAAAACTGAGAATGTATGTGAGTTAGTGTTGCGTGACCATCAGTGACCACAGCTGACTGCCTCAGGTAGCGTCTGTCGCCTTGACTGTAATTATCGCTCAATGCATTCACTAGTTACTGACTTTTAAAGGATTATCTAACAATGTTTCAGGTACCTGTGCCGATACATCTTCCATAACTTTGGAGTATAATTATCGTTCAAGCGGTAACCCACCCACTGCACTGTTGTGATCATCCTGGTTAATTTAGATTTCTGGTAGGACGTTTTTGCGATTTATTACTTAATCTCGGACTTACTGACCATTGCCACTGTAAACCCTTGGCGGTACCCCAGCCATCTTTCCACCTTCCACAGTCTTCTGGAAGGACCGAGACGACGGCGTGGGTGCACCTACCTGTCATACTTGCCGGCCTGTGACAGCTCTGCCCCTGTCATGTGCCTTCTCCTCTTTCCAAACACGCCCTCTGACACTTCGGCAGTGGGCGCTATCTTACAGCACACAGGCCAGTTGCTGAGATTCTCACATACATTTGTTGTGTAACTGAAGCTTCTCAGAGAGCTACAAGTTCTGCAGGCAGGGATTTATTTGCGTAGTTAAGGCTATATATCGGCCCCATTGCGCAGTTATCGCGGTTGGACTCATATTGCCCTGTGACAAACAATTTCTACTCTCTGAAATGCTAGTCAGTGCCTTGAAATGACTGTCTTTGACAAGTTAATCGCTGATGAGACTTCAGGAAGAGACTACAGCTGCTTGCATTCTTTATCGACATACATAACACATTACAATTTATGGGGAAATCTTGTTGATTTTAGACATAATGTCTGCGGAACTGTAGTGACTGCTATGTGTTGACTGTAAAAAATAGTCTCAGTGCGCCAATATTAACGTTCTCCTCCCACAGGCTGATTACCCTAATTCAGGTTGATGATGCATGGATTACTCATAATGATTTCTTCCCCTTTTATTAAACGGAGTCCTTTTCCTGCAAGGTTGTATTTTATAATAACAATTTGTAGTTTCCACGATTAGCCAATCTGGACATCATTATCATTTTCAAGTGCATGATTGCTGATAAGGGTGTACTATCAAGTATAGGGTTTTAACAGGCCAAATTCAGTGTACATAATACATTCAAAACATTGTTATACTAGAGTCTGAGAAAGCCACCTACATAATAAGATACAAATAAGTGCAATCAAGGCTCATGGCAAAGCGATGTACATCGAAGATCGTTCACATGTTTAAGATCAGTTCAGCGTGGAGGTTATTAGAGATGCACAGAAAAGTTAACTATGTAAATATCGGAGTGTAAATCGGCCATACCATTGCATTATTCGGTTTAAGGGAACTATGGTAAACTTACATCTGGATATCCAGGTAGGGATTTAAGACACGGTCCTTTGTATCAACGTCTAGTGCTTTAACTACTGAGACAGCTGGTTCCTTTGCATAGAAAGACAATCTTCTCGATGATGCACTCAGCGTTTGCTCTGATAATTGATTACAGACCGTCGAACAGTTTCATTACTGAGCTATAGGAATGCTTTATACATTAAGGAGCCACATCTGCGCATAAGTATGCGGTTGACACATCTTGCTTATTCGTAAATATTGGACATGGTCAGTGGCCGTGCTCTGATGGATACACCGGTTCCCATCAGGCCAACGAAGTTAAGCACCGTCGGCCGTGGCCAATACTTGGATGGGTGAGCATCCAGATACACCACCCGCTGTTGAAAATTGGCCCTTTGTCTCTGTGGCGGAGGAAACACGGAGTTGGTGGCATAAAGTCCCTGACAACGAATCTCTGCGTCAAAGTACTGGATTAAATTCCAAACCTCTCCTCGTGAAATGAGTGCATGCGGGTCTGTTGATGGTGATACGTCAGCCAAATGGGGACGTTAAGCTGGGCCGCCCCCTTGGTGCTCTTCGAGATGAGTAAGCTGTGTGACGGCACCAGGTTTCACCCTCTCCCTTTTCTCATCATCTCCCACACGAAAATGACGCTACACAACACACACCATTACAGTCACATACACTTACACACACAACTCTCATACTTCGTGAAGGGAAGGTGCCAGAGGGCGCGAAGCAAAGGGAAAACCATTCCCATAAGAAGGCTGAACCTGTCCTTCAGGATTTCCCAGCCATTTATCCCTTACGACTTAACCTTTTTTTTTTTATTTTGGATATATAACCTTTTTAGATAGTTAGTTCTGTTGTGACGCCATTTACTTGAGATATACAACCAAGAAGACAGGTTCAAACTATTCAGATAAGCATTATTCCCAGTGATAGTTCCTTTACACGCATATGTGAAGAGCGTCTACATGTATGACAAAACAGCCACATACCAACAAGACACACTCGACGTAGGCTGATTAATGTGTCGCACAAATCCTGCCTCTGGCATTCTGGTTTCAGTGCCTGCATGACGAAGTTCTCAGCAAAGCAAGGATTGTGTACACCCACAGTAGCCCCTACCTCATGTAGCTCTCTGTTCACACGGCTGCCTCGAATGTTGTTTGTTGATGGTCTACTGACGGAAAGTGTTAACAACACTAACACTAAGTATACACGACTGGTGTGGTACCGAATAAAGAATATAGCTGGTAAGTAACAGGAACTGCATGAAACCAGCCCTAGGTTTGATACCCAAACAACAGTTACTCCACTTAATTGCACTTCCTTGGGACTCTGTCAGTGAATCTTTTTTGACTCCTACTTTTCAGACAACAGGAGTTTTCGTGGTCATTGCATGTAAATTATTACAGAAGTATGCTACTAACTATTTGGCAGTTGTGACCAAACTGGAAGACTGATAGGTGACTGTGCATTCAGACAACGTTGGGTGTGTTGTAGATAGGCCGTGTGCCTACCGATCCAGCAACCGACATTACATCCGAGGGAAGTGGTCACATAACTTATAGGAGCCAGCCTTCCCGCAAACGGAAGCAACTTGGCCACGATCCGCCCCGCCACCAGATGGCATCCCAGGTGCCGATAGAGGTCGCTATCCCCAGAGACCTATTCTCCTTCACGGGTCACGTGACTGAAAGTAGTGCCTACAGTGTTCTGTTGCCCAGGCTGTATTTAAACCGGCGCTCGACCCACTGTGAGTAGAGCACTCAGAATGGGCGTCCTGGACCAGATGCTGAATACAGTTCCAGTCCTTCAATCAGGAACTCACTTTAGAACCACCGTAACGACGACGCCCTATTTTGTGCCAGTGATCAGTTATTGAACTTGTAGGATTTCTTGTCTTTGTTTCTACACTGGACTTGACAGTGTTTTCTGATACTGAAACTTTGAAACTGGACTGTCCTTCTGGGACCTTAACTCGTTTTGAGTCTAAGTGTACAAAACTCCAAATTTGGGCGGTGCGTCGGGACTTGTACTTTGGCTAGGATTGCGCATTTTCGTTTATTAGTGAGTGACATTTCCACAGTGTTTGTTTTCTTCCTAAAGGCCTTCGCCCTTAGACCAAATATTTTCCCACAGGAAGGGACTGTTTCGTTCTGGGCGTTTGGCCTTCCTAAAAATACTGCTGTTATTTCAATACTTGAGAAGAGATTTTTTCACACTATTCACTCTCCATTTAAGAAAAAATTGCCTTTTTAAGAGAGTACTTCTTACGTTGCACTTTAAACATTTCTCGTCCACGAAACCAAGGGGAACACATCATATTTTCATATGTTTATGCCCATATTACTTTTGTTAACGTTCGATAATGGTTAAGATATTTAAAGTGTACCCCCCTAGTGCATCAAGAGCTAATTGTTACAAAAACTGTCTTTTTATTAAGGCCGCAACAATTTTTAGTTTATCGGACTCTTGGTTGCGGTATTGACTCAGATTCATTAATGTAACATCTGCACGACGAAAATAAAAAAAAAGCATTAACGATGGAACTGAACATCTACGTAGTCAGCTGACGCTCCTTGTCATAAAAGGCCCGTATAGAGAACTCTATGCTCCTGGGAGTAGTCGATGCCACAATCAACATCATTCTCATTCTCCAAGGCCCCTCGCACCCTTCCTTTCAATTTGGTCATAACGGATAAAACTGAGTCGTCATAAAGCAAAACTTGCTTCATTCACACCGCTCCTACATATTAACCTGAGAGGTGAAGGCCGGTAACGCTGAAAGGCGACTCTCAGCTTCGGGGAAGGAGTCGAGGCCAACATATATATGAATATTATGAAGAATAAAGAGTGAAAAATAAAGTGCCTTACTAATTTTACTACTGAGGTAATGAGAAAAAATTAGTGAGTAAGTACCTGTGTTCCAAAAGCTAGTTACAATTGTTTCAACGTTAATTAACAAAAGGTAATTAAGGCAGTTGAGTGTACTGTTTGAAATTATCTGTTCACAGTTCTATGTAGTCGATAAACTCTCTTACTTACAACAGCATATCAATAGCACTCACTTCGGCGATATGATGCCATGCAGCTCCCTACTTGCTCTGATGTTATGCCAGGCAGCTCCCTACTCGCTCTGATGTTATTCTCCGCTAATTTTTTCAGAAGAAAGTCTGCAGTGGTGGCAGAGCCAGTAATTTGTAATGACTTAATGTGATAATAACTCCCAACACCGAATAACTGTTCCGAATAATGTTTTTTTTTTTTTCAGCAGACAAGGTAGCTTATATAAATGAAATTCTGAGCCATCGCTACAGCGTTAAGGTCAGTTAATAAAAGTCCTACCAGCACGTTTTTGGAGCTACAAGATGGTGGCAGTTCCTTCCGTTGTGTGGTGCAGTAAATGGCAGCCACCTTTACTGTCGAGACTAGTACGCATCTAATCCTTCCAGATTAAGAGTTCGAGCTGAATTAGTCCGTATTTTTGAATGCAACCTCAAAACTGCAAAGGATGTTCGTCCGCAATGGTAGCCCCAGATGGGACCAAATGAAACCGCTTCTTCACAAGATCACGGCAAAAACTTTTGCTGGCTACTACTGCGAACTGCGAGGACAGCTACACTATGTGATCAAAAGTATAGGGACACCTTGCTGAAAATGACTTACAAGTTCGTGGCTCCCTCTATCAGTAATGCTGGAATTCAATATGGTCTTGGCCCACCCTTAGCCTTGAAGACAGCTTCCACTCTCGCAGGCGTACGTTCAGTCAGGTGCTGGAAGGTTTCTTGGGGAATGGCAGCCCATTCTTCATGGAGTGCTACACTGAGGAGAGGTATCGATGTCGTTCGGTGAGACCTAACATGAAGTTCGCGTTCCAAAACATGCCTAAGGTGTTCTATAGGATTCAGATCAGGACTCTGTGCAGGCCAGTCCATTACAGGGATGTTATTGTCGTGTAACCTCTCCGCCACAGGCCGTGCTTTATGAACAGGTGCTCAATTGCGTTGAAAGATGCAATCGCCATCCCCCAATTGATCTTCAACAGTGGGAAGCAAAAAGGTGCTTAAAACATTAATGTAGGCCTGCGCTGTGATAGTGCCACGAAAAACATCAAGGAGTGCCACCCCCTCCATGAAAAACACTACTACACCATTACACTACCGCCAGCGAATTTTACTGTTGGCACTACACATGCTGGCAGATGACTTTCACGGGGAATTCACCATACGTACACCCTGCCATCGGATCGCCACATTGTGTACCGTGATTCGTCACTACACACAACGTTTTTCCACTATTCAGTCGTCCAATGTTTCACCAAGCGAGGCGTCGTTTGGCATTTAACTGCGTGATGTGTGGCTTATGAGCAGCTGCCCATCTGTCATAGTACTTGCAGTGGATCCTGTTGCAGTTTGGAATTCCTGTGTGATGGTCTGGATAGATGTCTGTGTATTACACATTACGACCCTCTCCAACTGTCGGCGGTCTCTGTCAGTCAACAGACGAGGTCGGCCTGTACGCTTTTGTGCTGTACGTGTCCCTTCACGATTCCACTTCATTATCACATCGGAAGCAGTGGACCTAGGGATGTTTAGGAGTGTGAAAATCTCACGTACAAAAGTATGATACAAATGACGTCCAATCAACTGACCACGTTCGAAGTCCGTGAGTTTCGCAGAGCGGCCCATTCTGCTCTCTCATGATGTCTAATGACTACTGAGGTCGCTGATATGGAGTACCTGGGAGTAGGTGGCAGCACAATGCACCGAATGTGAAAAACGCATGTTTTTGGTGGTGTCCGGATACTTTTGATCACATAGGTTACCTTGCCCACTTACAGTGGGGAGCTTCCAACTCTGGCAACCTTATCACTGTTTCTGTCATTAAACACCACTCTTGTGCCTCTTCCATCACTTTGACCGCCCTCACAAAGAAATACTATCATTAGTAGTCGTTCATCCTACTTTGCTATGTTAATAATTTAGATCATATGTATATGGTGAATTTTTCCACCATGTATGGTTGTACATATGTTTTATTCCACTGTGCTGGATGTACACAGACATTTCTTTTAACGCCACTACTCTCATCTTGTAGCTTTAAGTACTTTTATGACTACCCGTCACTTTCTGTACAGCTTGCTTACTACAACCTGATATACACTACAATTACACTCTTTTATTATGCAGGGGCCTGAAGATGGCATAGTGGAATGCCGAAACTTGTAGTCAAAATAAATTATAATAACATCTCAGTTACACCACTATTAGCGAATTTCATGGATAAATATAAGAAAAGATCTCTGTCTGAATTTTCCTCTCAGATTTTCCGCCAGTGGCAGCTCTCTTGTAGGATCTTATTGACACTTACTACACTATCTCTTTGCCTGTTGCGTAAAAGACTCGAAACTGTCCATCCTTGTATCTGTCAACAGTATTGCGCTATACTTGACAACTTCCGAGAGAAAAAAGTGTTCTGTTAAAATATAGAGAACCGTTACGATATGCTTAGGTTAGAGGGCAACTGTATCAAGCTGTTATCACATTCAGGTCTTCCTGCAGTTCAGAACAGTTCCCTGACACACCGACCTCCCTGTAGGATCTGATACCTCCGTCGTCCTCGGGCCTCAGACATACACCCACAGACTAACGGTCCTATGGCAGTTACCTCAGGTACCCCCAGATCTTTGTTTTATCTCTAACAGTGCTCTCCCATTTACGGTCAAACAGCCCTCTATTCAACCATTCTTATTGTTTGTTATTTCTGATATATCATGTTTATTAAGCCTCACTGCTATTAAACGGCTGCTTGTCATCAAGAATAAATGGAGACAAAAAAATTAAAGATATTAGCTGCCAGTGGACACTTATTTATGTCAATGGGGCATGCTGAAAATTTGTGCTGGACTGGGAATTGAATCCAGGTCTCCTGCTTACTAGGCAGAGGCGCTAACCACTGCACTATCGAGACACAATGGTCACCACAGCCGCAGGGCTAACCTAGAATGCCTCCCGTCAGACCCAAATTCTCAACTTATACTGCACAGTACTGATGTAGTGTCCCTAGTGTCCCTGTTCCTTAGCCACAGTACTCGCAGCACTCGCTGATTCCCGTAAGAGTTGGAGCTTGGTGTGCATCTGCAGTAAAGTGCTCACTGGCTGTCATCGCTTTAATTATACAGTTGGGCAAATAAAAGAGGATCGGCCACATGGATACGACTGGCAGCATTAACCGAGGAGCAAAGGACCTATAGCTACATCTAACAGGATAGGGCAACTGCCCATACTGCCGGCTGAATCTTGGAGCACATTTACCCAGTGTTAACATCTGATAGAGTTGTTAGCGGAGGTCTATCTGGTCGCAGCCCTAGCTGGCCATCTGATCTGTCAGTGTGCGATTACTTTATGTGGAGAGCTCTCAAATCTAAAGTGTGTCGCAACAACCCTCACAGTCTTCAAGAACTGTGGTTGAACATTTCGGATGAGATTGGAGCAATCCGCCTTCAGCAACTTGCTGATCAGTGCCCAAAAGTGCCAAGAGATAAATGTTGGTCACTTTCAACATCTACTATAGTCAGCTTGTACTGTATTCCCTTTCTTCTGCTTTGTTTCTTCGTAACCTGGAACTCTGTTCTCCGAGCCACTTTTATTTGCCCTAACCTATAGATGTGGTGTTTGGTCTTTCGGACGGGAATCGGAAAGTAGCCACCCGTAATTAGGCTAAAGATAAGGGGCACTACATTAGTAGTGTGTGGTATAAGTTGAGAATTTGGCTCTGAAGGGCGTCGTGCTAGAGTAGGCCGAACTGTTGTGGTGACCACTGTGTCCGGATGGTGTGGTGGTCAGCACGTCTGCCTAGTGAGCACGAGACTCAGGTTCTAATCACAGTCTGGCACAAATTTTCAACTTGTCTCATATAAATCAATGTCCACTGGCAGATAACGTCTTCAGTTCCTTTGTTTCTTCAAAAATGGCTCTGAGCACTATGGGACTCAACTTCTGAGGTCATTAGTCCCCTAGAACTTAGAACTAGTTAAACCTAACTAACCTAAGGACATCACACACATCCATGCCCGAGTCAGGATTCGAACCTGCGACCGTAGCGGTCTCGCGGTTCCAGACTGCAGCGCCTAGAACCGCACGGCCACTTCGGCGGGACTTTGTTTCTTGATTCATAGTGGCTGCAGGATGAAAAATGATATGTTACTTTGGACACGTCGGTAAGAACAGAAACCATGCATGTAAAAATAAATGAGCCGCAACCTGCAGAAACATAGGATTGCATTTTGTCTTTGTTTGATATCGACTACAAAATTAGCAGCATAGCTTACTAAGGAGGAAAGTATAGAGGCAAGTGATGAGTAATAAATGGTACTAAGTTATTTTGTTCCTGGAGTAGAAACCTTGACAAGTCATAACCAAGAGCTGTATCGTGAGTCAATGATCCACAGGACAATTGAAGTCCTGGCCCACTCGGTCAGTTGGCGCCACTGCTGTCGATGTACTTTTACTGTAATGGATTGCATGCAAAACTACAAAACTGCCGACTGCAGGGCTATGGAAAAGCGATAAATGGACTTGAGTGACAGCAGAGAGCAGCCTGGTGAAGGATAAGAAAACAGCAGTAACTCGGACCCAGCACCAGGGCTGTGGGCGGGTTGAGACTTTGTGTCCTGTGCCAGGGATGACGCACGAGGCTGTCTTGTTTACGTCCTGGAGCAGCTAATTCAGGGAACTGGCTGGCGCAGCTCTGCTGGCAGCTGTTGGTAGAGGCCCTGTGTGTATGGGGGCTGGAAGAGCCAGCGAGGAAGCACAACAACAAGGAGCAACTAATACGAGAGTCAGCTGGACAAGAAGGTGCAGCAAGTTCGCGTTGCTAGAAGTTGGAGCAGCTTGACGGTGTCTGGGCCTGACCTAGCAGCGACTTATTATCAACATTGGGTATCAGCTCTTGTTCAAGGTGAGCGGACGGTGCCTTGTGTCCTGGCTCCAAGGTAGTTCGTTTTGACGAGACCTAAACAGATATTAGCTGTGCTGTGTGCTCTTGGACAGCAATCCACGAGGAGAGTACTGTGGCGATTGTGCTCAGTGGAAAGTTTCAATTGTGCAGATGCCTGTGTCCGACCGTGTTTCGGCTTAGGCTGCATTATTTATTACCCTGACGTAACAGCAGGAACTCTGCAAGGCCTAATGTTGCTATCCGAAGTATGTTTTAGCGGGAGAAGCTCCTGTGTGCATTAAATCTCAAGGGTGCACGTTCTGTTATTGTCAATTGTGCTTAATTGTTTTACCATCAAGACCTTTGGACTTGGTTGAGTTACTGGTGTAATTTGTTTTGTACTGTGGCCAGCACTATGTAGCCTGATTCAGTATGCCTTAATTATCTATTTCCTATTTCTCTTGGTCATTAGTTTTATTTGTATTAGTTTTGGGGCATTGTGTGTCAGCTCTGTTTTATTTAATTTTAAGATGTTGTGTCTTGAACTAGAACCTTGCTATCTCATTTTTCTTGTTATTTACTCTAGCTGGTCCAGTTATTAGAGGTTTGGTTAACTATTGGTTTATATTCTGCTTGTTACGGTAGAGCTAAAATTATTCTGAAGGGCAGGAATTTTACCATTTGACTTATTATCCTGATATTACGTTAATGTTTATTGTGGTTTGGGGCTGATGATTTTCTTTTTGTTTTACGTTTATTGCTGTGCTCATATTTGTTGAATTCTGTTGTTGATAAATGTGTTTAAAACCTTCAGTATTTTCACCCGCATAACCTACAGCCACTTTCCACTTCCTTTGTTCATTGTGCCACAGTTGGTAGCAGAGTGTGGTTGTGTGTTGCGAGGGCTTATTAGCAGTGCGAAAATAGGTGTGTGATATGTGCGTCCTTGTGCCCTCTGCTGTTGCAGGAATGGCTTTTAAAGATGTGACAGGTGTGAAGTGGCTGCAGAAGGTCGAGTTAACGAATGTAGTTGCTGCTGGTGGCCAAGGCCCTGCAGGTACAGTGCCTAAGATGACCCGGCATCTTCTCCAGTAATGGGAGAGTCGGTGTAATTAGCATCAGGGCAACAGCAGGACATAAATTGCGCAACTGCTACAATACGTTAGTATTTAATCGAAACTTAATCATTTATTAAGTTATTGGAAGGCGACGTGCTCTCCAGGTCACAGCTGAAGAGGTTACAGGTAAGGGTAGCGCATTATTTAAATCTATTTCCTGATTCAACGTTCCTAACTGATGATAGGGTAAGCAATGACAAGCTGGAAGAGCTTCAGGCACTGATTGCACAAATGAAGTTGAGATTAAAAAATACGTCATCAACAACTTCAGTACCAGGTAGTAGGTCTAACCCAAATATGGTGCGGGAAGAGGGTGGTTGACGAATTCAGGAGTTAGTGGATGCTGGTGTACCGGTGGTACAATGGAGTAAACAGTTCTGTACATTACCTCACCCTCTTCAAGGAATTATGAAGGAGAAAGTGTTCTCCGTGGATTCCATCCCAAATACGGTACAATTTTTATTACTTAGTATTTCTCGATGAGTAGAAGGAAGAATTTGATTAGAGGACATCGAAATCTTGCAGACATTGTGTCCGCAGCCTAGAGGAAGTTTGGTTCACCATACGGTCAGAGAAATAATTACTTGACCAACGGTACGGAGCTTCCGTCGACAGTGGTGCATAAAAGTGATTCCAGATACGGCTATGAGATGTCTGATACACACTTACTATGGGCGAGAACATGGTGTAAGGGAATCCTTTGAAGAATATGTGAATATGTTAAAAACTACTGCCAGGCCTTTATGTCTTTCGTACTCTGGGCTAGAAGTGTTATCAAACATTGTAGAAGATATTAGCCCAATGGATACATCACGTTTGCCCATTCGCCACAATATTTTCAAGACTTAAGCGAATTTGTCTATAAGATCGAGGGCAGTAAATACAGTATGTCGATCAAGGTTCGTGGCAAGGAGTGAAGTGGCTGATGATAAACGGATCGCAGAGGTCTCAAGATTTGAGACGAGGCAGTTTCATTGGCTGTGGTGCTCCTGGAACTTGAGGCACGAGTGCCCGTGATACTAATAAATTCAAGTGACGGTGTCAAAAGGGGGCAACTCGGGGGATTAGCTCAATCGCTGCCCTAGGCGGAGGCAAAGCTACGTTAGTTCAACAGCGAAATCTGACCCCGTTTGTGTGTTGTGAAATTAATGAAGAGGTATCGTGAGTCCTCTTACACACTGGTAGTTAAGTGACGGTTTTAGGTGGGATGTGGTTCCGACCCCATCAAGATGTGTGTGGGTGACCAGAATTGAATCAAGATGCCACTTCATATTTCATGGTCAATTCCAGTTCAATGCGAACGTTAGCCTAGGAAAGCCCAAGTTAATGATTCGTGTTTTCACATGGATAGTTAAGTGGTGCTGAGGAACATGGCAACGTCAACAGTGTGCCAGGCCCGCCGGCCGGGGTGGCCGAGCGGCTCTAGGCGCTACAGTCTGGAACCACGCGACCGCTACGGTCGCAGGTTCGAATCCTGCCTTGGGCAAGGATGTGCGTGGTGTCCTTAGGTTAGTTAGGTTTAAGTAGTAGTAAGTTCTAGGGGACTGATGACCTCAGAAGTTGAGTCCCATAGTGCTCAGAACCATTTGAACCGTTTTGTGCCAGGCCCAGGTGTCCCAACTTAAGCCAGCGCATAATTTCACTATATGTTATGTTTTTATTCTGTGCTTCAGTTGCAGATAGTTGTATCTTCTTATTGTGTTGCAAATTGTACATTAACGGAAGTTGTGATAACAGCGAGTACCACACTCTCATCTGCGGTGGGGGTGGCTCCATTGGTACACGTAAAATTCTCCAATCTGTTATCAAGAAATTCAAAACATGTGTATCACAACCAAAAAAGTTAAACTCTTAAGAATAAAGCAAGAACCATCTCGAGCACTACTGGACAACAAGTAAGTGAAAAACTCTGGCGAAAGAGAGTGGGTTTCCAGAGGTAACCTGGCGGAAATGATAACACGTTGTAATGATTAGCCACCAGTTTCAATGATTATTTTCTCATAATGACAGACAAAATGCGCCTGGTAATAAATGAAAATAAACACCAAATAAAGATGCTGCTTGGATTTAAGTACCATTGACCTACGTAAATAGTGAGTCAAGGGGTACTTTATCACTAAATTTAATATGCGATAGTGACCCCACATACACGTACAGACATCAAGAAATGATCTCTTATTGCAGACATATTTCACTACTTCCATACGTCTCCCGCTTTTACTATAGACAGTGTTTTATAACAGACTGATGATTCAGTTTTACAGTATAAAAAACAACCTATCAGTTCGGCTTTTCTAAGGGATTCTGTGTAGGGAGAACCATATGTGATCTCACAGACGAAGTTCTGGTGGTTCTAATCAACAAACCCTATACTATTTATACACTCCCGGAAATGGAAAAAAGAACACATTGACACCGGTGTGTCAGACCCACCATACTTGCTCCGGACACTGCGAGAGGGCTGTACAAGCAATGATCACACGCACGGCACAGCGGACACACCAGGAACCGCGGTGTTGGCCGTCGAATGGCGCTAGCTGCGCAGCATTTGTGCACCGCCGCCGTCAGTGTCAGCCAGTTTGCCGTGGCATACGGAGCTCCATCGCAATCTTTAACACTGGTAGCATGCCGCGACAGCGTGGACGTGAACCGTATGTGCAGTTGACGGACTTTGAGCGAGGGCGTATAGTGGGCATGCGGGAGGCCGGGTGGACGTACCGCCGAATTGCTCAACACGTGGGGCGTGAGGTCTCCACAGTACATCGATGTTGTCGCCAGTGGTCGGCGGAAGGTGCACGTGCCCGTCGACCAGGGACCGGACCGCAGCGACGCACGGATGCACGCCAAGACCGTAGGATCCTACGCTGTGCCGTAGGGGACCGCACCGCCACTTCCCAGCAAATTAGGGACACTGTTGCTCCTGGGGTATCGGCGAGGACCATTCGCAACCGTCTCCATGAAGCTGGGCTACGGTCCCGCACACCGTTAGGCCGTCTTCCGCTCACGCCCCAACATCGTGCAGCCCGCCTCCAGTGGTGTCGCGACAGGCGTGAATGGAGGGACGAATGGAGACGTGTCGTCTTCAGCGATGAGAGTCGCTTCTGCCTTGGTGCGAATGATGGTCGTATGCGTGTTTGGCGCCGTGCAGGTGAGCGCCACAATCAGGACTGCATACGACCGAGGCACACAGGGCCAACACCGGGCATCATGGTGTGGGGAGCGATCTCCTACACTGGCCGTACACCACTGGTGATCGTCGAGGGGACACTGAATAGTGCACGGTACATCCAAACCGTCATCGAACCCATCGTTCTACCATTCCTAGACCGGCAAGGGAACTTGCTGTTCCAACAGGACAATGCACGTCCGCATGTATCCCGTGCCACCCAACGTGCTCTAGAAGGTGTAAGTCAACTACCCTGGCCAGCAAGATCTCCGGATCTGTCCCCCATTGAGCATGTTTGGGACTGTATGAAGCGTCGTCTCACGCGGTCTGCACGTCCAGCACGAACGCTGGTCCAACTGAGGCGCCAGGTGGAAATGGCATGGCAAACCGTTCCACAGGACTACATCCAGCATCTCTACGATCGTCTCCATGGGAGAATAGCAGCCTGCATTGCTGCGAAAGGTGGATATACACTGTACTAGGCCGACATTGTGCATGCTCTGTTGCCTGTGTCTATGTGCCTGTGGTTCTGTCAGTGTGATCATGTGATGTATCCGACCCCAGGAATGTGTCAATAAAGTTTCCCCTTCCTGGGACAATGAATTCACGGTGTTCTTATTTCAATTTCCAGGAGTGTATATTCCATGACTTTTATAAGGCTTTCGATTGAGTAGACCGTAATTTCTACTTTAAAGACCAAAATATTTTGGCATTAATGATACCGCTCTTGCGCCAATAGAGTTATATATTTATAACAGGAAGCAGGTAGTCACGTTGTCAAATTACTCCATAGGGATAAAATCAGGCTCAGAATTGGGGAAATAAAATATGAAGTTTCACAATTTTTTTGTTGATTCCTACATTACTTACACACATAAATTATCTATCAAGGACATATGAGACACTAATAAATTTTCCAATGGCCTTAGCACCCTAATCAAGGGCCGAAACCAAACTATACCACACAGGACATACGGTAGGTGAACCGGTCCACAACTACTTCACAACTAAGTCTTAATCTCACCAAGATTCAAATAACGAAAAAATTTCCAACAACCCAAATCGCCAGTAATACTTTTGGAAACATTATATACATGACGGTGATCCGCGTACACCATACTGGAAGTGCTGATCAGAAGAAATTCTATCACTAATTTTTATGGTATTTATGATGAGGGCTGTCGCGAAACGAGTTAGACAAACCAAGTTCACATTTCTTCTTAAAATATGAAACTACTGGGTCAGATAATAAGTTTGGTAGCAGAACAAATGTTCACGGAGTATCTAAGACAGTCATTGTTCAATACCTGGGAGACCTTCCAAGTAGTGTTGTAGCCGTTGCAGTAACGTGTCTTTATTCTTTCACTTCGTTGAACGGAGGGAAAGTCAGAGGAGGTGCTTGGTTAACAGCTGTGTACTGCCCTCTCAAAGCTTGATCTGATACAAGTGTTGAAGTAGTAACAGTGTCAGTTGCGGCTGAGTGCACGCCTCTAGTTGCTGAAGCAATTTCAACTTCGGCGTCCATGTGCTACTACTGCGTATAATTGCAAAAGAACCACCGTTTTAATAAAACTATTTCAGCGGCACCACATGTTTATTTCTAACACCAAAACCGGTTCCGAGTTCTATCCAGTTGTCAAGTGGTTGTACATCATACGGCGTCAGTGAAACAAATACAAATGGTCATCGGTTGAGTTACATACATGCACACTGCGTATCCCTAAATACAGTAGGAGTAGTAAGTCCTCTGACAACTGCGATTTGTTAAAGCTAGCTGACGTGACTAAGCGTTATGGTGAGGCAAGGGGCAATACAAACGATGTTCGTGTCTACAAGCATTGGTTTTTCTAATAAGAGTCGTTCATGGTCACTACTTAGTTGCACTTGATAAATGTTTCCAGAGAGAGAAAGTTATCTTCGTGAGACTGTAGGCGGTGGGAGGTATGAAATAAGAGCACTGAAGTTTTGGGGATGCCGTGATACGCGGGTTAATAATCCACCTAGAACCAGTACGCGTGGCTTGGCATGTGTTAAGAACACATGAAATGTAACCGTTTGTACGTAGCTTACTGCAGGAATACAGTCTACCCTCAGGAGATATAAGCACTACGAGAAACCGATTTTCCTACTCGTATAAATTAGTGCAGTGGTTTCTTCACAAAAATGATTATGATGCTGCCAGCCTCACGCACATTTCAATGCTACTTCTTCTATGCTGCTAATTTCATCGGTCGGCATAATCAGTTCTGTACTATGGCAACCCATATGTCGTTGCTATCGGATTTCACCAGCGAAGGTCTTCCGCAAACAGTTGAGCTGTAATAGCCGGCACACTTCTTCTAGGGTTCGTAATTCTGCTGAGATGCTTAACAGAATCAATTCCAAATCAGTTTCTTCATATTGCACAAACGGAGCAACTACATACCAGTTGTTGAGTGCAGCGACCTATGGTCCAAAATGGCGAACCAACAGTCAGTAACCGTGTTCATGTCGCAAAGCAGCCAACTGTAGGGTTTGGGCAATATTGGATAGGTAAAGAAGAACCCACATTTCGTGGCTAACCTGTTAGCCTGACTGAATTCCCCATGGATTTTGTCTCTGTTGATGTGTCAAAAGTGTCGTCTACATTACTTGGTTTGCGACCAGAGCCAAGAATCAATCCTATGTTTTATTACATGAAACATAATCTGTCAAGCTCTATAGCGGTGGACCATCACTGAAAATATGGTGCATGTGATAGGCTCTGGCCACTCTGAACACCAGTTTTAAAATTATTCGATCACGTGTTTAATGGAATGTAATTTGTTTCCACAGCTGCAAAATACTAACGCGAATTCTTTACAGACGAATGGAAAAACTGGTAGAAGCCGACTTCGGGGAAGATCAGTTTGGATTCCGTAGAAATGTTGGAACACGTGAGGGAATACTGACCCTACGACTTATCTTAGAAGAAAGATTAAGGAAAGGAAAACCTACGTTTCTAGCATTTGTAGACTTAGAGAAAGCTTTTGACTATGTTGACTGGAATACTCTCTTTCAAATTATGAAGTTAGCAGGGGTAAAATGTAGGGAGTGAAAGGCTATTTACAATTTGTGCAGAAACCAGATGGCAGTTATAAGAGTCGATGGACATGAAAGGGAGGCAGTGGTTGGGAAGAGAGTGAGACAGGGTTGTAGCCTCTCCTCGATGCTATTTAATCTGTATATTGAGCAAGCAGTAAAGGAAACAAAAGAAAAGTTCGGAGTAGGCATTAAAATCCATGGAGAAGAAATGAAAACTTTGAGGTTCACCGATGAGATGACATTGTAATTCTGTCAGAGACAGCAAAGGACTTGCAAGAGCAGTTGAACGGAATGGACAGTGTCTTGAAAGGAGGGTATAAGATGAACATCAACAAAAGCAAAACGAGGATAATGGAATGTAGTCAAATTAAATCGGGTGATGCTGAGGGGATTAGATTAGGAAATGAGACACTTAAAGTAGTAAAGGAGTTTTGCTATTTGGGGAGCAAAATAACCGATGATGGTCGAAGTAGAGAGGATATAAAATGTAGACTGGCAATGGCAAGGAAAGCGTTTCTGAAGAAGAGAAATTTGTTAACATCGAGTATTGATTTAAGTGTCAGGAAGTCGTTTCAGAAAGTATTTGTATGGAGTGTAGCCATGTATGGAAGTGGAACATGGACGATAAATAGTTTAGACAAGAAGAGAATAGAAGCTTTCGAAATGTGGTGCTACAGAAGAATGCTGAAGATTAGATGGGTAGATCACATAACTAAAGAGGAGGTATTGAATAGAATTGGGGAGAAGAGGAGTTTGTGGCACAACTTGACTAGAAGAAGGGATCGGTTGGTAGGACATGTTCTGAAGCATCAAGGGATCACAAATTTAGCATTGGTGGGCAGCGTGGAGGGTAAAAATCGTAGAGGGAGACCAAGAAATGAATACACTAAGCAGATCCAGAAGGATGTAGGTTGCAGTAAGTACTGGGAGATGAAGAAACTTGCACCGGATAGAGTAGCATGGAGAGCTGCATCAAACCAGTCTCAGGTCTGAAGACCACAACAACTACAGTTTGTATACAACTGTTATACAATTTCAGTTGTTATTCAGTCTCCCATGAGCCATGGACCTTGCCATGGTGAGGTGGATTACGTGTATCAACTCAACGATATAGCCCTACTGTTGGTGCAACCACAACGGAGGAGTATCCATGGAGCGGCCAGACTAACCAGTGGTTTCTGAAGAGGGCCAGCAGCCTTTTCATGAGTTACAGGGACAACAGTTTGGATGGTTGACTGACCTGGCCTTGTAACACTAGCGAACATGGCCTTGCTCTGCTGGTACTGCGACCGACGGAACGAAAGGGGAAACTACAGCTCTCATTTTTTCTCGAGAGCATGGAGATAAGCTGTACGGTTTAATGATGATGGCATCCTCTTGGGTAAAATATTCCGCAAGTAAAATAGACCCTTATTCTGATCTCTGGGCGGGAATTACACAGGAGGCTGTCGCAACTAGAGAAAATAAAAATGGTATTCTATGGGTCGGAGCATGGAATAGTAGATCTCTTAATCGGGTAGGTCAGAACATTTAAAAATGGAAATGGATAGATTTAAGTTAGATATAGTAAGAATCATTGGATTGCCGTTCCAGGAAGAACAGGAGTTCTGATCGGATAAGTACAAGTTTATCACATAAAATCAGCTAGGGGTCATGCAGGAGTAGGCCTAATAATGAATAACAAAACAGGAGTACCAGTAAGCTACTCTGCACAGCATAGTGAACGCATTTCTGTAGCCAAGATAAACATGAAGCATTTACTGTCCACAGTAATAGAAGTCTATTTGACAACTATCTCTGGAGATGATAAAGAGATCGAAAGAAAGTATAATGAGATAAAGAAAATAATTCACATAGTTAAGGGAGACGCAAATTTGTGATAGGTGACTGGAATTCGATAGCAGAAAAACGAAGAGAAGGAAAAGTAGTAGGACAAGATGGACTGGAAGGAAAAGAATGAAAGGCTGTGGCTAAGCCATGTCTCCGCAATATCCTTTCTTTCAGGAGTGCTAGTTCTGTAAGGTTCACAGGAAAGCTTCTGTTAAGTTTGGAAGGTAGGAGACGAGGTACTGGCAGAAGTAAAGCTGTTAGGACGGGGCGTGAGTCGTTCTTGGGTAGCTCAGTTGATAGAGCACTTGCCCGCGAAAGGCAAAGGTCCCGAGTTCGAGTCTCGGTCCGGCACACAGTTTTAATCTGCCAGGAAGTTTCAGACAAGAGTTTCAAGAGCCGACGGGCATGAAGGGAGGCAGGGGAGGGAGAAGGGAGTGAAACAGGTTTGTGACTTACCCCAGAAGTTATTCAATCTCTATATTAAGTAAGCAGTGAAAGAAACAAAGAAGAAATTTCAGGGAAAAGAAATAAAAACTTCAATATTTTTTGATGCATTGTAATTATGACTGAGATGGCAGAGGACCTGGAAGAGAAGTTGACCGGAATGGATATTGTCTTGAAACGGCACTATAAGATGAACATCAACTAAAGTAAAACAAGGGTAATGGAATGTAGTTGAATTAAATCATATGATGCCGAGGGAATGATATTAGGAAAAGGAACACTATAAGTAATAGATGAGTTTTGTTATTTGGGTAGCAGAATAACTTATGCTGGCCAAAGCAGGGACGTTATAAAATGTAGATTGGCAATGGCAAGAAAAATGTTTCTGAAAAAGAGAGATAAGACTTCAGTACATTTAGCCGGATCAAATGTTTATAAGCTGCGGTAGTTATGCAGAGATGAAGAAGATTGCGGAGAATAGGCAGATATGGAGACCTACATCAAACTGGTCATCGGACAGTAAGCCAGAACAACACAAGATTACTAATATCTCTAGAGCATTAAAAGTGACAAATTAAATATTATATGCTCCTTGAAATAAGGCAAACCTCTGTGTGTTGTCTATGATTTTTGAAGCAAGTCGGCGTGATACTAAAACACCACGTAGGACGCGACCATGTAATGCCTGATTATCAAAAGTAAATAGCTCTGTAACATTGTCAAACAATTTCATCCAAAATAAGTTTCAGTTAATAAAGTCGTCTAGTGTAAGAGCCTTTCCAGTATCGTAAAGCACTCCGTAGACGAAAACGACAGAGGTCAACATAGTGTGGGACGGAAGTGAGCTGTAGTGGTGGCGCTGCATGCGGACCGGGTCCTGGGGTTTCTTTCGAGGTCACATATCCCTCAGTAGCACCACTTGCACAAAAAGTTTTTTCGTATGCTGGTAGGCTGTCTGAATCATTCCTAAGCCGGGCCCAACTGAAGGGCGAGCACTCCTCCACACATGTGGCCAAGCACGTCCTACTGAAATGATGTGGAAATCGCAGTCGTATGTATGATCCAGACTATCAAAACTATCACCCTTCGCGGTCGTCAGCTATGTCGGTCGACAAATTAGGTTGCCAAATTTCTGTCGCAGCAGCAGCAGCGAACACTTAATTGGTTAAACAATGGATCTTGTTGAAACAGTGCTCTCCGGGAACCCTAAAAATTGCCGTTCAGCTCACCAAGGAAACTACTATTGACGGTCTGAGGCATCTTTGGTCTAAGACCAATGAAATTCGACTCAGTGGCATGCGTGACACCAGTCCAGCCCGCAGCAGACACGTCGAACCGTCTACACAGACATATCGACCCCCACCGTAGCTCTAAAGCATCAGGTTAACGCTAAAGATAACACTACATAGTCAGTTACGTTCGCGTAGACAAGATGGCTGTCATCCTGTGCTGTGGTCACTTTGCTTGGTCCAGAATGGTCTACAAATCAACTTTCTGGAGACCAGTCAATCTATCCTGTTCCAACTCCCTGAAATGTTTAGATTGGGCCTTATTACATCGACTAGACACACTGGCATTTGCCGTCATGTTTCTGTTTTGTTCGTCGACTCTTCACTAGCCGAGCCTGGCGTAAGCGTCCGCCCGCGCCGCACAAGAGAGAATGTTGATGGGTCTAGTTATACGTTATGTCTCTGTTATAAAATCTATTTACTTAAAATCACTGCACATCACAATCTATTCTGTGCCTGTCAAGAAATGGCAAAATATTCCTTACCTTCCGGCTTTTCCTAGCATTTAGCAGAATCGGATGCGTCATTCTATCGATACATGGGTTACATCACTTTTCAGAGCGGTCGTGTCTATTGTTTGTTCGATTCCCAGTTAAAGTCTCTGACGAAGTCTTAGACAAATAAGAGACACTCGTGATATTACCTCAGCGGTCTGCTCTGGAGTGGTCGAGGAGTCTTTGTATAATATAAGGAATACACTGTCTTGTATGCTACCTCACGCGCTTTGACTGTATTAGCTTACATGCCAACATACCTTAGTCTTTAGCTGCACTGACTGTACAGAGACTCTGGCATCATGCACGTTCATAGCAGCGTACGGTCACGCACTTTGTAATTTAAGAGTTGCACCTTTAGTCATGTACCAGTAAAGCACCCACCGATGAATGATTAAGGAATCGAACTCTCATACATAAAATAGCTTTAAACGTTTGAATACTTTACAAATGAGTTAATATATCAAATATTTGACGTTATTCATGTGAAACCTTTATGTTTGGAGATGTAAAACCACAATTAGTCTGTTTACAGTAGTTTCGAGTCACTCACGCACAGACAATGAAAAAGTAAAAACCGAAACCGATAAACAAAAAAGTCGTAACCCATGTACATGTTCTTGTAACACATATTTGGTAAATAGGGTATAGTGCCGAACCGTTTACATTACCCTTGATCACAGGAAAAGTTGTAAAAACAGAGTCGTAAAATTGAAATCTAGTTTTTCGCACATCTCACTGTTTATGACGACGTATCTCCTAAACTATGGCCCATATAATTACGTAATTCCCCAGATTCATTCAGTACTATACTTGTATACTGTCTGCAAAATTTTTTTCTCATGGCTTTAGTATTAAAGAAGTAGTAAATTAAAACGTCGTGCATGATGCTGAAGTTTTACTGCACGTGCAGTAAAAATACAGTAAAAGATACACTTTTTTCCTTTCATTTTCTTGTGGGAGTTGTCAGAAATAAAAAGTTTCTAAAATAGTTTAAAATTACACATAAACTTGTTGGAAGTCGCTGAGTGCTTTTATTCTCAAGTACTGGATGAATATAACGTGGATGATTTACACGCGGCGAGTTACACCCCTCAAGACATATTTATGGCTTCTTACTATAATACTTGAATTATTGAGTTAAACCTTGAACCCCAGCTCGTGTGTCTCTTAACGAGTGGATTATGACATCATTTTAAATTTCTGAATTTTGTCAATAATTGTATGAAATACCGCATATGAAAATTTTGTTGTCCCTGGAAGCCATTAAAAAAGCAACCTGCAACTGAAACTGCCCACCGTTTTAACCGTTTATTGATAAATACTGCATGGTTAAAAAAAAATGAAACAGGCAGAAGAGGAAGAGGGTGGAAATAAAACTTCATGAGTTGGGAGAGTATTCGATGACGTTCCAGTGAATGAAATTGCGGGTCACGTCTACAAAGAACTACCTAGGCAGTATGAGCCCTTTTATCAGTATGATGTTACACCCCAACTGATCTGGATGGGAAGCTTGGGAAGGGTGTCATAAATTTGTTGTATTCTCTCCTAAGGCAAATTGGCCCACAAATTTTGTAACTGGTCCTTGATATCCCGGATACTGGCATTGGGACAGAGTGGACGCCCGGGCTGGCACACTCAGAGAGTGTTGGCATAATTCTTCCAACCAGACATCATCAAACCATTCTTATACTCTCCAAAAGAGCTAGTGCACTGTTTCTGAAGACATCAACGTCGATGGTATGTTACACACTGCACCTCCACACTTATCTCATTATTTTCCTCGCTTTTATGATCAGACATGGCTAAGCAGGGTCTTTAGTTGTTAGCCGGCATACTGGACAGCAAAAGTGCATTACTAAGAAATGTCTGTCGTGTCAATCTTTCGCCATCACTGCATTTGGCATTTTGTTTTTTCTTAGACTGTTTGAATTAACATGGAACCCCTGCTCACACGACCATCCTGATAGAAGCAACTGCAGTTTTTCACAGCTTTCGTGCCTTGCCTTACTGTTTACATTCTCGAGGCAGAAGCGCACTTGAATCCACATGAAGGCCAACAAGTTAGCAGCATGCGACGAGGGCACACATGGCTCTGTTTCTCACATCCGCGTGTTTTCCTCATATTAATCGTGCCTGCACGATCGGGGCCGCATAATCTACGTGGGGGAGAGCGCGCACCGTGAGATCGACTCGACGTCCGTGTTACACAACAGAGCAATATTACGCAACAGAAACAGTGCGGTGCTGCGCAATCACTGTGATCCCGAATGACTTCTCACATAATAACCGACCTTCAGATGTTTTCTACCCTGCTTGGAGGAAACATCTTACACCAACTATGTAACTAAACTCAGTGTCCCACATGAGTCTTGTTCTATACCCACAAGTCTCTCTTGCCTCTAGTGGCGATAAGTTCCTATGGGACCAAATTTCTGAGGTCATCGGTCCCAATGCTTACACACTACTTAATCTAGCTTAAACCAACTTACACTAAGGAAAACACGTACACCACCCATGCCCGACAGAGGACTCGAACCTCCGACGGGGAGAGCCGTGCGAACCATGACAAGTGCCCTAGACCACGCGGCTACCCCGCGCGGCTCTTGTCTGTAGTATGGTGGAGGCACTGCATTTCGACGTCACAACCCGGTCTCCACTAATCTATTATCTTCCTGGTGCTTCACGGCACATCTCTGCCTGTAAACGCAGCTGTTGCCATCCGTCTATTCGTCAGAGCTAACCGAACAATCCTACAACAGCATCTTGTCATATTCGTTCTGGAACAACACGAATCTATCGAGCGAGGTGGGGCATTTGCTAGCACATTGGAATTGCGTTTCGGGAGGATGACGGTTCAAATTCGCGTCCGGCCATATCGTTTTAGGTTTTCCGTAATTCCTTTCAATCGCTCCAGGCATATGCTGGGATGATCCTTTGAAAGGCCACGGCATATTTCCTTCTCCGTCCTTGAAACCATACAAGCTCGGGCTCCGTCTATAATGACCTCGATGTCGACGGGACATTAAATGCTAATCCTCCTTCCTTCACCGCGCGACCGCTACGGTCGCAGGTTCGAATCCTGCCTCGGGTATGGACGTGTGTGATGTCCTTAGGTTAGTTAGGTTTAAGTAGTTCTAAGTTCTAGGGGACTGATGACCTCAGAAGTTAAGTCCCATAGTGCTCAGAGCCATTTGAACCTCTTTCTTTCAATTGCTTTCAGAGTTTTCAGTTTCTAATCAGTCTCGAGTTTGTGCTATATAGAAGCGACAGATGCCTAAAAGAAAATTCTGACTTTGTTTATAAAAGCACATTTCACAAGCATGCAAGTACTGTTGTTTTAGTATGGTGGCGTACGATCAACGAGTTCCAGTTTGTATTACAGATACCCAAGCAACTCATGTACTTGTATTATTTTTCTCTAGCGTCACAAATTGAAGCTTTTTGTCATGTGATTAATATGGAATTATATGTGACCTTCTCGTCATGAAATGACGGTACGCTCGAGATCAACCATTTATCAGACCCGTACGAAGCAGATCCAAGATTCATAAAAGCAGATAAAAGCAGACTATGATCCAAGATTCATAAAGCCAGATCCTCACTTGAAGTTCTGCTTTTATGAATCTTGGATGGAGACCACCAGATTTAACGTAAGAGATAGGAAAGGAAGGACGCAGATGTAGGATACTAAATACGTCGCTCTTGTTCGTGCTGTAGTCTTCAGCCAGAAGACTGATTTGATGGAAGTGTCCACGCTAGTTTATCACTTGCGACTCTCTTCTTTTCTGTATAACTTCTACAATCTACACCCATTTATACCTATTTACTGTGTTCAAACCTTGGTCTCTCACCATAATTTTTACCTCCAACTGGTCCCGCCATTACCAAATTAGTTATTCCTTGATGTCTAAGGGGCTGCCCTATCAAATGGTCCTCTTTTTTTTTTTAGTCAAGTTGTACCATAGACCACACACTTCTCCCCTATTCGACTCAGTATCTTTCACTAGTTATCCGATCCACCCACCTAATCTTCGACGTTGTTATTTAACACCATGCTTGAAAATTTCCTATTTACTTCTTGTCTGCACGGTTCATCTTCTACGTCCACTTCCATACAAGAACTCGTTTAAAGTAAATATTTTGCAAAACAACTTTCTCACATATCCATTTATATCAGATTTTAATACATAAAATTCTGTATAAAAACTTTTCTCGTTATTCCACTTACGCCGGCCTATGTGGCCGAGCGGTTCTAGGCGCTTCAGTCTGGAACCGCGCGACCGCTACAGTCGCAGGTTCGAATCCTGCCTCGGGCATGGATGTATGTGATGTCCTTAGGCTAGTTAGGTTTAAGTAGTTCTAAGTTCTAGGGGACTGATGACCTCTGCTGTTAAGTCTCATAGTGCGCAGAGCCATTTGAACCACTTTTTATTCCACATTCCATTTCATATCCTTTTTGAGTGTATCGTCGTCACTTCGACATAACAAAACTCTTCTACTTCTTTCAGTTCCTCATTTTGTTTTCTAATTCCTCCAGTATCTTCTGGCTAAATAAGATCTTATCTATTCCGTTGAACTGATCTTTTAAGTTATTTTCAGTATCTGGCTGAAATCTATGTCTTCAGCAAACCTTCAACCTCTTATTTCATCTCCCCGATTTTTAATTGCTTTTCCAGGTTTCTTCTTAGTATCCACTGCTTTTTAATCTGCGTAAATATTGAATAGCATGGGGGACAGACTGCAGTCCTGTCTCGATTCTTTCCTAACTACTGCCTCCCTTTCATATCCTTCGACTACAACTACATTAAGTTTCCAGAATATCAAAACGTTTACTCACTCGGCACTGCCAAAAGCTTTTTCTACATCTAAAATGCTATGAACACGAACAAACGAATATAATGACTGAATAAAGTAAATTAACAACGTACGATTATCACAGAACTGCACCACAGCCCATAACCGGCTGACACTGAGGAGTCAAAATATTTGACAAATGAATGCCGTCTGGTGCCGTTGCGGGCATGTGACGCAGTAAGGAAACTATAGAAACGGAGCAGAAGCGAATGGGACATCATTCTGTTCGATGAATTTTTTTTAGTCATCAGTCTTCAGACGTATTCCATGTGGCCTGTCACGGGTTCTTGTGCCGAACTCTTCATATCAGAGTAGCACTTGGTGTCTACATCTTCAGTTGTTCATTCGATTTGTTCCACTCTCTTCTTCCCCTTCAGCTTTTACCCTCTACTGCTCCCTCTGGAAACGTGGAAATACTTCATATCTTAACAGACGTCCTATCATTCTGTCCCTTCTTATTGTCAGTGCTTTCCGTCTGTTCCTTCCTTCGCCGATTCCGCGGAGAACCTCATACTTTATCTAATCAGTCCACCTAATTTTCAACCTCCTACTACAGCACCACATATCAGACACTTCGATTCTACTCTTTTCCGTTTTTTCCATGGGCCATGATTCACTACCATTATTTCGTTGCCCAGGTAGCAGAATTCCTTAACATCGCCTACCCGTGATCACCAAGTTTCTCACCATTATGATTTCTGCTAGTCCTCTTTAATGTCTATTCTCAGTCCATGTTCTGTTCTCATTAGACTGTCATTCCATAACAGGACTGTAACTCTTCTTCATTTTCTCTGAGGATAGCAATTTCATCTGCTAATTTTATCATTGATATCCTTTCACTCAAAATTGTAATACCATTCCTGAATCATTATTTTAATTGCATCTTTGCCACATCGATGTACACATTGAACAGTGGGGGCGAAATACTGCATCGCTGCCTTACACTTTATTTAATGCTTGGTCTTCCAGTCTTACTATTTCTGTTGTTCTTATTACACATTGCATATTACACGTCTCTCTCTATAGCAGCCGTGTTTTACTCAGAAATCTAAACTTTTTGTATACTTTTACACTATCAAATAAATATAATGAACGTGTCTTGATTTTTCTTAAGTCTTAGTTCTGTTATCGAGCCCAACGTCATAATTGCCCAAAACAGATCCTCAGTTCTATTTTCCATTCTTCTCTATATTTTTATTGTCAAAAGCTTGGATGCATGAAAGATATTCTTACGGAAGGCCAATGATATGTCTCCAGTCTTGTAGATTGTACATGCAGACGATTGCTTACGATTTTGCTCAAAGATTTTTGAAATTCGAAATGAATATTTATCCCTCCTTCCTTATTTGATATCAAGTCCTCCAAAGCTTTATTATATTTTGACTCTAATACTGGATCCCTTAAGTCTTACATACCGACTTCCATTTCTTTACCTATAACTTCAGATACGTACACGAATCCAAATCAAATGAACTTGTCTCGATTTTTCTTAAGTCTCAATTCTGTTATCAAGCTCCTGTCAAAGTATACAGGCTTTTCCGCTCCCTCCTCTGCGTTAACAGTGAAATTCCTAGTGCACTCTTAACATTGCCGTCCTTGATTTTAATTTCACGGAAGGTTGTTTTCACTTTTCTATATGTCGAAGCAGTTCTTTCGACGACCATTTCTTTATCGATTTCTTTACATTTTTCCTGTAGCCATTTTGCCTTGGCTTCTCTGCACTTCCCATTTATTTCATTAAAAACTTTTTTTAACGTTTCTATGCTTTCTTAGTTTGAACATCAGTTGAAGTATTTCTTCTGTTTCCTCAAGGTTTCTTCAGAGTTGCGTTTCTTGTACTTCTAGGATAGCTTTTTTCCCAGTGGCCATTCCACTTCAAGTGAACTTTTTACTGTGGTATTCCTTATCGCATCTCAGTATTCCTCAGTACTCCAGAATCCTACTTCTTTCCACATCGACTGTTCTGAAAAATTCTCTTAAAATTCAGTCTACACTTCATCATTACTAAATTGTGATACGAGCCTGCATCTGCTCTTGGATACCCTTAAAATCCACTATCTGATTTCGTAATCTATGCCTCACCATGATGTAATCTAACTGTAATCTTTCCGTGTGTACGGACTGTTTCCGAGTATACCTCCTCCTCTTTCAATTCTCGAACAGAGTATTCGCTAATACCACCTGAAATTTATCGCAGAACGCAGTTAGTCTTACTTCTCTCTGATTTTCACTATCAACCCCACATTCCTCCGTAACTCTTACTTCTACTCTTTTCTGTACTACCGCGTTCTAACCCCCTGATTATTAGATTATCATCTCGCTTTACATAGCGAATTACCTTTCTTCCAATATCTCATATACCCTCTCTACCTCTTCATGTTCTGCTTGTGACTGTAGCACAGATACCGGAAGTATTTTTGCTGCCATTGGTTTCTGCCTTTTCTGATTAGAACAACCGTATCACCGAACTGTTCATATCACCTCACTCTCTGCTCTATGTCCTATTCATAACGTATCTTATTCTCGTTACATATTTTACTGCTATCTTTGGCATTAATCCGTATTTGCTTGACCAGAAATCTTTATCTTATGCCGACTATATCTAGATTGAGCCTTTACATTTGCCTTTTCAGATTTTCTACCTTCTTTGCTTAACAGACCACCTCGCTCTGTTGGCGTGAATAATCGCAAAATCAACGAACATCGTAAATATGAGCATTTAATAACAACGCAACTAGTTGCGTAATAATATCATATGAGCGAGTGGCTGTTAAAAACATTAAAACTTATTTAACTCTGGTTTCGTTGACGTAGTATTCTTCTTTGGCGGTTTATCTAATTCGATGATCTCGCTCCCTAGAAGAAGGATGGGTTGTTACTTTCATATATGTGCAGTGAAGTGTAATAATGAAGCATAGACCGAGATTTCACTTCAATTCTTTAATTAATATCGATTCTTTCATTTCGTGACATCAGTCAAAGCATTTTGCACAATTCGAAGAAAACATTTGCAAAAAAATATAGCTCATCATGACTGTTTGTACTTCATCCCATCACAGCTGTACAACACTAGATTCCAGAGTCTAAACGACTACACCATAACACAACTACAACCGATTCACGACTAGACTAGACTCAGATTGTATTGATACACAAAAATCAACAACATATATACCATAGCTCGCATGTCACATATATTTAAATACATCGGTATTTATATCCAAAGAAATTTGTATAGTATCAATATGACCGAAATAATTTCCAAAAAGATACAAATATGTTTAACATTTCATAAAAGCAACGATTATAGGAAACAATTAATGTACAATAAATGTTATATTAGTAAAGGGTCATTACTTTAACCTGTTGTTGTTGTTGTGGTCTTCAGTCCAGAGACTGGTTTGATGCAGCTCTCCATGTTACTCTATCCGGTGCAAGCTGGTTCATCTCCCAGTACCTACTGCAACCTACATCCTTCTGAATCTGCTTAGTGTATTCATCTCTTGGTCTCCCTCTACGATTTTTACCCTCCACGCTGCCCTCCAATACCAAATTAGTGATCCCTTGATGCCTCAGAACCTGTATAGTAACGTAATCTACAATACTTTGCGAAAAATGTTTTCTGTTGAGCAGTTCCATTAGAACTACCACATTCAAATTTCTAACACACCACGCTCCGACTGAACGACAGAGCACAATGATGGTGCAGGTACAAGTGACTTTTAGCATACTGTATAGTGCACATTGTTGAACACTGGACTCCGCAGCAGACAACCTCTACATACTTCCTTCTTGACCCAACTATATCGTCGATTAAGATTGCATTGGCTACGGGATTACCTAGAATGGACCGAGAATCACTGGAAACGTGTCGTCTGTTTGGATGAATCTCGTTTCTTGTTACACCAGGTTGATGATCATGTCCGGATACGCCGTTATCGAGGCGAACGCATTGTCAAAACAAGCACCATACATCAGTCGCAGGCCAATGGAGGTAGTAGTATGCTATGGAGGACACTGACCAGTGCTTCCATGGGACCTGTGGTAGTACCTGAAGGCACCATAAGAGATGTGACGTACGTTTACATTAATGCGAACCACTCACCCCATCATGCTTGATGTCTTCCCCGATGCCGATGGTATTTTCCAGCAGGATGCATGCGCGTCTAACAACCCAGAATAGTGATACAGTCGTTTTAGGACACGATAATGAATTCACATTGATATGTTGACCACCAGGTTGGTTGGCCTAATCTGAACCGCATGGGACAGTTCTGGGTCACTAGCGGGAGCCAGCGCCACGCCCACAAATCACCAAACCACCAGTCCGTAATTTACAGAAATTGCGTGACCTGCGCTTAGACATCTGATGCTACATACCTCCGGAAATACACTACCGGCCATTAAAATTGTTACACCAAGAGGAAATGCAGATGATAGACGGGTATTCATTGGACAAATATATTATACTAGAAGCGACATGTCATTACATTTTCACGCAATTTGGGTGCACAGATTCTGAGAAATCAGTACCCAGAACAACCAACTCTAGCCATAATAACGGCCTTGATACGCCCGGGCATTGAGTCAAACAGAGCTTGGATGGCGTGTACAGGTACAGCTGCCCTTGCAGCTTCAACACGATACCACAGTTCATCAGGAGTAGTGACTGGCGTATTGTGACGAGACAGTTGCTCTGCCACCATTGACCAGACGTTTCCAATTGGTGAGAGATCTGGAGAATGTGCCGGCCAGGGCAGCAGTCGAACATTTTCTGTATCCAGAAAGGCCCGTACACGACCTGCAACATGCGGTCGTGCATTATTCTGCTGAAATGTAGGGTTTCGTAGGGATCGAATGAAGGGTAGAGCCATTGGTCGTAACATATCTGAAATGTAACGTCCTCTTTTTAAAGTCCCGTTAATGCGAACAAGAGGTGACGAGACGTGTCACCCCATACCATCACGCCGGGTGATACGCCAGTATGGTGATGACGAACACACGCTTCCAATGTGCGTTCACTGCGATGGCGCCAAACACGGATGCGACCATCATGATGCTCTAAACAGAACCTGGATTCATCCGAAAAAATGACGTGTTGCCATTCGTGCCCCCAGGTTCGTTGTTGAGTACACCATCGCAGGCGCTCCTGTCTGTGATGCAGCGTCAAGGGTAACCGCAGCCATGGTCTCCGAGCTGATAGTCCATGCTGCTGCAAACGTCGTCGAACTGTTCGTGCAGATGGTTGTTGTCTTGCAAACGTCCACATCTGTTGACTCAGGGGTCGAGACGTGGCTGCACGATTCGTTAAAGCCATACGGATAAGATGCCTGCCATCTCGACTGCTAGTGATACGAGGCCGTTGGGATCCAGCACGGCGTTCCGTATTACCCTCCTGAACCCACCGATCCCATATTCTGCTAACAGTCATTGGATCTTGACCAACACGAGCAGCAATGTCACGATAAGATAAACCGCAATCGTGATAGGCTACAATCCGACCTTTATCAAAGTCGGAAACGTGATGGTACGCATTTCTCCTCCTTACACGAGGCATCACAACAACGTTTCGCCAGGCAACGCCGGTCAACTGCTGTTTGTGTATGAGAAATCAGTTGGAAACTTTGCTCATGTCAGCACGTTGTAGGTGTCGCCACAGGCGCCAACCTTGTGGGAATGCTCTGAAAAGCTAATCATTTGCATATTACAGCATCTTCTTCCTGTCGGTTAAATTTCGCGCCTGTAGCACGTCATCTTCGTGGTGTAGCAATTTTAATGGCCAGTAATGTAGATTAAATAAGTAAGTAAGGGAGGAAGTCGGCTTTTGAATTTCCTGCGCTCTATTATGTGTTTATGAAGTACATAGCACGGAAGTACCTGCCATTCAGAACAACAGCCGCTGCATACCATCCCTGATTAATATACCCAAGCCACTTAATGAGTATATTAGACGGTCAATATAACTGACGCCATCTCCACTGCTCCCCAGTAGCAAAACCCCGATAACAGGAAGTTCTGATTTTCGTCAATACTAAACATTAATATTCGATTGTTGTATTACTCAATGAGTATTACTGTCAATCTGATAAAGCACTGTCGATATTATGGATCATATGTGGTTGCCTGGATGAATATTCCACAACAATCACGCAGATCTCCTGATGGTCTAGAAAATTATTGTAAATAAGTGACACAAGTAAGGGACATTTATGCTGTGACAGCTTTCTTTGGATACATAGGTATGAGAATGACTGAAATCGATGTCAAAGACCTTCAAAACCTCTTGAACCCTCTTTCAAATATGATAAAAATAATTGTGAACAAAATCGGAGTTGTTAATCGATGTGAGTCACTGCGTACCAGCCTTGACTGGAATTCTGTTCGATGGTACTTGTTATCTTGGTTCGGGGTGTTCATTGTACTCAGTCTTCGTTTGGAACTAATGCAGTTTAGTGACATATTTACTGACGATAGCGAAGAATTATGAGCGCCATAAATGAGCAAACACTACTTCTTCTGCGTACTCTAGCTGTAGAGTACACTTGTTGTCGTCCGCTGCTAAATACCGACAGTGGGCCACATCACCTGTGCATGTGCCAGACGTGCAATGATTCAGCCGTAGGCAAGCAGAGAAAAGCTGCAAAGCCAAGCACTTATTTGCACTGATAAGCATAAGCGCGGCTTCATCTAGTTTGTGTTGAGTTATGCCGTCTTAGGCCAAATTCCTCGTCGTATTGTGCTCATCGTATCGTACATGCGTGCAGAGATTGCAGTGTTAAGTAACAGGGATTGATGCCAGTCTGGTAATCACAGCTGCATCGATACAACATCACAAAAAGTATCAGATGCTCATATACTAGTGTAATAGTTAGTTTTTGGCGCCGTGTAATAAAATGATTGTAACAGAACACCATAATTCAACCATATCTCAAGCACTAGTGGCTATCGACCAACAATAAGGAAAAGCAAGAACTGTAGAATGGAGCGGTCAGTTTACTCAGCACATAATTTATCTCAAAGATAAAAAAAGATAAAAATAAATTAATGGCAAGTCGATACATATAAAAATATGGTAAACTACTGCGTAGGAAGTAGGACTGCATAAGACTGCTAAATCAAAACACATGTCAAAAGCACGTTGACGCAGCCTAACAAATCTTCAGCAAGAGATTCGTAACTAACATAGGCACGGAAATCAGGAAATTGTTTTGTTTTAGAGATCAGCATTATGTGGCAGGGAAAAGTGTGCATTTTGATAACCAGAGAATGTGTAAACGAAACCATTTGAGAAGTGTTACTGCAGCAGGATGTTAGAACCAAATGAGCACATAATTTATCTCAAAGATAAAAAAAGGTAAAAATAAATTAATGGCAACTCGATACGAAAGTGGAAAGTGGAAAGTGATACGATAACGATTTGGTGAGGCATCTGTCAAGGCATTAAAGGATAGATAACGTGCCACTGGAAGGTGCAATCTAGAGCAAACATAAAGGTCAGAACATTCGAAACAGATTATTGAGTACGTTTAGTGTAATAAGTAAACAGAGATGAAAGGAATAACCCAATATATGATGACAAGTAAATACAGATTAAAGGAATAACATAATAGATGAGGACTAACATCAAATCATCCGATATCTTGGTGCCTTTCAGACGCAGTTGACTGATATTCAAAGTGGAAACAGAAAATGTGATATAAAGAATTAAAAATTATAAATGAATGAAAAAGAAATAAATTGCATTGGCCGAGTTTGTTGATGTGTTGGTTTATGAAGTTGACAGATGCATGCTATTCGCCAAAGATTGCCATTTAATTTTTAAAGTGTAATACTTTGTATGTGAAGTATCAAAAGTCTGACTGTGGTAGAGAAGTTAGAAAAGGGAAAAGTATAAGCTCAGTTTAGACATAGTAAGTGTCAGTGAATCGAAATGGAAACAAGTTATGATCAAACAAATATAGGATAATGTAAATAGCACCAGAAAATGATATAATGCAGTAACGGAAGTAGGATTCGTTGTGAACAGATATGTAGGGCTGAGAGCAAGTTTCTGTGGAGAATAGACAGGACACATGCTGATGTCACAAGTAGAAGATGTAGAGAGAGACTGTATGAGAACATTGATGAGTAACTCAATATGTAAACGGAGATGGAAATTTAATAATCATAGTGGAATGTGGCACAGAGGCAGTGAAAGGAACAGAATACTGGATTATGGGGAGAATACGACTTCAGTAGCAGCAATGAGAGAGGAGAAAGGTTCCTATAGGTTTACAATAAATTTCAGCTTGTGAAAAAATAAATAAATAAACTGTTCAAGAATCTCAGAGAGAAGAGGTGTACTTGACCTGGAAACATAAGAAGTTACAAGTTCAAATACATCATGGTAAGACAGAGATTTCGAGATCAGATTCTGGATTTTAAGGCGTACCCAGGAGCAAATATACCTTTAGATCACAATTTACTAATAATGAAGGGTTAGCCGTAGTTCAAAAACATCGTTAGGAAAAATTAATATCTAAAGAATACTGAATTACTAACGGTTGACCACGAGCATTTGAAGTTCTTTGAGGCTGTAAGTACTGCTATAAGGAATGTCACAGGATGGGATGATTTTCGGCTGCTCTTGTTAACTGGTGATCGAAAGCTCTCCTTGGCCACCTGCAATTCTTACGGTCGTCGTTGGAATGAAGATTTCTCTTGTGATAGCTTTCTGCACTCGACAAATGCTTCACAGTTAACTGAGCATCTTAATCGGTTACTGGAAATCGTGTCGTTGATGACAGCGGAAGAACAATGTTCTCAACGGCAAACAACCGCTCAGAGCAATCTTTGTTATGTGAGCTTGGTTGGAATAGCTTCGTTAATCTGCTGGAGCCCTGATCACACACAGTCTATGACTGTTTTTAATGCCTACAAGAAGTCCCATCTGAGAATAACGGTATGACTACATTATGTTAAGGACTGCCTTGTATCACTTACAGTTATTCTTGCAATACACGTACCTGTCGGCTGAACGTATTTCTCATTTGCGACCCTCAGTACAATCTCTTTCGTATCGTGGAATATTGTTTTCATTGGCTGGCGACGATAAAATCTGATACTGTAGAAAATGGAGCCATTGAGTCGACTACCACCCGGAAGGTTGGCCGCCGATGATGAAGTCAATGAGATTTTCTCTGTTTTTGGAGGATTTGCATTTTGGCTGCCTCACCTCCACAGATTATCGCTTGGCTTGTTTTCACTGAAGTCAGCTGCTACACGAGAGGCTGGTATGTCTGTAGAGCGACCCGGAGCAGCTTCGACATGTTGATGAGAGACCACATCCAGGTTACGACGATGGGCTTCGTCCCACAGGTCGACTATATAAGCATCTGAAGCTAACCGGTGTGAAGAGAACTATAGTGATGTTTGTCGTCTGGCGGCATAGTAATCGTCGGAAAGTTGTCTTCTCTCTCGGCAGTAGCGTACCGCGTGTCCAGGGCGTCCACAGTGGAAAGGAAACATACCGGCTGGTTGTCCTCTGTCCTTCAAATGTCTGTTCTTTTGCGGTGCGCTCTACTTTGTAAAGAAATTGGCTGTACCTGCCTTGGTCGGGTACTGGGTTGTTATTTCATGGTTTTGGCATAAGTCCGAGTAAGCCGACTCTATTCCTCCTGGCGCGTTTGACTGATGGCGAAGACTGACGCTAATGACCAACACACCTCTTCTTGAACATTCTCTATTACCCCTAGTCGTATAGGGTAGACATTCAATGTTTATACCTCTTGTGTACTAGGACCGAAATTTCTATCATAGACTGTTGCTATGTTGAATCTCTTGTCTTACTATCTGTCATATAAGAGAGGCGAGGTCATGGATGTCTTCTACAACTGCCACAGGGGCCACATTCGGCAGTCGGTCGTATCACCTTCGTCCGATCTCTCTCTCTCTCTCTCTGACATTCTTTTCCAGGAGAGCTTGGTACATATCTTCCGTGACTCCTTTCATCAAGTGTGATTGTCGGCTTCTGTTACGTTAGGATTTACGATGTGGTATAGGCTGAAACAGTCGTTACGTGTGAATGTGTCGTCAACTCTTTATACCCGGCACCCACTTTTTTATCTCTGTTAGTAACAAAATTTTCTAATTGCTCACCAGTTCCACAGTAACGGTGACTTAGAAAGTAGGGAAGTATTTTTACTTCATAAAGTACAGTTACAGCAAGTTAAATCATATAATAATAATTATGAAATTTAATGGAAACCTGTTGAAGCTATTTTGAAAAACCTCGCGCCCAGTATGAAAGCTGCAATGCCCACTAGTGAGCGGCAGGGACCAGGTTGACTTACACTCCTCTGGGACGTTGGGCCGAGACCTCCGATTGTTCTTCCACTAAACGGACTTGCTGCCGGCTGTCGCTAGACGTTTCCTTCTGTTAGGCCCGAAGTTTGTCCGTGTTATTGATCTTCTCTTCGTCGTACTCGAATCACTGCTGGGATGTGACGTCCAAGTAAAAGTATACATTTGACAAATATCATGTGATCTGATCTTTAGATTAATCCTTTCAGCCATTTCAGACATTTCGTCAGGTCCTGCCCAGCGTCTCCGCAAAACACTGTTGGACGCCTGATGTACAGCTGTCTTACTGCTACTTTGGAATCTGTCTCCCGAATATACGGCTCTTAGGAAAAATGTACAGCTAGTACTTAGTGTGGGCGACGGCTTTTTCGTAGCCCGACTGGAGCAACGATGACGTACGATGACGTAGACATTTTGCAGTACCCGGCATCTCTACCAATCAACATCACGTTTAAAACGCAATAAAGTCCACATCTGAAGGCAGGGTCGTCAATGAACATCGACATTCAGTACTGAAAGGATGTTTGTTAGTGACACCAACGTATAGCCAGAAAGGGACTGATTTCCTGGAGAGAGAGTGCAGCTACACTATGTGATCAAAAGTATCCGGACACCTGGCTGAAAATCACAAGTTCGGAAATGCTGGAATTCAATACGGTGTTGGCTCAACATTAGCCTTGATGACAGCTTCCAATGTTTCCTGCGGAAATGGCAGCCCATTCTTAATGGAGTACATCCCTGTACTGGCCAGTCCATTACAGGGATGTTTCTGTCGTGTAACCACTCCGCCATAGGCAGTGCATTATGAACAGGTGATAGATCGTGTTGAAAGATACAATCGCAATCCCCAAATTGCTCTTCAACAGTGGGAAGCAAGAAGATGCTTAAAACATCAATGTAGGCCTTGCTGTGATAGTGCCACGAAAAACAACGAGGGGTGCAAGCCCCCTCCATGAAAAACACGACCACACCATAACAGCACCGCTCCGAATTTTACTGTTGGCATTACACACGCTGGCAGATGACGCTCACCAGGAGTTTACCATACCCACACCCTACCATCGGATCGCCACATTGTGTACCGTGATACGTCACTCCACACAATGTTTTTCCACTGTTCAGTCGTAGGATGTTTACGCTCCTTACACCAAGCGAGGTGTCATTTGGCATTTACCGGCGAGATGTGTGGCTTATCAGCAGCTGCTCGACCATGAAATCCAAGTTTTCTCACCTCCCGCCTAACTGTCATAGTTCTTGCAGTGGATCCTGAAGCAGTTTGGGATTCCTGTGCGATGGTCTGGATAGATGACTGCCTATTACATCATAGATGACTGCCTATTATACATTACGACCCTCTTCAACTGTCGGCGGTCTCTGTCAGTCAGCAGACGAGGTCGGCCTGTACGCCTTTGTGATGTGCGTGTCCCTTCACGTTTCCATTTCATTATCACATCGGAAACAGTGGACCTAGGGATGTTTAGGAGTGTGGAAATCTCGCGTACAGGAGTATGACACAAGTGACACTCAATCACCTGACCACTCTCGAAGTCCGTGAGTTCAGCGGGGCGCCCAATTCTGCTCTCTCACAATGTCTAATGACTACTGGGGTCGCTAATATGGAGCATCTGGCAGTACGTGGCAGCACAATTCGCCTAATAGGAAAAACATACGCTTTCGGAGGTGTCCGGATACTTTTCATCACACAGTGCATTTTTAAAAATATCGACTATTGCAAATGCTGTTATTTAAACAAAATCGAATATTCCAGAATATACAAACATTAAAAACGTAAGATATTTCCGGAACCTGCCAGTAATATAAAATTATAAATACTACATAAACGCTGATGACTGGGTTTGAACTGGCGACCGGCAACAGGCCATCCAGCGATGACAACCACCACGCCACACTGCTGGCGCCAGAGCTCGAGGCAGTATCACGTGCAGTAAAGTATGGAATTGTGTATGAAAATCTACACTACAGATAAATGATTACTCACTGCCAGAATGCATTCTACCTTGAAATCTTCGATACAATATGAAGCTGGTGCCAAGCCTTTAATCGATCAAATGCCTGCGGATGGTACACTGTGTTCACACACTATGGAAATAAATTGCAGTCCAGAGGAATCGCTGCTCTGGCTGTCTCTCCTAAGTGTCGTCAGGCGCATTTTCTCCAGTGTTTCACCAGATATTTGCAGTTCCTTTTCTGCAGCGTGTAGCTGGAGTCAGCGCAAAAAGTCCTACTCATCACGTCTTTCGTCCGAGGCCCATCATCGATTGAAAGAGTCAGTTTTTTTGCCCATTTGACACAGAAGTCCCAGATTCTTCTAGTGCGATATTCTTTTTATCGATGTTTAGGGACAGTAAAACACAAGGGAGAAAACTAAGTTGCAAATATCTGCCAAAACGCCATAGAAAAAGCGCCTAACGACGGTTAGGAGTGAAAACCGGTATATATCGTGGCAGTTCTTCCAGTCAATTTTTTAAGTCCCTCTCTTTGATATAATTCTCTGTACTACGAGCACATACGTTGATTTCTATGGTATTGTTCCTAGGCTTCTTCATATAATTACACAAAAATGCCAAGTGGCAATATCTCAGTGGAAATGTTCTGACTCACGACAAAGAACGTCTGCTTCTCGAAAAGCTGTATGCTCTGTGGATGCGAAACCTATTGCTTTCGGACTTCCATCACTTTTTAAATGAACCGAACGCTCCTACTCTGGAAAAGCGGGCTACAAATCAGACTTCCATCATCCAGGTGTGGTTTTCCTAAACCACTTCCGAGGAATGGTTGAATGCGTCCTCAGAAGGAGGATTTTCTGCCCCAACTTACCCTGTTAGACTTTGTGATCCATCTATAACGCTATCGTCATCAACGTGACGTGAAACCCTAAACTTGATCCCTTCCTTGATTTCAAAGACAGATAACTACGTAGATGACAATCGATATGCGGATGTTTAAACTTTCCGCATACTGTCATTGACCTGAATTACTAAGCAGGCGTATTGACTGATTTCGAATGGTTCAAATGTCTCTAAGCACTATGGGACAACATCTGAGGTCATCAGTCCCCTAGACTTAGAACTACTTAAACCTAACTAACCTAAGGACATCACACACATCCATGCCCGAGGCAGGATTCGAACCTGCGACCGTAGCAGCCGCGTGGTTCCTAACTGAAGCACCTAGAACCGCTCGGCCACAGCGGCCGGCCGACTAATTTCGAGTTAACTTAAAGGTTTCAGTATTCAGTATGACTATTGAACGTGCAGTGTATAATAAACGATGATTAATTTCCTTTTTAATATTATTAATAAATACAGGATGTATCAGAACGATTTTTGCAATCTGTGTTACGGATTCATCACAGCAAAACAAGAAAAAAGTTCGAGTAGACGTATAGTTTGTTAGGGATATAGGTACAGATATTTCTACTGGTGACTCATGACCATCTACTGAACAACATTACATCAGTATTTACTTCATTTTCAGATAATAATCGTAGCTACTACCGTATTCAGCACACTCTTCCAGAGTTGCTAATGGATGTGCACCTGTAAATAAGTAAAAGCACAAGTTTTACACATGATGTGGCCTCATTAAATTCCAGTAACATTGCTCGATATGTGCTCGATAAAATCTACCAAGACAGTTGAGTAAGTAAGGGTAGACCGGTTTCATGGGCTGCAGGTTGCCACAAACTTAGTTCTATATATTATATTATATGAATGATATTGAATATAGTCATTGCAAACGAACAGATAATATATTCTGAGAGAACATGTGAAAGGTCCCCTTTGGAAAATTAATGAATTACTGTGCTGATAAACCTCTTACGTTATTTGATTTTCAAACAGCTGAGTAGACCTGAACGTACTCAGACATTTCGCTCTTTACTTATTCTGATCAACACTAAACTGACACACAATATTTTTAGCGCAACGCAGTCTGACTTTCAATAATCCCTACAAAAGAATGGCCCTGACTAACAATAACCTATACCTTTCAAGAATCACTTACCTCACAAAAATCTTCGTTACTCAAACTACTGCAATACAGCGTGCGTCAATATTGCCAGCTGAATAAAAGATTCTAACTACTGAAGGCACTAACTACTGATAGGCATAGTTAGCAAATGAAAGAAATTTGATAGAGAAGAAACAATGCATTTACCTTAATAATATTCAAAAGTCATCATATGCATCAGTTCATGACATCCAGTGTTACAAATTTACTGTCTCTGATGGACACACGTCCAAATCATCCGCTCTCAAAACTCCGCCATCTCTCTCCCCACATCCACCACTGCTGGCGGCTCACCTCCAACTGCACAACGCTACGCGCTGTTCACATCCAACTGCCCAACACTACAATAGCAAATATTCCAACAATGCAAACCAGCCACAGACTGCACACAGCACAGTCAAGTGATTTTCATACAGAGCGCTAGGTGGCGTTACCAAAATAAAAACCTAAACAGCCTACTTACACATGGAAAATTTTATTTTCCGCTTGTTAAGAACTTAATTTAATTGAGCATTACTAGCGCTAATCGGACTAAGATCTGCAATAATAGATACTTCGCAGATTAATTATTCCTGGCTTATTCATACATCAGTTTACACACTTACACAATAAGAGCCATAAATCTCAAAACTTCGGAGGATTCTGGACCACAGTGCGTGACACGGTAAGCGGAGGACTAACGGGGGTGTGTGTCTGCTGTACAAGACAAACCTACAGTCTTACGCTCAACTTGTTAATCTTACCTGCCTTTGCCCGTTACGCAGTTATTCATATGTTGCGCAGCAGTATATAAAACCCAATTACGCTGTGAATTAACAGAACAACACCCCGAGCGTACGACACTAGGGTGTCTGTGTTTTACAGAAGTGCGATGCAATACAATGCTCCTTCGTACGTGTATACATGTTGCAGACACATGATCATGGTCATGAGTCGTGCTTGTATAACCTAATTGTAAAGCGACCTCTCGCAATAAGCTAGAAAGCCGGGTTCGAATCCCGCTACAGTACAAATTTTCGTTGTCATTATTCCGTTATACAGGTGATGGTAATCCATATTAGCAATAGCGAATACGTTTCATTTACTCTGCTGGAAGGTTTAGTACACCACAAAATAAATAATCAGCTAATCTGGTACCATTTTAGTGTATTGTTGAGGTCCTATGTCAAAAATGGTTCAAATGGCTCTGAGCACTATGGGACTCAACTGCTGAGGTTATAAATCCCGTAGAACTTAGAACTACTTAAATCTAACTAACCTAAGGACATCATACACATCCATGCCAGATGCAGTATTCGAACCTGCGACCGTAGCGGTCGCACGGTTACGGACTGTAGCGCCTAGAACCGCTCGGCCACTCCGGCCGGCTGAGGTCCTATGTCCTCCAATTTGTTTGATGTACGTTAGTTACAACCATCATGCATAGATACAAGTGGCACTCATTAGAATTCACGGAACTTACACGACCGAAAACTAAGTCCCGTTACCAAGGCACCTCCGCCTTTACTAAAACAGTTACTCACGCATAAAGCTACCATAGCACTGCTGCTCTGTCAAATGAAATGCCAAAATAGTTTTGGTTCTGCTCGAGATAAGCCACATGAAATCCTCCGAGATATAAAATAACTTAACGCCATAGTCATGACCAGAAGGTCATCATCGACGATCTTTAAACAGCACTGAGACGGTACACAACTATATAAGCAACATCGACCAAATTAACTAACGTAGTTGGAGTGATGGCGGATTTTATAACATAATTTTTTTCATCATACTGTAATCTTCTAAGACTGTAAATACTGGCACTATCGAAACACCAGATAAAAGCAGTTCCTGTGTGACTCTATGTATTCAATCTTTGTCAACATAAAACGAACAAAGTTTATTCCGCAAGTGAGATGGAACTGTCAGTTCCTACCTCAGACAACACCCGACGTGCCGGCCGGAGTGGCCGAGCGGTTCTAGGCGCTTCAGTCTGGCACCGCGCGACCGCTACGCTCGCAGGTTCGAATCCTGCCTCAGGCATGGATGTGTGTGATGTCCTTATGTTAGTTAGGTTTAAGTAGTTCTAAGTTCTAGGGGACTGATGACCTCAGATGTTAAGTCCCATAGTGCTCAGAGCCATTTGAACCATTTGAACACCCGACGTGTTCTTCCTTAAACAATGGTCTCTCATGCCCATTTATAACTCTTTGGCCTATTGTGATATCAGCGAAGCTACTTTACTAATATTTTTCTATTCACTGACATAGTGTCCTACATTAGTACCTCCAGTGGAGACTCTTTCAGAACACTACTTGAAATATTTTCCCTTCATGCTAACTCTTAAGATACGTAATTTTTAGATGGACTATTTTTCGTTTTCCAGGCTGCAAAACCAAAGACGGGTCAAACTTCTTATTGCTGTGTCTGCCTCGTGAACTGCTTCTGGTTTTTATTTCTTACGCCAGCATCACAGAAACTTTCCGATACCTCAGTCGAAACCATCGGCACGATGAATTACCGTTCTCAGGTGCTCAGCCACCCCACCGCACAGCAATGAACGTCATCGGACCTCAAGCGATACAACGAATTCTGATTCCAGCACTTACATAAAAATCAGAATACCTCGTATTCCATAGCCTGGATCACGATGCGATTGCACCAGTCGATCTTAAAGAAAAGACCGCACACACATATATTATGTTCCACCCTTCTTTCTTATCTAAATCAACTATTGTGATACTAGAACTTCAAAACTTAGAAATGAGCGAGATCAGTGAGACTGCCACGTCTCAAACTTTGGATTTATCAGACAGGCAGCCACAGCTCCAACCCACACACTGTTCCTGGGCTTCTGGTGGTACCTAGTCTGAACTGAATTACAAGGATTTTCATATAACCACAAATGTTAGTTGTGAAAAATGCTGATCCAAATGCTACGTCACCTGTAATCCTTCAAATGTTATCTATAATCAAGGCTGAAGATATAAACAATGGATTGATACCTTGTGCAACAAGCCATGAGTAAAAGTTCTACCTTGGTCGGTGATCTGTAGACGAAAGACTATGGGCACATAGAAACTGATATGGTTACAAGCACTGCCCATGATGTCTCCTTGCATACCTGGTGTATGTCAAATGCTACGGCGTCTTGTCTTGTGCTAATACGTAGAGCTTCTAAACCTGCCTGTAAAATGAGTTGTTCCTCGTCAGCTGACTGAGGAATCTTCGTCTATCTCGATCGATCACATATAGCTCTGAGGGCTTAATTCATGTCAGTTTGGTTTCTGTAGAGGTAAATCAGTCGCTGACGCCATGGATCAGGCTCTCCAAATTGTAGACGTAGCAAACTGTAAGTATTGAGCAGCAGTTATCATCGATATCATAGGTGCCTTTGACAATATGCAATGGTCTGACATGTTTGATCACCAAGAAGTCTCTGGGTGCCAAAACGCCCTATCTATGTTTCGTGGACTACTGTATCACACAGAAGAACCGCCTGCTGGGTGACACAAGATAATAAAAAAGTTTACCAGGGCTGCCCACAGGGATCGATATGTGGACTAGTATCCTCGGACGTGTGGTGCTACTGGAATTGACGGATGAGAGTTATGAAGCGAATGAGATATTGCTGATGGTCTCTGGGGACTCCTGTCGAAAGTTTGAAAAAAAATGCAATCCTCGTGCTCTTAAACATGCAGCTGTGGTGCTGGAACAACAAATTGACCATAGCTACAAGTAAAACTACATATATTTTGCTCTGGGGAAAACTCCCCTTAAAGTGGAATCAAACACCTAACCGTGTTAACTTCCCACTGCATATAGATATTTACTATTTTTCATCGACGACGGAAGAAACTTTTCAGTACATGCAGAACTAGTTCGTCAAAATGGTTCAAATGGCTCTAAGCACTATGGTACTTAACACCTGAGGTCATCAGTCCCCTAGAACTTAGAACTACTTAAAGCTAACTAACCTAAGGACATTACACACATCCATGCCCGAGGCAGGATCCGAAGCTGCGACAGTAGCGGTCGCGCGGTTCCAGGCTGAAGCGCCTAGAACCGCTCGGCCACACCGGCCGGCATATTGTCCGTCAAAAGTGGCTAAAATCAGTACAAGTTTCCAGAATCAGAGGAACTAAAATTACACCAAAATGCAATACTGATTTCCTGTGTGAGCTTTGCAGCAAATGCTTGGACTCAGTGGCTCCGTTTGGTACGACACACAACAATGCCAAGACGTAGATAGAGAGGAGTCTTCTAAGAAACAACAAGGGCCTTCATTACTCCACCCGTAGAGGCTCTTCTCGTCATTCCAAGAATATGTAACTCTGGCATGACTGTCAGATATGTTGCCGTAATATACTGGTGGCGGCCAGATAACTTACATAAAGTACAAGAATAAGGAAGTAGAATAAATAACAAATCAGATTATGAAACTGGGCACATTCTGAAAGACAGCGAGATTGGGACCCCGGAAATACAGTCTCCTTCCGAACATCTCAGAGATGCTACAAATGTATCACATGATCCGCAGTAGGGGTATGATTCAGTTTATGAGAGGGCGTGGCTTGTACACCCAGCACCTACACTCATGCTCATAAATGAAGGATAATGCTGATACATGGTGAAACAACGCTCTGGTGGGCGGTTTGCGGGTTTAAATCACCTTGGGGTATGACCATACGGTGCATTTGACCTGCGGTCGTCGCACGGTGGCGCTGGCAGCAGTCCACATACGCAGAGGTGTGTTGGTGCATGTCAGAGTACGGTGCAGCGAGTAAGCGTGCAGACGTTTTCAGACGTGCTAATGGCGAATGTGTGCTGAAAATTGCTCAAAGAGCACATATTGATGGTGTTAAGAGGGGTAGAGTACTAGGGGGAGTGGAGGCTGGTCAAACACAGCAGGTCGTAATGCGGGCCCTCCATGTGCCGTGTGATCTCAAGATTATGGCAACGATTTCAGCAGACAGGAAACGTGTCCAGGTGCTACAGTACGGGACGTACACAGTGTACAACACCACAAGAAGACCGATATCTCACCATCAGTGCCCGCAGACGGCCACGGAGTACTACAGGTAGCCTTGCTCGGCACCTTACCGCAGCCACTGGAACAGTTGACTCCAGTCACACAGTCTATAGGCGACTGAACAGACACGGTTCATTCGCCCGGAGACCTGCAAGGTGCATACCACTGACTCCTGGTCACAGGAGAGCCCGTAAAGCCTGGTGTCAAGAACACAGTACATGGTCATTGGAACAGTGAACCCAGGTTATGTTCACGGACGAGTCCAGGTACAGTCTGAAGAGTGATTCTCGCCGGGTTTTCATCTGGCGTGAACCAGGAACCAGATACGAACCCCTTAATGTCATTGAAAGGGACCTATATGGACGTTTGGTGGTGTGGGATGGGATTATGATTGGTGCACGTACACTCCTGCATGTCTTTCACAGAGGAACTGTAACAGGTCAGGTGCATCGGAACGTCATTTTCCACCAGTGTGTCCGCCTTTTCAGGGGTGCAGTGTGTCCCACCTTCCTCCTGATGGATGATAAAGCACGGCCACACCGAGCTGCCATCTTGGAGGAGTAGCTTGAAACAGAAGATATCAGGCGAATGTAGTGGCCTGCCTGTTCTCCAGACCTAAATCCCATCGAGCACGTCTGGGATGCTCTCGGCCGACGTATCGCTGCACGTCTTCAAACCCGTAGGACACTTCAGGAGCTCCGACAGGCACTGGTGTAGGAATGGGAGGCTATACCCCAGCAGCTGCTCGACCACCTGATCCAGAGTATGCCAACCCGTTGTGAGGCCTGCGTACCTGTACGTGGTGATCATATCCCATATTGATGTCGGGGTACATGCGCAGGAAACAGTGGCGCTTTGTAGCACGTATGTTCCGGGACGTTTTTCTCTACTTATCACCAATACCGTGGACTTACACATCTGTGCCGTATGTGTTCCCTTTGTGCGTATACTATTAGCGCCAGTTTCGTGTAGTGCCACGTTGTCTGGCACCACATTCTGTGACTGTTGATTTAGGATCTGTGCAGTTGACTTCGCAGGCCCTCTCTGTGTGATAAATGAGAGATATATGCCGCCTGATGGTGAACCACAGTTGTTAATTTGGAATGTGGACACATTTACGTTATTGAGCCTTTTGACAAGCAACTTATCTAAATTCAGCTGAGCAAGTTTACAGTAGATATTAAAGGCAGAAACACTGACCTCAGAGACGTGGGGGTGGGGGGTGGGGGGAGTATCAATGGCGGCGAGGTCTGAATATATGAATCGATGGTGAGAGAATGAGTGCCTTGTGCTGTTAAATGACAACGACCACGACGAGTAAATATAAGCTCAGAAGTAGCGTAAAAATACTGTGTGATCTTTTAACATGTGTTGCTGCGATAGAATATGTAATTGTTATGTAGTTTAATATATACAGGTTTTTTTCGAAGTCTTTGCGAAAAACGTCTAGAGGTGAGAGATCATGTGTTAGCGAAAACTGTTGTTGGAGACAAAATGTTCTTCGTTCTTCCCGGCGACTCTAGATGTCGCAGGGCGTAGGCATTCTCCAGCATTTGCATGCAGAGTGTATTGCCTACCATACAGTCATCTGCTCTGCGTGAAGAGCAGTAGAGTGACCAAAACTGAAGTGCCTAATTCACTTCTAAAATATCTTTCTCCGCTTAGAGACACACATTCAATTTATTGAGGTATGTAGTATGCAGCACAACAGATTCGGCGAAATCTAGTCATCCCACGGCCAACGAGTGCTAAAGGACACCTAGCGTCGCTAGGAAGAATCAGTGAACATTTTGTCTCTAAAAAATATTGTTCTCCATGAAGTGATCTGTCACCCCTGCACATTTACCGCAAAGACCTTGAAACCCCATGTATACAACAATAACCAGTAATAGCATAATACACACATCTCAAAAAAATTTGCATCACCTCGGTACGGAAAGTTCCGGAACCTGTACAAAAAATTGGAATATAGATCAACATAAACATCATTTCCACCCTTTTTATTGCTCATGAAAACCACACATTGCATGTTGCACCACCACAAAGCGAGACCTTCAGAGGTGGTGGTCCAGACCGCTGTACACACCGGTACCTCTAATACCCAGCACGTTCTCTTGTGTTGATGCATGCCTGTATTCTTCGTGGCATACTATCCACAGGTTCATCAAGGCACTGTTGGTCCAGATTGTCCCAGTCCTCAACGGAGATTCGGCGTAGATCCCTCAGAATGGTTGGTGGGTCACCTCGTCCATAAACAGCCCAGGCATGTTCTATAGTGTTCATGTCTGCGGAACATGCTGGCCACTCTAGTCGAGCGATGTCTTTATTCTGAAGGAAGTCATTCACAAGATGTGCTCGATGGGGGCGCGAATTGTTGTTCATGAAGACGAATGCGTCGCCAATACGCTGCCGATATTGTTGCAGTATCGGTCAGACGATGGTATTCACGTATCGTACAGCCATTTTGACGCCTTCTATGACCACCAGCGGCGTATTTCGGCCCCACATGATGCCACCCAAAAACAGCAGGGAAATTCCACCTTGCTGCACTCGCTGGACAGTGTGTCTAAGGCGTTTATCCTGAGCGTGTTGCCTCCAAATACGTCTCCGACGATTGTCTGTTTGAAGGTATATGCGACACTCATTGATGAAGAGAAAGTGATGCAAATTCTGAGCGGTCCATTCGGCATGTTGTTGGACCCATATGTACCGCGTTGCATGGTGTCGTGGTTGCAAAGATGGACCTCGCCGTGGACATCGGGTGTTAAGTTGCGCATCATGCAGCATACTGCGCACAGTTTGAGTCGTAACGCGACGTCCTGTGGCTGTACGAAAAGCATTATTGAAAATGGTGGTTTTGCTGTCAGGGTTCCTCCGAGCCATAATCCGCAGGTATCGGTTATCCACTGCAGTAGTAGCCCTTGGGCGGCCTCAGCGAGGCATTTCATCGACAGTTCCTCTCTCTCTGTATCTCCTTCATGTCCGAACAACAACTCTGTGGTTCACTCATAGACGCCTGGACACTTCCCTTGTTGAGAGCCCTTCCGGGCACAGATTAACAATGCGGACGCGATCGAACAGCGGTATTGACCGTCTAGGCATGGTTGAACTACAGACAACACGAGCCGTGTACCTCCTTCCTGGTGGAATGACTGGAACTGATCGGCTGTCGGACCCCCTCCGCGTAATAGGCGCTGATCGTGCATGATTGTTTACACATTTGGGCGGGTTTAGTAACATCTCTGAACAGTCAAAGGCACTGTGTCTGTGATACAATATCCACAGTCAACGTCTGTCTTCAGGAGTTCTGGGAACTGGGGTGATGCAAAACTTTTTTTTAAGTGTGTCTATTCATCTACAGAGAATTGCAATGTCTCGATATGTTTCTGAAACAATAACTGGGCAGTTACTTTTAATTACAATATTTAATGTTGCACTGACATGGACTATCGTACAGATTACGTACGAAACGCGTATGGAGTTGTGTTGGCCCAAGAGTTACCGAGCCACATTCTAGCTGGAGGGCTGCGCACACTATTAAATACAAATAGTTTATGTAGTGATAATACTTATAGGAAATGCACAGATAGAAAGCAGTAAATGTAGGCCATTATCTCACTCGGTGCAGGCAAAACCCTAAAACGTACCGAAATAGCCGCAACCGATGGGCAGCAAGAAAATTCGCATTATAAACTACTTAATAAATTCATTTTTGTTCTTTGTATCATTCCTTATTTTAATCTGGCTGACACTTTTTAAAAATTAACTATAATTCATATACAAGGGCGTGCTGAAATGTAATGCCTAAGAATTTTTTATGTGAAAAGTCTTAAAAGTTTTTAAACTTTTTTAAAAAAATTATTTACATTCTACATGTTTATCCTTCACGTCTATTTATTTATCTCTCAACGTACTCACCTAGGCAACGAAAATAATTCTTCCAACGAAAGAATAGTCTGTTAATACCGCCACTGCAGAATGTGTGACTTGGTTGACGGAGCCACAACCTCACCTCTGTCTGCACCGCACCATTACTATCAATGTGAAGTCTTTAAAGGTGTTCTTTGAATTTTGGAAACAGATGAAAATCGGATGGAACCACGTCGGCCCTGTATGGAGGATGATCGATTGAAGTGACTCCGCGGCGTCAGATTGTTGCCGATATCGCAGTACTAGCGTATGGTATGGCATTGTCTTGCTAAAGGAAATAAGAGCATACTGTTTCTCACGCACTGATATAGATATGAGTACATTACACACCGCCATGTTACACGCTGCAATTCGGAGCCTTCTAGCGGCATAGAGCTGTAAATATATAGATATGAAGAATAAGATGTAGAACGTCAATAACATTTGTTTCCATCAAAAAATTCGGAGACATTACTTTTCAGCAAACCTTCGTATAAGTAATATTGTATATATCAATCAATTTATTTCACCAGATTTGGAGTTAAGAATTTAAAAAAAGTACGATTATATACTGAATTTTCAATGTTATGAGCATATTATAAGACCTGCTTTAGACAAACAGAGGGGCTAGACATCAGAAAGTAATAAACTAATAAATGTGGGACGGAACATCGAAGTCTAGCGTTAGTGACTTTTGCACATCCATACTAAGAGTTCCAGAGGACACTGAAACACACTGTGCTACAGAATTCAGTGCATGTTATGATATGTAGAAGGTCCTTGACAGAGTATCTTAGTGAAAGTCATTGTGTGTGGATACAAAAACATGTTATTACCCGATTACAGAGATGCTCTTGCATCCTACTTCTACAAGATAATGCGAGTGACTAACAGCGGCTGATCCTCACCATCAGTTACAGCCCATTGTCTTTCCACGAAACCCGGCAATCTCTCGCCGAGATCTTATCAACACAGCGCAGTTTGCGTGTTAGTCCGTCCATATTACGAGATTACAATTGCGCCTGTATGTAGCGAAACGAACGAATTATTGGCTTCTAGAAGTGAATACGCGGAAGAGAAACGTGGAAACACAGAAGGCAGCAGAAAGCAAAACTGTAGCTTCGATACAGAAGCAGTAATGTCACAAGATCTGTACTCAATCTTTTAAATTTATTGTTCCTGTTAACACAAACTCTTCTCTTGCGTTAATCTACGCTTGCAGATTTATGTACTGTAGAAACACTGTAGTAATGCACAACCATTACATATTTCAAATTGGTTCCTGCGAAAATGTAACGAAGCTGAAATAATGTTTTCGGGATTAGACCACTGTATAGTTTAATTACTTTCTTTAGATCGTAACGAATGGAGTTCCGAGTCCATAATAACGAGAAAAATCAGCGCTGACAACAGATCATTAGCGTTACCTTTGACTTCGTAGCCATCAAGAGCAGTATCGACTTCTTGTGGAGATTGACCAATAGTGTTAATAACGTACGAGTACAATGATTAAGTTCCATACACTGCCTTAGGAAAACAACAATACAAATAGTAATAGTTCTGATAATAATAGAAAGAAACTACCAGAAGAATATCCTGAAGGAGCAAGAAATAGATAATGGCTACAGGAAGTATGGGGATCAGAAGGAAACTATGTCATTTACATGCAAAACTCTTCACCCAAACAGTAGTTGAAACGCATGATAAGGTCGCCAAAATAATGAACTAGAAGTGAAGACTGTCCTTCATACTCAAGATACGATGCTCTCGCTACTACAGAAAATGACAAGTGCAAGATTTACTGCGTAATAACTAATGCAACGATCCAATATAATTGACCTGATATGACAACGACCAGCAAAGGTGAACAAGTCATCTTACTCGTAGGCATCGCTGTGCCCAACCTGTATAATCAGAAATCCAAATACAATTTACCTAGTGGCTAAACAAAGGAGTCTGTGAGCTGCAGTAAAAGCCACGTGAAACCATAAGTTTGTGAACATCGTCCCAGTGGTAATATTGGAAACCGACGGAACTTCAGAACAAACGTGAAGAGCCTACAGGACCTAAAATTGCTTTCTTCACTCTGCTGCAAACCATAACAAGCAGTTGTGCTGAATACCAGCTGTATCTTTCATCGGAGAACATAGTTAACATACCGATAACCTATTGTTTAAACTACCATCATAATCACTGCAATGTACAATGAATAAGCCAAAAACAATTAATAATAGGTTATGAGACGTAGAAGAGATGTTTCATTAAGGAGGTGCAATACTTAAACCTATCCTTAGTAGCAGGGCTGGGAAATCGCTGGTACAATCATTTATGACTCATGTATAGCCAACCACCACCCATCACTTTCAAGGTCACCCCCTTACCCCTCCCAATCCTGTTCCCCACTCACTTTCATGATCATACTCCACCCTTCTCTCTGCCCATTCTTCTAGGCCGATTGGTTGAGGTATACATGACAGGAAATTCAAAGGGATGTTCGCTTGTCGGCTGAGGCGCGGTGATACGCTGCGTGGTTGATTTTCTTATGTAAACAACTGAGGACCTGCCTTTTCTTAATTACTTTAAATTATGACCTACATCATAACATGGCTGCCTCTATATTTAAATCACCCTTATCTTAATTACTATTATTTATGACACTGCATTAAGTCACAATTAAAATGGCCAGATCTGTATTTATACTGCCTTTATGTTCCTCAATGTAATTTATGACCCAATATGGCTACTGGATGTTCTTCCAAGCTATTATTATCTTAATGGCTGTAATTTATGACAAACTGTGCCTGCAACTATCGAAACACAGCTACCTCTATGTTTATATCACCTCTACATTAGTTACTGTAATTAATGATACACTATGATGTCACGATCAAATATGGCTGCCTAAGAGGAGTCTGATATCATGATGTTGCAGTAGAAGTGTAAAAAAACAGCAGGAAATTGGAGAAAAAACAAATAGCAACGTTTCGGCAGATATGTGTACGTTAAATGCATTGGAGACAATACGGTGTCGAGTAGAGATTCCTGAGGAAAGCTAGCCGACACAACAGTAAATACGCCAAGGAATTCTACGACTCTTTTGGCTGCGGTGCGGCCTGAGCATGGCGGTAAGATACAGCTGTGGTAAACAATTTTTCCCACCTAATTTTCGGCCAACTTGTACTGCTGCCATCATCATGGAGGTAGGACAGGAGCAATAACGACTTTATTACAAACAATCAAAATGCGATCTTCTGTGGCCCACACTGTGTATCCCTAAGCACAAACACCCACACTGCACCATGGCTACCGTACCCTGCACTGCCAGGGGTTACAGGCTTTGCCGGCAAGTGCCAGCTGCCAACAACGCCGCTGGTGCTGCCACACGTCACCTCAGTTACACCACCAAGTCTGGTCGAGTCGGAGAGAGAGTTGGGAAAGATTTTAATAGAGCGACCAGCAACACCAGTGATTTCACACAAATTACCCATGTACCTTTATAGGCTGTGTCGAGGCCACCAGCAGGCAGATGATTCTCCTATTCTGAGCAATTACGCTGGCTGCTTGCGCGTCACCAGTGAGAGCCTAATCATCCGTCTCGCTGGCCCATCAGTATTGCTGTATCCTCAGAAGCCGTCTTTGGCCAACCCGTCGCTCCCGTTGGTCCCTAATGCCTGCCAAAGTCGTCGGCGGCTCACTGGCTATTTGTCCTAACTCTCTGTCAGTGTCCTTGCGTACCAGGCGTCGAGTGTCACCTCCCAGTTGCTGCCGCTTTCCATGTCCCAGGTAGCCGCAATTGATCGAGCGCTGCCTCGCCTGCAGCTGTCGATGCCTGCCTACGCCGCCAGATCATGAGGCTACTGATGTTGACAGTCTCCCTGGGTACCACCTGCGCCTCTCTCGCCAAAGCGTCATAGCCAGACGTCTGCCAATGCTGCCATCTGCCAAAGAAAAGTCGCCCTCAAGGGCTACCAATGATACCAGTTTCGATGGGCGCTTGTTGAGCTCCTCTCGCTACAGCATCAATAATTAGATGTCTGCCAACATCGCCGTCTCTCAGAGCAACATCGCCCTCTTCAAGTCATAAGTGCTGTCAGTCTTTCCGAGCGTTCAATGTATCCCACTCGAAGCAGCAACAATCGCCAGAAGTCTGACAACGCCGGCATGACCCTGATAAACATTATCTTCATCGGGCTATTGACGCTGCCAGTCTCTCCAGGTACCTGTCACACCCATTTTGCTGAAATTCAGTCGCCGGACTCTGCTGACGCCCCGTTACCCAGAACAACATTGTCCCCGTTGGGCTACCTATGCTGTCAATCTCACCAGGCGTCATCGCACCCCTCTCACCACAGCATCAATATCCAGCTGTATGCCGCGGCCGCTATCACCCAGAACAACATTGCCCTCGTCGTACTACGGATGACGCCAGTCTTGCAAAGTGACATTTATGCCCCTCTCGTACAGTGTCGATCGCCGGAAGTATACCGTCCCCGCCATCACCCAGGGCAACAGCGCCCTCATCGGTATATAGAGGCTGCCTATCTCGCCGGGCGCCAGTCGCACACCTCTAGCCACAGTATCAATCAGTCACCAAAAGCCTGCCGCGCCCTGCCGAGCGTTGGCGGGCGCCAGCTGCGCCCACGTGAGAGCACTACGCGGGGTCCGTACCGCATGCGGAAGAGCCCACAGTTTTGTCATACCAGACGTTATGTATTCCTAACCACGAGGGATAAGCCCTTACAAATGTAATTGAGGCCGGCTGTTTATTTCACGTGACTTGCCACCGTGCAAGGACTTCAAATATGGTAAAGTTTTTCTACTTAACATACAGAAAGCAAAGTTGTACTATTTGCAGATGACACAAAAGCTGGCGCCGTCAAGCGTTTAATAAGCTGCAGGAGGACTTTGATCATTTGTCCTATAGCGTAAAACTCTAGTACATAGCAAACGAAATTTTAAATTTCTCTCTACTACGTGAAAGGATTTTTTAGTTTAAAAACTAATTGCTTGTGCAGTGTAGATGACAAAGGCTCTACTTTATGGGAAAATTTAGTGTATTTCATTGGTAATATGAGCTTGGTCATTCTACTCTCATTACCCATAACTTCTCTAAATAGAAGGGGCGTTAGATAAGTAATGGTACACATTTTTCCTGGAAGCAGATTGGTTTTATTCAGGATTCGAATACGCCATAACATTCCCCACTCTTTTGGCTACAGAACCCTATTTTTCAACATAATCTCCGTTCAGTTCGACGGCCTTACTCCACCTTACTGGAAGGACCGCATGGTACCACTCTACTGGTTGATGCCGAAGCCAACGTCTTGCTGCATCATTAACCTCCCGATCATCTACTTACAACTTTCTGCGGAGTGTAGCCTTCATTGGTCCAAAGAGATGGAAGTCGCAAGGTTGCGAGATTCGGGCTGTAGGGTGGCCTTTGAGTAACTGATCGACGAGCGTTTCAGTACTACCAGCAGAGACGTCCAGTTGTGTACCAAGGTGTTCGATCGTCACCCGTCGATCACCTCGAAAGAGAGCTTCTGCACGTTCCAACACTGCAGGTGGAACAGCTGCGTGCGACCTGCCGACAAGCGGAAGATCGAACTGGTTTGCACGACCTTTTTCCGTTGAAGAGAGATGTCTAGTCCAATGACTCATCGTGCTCTTGTTCACTGCCAAGTCTATGTGCACATTCTGCAAGCGCCTATGACAGCTCTCTGGTTGAAACGCATCTCCATTTTAGGCCCCATTTTGAAGACTACGTATGACGCCGCCACCTATCAGAACTTATTGAACCTATAGGGGTTGAAACAGGATCATTCCACTATGTCCCACAGCAAATTCCGCATTTTTTCAACCGGAAGCAGCAGAGAAAAAATAAATTACATTACTTTGAGCCATGGCGCCTAATTGGAGATATCGCTCGAGATCTTTGGCGATGTTCGGCTGGGCAAGTAGTGAATAGCAGTTCGAGTGAGGGCGCGAGGGGTACACGTGGCGAAGCAAATGACGCCGCTGTGAAGGAAGGTCCTTTGTGAGGTATTAGCCGATGTGGGAGGTCGCAGGCGCCGAGCCGGGAAAGGAGCAGGAGGGGTAGGAGCTCAGTGTTTCGCGTCCTGTCGACAACGAAGTCATTTAAGACGGAACACAAACTCGGATTAGGGAAGGATGGGGAGGAAAATCAGCCGTTTACTGTCCCCGGTATTAGCCTGAAGCGATTTTGGGAAATCACGGAAACTCTATATCAGGAAGGCCAGATGCAGGTTTGAACCGTAGTCCTCCCGAATGCAGGGGAGAGGAGCTGTGCTGCTGTCAGTCAGTTGGTGCTTTCGTGTTGCCGTGAGTTGTGTTTTCGCGCCGATATCACCATTGCACATGAGGAGGGTCTGGCAGTCTTCACGTTCTGCCTTCCCATCCAAGAATTTCTTGGGATCACAAGTGGCCAACTCCGGCTTCTGCATCTAGTTAGACATTTCTCTGATAAGAGTATGTTTTCTGTGTGGAAAAGAGAACTTCTGCTACTCCTTTTGTAGTCCTCATCTAGCTTGGGGACAACAATTTGGTGGTGGCGTAATGAGCTGACGATGTTTCCGCGTCAGGATTATATTTTTGTGGTGGAAATGTTATACGCTGGTGACTGTTAGGCTGCTTGCAGTCTGTAAGTTTGTTATGCCACCACTAAGTTTTGTAGCCACTATTAATATTGCGAAACGAATCTACTCACCTGACCTTTTTGTTAAAAAATTTCTCATTCCTAACTGGTTCAACTGGCTCTTAGCACTATGGGACTTAACTTCTGATGTCATCAGTCCCCTAGAATTAGAACTACTTAAACCTAACTAACCTAAGGACATTACACACATCCATACCAGAGGCAGAATTCGAACCTGCGACCGTAACGGTCGCGCGGCTCCAGACTGTAGCGCCTAGAACCTCTCGGCCACTCCGGCCGGCTCTCATTCCTAGTAGTACAACTTTACTTCTCAAGATTTCTAACTATTCTAATGGTGTTGCTCATACTAACTAGTCTAGGAACGTAATTAGTCCCCTTTGAGCTGATTTTGTTTTTGGCCGGCCGCGGTGGTCGTGCGGTTCTAGCGCTGCAGTCCGGAACCGCGGGACTGCTACGGTCGCAGGTTCAAATCCTGCCTTGGGCATGGATGTGTGTGATGTCCTTAGGTTAGGTAGGTTTAAGTAGTTCTAAGTTCTAGGGGACTGATGACCTAAGATGTTAAGTCCCATAGTGCACAGAGCCATTTGAACCATTTTTTTGATTTTGTTTTTATTCCCTCAATGTGAAATTGTTGTCTTGTAATTTACAAATTGTTAATTCAGAATTTTAGTCTGTTGTGGCGGAGAACGATGTGTTGGCCTTCTCATTCCTCAGATGACAGGCAAGCGTTTCCGGCAGTTTTCCGCTGCCGCGTTTGGTAGCGATTCTAACGGTCGCTATCTCAGCTGCCAAAGAGCCTTTGTTTGGAACGGCCAGGCGATCTCCTGTTTGTTGATCTGCTACGCGATCAAAACCCAAGCTGTTTTATTGAATGTTGTATCTCATTTCTTAAATATATTTGATTTTATTCGTATAGCTGTTACGAGTAAAATTCTGGGTGGTTTTCATGTGGGCAATGTTTATGCTTAGTAATAAATAATTCTAAAGAAAGACGTGGTGCATTTTTTACCAAATTAAAAAATCGTCATTTAAATTGTTATGGACAATTTTCATGTTGGCTAAGGTTGAGCTCAATAATGAACAGTTATAAACAACGCTGTGAAGCATTTATGTTACATGGAAAACTTCTTTTTAGTTTTTCTGGAGTAATTTTCCAGTTACGCGAGGTTGCGTTCAGTGATTAGTAATTTCAATGAGTGTTGTGTCTCACTTTTTGTAAATACAAAATTTTTATTTAAATTGTTCTGGACGAATTATCATGTTGGGCAGGTTACGTTTGGTAATTAATAGTTTTAGTGGTGCACTTTGACGCATTTCTCTGAAATACAATATTTTATTTAAATGGTTCTACATACATTTTATGTGACTAAGCTTACACTGAAAAATTAATAATTCTATGAATATGTGGCTGATTTTTTGAAAATCGCTGTTAATACTAAGATTCTGAACACTTTCTGTGTTGGTCAAACATTCGTATATAATCAGTAATTTAAGTGAATATTGTGGCCCATACCTGAACTAATCTGATGCGAGCCTGTGGTTGTTGTTTCTTAGTCTTTTTTCGTAAAAAAGTTGCTTAATTTGGGCTCATATGGTAACTGCCGAAGATTTATGTAAATAAATTTGTTATTATAATCGAAGCTGTGAATGACGTTGGCGCTGGGCTTTCTTCTCCATTCTACAGCCCAAAGTGCTGACCCTTGTGACCCGTCCTTGTTAACGTCGTTTCACAGCTATTGAACGCCCCTCGTATTTCATCCAATTTGAGAAGTTACTCAACTGCCCTGATATATGTTACGTTGTTTACGTTTATATTGTTCTCATCATGATCATCAGCAAGCCAATGTCAATAACAACAGTAACAGTTGATCTGTACATGCCGCTACTAGCAGGAGATAAAGAGATAGAGAGAATATGAGAGAAAGGTATGTAGAGGTAAGTGAAAAGCTAATAATCATGGGGGACTGGAAGGCCGTGGTGACAGAAGGCACAGAAGAACAGAACAAAACACGAACTCGGTAGTAGGAATGAGAGAGGAGGAAGTCACATTGGGTTCTGCTGCAAATTTAAGTTAGTAATAGCAAATATAACGTTCCAAAAGCTCAAGAGGAGGAGATATATTTGGAAAAGGCCTAGAGACATGTGAAGTTACTAGGTGGATGGCATAAAACTGGTACATGGAATACAAAATCAGAGATTGGATTTAAGTCGTATCTGGGAATGGGTGATTAATTGCAATAATCGATTAATAGTAATTATTCTGGTAACCTGTTTTGGATTTTACACAAGTGATTATCCTTAGGGTTAATTATTTCAATTATTCCTTTTTTAAGTCTGTTTAGTGTTGACTTGCTGTCTGTAGCTTCTTTATAAAGAGTAGTACGACTGTCCCTTAATAATCATCGAGTAACGTCGGCACAAGTCGGCAAATTTCGTGTCGACTGTGTTCTGTTAAAAACTGCTCGCAACATTTTCTAGCAAGTGATCTAACAGTAGTGGCTCTTACGTATGTGGAGAAGTACAGCAAGTGTTTTGGACATTTAAGTCTTCATGATGGGCTTTCACCAAACACTGTCGCTTCTGTAGTAATTTAGACCATAGCTGCTGATTGGTATGAGGTGTGCGAATCCGTAAGTTGTCAGCAATCGATGGAAACAAGTAAACATACACCTTTCATGTCCCCTCACCATACGGCGGCAGTGCCATTCTTCCTCTGCTTCCTGCCCACCTATGAGCCAGTCTGACATCCATCCATAGCCAAACCTTATTACTGTGATCACTTTTAAGATACTGTGTGTAGATGCACACTAAGTTACAAACATAGCACTGAAGAAACTAACTGTAGTATAGAAAGCTTTGAGAAAGGTAACATAGCTTCATGTTCACTTCCCGAAAAATTTGGTTGCTTGTAAGTATCTCTGCTAAAAAAATAACGATATTAATTTGCTTTACTATTAAATGTTAAATCAGTATACAGGGTGGTCCACTGATAGTTACCGGGTCAAATACACTCCTGGAAATGGAAAAAAGAACACATTGACACCGGTGTGTCAGACCCACCATACTTGCTCCGGACACTGCGAGAGGGCTGTACAAGCAATGATCACACGCACGGCACAGCGGACACACCAGGAACCGCGGTGTTGGCCGTCGAATGGCGCTAGCTGCGCAGCATTTGTGCACCGCCGCAGTCAGTGTCAGCCAGTTTGCCGTGGCATACGGAGCTCCATCGCAGTCTTTAACACTGGTAGCATGCCGCGACAGCGTGGACGTGAACCGTATGTGCAGTTGACGGACTTTGAGCGAGGGCGTATAGTGGGCATGCGGGAGGCCGGGTGGACGTACCGCCGAATTGCTCAACACGTGGGGCGTGAGGTCTCCACAGTACATCGATGTTGTCGCCAGTGGTCGGCGGAAGGTGCACGTGCCCGTCGACCTGGGACCGGACCGCAGCGACGCACGGATGCACGCCAAGACCGTAGGATACTACGCAGTGCCGTAGGGGACCGCACCGCCACTTCCCAGCAAATTAGGGACACTGTTGCTCCTGGGGTATCGGCGAGGACCATTCGCAACCGTGTCCATGAAGCTGGGCTACGGTCCCGCACACCGTTAGGCCGTCTTCCGCTCACGCCCCAACATCGTGCAGCCCGCCTCCAGTGGTGTCGCGACAGGCGTAAATGGAGGGACGAATGGAGACGTGTCGTCTTCAGCGATGAGAGTGGCTTCTGCCTTGGTGCCAATGATGGTCGTATGCGTGTTTGGCGCCGTGCAGGTGAGCGCCACAATCAGGACTGCATACGACCGAGGCACACAGGGCCAACACCCGGCATCATGGTGTGCGGAGCGATCTCCTACACTGGCCGTACACCACTGGTGATCGTCGAGGGGACACTGAATAGTGCACGGTACATCCAAACCGTCATCGAACCCATCGTTCTACCATTCCTAGACCGGCAAGGGAACTTGCTGTTCCAACAGGACAATGCACGTCCGCATGTATCCCGTGCCACCCAACGTGCTCTAGAAGGTGTAAGTCAACTACCCTGGCGAGCAAGATCTCCGGATCTGTCCCCCATTGAGCATGTTTGGGACTGGATGAAGCGTCGTCTCACGCGGTCTGCACGTCCAGCACGAACGCTGGTCCAACTGAGGCGCCAGGTGGAAATGGCATGGCAAGCCGTTCCACAGGACTACATCCAGCATCTCTACGATCGTCTCCATGGGAGAATAGCAGCCTGCATTGCTGCGAAAGGTGGATATACACTGTACTAGTGCCGACATTGTGCATGCTCTGTTGCCTGTGTCTATGTGCCTGTGGTTCTGTCAGTGTGATCATGTGCTGTATCTGACCACAGGAATGTGTTAATAAAGTTTCCCCTTCCTGGGACAATCAATTCACGGTGTTCTTATTTCAATTTCCAGGAGTGTATCTCACGAAATAAGCGTCAAACGGAAAAACTACAAAGAACGAAACTCGTCTAGCTTGAAGGGGGAAACCAGATGGCGCTATGGTTGGTCCGCTAGATGGCGCTGCCATAGGTCAAACGGGTATCAACTGCGTTTCTTTAAATAGGAACCCCCATTCTTTATTACATATTCGTGTAGTACGTAAAGAAATATGAATGTTTTGGTTGGACCACTTTTTTCGCTTTGTGATAGATGGCGCTGTAATAGTCACAAGCGTATAAGTACGTGGTATCACGTAACATTCTGCCAGTGCGGACGGTATTTGCTTCGTGATACATTACCCATGTTAAAATGGACCGTTTACCATTTGCGGAAAAGGTCGATATCGTGTTGATGTATGGCTATTGTGATCAAAAGGCCCAACGGGCGTGTGCTATGTATGCTGCTCGGTATCCTGGACGACATCATCCAAGTGTCGGGACTGTTCGTCGGATAGTTTCGTTATTTAAGGAAACAGGAAGTGTTCAGCCACATGTGAAACGTCACCCACGACCTGCAACAAATGATTATGCCCAAGTAGGCGTTTTAGCTGCTGTCGCGTCTAATCCGTACATCAGTAGCAGACAAAGTGCGCGAGAATCGGGAATCTCAAAAACGTCGGTGTTGAGAATGCTACATCAACATCGATTGCACCCGTACCATATTTCTATGCACCAGGAATTGCATGGCGACGACTTTGAACGTCGTGTACAGTTCTGCCACTGGGCACAAGAGAAATTACGGGACGATGACAGATTTTTTGCTCGCGTTCTATTTAGCGACGAAGCGTCATTCACCAACAGCGGTAACGTAAACCGGCATAATATGCACTATTCGGCAACGGAAAATTCACGATGGCTGCCACAAGTGGAACATCAGCGACCTTGGCGGGTTAATGTATGGTGCGCTATTATGGGAGGAAGGATAATTGGCCCCCATTTTATCGATGGCAATCTAAATGGTGCAATGTATGCCGATTTCTTACGTAATGTTCTACCGATGTTACTACAAGATGTTTCACTGCATGACAGAATGGCGATGTACTTCCAACATGATGGATGTCCGACAGATAGCAAGCGTGCGGTTGAAGCGGTATTGAATAGCATATTTCGTGACAGGTGGATTGGTCCTCGAAGCACCATACCATGGCCCGGACGTTTATCGGATCTGACGTCCCCGGATTTTTTTCTGTGGGAAAAATTGCTATCGTGATCCACCGACAACACCTGACAACATGCGTCAGCGCATTGTCAGTGCACGTGAGAACATTGCGGAAGGCGAACTACTCGCTGTTGAGAGGAATGTCGTTACACGTATTGCCAAATGCATTGAGGTTGACGGACATCATTTTGAGCATTTATTGCATTAATGTGGTATTTACAGGTAATCACGCTGTAACAGCATGCGTTCTCAGAAATGATAAGTTCACAAAGGTACATGTATCACATTGGAACAACCGAAATAAAATGTTCAAACGGACCTACGTTCTGTATTTTAATTTAAAAATCTACCCGTTACCAACTGTTCGTCTAAAATTGTGAGCCATATGTTTGTGACTATTACAGCGCCATCTATCACAAAGCGAAAAATGTAGTCCAACTAAAACATTCATATTTCTTTATGTACTACACGAATATGTAATAAAAAACGGGGGTTCCTATTTTAAAAAGACGCAGTTGATATCCGTCTGACCTATGGCAGCGCCATCTAGCGGGCCAACCATAACGACATCTGGTTTCCCCCTTCAAGCTGGACAAGTTTCGTTTTTTTGTAGTTTTTACGTTTGACGCTTATTTCGTGAGATATTTGGCCCGGTCACGATCAATGGACCACCCTGTATATTTCTGCTAAAAATAAGAAAACGGTGATTATGTATTTCATAAAACTGAGTAACTATTGTTAGCTACAAAACGTAATATATATTTGATAGCCTCGCTTTACTTTTTGTATAATAAATCCAATAAATCCTTTCATCATACAAAATAATTTCAGAGGAATGCGTCACAGACTTAAAAACAAAAATGTAACATGAGAGTTGATCTAATACTCGATTACTAGCATATAGTTAATCTAGTGGATTAAAAGATTCATTTAAATAATCGAAAAGTCCACTGAATCGATTATTAGTCATAATCGAGCATCCCTAGGGGTCCCCAGCGGCAGATATAGAACCAGATCCTAATTTAGCAACGTCGAAGAGTAAGCTGAAGTTGAACAGAATCTGATGGAATTACATTTTCCTGGAGACATACATAAAAATTGGAAATTTGTGGTTAGTTCCTATGGGACCAAAATACTGAGGCCGTCGGTCCCTAGGGTTACACACTACTTACTCTAATTTAAATTAACTTACGCTAAAGACAAAACACACACACACACACACACACACACACACACACACACACACACACACTCATGCCCGAGGGAGGACTCGAACCGCCGAAAGGGGGGGGGGGGGGAGGGGGGGGGCGCGCGAACTGTCGCAAGGCGCCCCGAGACCGCTTGGCTACCCCGCTTGGCGAGACATACGAGTCTCAACTTTACCTTCGGTAAGGATAGAAGCTTAAGCAATCAACTGAAATTCCTGTCACAGCTGGTACTTGAATCCATATGTCCCACTTAGAAGAAAAATGTGCTAGTCATTACACCATCGTAGTACTTACGCTACCACAGATGCACTCACTACCATCGTCCAGTGCCCTCCGTACATTAACTTCAATTCACATCTTCAGCTCATTTTCCTCTTTTTGGTTTTTTAACTCGTCAGCATTGCCAATGGTCTTCGACATTGGAATAGCATCCCTGCTTTGCGTACAGTGGGGAAATCCTTCCTGTACCTGAAGTGTAGGTGAACTATTGATCTGATGGAATTACATTTTATTGAAGACACATGAAGCTCAGATTTATTTTCGATATGGATAGAAGCTTAAGCAATCAACTAAAATTTCTGCCGTGGCAGGGACTTGAACTAAGGTCTCTGGAGTACTAGAAGTGCTAACCCCTGCATCAGCATAGCATTGTGACTACCACAGTTTCAAGGACTACACTACTCCAATGCTCTCCCTAACACAGAATGCAGTCCACACCTTCAACATATTCTTTGAATCACAAGTATTGCTGAGGCTCTCCCACATTGGAAAAGACCCTAGCTTTGCATGGTACATTTTCCTGGATACATATGATTCTCAACTCATTTACATCTACATCTACATCCTACTCCGCAATCCACCTAATGGTGTGTGGCGGAGGATACTTTCGGTACCACTATCTGGTCCCTCCAACCCTGTTCCACTCGCGAATAGTGGGTGGTAAGAATGATTGTCGGTAAGCCTCTGTATTGGCTCTAATTTCTCAAATTTTCTCGTCGTGGTCAATACGCGAGATGTATGTGGAGGAAAGTAATGTGTTGTCTGACTCCTCCTGAAAAGTGCTGTACCGAAGTTTCAGCAGTAAATCTCTACGTGATGCACAACGCCTCTCTTGTAACGCCCGCCAGTGGAGTTTGTTTAGCATCTCCGTAACGCTCTCTCGCCAGCTAAACGATCCCGTGACGAAACGCGCCGCTCTTCGTTGGATCTTCTCTGTCTCCTCTATCAGTCTTACCTGACAGGGAACCAGATAAGATGAACAGTACTCAAGAATCGGGTGAATAAGTGCTTTATAAGCCACTTCTTTCGCGGATGAGTTACATTTCCTTAAGATTCTCCCGATGAATCAGAGTCTGGTGTCTGCTTTTCGCACTATCTGTTTTAATGGTCATTCCACTTAAGGCCGCTCTGGATAGTTATGCCTAGACATTTTACGGCAGACACTGTCCGCAGCTGTTTGTCATTAATAGTGTAACTGTGTAGTACTCAATTTCTTTTCCTATGTATGCGTAGTATGTTACTTTTATTTACGTTCAGGATCAACTCCCAAAGTCTGCACCATTCATCAGTTCTCTGCAGGTCGTTCTGCAAATTCTTACTATCTTCTGGCGTTGTTACTTTGGTATAAACTACTGCATCATCTGCGATTAGCCTTAAAGAGCATCTGACGCTTTCTACTAGATCATTTATATACATATATTGTAAACAGCATCGTTCATATCACACTTCCCTGTGGCGCTCCGGATATTATCTTTACATCTGTCGATTTAGTTCCGTTAATAGAGACGTATTAGTTCTACCTGCTGACTGTACATGATAAGGACAGAAGCTGAAGAAATTAATTAAAATTTCTGCCACAGCTGGAACTTGTACCTGAATCTTCTATGTAAAATTTCTGGGGTGCTAGTCTAATATCACAGAGCCTCGGCAATACTGACGATTTAGTGAAGGGCAAAATGGGCTGAGGTGTGGATTGAAGATTTTGTTAGGGACGTCATTTGCTGAGAGTAGTCTGTGAAGCCACCCTATCCAGCAGGCTACGGTGCTGTAGTGGTAGCCTATTTACCTAGTAAAAAAATGGTTCAAATGGCTCTGAGCACTATGGGACTTAACATCTATGGTCATCAGTCCCCTAGAACTTAGAACTACTTAAACCTAACTAACCTAAGGACAACACACAACACCCAGCCATCACGAGGCAGAGAATATCCCTGACCCCGCCGGGAATCGAACTCGGGAACCCGGGCGTGGGAAGCGAGAACGCTACCGCACGACCACGAGATGCGGGCTATTTACCTAGTAACGAGGAGGCCCAAGTTCCAGTCTTCGCCATGGCAGAAGTTTTAATTCACTGGTTCAGCTTCCGTCGGTATTGAAGAGAATCGTTAGGCAATATCAATGTATAAAGCAGTGAGATACTGATGAATCTATATGATATGTGTTTGAAATACTCTAAGGCAATATCAAATTCTGCAATGAATACTACAGCAAGCAGTCCAGTTGAACAGAAATGAAAGTCTGTAAAAAGGACAATCACAGAAATTGGGCAAAATAACTGCGAGGAAACCTTTGATACAAGAATATTACAAACAGTTGTCGAAAGCAGGAAATACAAAAATGCTTAAGATACCAGAGAAACATATCAGTATAAGTCAACGAACAGTAAATCACTAACAAGTAATCATAAAAAAATGTCTGCAGGAAAAATGTGAAATAATCGAAAAGGAAGTGGCCCCCGCACACACATATTGAGCAAACAGAAAAGTTGTAGATTGGTGAAACTAAAACCAAAAGAATGAAAAAGAAAATACACTCTTACATGCGAGAGAGAGAGAGAGAGAAAGTAGAAACACTGTAACAACGACCACAGCGAGGTGAAGGAAGTGCGCCATAACGTGATGGAAGAGTAAACTGCTGTCGATTTCGAAGACAAAGGGGGACCATTATTGGAGCCAGCGTTCGACACAGCTTTGCATGGCGTACCAGATAGGTCAGATGGGATACATAACACTTCTACAGAATTTCTAAAATTACTAGGGAAAAAAAACAACCAAATAACTGTTCAAGTTAGTGAGAATACACTGAGGTGACAAAATCATGGAATAGCGATATGCACTTACACAGATGGCGATAATATCGCATGCACAAGGTATAAAAGAGAAGCGGACTGGCGCAAACGTCATTTGTACTCAAATCAAATGGTTCAAATAGCTCTGAGCACTATGGGACTTAACTGCTGAGGTCATCAGTCCTCTAGACTTAGAACTACTTAAACCTAACTAACCTAAGGACATCACACACATCCATGCCCGAGGCAGGATTTGAACCTGCGACCGTAGCGGTCACGCGGTTCCAAACTGTAGCGCCTAGAACAGATCGGCCACACCGGCCGGCGTCATTTGTACTCACATGATTCACGAGAAAAGATTTCCGACGTGATAATGTCTGCCTGAAGGGTATTAAAAGACTTTGAACGCTGAATGGTAGCTGGAGTTAGAAGCACACGACATTCCATTTTGCAAAATAGTTAGGGATTTCCACATTCCGAGATCCACAGAGTCAAGAGTTTGCCAAGAAGACCAAATTTCAGACTTTGCTTCCAACCGCAGACAATGCAGTGGCCGGCGGCTTTCCCTTAGCGACCGAGAGCAGTAGCGTTTGCCTAGAGTTATCAGCGCCAACAGAGAAGGAACACTGCGTCAAAAAACCGCAGAAATCAATGTGGGTCGTACGACAGAACTTTCTTCCTCTAATTATAGGGGACTGATGACCTCAGATGTTAAGTCCCATAGTGCTCAGAGCCATTTGAACCATTTGACAGAAAAACTGGGTTTACGTCCCAAGCAAAATTTTGGAAAGGCCATATTCGATTAAATCACATCAATTTTAGCTCCGTATTCTTGTTTTTTATATTATACAGTACGTCCTACGAACGCAAGCTGTTTCAGAGCACCGGCACATTGAAGATCTCTCGAAATCCCGTTGTTTTTGATGCGATTTGTTGCAAAAAAAAATGGCGCTCAGCTACATATCATATCAATAGTTAAACGCTTCTAGTATTTCATGCTTTTGATTTTACAATTGTAAGTAGGCTGTTTAGGTTTTCTTATTGTTACTCCACGTAGCGCTCTGTATGAAAATCACTGGCTGTGCTGTGTGTAGTCTGTGGCTAGTTTGCATTGTTGTCTGCCATTGTAGTGTTGGGCAGCTGGATGTGAACAGCGCGTAGCGTTGTGCAGTTGGAGGTGAGCCGCCAGCAGTGGTGGATGTGGGGAAGTGAGATGGCGGATTTTTGAGAGCGGATGATCTGGACGTGTGTCCATCAGAAACAGTACATTTGTAAAAATGGATGTCATGAACTGCTATATATATTATGACTTTTGAACAGTATTAAGGTAAATACATTGTTTGTTCTCTATCAAAATCTTTCATTTGCTAACTATGCCTATCAGAAGTTAGTGCCTTCAGTAGTTTGAATCTTTTATTTAGCTGGCAGTAGTGGCGCTCGCTGTATTGCAGTAGTTTGAGTAACGAAGATTTTTGTGAGGTAAGTGATTCATGAAAGGTATAAGTTATTGTTAGTCAGGGCTATTCTTCTGTAGGGATTTTTGAAAGTCAGATTGCATTGCGCTAAAAATATTGTATGTCATTTTAGTGTTAATCAGAATAAGTAAAGAGTGAAATGTCTGAGTACGTTCAGTTTTGCTCAGCTGTTTGAAAGTCAACTAATGTAAGAGATTTATCAGCACAGTAATTCACTAATTTTTCTAAGGGGACGTTTCATCTGTCTACCCTTAGCCGAGGATACCTGACTGGAATCTTCTGATTTTTTTCTTGTAGTTTGTGTAATTAGTGTAGCTATTGTTTATTGCTAGCGCGTAATCATAGAGAGAATTTCCTTTGTAGTTGCAGTTTTTCATTGTTGTACAATAAAACAGTTGTGGCATGGACGTAGATTTGCACCAAGTATTTCGCAACTGCGCTTGCAATTAACTAGATATTATTTTCGGTGTTATGTTAATGTGTTTTCTTTTTTTGCTCTTCAAATTGTGCTTTTAAGTTTTATCGTGTGAAATATTGTGACAATAATGGCGTGTGAAAAACGTAACACTAGGCTCCAAAGTAAACTGAGAAATAATAGTGACAACGAGCGTAGCTTATCAGCACCACTGTGTAATGATTTAACAGACATTCAAAGTGGTAATTTGGTAATTGTGCATAGGGAAATGGAGCGGGCGGCAAATAATGGCGTAGGCAGTGAAACAATTAGTGAACAGGGAAGCATTACCGATCGATCGGTCGGCAACAGCTCGCCTCAGGAATCCGAAATAACAGGACACAATCTCGCAAATACTGTAGATTCAGGCTTTGGGTCCTCGCCGTTTTCTCAAATAAGTCAAGACACATTTTCTGCTTGTCAAAATGTGAATGTCGCCGGTGCAAATTCACTGCCGAAAAGCACTGAGGAACATGTTTCCGACACCAGTGCATTGTTATTACAGTTAATACAAACACAGCAAAAGCTTCAAAAGTTAGACACAATGGAACAAAATCTTCTAAAGTTAGACACAATGGAACAAAATCTTCAAAAGTTAGACACCACGCTTGAACAATCACGTGAAGATTTAACTACTGAGTTACATAAAATCGAATCGAAACGTCAAAAAGTCTGTAATGACGTAAAAACACAAATTTGTGAGCATTTCCAACCTATTTTTTTGCCGCATGAAAATACATTACAGAATCACGAAGCAGCCGTAAAAGAACTGCAAACTATTGTTCATCAAAATCATGAGACCTTGCAAGCTAAGATTTACTCAGTTGCATCTACCGATTCGGTTACGCAACTTGCAAAAACTCAGGAAAACTTAAAGGACACAGTAGATAAGATTTCAGCACAAATGGCCACTCTGAAACTTGGTTCAGAAAAACACATTGAGGAAATAAGTTAACTATCGGAGAAAGTAGCCGAACTTTCGGATCAGTTCACTAACTTATCTACAAAAGTGGATGACGACCTGAATGGCACAAGACCTGTAGCCTTCACTGACACAGAAGAGTATGAACAAATTAAGAAATTCAAACAAAATCAGAATCAAATTAATACGCAACACCAAAGAGAAATCCGGGAAGTACAAGATCAGTTGACACAGGTAATACAAGAATTACATATTTCAGAGGACACTCGCGCTCCAATACGGGAAGAGGGACATAGAAATACGGAAAAGCCACAAAGTAATAACACAGAACACTTCGGAAATTATGAAAGAAATTGGCAAGGTACACCGAATTTTGAGATGGAACCGCCGAAACGACGTAACTATGACCGACATGTGACTCGCCGACATGATGATTTTGACTATAAGGTGTTTATTACTACACGTAAATTCAAAACATTTAAGAATTCCGACAACGACATTCATCCACAAGCGTGGCTTCATCAATTCTCTCATTGTTTTCCTCCCAACTGGTCATTAGAGCGCAGATTAGAATTTATGTGTGGCTGCTTAGAGAATGAACCAGCTGCAAGAATGCGATCGGTCGTTCATGATTGTCACAGTGAAGGAGAATTTTATCATGTCTTCCTGTCAACACATTGGTCGCAAGCCACACAAGACCGAGTAAAACATAGCATCATAATGATGAAACATTTGGAGCAATCTTCCAGTCTTGTGAAATATTTTGAAGACATGTTGCACGAGAATCAGTACCTGTCAAACCCTTACAGCCCCTCAGAACTCATCCGCATTTGCTTAATCAAATTCCCTGAACATTTACGACATATTATTTTGGCAGGACGTTGCAAAGACGACACTGAAGCTTTTCAGGGACTGTTACAAGAACTGTAAATTGACACTGACAATCGCGGAACGCGAAAACAGGAGCACAACAATTACAGGTAACATCCGTCACAATTCCGCGATGAAAGAAATAATAATTGGACACGACAAGGCTATTCTTACAATGTAAATGGTGACCAAAACAGACACCACCCATATGACAATCGTTGGCAGAGCAGTAATAATTACAGGGAAAGATCACTTCTCTGCAGTAATGACTATCACAGAGACAATCAGAGAAACAGGCAATATGGGAACCAAAATAATTATTATCATGGGAGACAGAATAAAATCAGATGCAATGGTCCATGGCACAGTTACGATTCCGGGAGAAATTATCCACCACGTGACCGGCAAGAAAGAAACTATGGAATCTACCAACATGACGACAGTGGATATAATTGTAACGACAGACCTGAATTGCATCAGAACTGGCGGGATTCAAACGAGGCAGGGCCCTCTCGACAAGGTGAATTTGTAGAAAATAGGTATCCAAATCCTAATAACGGCGCGCGCCAACGAAGAGACAGACAATGACTCGCACCGCAGGCAGCCACGTGCGCCGGCTGGCTCAGAGAAAAATAACATAGACGCTAACCTGGAGAAAAATTTAAGCATTTTTTACCGATGTACCATATATGGAAGGTTCCAAATGATTGGAAAAGAGCACAGGTAGTCCCAGTCTTCAAGAAGGGTCGTCGAGCAGATGTGCAAAACTATAGACCTGTATCTCTGACGTCGATCTGTTGTAGAATTTTAGAACATGTTTTTTGCTCGAGTATCATGTCGTTTTTGGAAACCCAGATTACTATGTAGGAATCAACATGGATTCCGGAAACAGCGATCGTGTGAGATCCAACTCGCTTTATTTGTTCATGAGACCCAGAAAATATCAGATACAGGCTCCCAGGTAGATGCTAATTTTCTTGACTTCCGGAAGGCGTTCGATACAGTTCCGCACTGTCGCCTGATAAACAAAGTAAGAGCCTACGGAATATCAGACCAGCTGTGTGGCTGGATTGAAGAGTTTTTAGCAAACAGAACACAGCATGTTGTTATCAATGGAGAGACGTCTACAGACGTTAAAGTAACCTTTGGCGTGCCACAGGGGAGTGTTATGGGACCATTGCTTTTCACAATATATATAAATGACCTAGTAGATAGTGTCGGAAGTTCCATGCGGCTTTTCGCTGATGATGCTGTAGTATACAGAGAAGTTGCAGCATTAGAAAATTGTAGCGAAATGCAGGAAGATCTACAGTGGATAGGCACTTGGTGCAGGGAGTGGCAACTGACCCTTAACATAGACAAATGTAATATATTGCGAATACATAGAAAGAAGGATCCTTTATTGTATGATTATATGATAGCGGAACAAACACTTGTAGCAGTTACTTCTGTAAAATATCTGAGAGTATGCGTGCGGAACGATTTGAAGTGGAATAATCATATAAAATTAATTGTTGGTAAGGCGGGAACCAGGTTGAGATTCATTGGGAGAGTCCTAAGAAAATGTAGTCCATCAACAAAGGAGGTGGCTTACAAAACACTCGTTCGACCTATACTTGAGTATTGCTCATCAGTGTGGGATCCGTACCAGATCGGGTTGACGGAGGAGATAGAGAAGATCCAAAGAAGAGCGGCGCGTTTCGTCACAGGGTTATTTCGTAACCGTGATAGCGTTACGGAGATGTTTAACAAACTCAAGTGGCAGACTCTGCAAGAGAGGCGCTCTGCATCGCGGTGTAGCTTGCTCGCCAGGTTTCGAGAGGGTGCGTTTCTGGATGAGGTATCGAATATATTGCTTCCCCCTACTTATACCTACCGAGAAGATCACGAATGTAAAATTAGAGAGATTAGAGCGCGCACGGAGGCTTTCAGACAGTCGTTCTTCCCGCGAACCATACGCGACTGGAACAGGAAAGGGAGGTAATGACAGTGGCATGTAAAGTGCCCTCCGCCACACACCGTTGGGTGGTTTGCGGAGTATAAATGTAGATGTAGATGTAGATACCACATGGTAATTCCGTTGAAGCTGGAGCTTTGAATAGTAGGAAGATTAAAGGATTGCACCACATTTCACATGTAAAACCGTTTATTGAGAGATAATCTGTTTTTTTAACTTAGTCTTTGCTATAAAATTGTTCACTTTACATTACTAGTATGCTTTGTCAGACTTAGAATCTGTTGACATGCAACAATGTTTGAAGTTAAATATCCAGTCAAGCACCAAGAGAACTTATTTAAACAGAAATTACGAATGCATTGTTGTAGTGAACAGAGGACACGGTGTTATTGTGTGTGTACATTCTTGCTTGTTAATTGCACAATTGCGTAACGACTATAAGGCTTACATACTTAGAATATATACTGCTAATGAGATTTTAATGCAACATTTTGGTTTACTTGAAAAGACATTCCCTATTTGAAGTACTTTCTGCGAGATTAAAGATGACTTAGTATTTGGTTTCTTTGACAGCTACACGATTATATCACGATGCTACTAATGTGTGACGCAATTTTCAGTGTTGCTTTTGCGGTGTATCTGTTTTATATCTGCACAGTTTTTATGTATTATTCTGGAAAGTAAAACATGTTTTAGTAGTAACTTTTGTGGTATAGCTGTAATGAGACAGCCTTTTCCATAACACAACAATACATTACAGTACAGTACTTTCTTCATCACGGCAATAAGCATAATAACTACGATATCTATATGCAAAGCATTTCACTTTTGTTTATGATGAGGTGAGTAAATTGACTTCAGCAGAACTTTGCTTACAGAGGACGATAACTAGGACACTTCCACAGAATTGTCTTACAACAAGACGCACAGTTTAGCGCTACAGTACACGTATTTGAGTGATGGATTTTGTATTAAAAACATTTATGTTTAAAGATTTTTGAATTACAATGGTACAAAGGTTTTCCATGATTCATTTCATTCCATTGCTGTAATCTGTAACACCTGAGGGTATAAATACATTAATCCTCATGGGGGTACACGCTTACTTTGTGTACCATGTGTTTGGCAAGCACAAGGAGCCCTAGCTAATATGGTATTTGCTTATTCAACTTTACACATCGGTACCATATTTCTCTAACACAGAATTACACAGCTATCTGATCATTTAACTGAGAGAACAAACATTTTTCTTTACTACATCAGTGACACATGTTTACGCAATTACACAGTTGGATAACTTCACACTTACGAAATTGTATTTTGTCTGTACTTTGTGAACTGTTCATATTTTTTCGGAACCATTGTGATACTATGAGAGCTTTGAATGATGTATTTGGGATGGGATCATGATTTTTAAAGTACGATTGAGGTAGATGACATTATTGAAATGAGCAGAGAATTTTTTTAGGTTTTGAAATTATTGCAGAAAGCTACGAAGTTTTTGAGATTTGGCTGATTTTTTATGCTGTTATTATTATGATGACAATGCGTATTATCCTGTTGAGGTATGTTAATGATCAATAAGCTGATGCTATATGAGGAATTTGATTATGCTATGTATTTATTATGATAAAATATTGAAGAAGTGTCGACGAATATGTACATGTGTAATAAGGTAAGGAATAAGGAGTAGTGGTTAGGGACTCTGACTTGTGAAAAAGGATGTTGGAAACCAAGAATCGTACTTTAAGAGTTATGAAATGTGTGTATATGCGTGAATGTATCACAATGCCGGCGAAAATTTTTTGGACACTGTTATGTTTACAGGATTTTGTTTCTACACATTTGTAACGCAAATTCTCGACCTGTGAAATTTTTATATGAGACTGTCACTGTAGTGGAAACTGCTGTCGTAAATATTTAGGTAAGAAAGTGAAGTGACCTTGACATAATGCGTTTTGGGCACCCAGCTGAGAGATAGTCATCTGAAAAAAAGGAAGCCATTAGGTGGAGAAAAAAAGAGACCATTAACATCACTATTGACATTCCTTTGTAGAAAGCATCGCAAATACGACACGCTCATTACTTGGAAACATATCGTACTTTGTGCTACTTACTGAAATGCTTATGAATGGATGGGAAATATTATTACTTCTGCCTTACAAGTGCCTTTCTACAGGAGTTGAGAGAATTTCTACTAACTTATGAAATGCCACATGACTATTGAATGATATGCTTCTTTCATTTGATATCTGGTTTCCAGCTGTGTTACAGCATTGGTTTTATAAAATAAAATTAAATGCATTTGCTAATATGAAAACTTTCTGTCAACAGATCTATTAAATAATAATTTTATGATCCACATTCTTCAAAAAGGGAGCACTTGGAAAGGAAAGACCAATAAGAAGAGACTAGTAACAGTAACTGCATACATAATTTTCTTTTCAAGTACATGGTAATATTTTTTTACAGTACGTTGTTGTGGTGCACCACTTTAATTACATCGACACTAAGATGTGACATAGGTATTAGACATGGCCATCTTTACTGTAATATTTTTTCCGTTTGAGCTTTGCCATTTTTAGGTATAAGTTATAGTATTTGCTGCTGCTGTTTGCCAGGCATAGTGCTACTGAATTTCACTTTTTATTACTCTGTTAAGCCAGTTTTACTACTGATTTATTTTTCTTGTTGCTGCACATTGGCTCATATTAGTTGTAATGTTGCATTAGCTCTGCTAATTTACATATACTGCTGCTTGCATTGCCAATTTGCATTTTTTGTCATGCTGCTGTATTGCCTCGTCCCTTAGTTTCTGCATCTGAACTCAGTAGATTTAAGTTAGCTTAAGATGGGGTAGGCTATATAAGAGAACGAGTTGCGATGAATTGTAAGAAATGCATTGAGAAGCTATAAGAAAATTGTTTGGCCAAAAAAGCATTTTGAAATAGGATATGAACAAAATTGTAGGGTTATAGACAACAGGTTTAGGTAGGATTTTCTTGGAAATAAATGATTAGGTAAGATAATGGAAAATAAATAATGAGGTAAGAAATATGTGAACATATAAATTCAGAAAGCATGCTTAGATAGGACTTTTTTGGTGGAAACAAATGTTGAAATAAGAGGAAAGATCTATGGAATGAAGTTTTGGGTTGGACTGCAGTACCAAATGTTACACTGAAAACAAACCCTGTCTTTCCTTTTGTATTATTCCGCTATGTGTTTATGTACCCTTGTGTATTTGTCTTTTTCCTGTCTTTACGTGTTTAGCTAATAAGATTTATGTTGTAGAATTTTTCAAATACTATGTTATTTTGTTTGTAAAGATGTTTAGACATTATTTATTCTGTTCTGTTTTAATGCTAATATATGAAATTAATGTTTCGAAAACTATTCTCATTATTTCATATATTTTTACTTATGTCATAACTCCTGTAACACTGATGTATATGCTTATTTCTATTTTTTTGTAAAACCTGTATTACTACAAATGTTGTCTGTATTATTACGTTTTTAATGATGTTTTCTGCACCTTTGTGATTGTATTCTCATGTTATAAACTTGTAATTGACACCAAGTCATCAAATTAAGTTACTTGTAAGTATTCATTTCGCTGCACACATTTCTGTTGGTCATAGTATATGCACAATATGTGAGAAGTTGTTACTGTTAGTGTTTGCACATTTGTTAATAATTCAGCAAGGGACTGGATAACAGCATTGCTGGCTCTAAGGACATTTCAAAAAAAATTTATTGAGTGCACAAGTGGTGGTTCATGGACTTGCTATATTGTCCACAAGACTCTTCGATGATATTGTCCACAAGACTCTTCGATGGTGATTGTGCACATGCACAGTCGCAACGGATGGCTGCTAGCCATCTCTACAAGGACTACAGTGGGTCTACACCTTTGATGACTCACTAATACCATTATTTCTACAAGGACTGCAGTGGGTCTGCATCTCTGGTGGCCAACCAATACCGTAATCTCTACTGGGACTACAGTGGGTCTGCTCTGTGATGACCTACCTATCAATATTCTTCAAAACTTCGACTGACTCTGCTGTGGGTTTGCTCTGTTGTGGACCATTACCTGTCTGCATGTCAAGAGTCAGCATTATCTTTCTGTTGGAAGGACAACACTACTTCTTCAAGACTGCATGGAAATCCATTACTTCCATGTGCATTTTCTTTTACTGCTCAGACTTTGAGAAAAAAAAACACTGCAATATTACTGTGATGAATGATCAGGACTGTCTTTATGGACTGTGAGAAAATTTTATCTTTTGACCAACATTGTATCAATAAGTGTGTGTATTTGATTTCTTTGTTATTGTAATTATAAAAAAAATTTAACAAGTAAAATTTTTTGTGGGGAGCATGGGGGCTATGTAAGTAGGCTGTTTAGGTTTTCTTATTGGTAACGCCACGTAGCGCTCTGTATGAAAATCATTGGCTGTGCTGTGTGCAGTCTGTGGCTAGTTTGCATTGTTGTCTGCCATTGTAGTGTTGGGCAGCTGGATGTGAACAGCGCATAGCGTTGTGCAGTTGGAGGTGAGCCGTCAGCAGTGGTGGATGTGGGGAAGTGAGATGGCGGATTTTTGAGAGCGGATGATCTGACGTGTGTCCATCGGAAACAGTACATTTGTAAGAATGGATATCATGAACTGATATATATATATATATATATATATATATATATATATATATATATATATATTAAGACTTTTGAACAGTATTAACGTAAATACATTGTTTGTTCTCTATCAAAATCTTTCATTTGCTAACTGTGCCTATCAGTAGTTAGTGCCTTCAGTAGTCTTTTATTTAGCTGGCAGTAGTGGCGCTCGCTGTATTGCAGTAGTTTGAGTAACGAAGATTTTTGTGAGGTAAGTGATTCATGAAAGGTATACGTTATTGTTAGTCAGGGCCATTCTTTTGTAGGGATTTTTTAAAGTCAGATTGCGTTGCGCTAAAAATATTGTATGTCATTTTAGTGTTGATCAGAATAGGCAAAGAGCGAAATGTCGGAGTACGTTCAGTTTTGCTCAGTTGTTTGAAAGTCAACTAATGTAAGAGATTTATCAGCACAGTAATTCAATAATTTTTCTAAGGGGACTTTTCACAATGAGGTGACAATAGTCATGGGATAGGTCCTAATACCGTGCGGACCTCCTTTTGCCCGGCATGCGGCATTAACTCAAAGCGGCATGGACTCACCAGGTCGTTGGAAGCCCCCTGCGGAAATATTGAGCCATGCTGCCACTATAGCGGTCCATAATTCCGGAAGTTTTGCCGGTGCAGAATTTTTTACAGGAACTGACCTCTTGATTATGTCCCATAAATATTCGATGGAATTCATTCGGGTGATCTGGTTGGTCAAATCATTTGTTTGAACTGTCTAGAATGATCTTCAAACCAATCATGAACATCTGTGGCCCACTGACATGGCGCATTGTCATTCATAAAAATTTTATCATTGTTTGGGAACATGAAGTCTATGAATGGCTGCAAATGTTCTTCAGTTGGCCAAACATAATTATTTCCACTTAATGATCGGTTCAGGTGGACCAGAGGACCCAGTCCGTGCCCTGTAAACACAGCCCACCCCAGTATGAAACTGTTACCAGCTGCACAGTGCCTCGTTGACATTTTGGGCCTGCGCCACACTAAAAAAATACCATCAGCGCACTCTCTCTCTCTTTTTAAGTCATCAGTCTTGTGACTGGTTTGAAGCGGCCCACCACGAATTCCTCTCCTGTGCCAACCTCTTCATCTCAGTGTTGTTCTTGCAATCTACGTCCTCAATTATTTGGTGGACGTGTTCCAATAGTTTTCTTCCTCTACTGTTTTTGCTATCTACAGCTCTGTCTGTTACTATGGAAGTCATTCCCTCATGTTATAACAGATGTCCTATCATCCTCTCCCTTTTCCTTGTCAGTGTTTACCACATAATCGTTTCCCCTCCGATTCTGCGCGTAACCGCCTCGTTCCTTATCTTATCAATCCACCAAATTTTCAACATTCATCTGTAGCACCACATCTCTAGTGCTTCGTTTCCCTTCTGTTATGGTTTTCCCACAGTCTAAACAATGCTGTGTTCCCAACGTACATTCTCAGAAATTTCTTCCTCAAATTATGGCCTATGTTTGATACTAGTAGACTTCCCTTGGACAGGAATGCCTTTCTTGACAGTGCTAGTCTGCTTTTTATGTCATCCTTGCTCCGTCCGTCAATGGTTATTATGTTACCATCAATCCTGATGTTAAGTTTCTCGCTGTTCTCATTTCTGCTACTCCTCATTGCTTTCGTCTTTCGTCGATATACTCTCAATCCATATTCTACACTTATTAGACTATTCATTCCATTCAGTAGATCATGTAATTCTTCTTCATTTTCAGTCAGGATAGCAATGTCACCAGTGAATAGTATCTTTGATATCCTTTCTCCTTGAATTTTGATTCCACTCCTGAACCTCTCTTTTGTTTCTATCATTGCGTCTTCGATGTACAGGTTGAACAGTAGAGGCAAAAGACTACATCGCTGTCTAACACCCTTCTTAATTCAAGCACTTCACCGTCGGTCGTCCACTCATTATTCCCCCTTGGCTCTTGTACATATTGTATATTACACGTTTCTCACTATAGCTTATCCCTATTTTTGTCAGGTATTTCGAATACCTTGCACCACTTTACATTGTCGAATGTTTTTTCCAGGTCGACAGTCCTAAGAACGCGCCTTGATTTTTCTTTAGTCTTGCTTCCATTGTCAGGTGCAATGCTAGAATTACCTCTTTGGTGCCTTTACCTTTCCTAAGGCCAAAGTAATTGGCATCGAATACAACCTCAATTTCATTTTCCATTCTGTTTTTTATTCTTGTTAGTAACTTTGATGCAGGGGCCGTTAAGCTGATTGTGCTGTAATTCTCAAACTTGTCAGCTCTTGCAGTCTTCGGAATTCTGTGGATGATATTTTTCCGAAAGTCAAATGGTACGCCGCCAGACGCTTACAATTCTGCACACCAAAGTGAATAGTAGTTTTGTTGCCACTTCTCCCAATGATTTTAGAAATTCTGATGGAATGTTTCCATCCCTTCTGCCTTATTTGATTTTAAGTCTTCCGAAGCTCTCTTATTTCTGATTCTAATACTGGATACTCTAGCGTTTCTTAATTGACTCCTGTTTCTTCTTCTGTATACGTGCACATCGTTATTTCATGACTTTTGTCACCTCAGTGGGTAACTTGTGTGCGACGAAAGCGTCCCGTTTCAACGCAACGGCGCATTAATGATTTGACAAAAGTTCATCGTTTTCTATACAATTTGTTACAGTTAAATATCACATAATGATATCGGTGACTGAAGCTTTTAGACAATTGTATCTGTTCTATACTATAACTTAGGTATTACTACCGTATTGAAACTGCAGCGTAAGTGATACAGCTGTGAGCGGCGAAGGCAAAGATAGCGGTTCACGTTCAGTTGCGTGCATGTTTTCTTTTATCTTCTTTATTAATTTAGAAGTATGATCTGTAATTTCTCGGTTTTATTTATTATAAATAGGAGCGTTCTCCGTTCAAGACATAGTTTATTAGATTTTATGAATGTGCCAAGAGACATGGACCAATGAACTGCAAGACTACCAACTATGTCACTGGCTGATTTCCTCGTAGTTAGCAAAGTTAATAGTGCAATGAAAACAACATGGCTAACATGCAGTCACGGGAATAAATGTGTATCCCATAAGACTCAATCGAGGATGAGCAGTGCTTATGTAACGTTAAACCTATGAATTTTCACAATTTACAGTATCAAGCCGAGTCACTATCTCACGTATTCAACAAATCGAAATGCCTCAGAGCAAACCTACTGACTTCGAAGAAATGCCAAACAAAATTTTTAAATATGCGGAACATGTAGGACATGGAAAGCAGAAAAATGAAAAAGAGCAATAGATATAAGTGGAGTAGTGGTAGATAAATTAAGTATTTTACTATTAATAGCATATCTTATAACACAGTTTTTGCCAAAAGTGACTCATAGTACATTTTGTTTATCATCGTCAACTGCAGCGCAATTAGCATTCATCTACCAGCAATTCTCTGTTAAAGCCATCGACGATCCCAAAATTATCCTCGAAGTTTTCTCTGCTCTTCTTCGGCGATCACCGACAGAGTTAATGCAGCTGTTTTACACGTATCCGTTTTGGTAAACAAACTGGATTATTTGACTCCAGATGCAGCCGACAACTGCCGCTAGAGAGCGCTGCAGTCGTAAATCACCACGAGGAGCGCATTCCCTGAAATGTGTGGCAGGTCTCTCAGAGCGCGCATGAGCCACGAGGGATACCATTTGTGGCGTGCTTCGCGGTACCAAACGTTCCATGTGAGAACGGCTTAAAATGATTTGGTGGAGTTGAGTATTGGAACAAATAACTGAAGATGCATACCAGACAAAAGACTGATAACCGAAAAAATAACATGTTGTGGCGCAGAGTGAAGGTAGCTCGCAAGGGCTGAACGGTGTTTTACCCGCATACGCGAGTTACAGCGACCGCATACTGACAGGTATCGCTGAGCGGGGATGGTACGATTGCGTCACTGTGCGGATGATGCAGACTTTTGTGTCTTTGTGAAGGCTATTCAGGTCCTATATTTTGAATACAAGATGTTAGCCAGTGCATGTAAAATTGAGGTAAACCTGTGTTCCGAATTACCTCGCTACCGGTGACATTTCTACTTCTCTTTTTCAGGGTCTGGTTCGTATGTGGCAGGGACCACAATTGACTGGTAGTTGCCATCTATCCACGGTGTCCCAGGAGGAATGGTAAAGATCCAGGAATATGACAGGAACGATCACTCGAAGCAAAAACTCCAGTAAACATTTGCTCTAAAATGCATACCCTAAGAGTTATGAGCACCACTTTGTCTTCGATACTGTGAGACAAATCGTTTCTACTACAAGCTCTTCGACTTCCATATTTTGGGAGGACGCAGTAATGATCAAAAGAAGAAAAAATTTTGCCGTAAATATGGACTTTAAAATACGGTTCTTAAGAGCTATGAGAACTTGCCCGTATGAGGGACTCATTTCTCAGTAGCGAAGAGGAAAACTTGCACGTAGCTTTCAAGATATCGACTTAAACCCACGTTTACTGGACGATTTTTTCTTTTTTTGGTTCTTACTACCACCACTCAGAATACGGAAAGCAAAGAGCTTGTAGCAGAAGAGATTTGCTTCACAGTATCGAAGATGAAGAAGTGCACATAACATATAAGATACACATTTTGGAGCTTCTGCTTACTACACTTTCTTGCTACGATTGATGGTCCTATCATATCCTTAAATATTGACCATTCCTCATGAGACACCCTGTATTTTGGCGATTATTTTTATTCGTATTTAATTCCGTGGAAGGACGCTCTTCTTTTCGCCACGAACGTTAATTACCATAAGGAAGGAATGTTGTTGTGTCAGTCAACTGTCTGTGAATTGTGTAATCCTTTTTCTCTGCACATATTTGTACTGCAACTGTTTGCGTATTGTGGATCTGAGGACTAGAATTGGAACAAGCTGCTCACTTCGCTATTGGCTATTCGCTATCGGTGAAATATACTATCAAAAGGAAAAGAATGTAGCTTGTAAATATTTGTACGCTCACCCGCATGGCTTCAAAGCCTTCCAGTCAGAGAATGTGGGCTGTAGACTTATTATGTGCAAATATTTTGTGATCCTCTGAACACATGTGGTACTAGTTGCACGCTGTAAACAGGTGGGACATTGTGTACCGTTGCGTCAATTAGTGAGGATTCGCGTACGGCTTAGCTCCTCACTGGCTTCACTCGGCAACAGACAGCGCTGGCTTATCTGTGTCTGCACCCAGCGGATGCTCTAGGAGTTTCTTGTTTGCCGGCAGCAGGGTACAGATCACTTCAGTACCACTGCCTCCGTATGTCATTAAATGAAACCTGTTATAATTTAGCCATTCGTGGTAAAATAACGATTAAAATTTATATTTATTGAAGTCACTATTTAATCACAATAAGCTATGATTTCTCTTCAGCTTTCATTTTAGATCGGTCGAGATCGCGCAACAGGAAAGGACTTGAATATGGAAAGCTCAAACCCTTATCATGCCGTACTAAGTGTTTGAAGGTTTATCTAACTCACTAAGAGTTAATAATCCCTTACTTGTTTAGTTAGTGCTGTGTGTCGAATGAAGTCGATGGCAATGGTATCACCAAATGTTAATTTTAATTTTAATAATAAACAGCCTCAGTTGCACTGTTTACCTAGAATTTACCCAGGTTTCAGTCGGGATAACCCAACATTCTTCAGAATAACAGTAACTACCGTTTGTCCATAGTGGACATCGTCAAACTAAAACTACAGATCCATAAATTATCGTCAGACTGTAAAAACTTATTTGAAACTGCCTCGGCTCCACTTCGCGTCGATGTGGCACCCACGAGTGCTGTACTGGAGTCAGACGACGTCCACTATGGACAAACGCTAGTTACTGTTATTCTGAAGAATGTTGGGTTATCCCGACTGAAACCTCGGTAAATTATAGGTAAACGGTGCAACTGAGGCTGTTGATTATTAAAATTAAAATTAGTATTTATACAGTTGCTGACAGGGCCGCGAAATGTTGAAGATATTTAAATCAACAAATGTAATCATCTTGTTTTACCGCTGCTTTTGTGGAGAGCTATTCTCTCCGAATAATTCGGCACAAACTTCCTCTGTGATTTTATAGCGGAACCTCTCCAGTTAGGTACACAGATTACAAAGATACCAAATAGTAAAATAATGAAACAGAGGTATAAAAAAGAAATTTTCCGTTACGCAGCTACTTGTTAAAGGAACTTGAGCTAAAAGGATCTGAACCATCAGTGGCAGTCAGCAGTCTCCAGAATCGACTAAGAATATACGTCAAGCAAATATCGCATGTGCTTGTTACCCTAATGGCATAAGAAAACCGGCAGCTTACCACGTATAGCTCAAAATTCCCAGGCGGAAATAGTAAACGGGAAACAATGAAACAGGCATCAATGAACTATGAAAGACAAACTTTTGAAAAACACAACCCTCAGTCGCGAACACAATTAAGTTGTGATCTATGTTTCGATGTCACGAGGGACACCTTCTTCGGACAAAACTAAAACTAAATGTTACAGCATAACTTACCAAAAAATACGAAAGCTGCGGTCATACCTGACAGCGTCAGATAGAAATAAAGTAAAATGCAACAGAGGTGCAAGCCACTAGGGGCTGCAATGTGTCCTCTGCTACAGTCAACAGAGTCAGTACGTTATGCTGTAACATTTAGTTTTAACTTTGTCCGAAGAAGGTGTCCCTTCTGACACCGAAACCTAGGTCACAAATTAATTGTGTTCGTGACTGAGAGCTGTGTTCTTCAAAATTTTGTATTATACCACAGTCGCTGAATGACAGCCATGTTAAAAAACCTTAACTATGAAAGACGTTAAGTACTTGGATTTTATCAGATAATACCACTGCATTCTTAGTGATATTCGTCATATAGTTTTCTGACCGCCTGGAAGGAGAGGAAACAAGATTAGAGGTCAATGTCCTGTCAACGACGTGGTCATTAGAGACGGAATACCATCTGGAACTTCCTACGAATTACCTTAAATGCTTAGGTAGCTACATAAGTTACTCTAGTGTCAATAATTTACTTCATATTAGGAAGATGACATTTTAGGGTTTATCAGTTCCATTAGCGTGGCACCTTACATGACAAGAGTTCCTTCGACTTGGGGAGGCCGTAAATAACTACACTTCTCATAATATAATAAAAAAAGGCCTACAACCGTTAGACAAACTTCAGTCTTGTGAGTCTTTCCAAAACGACTTCATGGATAAAATAATTTGTCTTGTCGTCTTTTTAGTTTACAGGCGTTTTTGAGTTTCAGATTCCTTTTGTCAGCTGCTTCGACATGACATTGTGAAAGTCTGTTTTCTGTCTGCATGTAATTGCTAGTGGATCAACATCGACTTCCGTAAGATGTTTTAGTGTCGTTTAGCCATCGTACATTGATCACACGTCTCATAGGTTCCATATATTTTTAAATGGAGGGCTTCAATCTGTGCCGATAAATACTACACGTTTCAAAAATGAAAATTTTCTTTTATTGTCAGTCTGTGAACACACCCATTTTTAAGTTTACGCTTATTGCTGTTTGGAGATTTTTGCAATAGACTTCGGTAGCACAAGGAAAACAATGTTTAAAGAAAAAAATTGGCCAGTTGGGAGTATGACTCCCGCACTGAGGGCCCTGCAAAAACTTAATATGTATATACACAATTTTTGCCAGTTATCGACATTAATGCTGGCAAGATATCGATCCCAGAGACTCACTGATTTTCGAGAATGTTTTAATCTCCTAAATGTGACATTAGTCATGCAGGGGGCAGTCGACCATTATTACAATAATCAGCAGTTCTATTGACTGGGTCGCAATGGTAGAAGCCAAATATCAGGCAAGGACTGACTTTATTGCTCATATGATTAGTCCGCGAATGTTTGTTTGACGTACAACTTGAAACGCACGTCAACGTTCAGTAATCACTCCTTGACATCTGGTGACGGATAAATCCCAAAATGAGTGATTTGAGCAAAAAGGTTATTCATTGCTTGGTCTTTGACTTTTCCCCCGGTTAGCATGAATGCAGAAGCATAATCGTTTTAATTTTAAGTTTGACGTTGGATAACAAGTGACAAAAGAAATATTTGTTTCGATAAATTTACAGTTTTCAAATTTTCTTTTGGTTGTACTGTGAGACCTTGCTCCTTGCCAGATTTCATGATTCTAGGTCAACGGTAAGAACCCTATAGGTTTTGAGGAGTGGGTTTTCGTGTAACAAATTTTGTGACATAAATGGCCGTACTTTCGATTACATTGACTTAGAAGCTTCAGTTTTTTACACCGCCAAGGAAATATAGGCCTTAGTATGTGGCATAAATACATCCACCTGTTCCTAGGAAAAATAGGTCTTAACGGACGGACGAACAAACAGTCAGATAAGAAATGAAAAAAAAAATCTGTGATATAATTACAGATTTATAGTTTTTGGAATTTTTCCTTCGGTTGTACTGGGAAATCCTCCTTTTTGACAAATTTCATGATTCTAGTGCAAGGTTTTGATGAGTGAGCTGGCGAGTATTAAAGTGCGCGAAATAAAAGGCCATACTTTGATTGCACTGACAAACTCCCATTTTTTACACCACCAAGGGACCATAGACACCAATATGTGACATAAATTTCAACTTGATACGTATACCCCTTTCCGAGAAAAAGGATTTTTAACGGTCGGACAGACAGACGGCTCACACACTAAAAAGGACTGCGTGATAGAACTATAGTTTTCGTTAGTAATGACAAAGTTTTGGTGGCGAACGCCTTCCACCTTAGACGCAACGACTAGACCTGAGCACATTGCTCAACGAGTCAAGTGCTCAGTCTGAGAAAGCAGATTTCCAGACTGACATCAAATCTGTGAGAGGTGATGTTGCGAAGGCTGTACAGATAAGCTAGTTTTCTTCTTAAAAAAATGTGGTTAAATATCTGGCCAAGTAATTGTCAAATTAGCTGAACCTTCACCACTCACGATTTGCAAGTAGTAAAATAAACACACAGACCAGAGTCTGCATAATTACAACACAGTCAGCTGAGACGACGTTACGATGACAGGAAAGTATCCATCTGTAGGGTTACACGTCAAGTCAAGATCTAGTAGATGTCTGGGCGCAAAAAATGCTGATGTAACAAGAAGCAAGAACACTGCAATGCTTTGGTCACATAATCCAAATGCAGCAAATT